>NW_027071826.1:22407765-23007765 GCF_038088225.1 Cyrtonyx montezumae
CCGGTCTCGTTGTAGCGAGCCAGGATTTTGCTGACACAGCCGTGGGAAACGCGGAGCTGGCGGCTGATATCACACGGCCTGATCCCCAGCTGCGCCAGTTCCACAATCCGGAGCCGGATGGCATTGGGCAGGGGCCTCCCGTTGACGAAAACCCCCCCGAGCTGGTTCACCTCCCCGAAGGCGGGTTCTGCAAGTAAGCACACACACGGCCGTCGGACACTGAGCGGTGCTCGGGAGGGCATCCACGGACCGATGCCACTGCGCGGAGACCCCCGGACACGGTGTTTCCAAATAGCGGAAAAATCACCGAAATTGAAAAGAAGGGAAAAGAAAGGAAAAAAAAAAAGAAGAAGAAGAAGGAAAAAAGAGAGAGAGAGAGAGAGATAAAGACAAAGAAAAAAAGCGAGAGAGAAAAAAATAAATAAATAAACGTGGCAACAAATGTCGGATTTCTCTGGACTGTGCACCAAGCTTATTCCAAGAAAGCACATTCCAGAGATGTCAAAATGAGATCGCCCCAACGGAAGGTTCAGTTCTGTTGTCACAGGAAAGGGAACATGGAGAAAAGAAAAAGAAAAGAAAAGAAAAAGAAAAACATTTTCAGAGGCGTGGGGGAGGGGGAGGAAGGAAAAGTCGTTGAGGAAATTCTTTTAGATCTGGGAGAGGCGGTGGCAGCGCTGCTCCGGCAGCACCGCCCGTGCCCCGCGTTGTACGGAGCAGTTCTGAGGCTGCTCGCTCTGTACCAGCACGAATACAGCCGGTTGTAAAACAAACGTGCTAAAACGTTAACTGCTCCGATCGGTGTCAGGAATAATATACAACGTGCCACAGGCTGCAGCCATCCACTCTGCTGCGATCCTGCCTCACGCTCACATAATAACATTAATAATAAACCGAGCAGTCATTAGCTTTTCCTCCTCCCCGCTCTGCCCCTCGTCCCGACGTGTAGAAACACGAGTAAAGTCAATAAGGAGCAGCAGCGGCGGCACATGACGGCATGGGCACGAGGCTCCCTCTCTCTTGACAGCCCCCCGCAGATCCCGGCACTCACCCATTCCTCCGAGCGGGACACCTCCGGGGCCGCCCTAAATCCCCAGCGCAGCCCGCGGTTCCCGGCCTCCTGCTGCCCCGGCCGCGCTCGCCCTCCGGGCACCCTGCTTTCCGCCGAGGAGGTGGCAGGGGGGCGAGGAAAAAAGGACTACAAGGAAATGTACTTCCCGGCGAGAGAGCCTTGAGTTCTGCATTTCAACCTCAGGGCAACGTGGGCAGGGCCGGGCTGGGCCGGGAGCCGCAGCCCCCCGCTCCCGAGCCCGCCCCCGGGGGCGGCCCGGCGGCCCTGCAGCCCCGCCAGTGGCCGCGGGAGATGACGGACAGCGCGGGGCCGGCGGCCCTTCCGCTGCCTCTCGCGGACGTGCTCAGCACCTGGTCCCTACCGCAACAGCAACGCCCGCGTAATACCTGCCAGGCGGTAAGCCGCACGCAAAGCGCAATTAGTGCAATTTGGGAGAGGGGCCGGCACTGTGCTGGGCACTGCTGTGCGGGGCCGGGAGCCGTCGGGGCCCGTCCGGGTGCAGAGAGGGCCCCCCAAGCACCAGAGAGCGGCTGGGTGGGAACAGGACGGTGCCTGGGAACGCACACGACCCTCCTGTCTTTGCTCTGCTGATCCGGCAGAGTAGTTCTTTGTTTTCAGCCCCCTTTATAGTAAAGCACTTTTTGGCTACTGAACATTTCAGGAGTGGTACAGGAGAGTGGGGCAAACGGCGGTGATTACGTTAATTTTGGTGGAAGCCACGAAACTGCCGGGAATTCAGCTGCAGCCTCGGGACGAGACGGGCCGGGGGCTGCCGGTATCTCCCCGCAGCCCGAACACCCCCGCGTTTTGATTTAATCGCCGCGCCAAACGATACACTCACTGCTCGTCCCGCAGCCCATTCTGACTTTATCAAAGAACTGCTCCGTATTAACAGTTAGAAGAAAAACAGACAAGGCTGGTAGGAATTAGAGCGTGCGTGGGTCACGGCGTGTTTGGTTTGGCAGTGGGTGCGCGGATCCCTCTCTGTGTGCTTCTCTCATGCATCCAACGTCCGTCTCAAATCACGGGCTTCCCAGCCTCGACCAAGAAGTTACCGTAATTTCTTTCTTTCTTTCTTTCTTTTTTCTGAGTGATTTTATTTGTTTGTTTTCACAGACTCCCAAAGACCCAAATCCTGTAAAGGAAGTAGAACGTGAACGGGAATAGCATGGTGATGGCAGCGTACGGAATATCGGCGAGTGAAATACGGATCTGATGTCTCTGGTGTGTATTGAACGCTTACTAGTAAAATATTTGTAAGAGATTTTACATATTAAAACAATTAATTGAGCTAGATTGCAGAGCCTTCACATATTACACAGTCAGAAATAGGACGCGACGGGGCTCTCCCAGAAATTCATGTTTTGCGTTGTGGACGTTTTGTGGAGGAAAGATAACTGACAGTTTCGCACCTCTCTCCATTCGATCGGAATATCCGCGGGTCCTCCTGTTCGCTCCGCGGGGATTCAACCCAACCTTTTCCTATGGCCGTTCTGTGTTTGTTTCAGGCACCTTCGGAACGCCACATGTGTAAACGGTGCGCTTCCAAAAGCAGGATCCACCGCCTCTGCCGGAGGGGTCCCCCCGCACCGACACATGCACACACCAATTCAACCCCTCAAAAGCGATCGCATTCTTCATTCGTTGCAGCCAGAACCCTCCCCGGCGTGACCTGACCCTCCGCGGCCAGTTTTAGGGCAGGGGGTATTATATGAATTAGCGGGACCCGGATCCAACATATAATTTAATTAATTACTTAATTAAACAAAAGATAAGAGTGCGTGTTCGTGAGCCTTCCGACCTGCATTAGCGGCGTACCCTCCCCGAAGGGCAGCTGCTGGGAGCCCCGGCCGCTCCCTTGCCGCTCCCACACGGCCCTGGCCCATTACCACCCGCTGCCCCCTTCCCAGCGCTCGGCGGTGTGAGGCCGAGCCCCACGCATCCTCTCGTTGTCAGCCCAGCACCGCTGCTCTCGGTCTCCGTGTTCCCATGGGTGTCCCCGCTGCTCGGACGTAACCCCGCGCCGCTCGCTCACTCTATTTCTCACTCTCATCTGTGCCCATTGTGTTCACAACTGTGCCCTTTCCATTCACCCTCTCCCTTCCCCCCGTCACCCCCCCCGCAAGTGTCTTCCAACCTGCCTGTTCCCCTCCTTCCCTCTCCCACCCCTCCACCCCGACTCTGATCTCTGGGATATTTGGTTTCTTTCCCTTTCTCAATGTGTGTTCCTGATGTGGTCCTGTCGGAAAAGCTCGTTTACTCTGCTCGGGTCTCCAGTGGTTTAAGGATAATGTTTATCAGAAGCGAACGTGCTCAACTTGTTTCCATTCAACTGCTGAGTGTGGGCTGAAATACCAAAGGTCACATCTACAGTGAGTCGGTAGAGGGCAGGGGGAGTCGAGAGGAATATGAAAACATTGTAATATACAACAGCCTGTTGATCGCTTGCGTCCCGCCTGGCAAAAAGATTAATTTTTTTTCAGGTAGGAAATAACTGAAAAATTGAAGGAGAATCGTGGCACGGAACAGGGCTGCACAGGGCTGAGGGTGATGCAGCACGGGGAGAGGGGGGGTACGCCTGGCCGGGCAGTGGCTCACTCGAAGGAGTAGATGCGGCACCTATGTAACACCCAGCGTCCCCAAAATGCAAAGCCGGGGACGGGCGGGGACCCCACTCCGACGTACACACTCTATGAGCAGAATCCCCAGGACCCTTCCGAGAGGCCGAGCCCGGCAGCCGCATTTCTAGAGGAGGCGCGGGGAGGTGCGGGACTGCTGCGGCGGAGCTCGGAGCCACACGAACGAGTTGCGGCTGCCGCAGGGACTGCCGCGGGTACCCCAACCCCGGCCCCGGCTGTGCCGCGGGTAGAGCTCTGCCGGCACCGCTCTTGCTTTCAGCGGGGCATTCAAGGAGAGGGATGGAGTGGCCTCTGTGTCCTTTGTTCATGTTAGGGATTTCTCGTCGGCAGATGTCTCTTCCGTCACTTGCTGTGACGCTGCCTTAAGGTACAGCGCTGAATGCCACAGCCGGGTACCAGCTAACTTGGCTGTACGGGTGTGAGAACGGCCACGCGGGAGATATTCGGACATCACGTCAATGAATGAATATTCACACGTGCACAGGAATATCTGCAGCAGCGCCAAACCTCCCAGGAAATAATTTTTCATTCTGTCCTGTTCCCAAGTGGGCTTTACGGACAGCCGCGCAGTGCCAAGTGTGAGTGGTTTCAGTGTTAAGAAATTGATTTACATCAAGGACAGGTCAGAGAATGGGAGTTTAACGGAATAGATTCGTTTAATATTTTTTCCAGCAGTTACAAGCAAGTGTAACCTTCCCTTACACCCTTACGAAGCAATGAGGGCCAACACGGGTCGGTCCTGGGGTCACCGCGCCGGTGACGGAGCCCCGGATCTGAAGGGAAACGAAAAGTGACAGCAAGTGAAGGCCCCCCCGTGTGAGCACAGCAAGCACCGCGCTGCTGGGCAGGGGATACAGCCCCCTGCGAAACTCCTTCGGGGCGGAAGGGAGCGAGGGAACCCCGTGTCACCGCGTAGGGAACGGCAAAGGGGCTCTCTCCGGGCTGCAGCCCGGGGGACAGGCGGCCCCGATGGCCTCCGACCGACGGACGCGGCCCCGCCTCAGTCCATAGCGTGTCCCCCTCGGTGAAGGCGGTGCACCGACGGCACACGGACAGGTGAAATAAAACCGCAGTGGTGTCAAGCCGGGGACGACTCGGTGGCCTCCACGGTGCCCCTACCTGGGACTGACCGACCCTCCCTCGAGCCGACAGCTCCCGCTCGGTCGGGGGTGCGTCCCTTCGGCCCCGGCCCGGCCCCGGCCCGGCCACCGCCCTGCTCTCAATCTGTGCTCGGGTGCTGGGAGAGACGCTGGGGGGGTCGGGGGGGGGGGGTCGGAGGGGGCTTAATGATGTGTGTGTAACTGGGGCAGGTTTAATAACTTTGCCGCCACTTGTTCTTAGCAGCCCCTCTGGAAACCAGACATTGTCTCATTAGGGCTTTCCTGGTGCAAACATTTGACTCGAAGGAGCGGTGCGGAGTTAATTTCTCTTTGCGCTAGGATTTGTTTAATGACATAGAGGGAAAGAGACAATTCTCATGTACCAGGCCATAAAGCTACAGAGAGACAGATCTTTAAAAGCATATTTTGTTCTAATCGAGCAATCGGGTTTTCATTTGTTACATGTTACATGAATTTCGAGTAAATGAAAAAAATGCCTCTATTGTTCTGCATCAAATTATAGGAACCAATTGGGAATTCCTGGGCAATTTTCTCCATCTCTCTTTCGCTTTCACAACACCTCGTACCAGTGCCACCTACAGGAACACTCGCGTCCTCGAGCTTGTTTCAAGTCGGAAAGGAGAAATATCGACTCCGAAAACTGTTTTCTTCGTAGCTGTCACCGAGAGTCTCACGTAGCACTGCTGTGTCCGTGTGTGCGGACACGCTGCCGCCCGCTGTGCCAGGCGGGTGGACGGGAATCGGGGCGGGGAAGGAGGCCGCTGCCGCTGGAGCCTCTCACACTGCACCGTCAGGTTGCGGAGGGTCGTGCAGAGCGACCGCAGCCTCTCGTCGCTCCAGAGCCCCGCGCACCTCTCGGCAGCCAGCGGACTTTACGAGCGCAGTGTCCCAAATCAATGCCCGTCTATCTGCTGGCTGCGTTTTACGAGAGGCAGCGCCGAGCCAAGTGCCGCTCCGCCTGACTCTCCCGCACACCTTTGGGGGCTCTACCTTCGCCAGAAGATTTATAACGAATTCCTCAGAAACTCCAGGGGAAAAATAATGATCTCTCTCATCACGGCTACGGCGGAGGAGGCCCCTGCTGGCAGCGGGGCTGCCCTCGTCGCAGCCTCCCGAACCCGGGGTAGCTGCCGCAGGTTGTTCGCCGGGGCGGGGAGGGGATCTGTCCCCTAACCTCGTCCTTCAGTTACAGCGATACTGCAGATGTTTGTCCAAACGGAGGTGGCAATTGTGCCTGAAAGAGCTTATACGCGCACCCTTTTCTCTGCATCCTTTAAAGTTTTTCAGTTCCCATACACCTTATCCAAAAATCCATATACGTGTATCTTCGTACTGTACGTATTCATATATTCATATTAATCGTCGATACTGTATATGCATTTATGCAGTGCATGTTGTTGATGCCCTCTGGCTCTGGGCAGGAAACACCTCCGAGCGAGCAGAGGAGTGCACGCAGTCGGTACATACGATACAAACCCCGCAGTTCGGTTTTGCTGATAGGGTGAGAAACGCGAGCAGATTTGTGGAAGAAATAAACCCTTACGACCTACACCTGAAGATTTATGGTCGCTTTCATATTACGAAGCGTAGAGAAAACTCCATCGTTACAGCTTTGAGAGTTTCATTTCGTTGTGAGAAATAATAATCGTAAATTAATCATAATCATAATGCGGACATGGGAGGCAGCCGAGCTTCCCTTCTCCTTTCCCTCTGCGGGTTTGCAGCTGAGCCCGACAGCTCCCCGAGGTGGGAACATCCCCACTCCACGCTTCCCACGAAGGTCCGGCGGCACGATTGGCGCCGGGGGCAATCAGCCATTCCCCGAGTGAAGCAGCACGGGCGTAATCGAGCGTAGAGTCCATCTCTGATGCAGTTTTCTTGCGATGTAAGACAAAACTGTCGTCTCGCGGCTTGAAGTTAGGGCGGTGACACGGCGATGCGTGTGCGTGGTGCCTTCGGAGCTGCGACCGCGTCCTAGCCCAGTGCCCGTGGAGCGCAGTGGGGCCGATGTCGCCGTCGAACCGCGGAGCCCGACCCGCACAGGCCGTGGCCGGGTTTCGCAGCGGCCCGTCCCGATTTCGTTTGCAAAAACATTTTTCGCCTGCGGTGTAGGGTAGTGTAATAACAGAGAGTCTAAAAGCCACCCCATGCATTCACAGCATCCCTACTCGTAATGCACAATAGTGCTTTTACTACACGTTTGGGAGAGAAAAGGATATATCACGGTGCTTTGCTGTAGCCTTCTCTCCTTGCCCTACACGGCAATTGGCGTCCTTTAGTGCCGGCTGCAGGCGCCGCACGTCCCGCAGGGTCCCCGAGGAGACCAGGAGGGGACCCGGACGGGACGGGGTGCGGCGACGAAGCCTGGGGGAGGGAGAGGGAAACCTCACCCTCGGGATGAGGGAAGGGGTAACCCTGGTCCAGCGCGAGTTCTGCCCGGGCTGCTAGCAATGAAGAAACACAGGGCCAAGCCGGGGGCCGGGGCCAGGTGAGAGGAGTCTTGGCTTTCCACACCGCACTGTGTGAGGTTAGAGCCTCCCTGAGCCTCCCTTTTCCAGAGACCGAGAGCTGATGACCGCGGACAACGAACGGGACCCCCTTCCGCGGCCCCTTCCGCCCTCGAAGGGAGGCGTACAGCACCCTGCTGGGCACTCGGATGTCGGCTCGGCCCTGTATTAGAGATTTTCTGACATTAGGAGCATCGATCTCGCTACTTTCGTTCGTTGCCTTAAATTGCAGATATCCGTGTGATGTTTGCCCTTCCCATTGTCATTCTAGTCCCGTAGACAATTTCTGCCTGCCAGGACAGAAGGCACATAGGATCTCTTAATTTCAGTGCAAATATCCTCGACTTGTAATAGGAAAATAGGTGAAATGTTGCTGAGAAAAAGCAGGAAGCACCGTCCCGTTGTTCTTTAATTTTTTCTTGTACACGAAGTGCTTGTTGCTTGTCCTTAGTATGCACACGGTGTGGGATGAAGGCAGGGGCTTTTGAATAAGGTGTCCCTCTCACCCATTTGTATTTCACCTCTAAACTCCCGGAATAGATTATGATCATCAAAAGAAAAATAAATAGTAATTTATCTATTATAAATCTCATTCTTGACATAAACAGGTGTGAGAGCAAATGACTACGAGGTTCTGAACAGAAAAGCCGTTCAGAAGTATCAAATGATCATAGGTAACAACAGCTTTGAATTATTAATGCATTGTTCGTGTAAATTAACAACCATCAGATGTGTGGAGGGCTGCGGGTTGACAGAGGATACAAAATATTATCGGGATCCGCTTCTTATATAATTTTGCCTACAACTTTCTTAAAAACTGCAGAAGGTTCCTACAGAAATACTTTAAAACGTCTGAACTTATTACCTTCATTCCCAATTACTGCGCTTATGCACAACGAAATGTAGTCTCTCATTTACAAACAAATGTGAGCATACTGCCCAGAGAAACGACGCAAAAGAGGTGACACTACATTGGGAATTTGGTGCGAATTTAGACAATAAAGATGAACACTGGCTCGACTTTCAGAAATGTCTATTTTAACATACGGCTGAAATGTTACGACTACGCAATCTGTATTTTCATAGATGTACGGACGTGAGCCGAAAGTGTTCTGCTTTAGACACAAGTCTAATACTGAGCATACGGGCGACAACCGAGAGCTTGTTGGACTAAGGGAAGGTTTGGGGCAGACGGGGTGCCCAGGGTCGCTGGCAGCGAGAAGAGAAACATACATGGGGTACGGCTGCAGGTGTCTCGGTGCTGACAGCCCCATGACGGTGATCGGATGGAAAATGAAGTGAAGCCTTCTGGCTCCGACACTCATGCTCCCGACTGCGTGCTTGCAAGCAACGTGCTTGTTCCTGCTCGACTATTTTTTTGTTGTTGGTGGTGGTGTACTTTGGGACTCTCGAAATAATCCGCTAATGACACCTCTAAAGACTGTGGCGTCAGAAGCAAACGCAGCAAACGCAGCCGCTTCTGCCTAGCTGATATCCGTCTCCCCGTGAATATTTGAGCCCAATGGGGAGGGGGGATGAGGAGAGACACAGCAACGCTGCTTACAGTGCGAAAGCGAAGAGCTTTTTCTTGAGCGCCTGGTTTTGTTTTTTTTTTTCCCCGCAGAGCCCCGCAGCTCCGGTGGGAGCTCCCTCCCTGCCCGCTGGTGCGGGTGCAGCTCCCGCCGTGCCGGTTTGCAGAGGTGTGGGTGCTGGGGGGTGTGAGCCGTTCCTGTGCTTTTTCTACACATCGCATGGCAGCAAAGGGATCTCGGCATTGCGTGAGCCTCGGGAACACCTGGCGCTAGCAATACAATGGCTCTGCCCACGGCCCGCTGTCTTCGTGCTACTCAGATTGCCGGGAGGGGAGGTAAAAGAGCTCCGGCATCTTTGTTTTTCAGGGAAGGGGAGACTTAACTGCTCTTAAGCTTTTTCTCTTGCCAGGATGATCTTAAGAACTATTAAGTGAATTGGAGCAGCTCGCGCCTCATCAGGCTCACTGAGAACGAAACGCCCCATCTGTATGGCTGGCACTGGGGAGCCCCAGGAGGCTCGGGGTGGGTCCTAGTGCCATCCCAAAGGGCAGATGTGCCTCCAGCTGTTTGTTCTCAAGCCTTGGGAGAAGCACCACCACGGGAGGAGGAAACAGACGAGTAATGAAAGGTGGTTGTCCCAGCACTGAGTTACAGCCAAACTGCTAACCACAGCCCTCTATTTACACAAAGAGATTTAAAAATTTTAATAGCAGGTCACCTCCTGCCTTGCGAGACACTTCTGAGCTGAAGAAGGTTCTTCCCAGGGAGAGCAAAGGATAGAGAATACACGGTGGTATATGTGAAGGGGCAGTTGGGGTAGTGGTGAAGGGATCTGGGTTGCTGTGTGTACATATGGACATCTGTGTGTACCTGTGTTGTTGGAGTGTGCACATCTCTGTGTGTGGGACAGCTCTCTGTGTATAAACCATCCCCTTTGCCCCAGCAGCCAGGTGGAGGCAGGGATTGCAGCACACCCTGACCCACACTGCTCCTGCAGATCCCACCATCAGCCTTCACTGTCTGCCTGCTGACCACTGTCTCATCATATGTGTGCATTCTCATCCCAAACAGAGAAGCAGATCAGCAGCCTCTTGAAAGTCAATTGAAGCATGGTGGCCCTGATGTGTGGTTGGAATAACCCTTGCTTGCTGGGCGGTTGGGGTGGATGAAGGTCTCTAAGCTAAACTGTGCTGGGAATTTTCCACTTTTGTTTCAGTCACAGAGACTGTTTGTTTCCAATGTGGAAAGTGCTCCAGGCCTCTCTGTGATTAAACTCATCTGCAGAATTTGGGGTGGATGTTGCAGGCACAGAGCTGGGGCACAGCTCACTTTCTGCTCGGTCCTGACAAGGCTGAGGCTCTGCAGTTCAGAAGGGATTCATCTACCAGAGGTTTCTTTCTCCCTCTTTTCTTTTCTACATCTCTGCTTGCAGCATGAAGGCAATCCTGGGTTCAGTGCTGATTTATATCCAACACTCCCCTGTACCTTTGAATCAGTCACGGTTATAAAAATAACTGGTAACCCACGAATGACAGATTCAGGCATTGCCTTCATCCTGCCCATGGTGGCATGCAGCTGAAAGGAGGTGAATACTATTTAACAGTGGTGATAGAGATTACTTTGTTTGCCATAAAGCAGATCCCAGGAAACAAGATCAGTACACTTCAAAGAATCATAAACAAGGACATAAACAAGGAAACCTACCAATGATGTGTGGACAAACAATCCCTTCCAGCTGGCGCAGCACATTCAAGTGTCTGAAAGTTCTATCAGACAGTTCTGTTTTAAAGCTACCAGGTCATCTGCTGAAACCTGATTGAAACTTTTCTGGGACAGCTTCCACTGGCTACAGGCTGTCATCATTGAATACAATGGATGCAGAGAGAGGGAAGACCTCTGTCTGTGGAGTGCAAACAGGGTGTGCCCCAGAAGGCCAAGAAATGCCTCCCTACTTCTTGCTTTGCTGAAACTCCATGTTGCTGCCATGCCCTCGTGATGTCATGCCCTGGCAGTGCCATGCCTCAAGGGTGCAATGCCCTGGTGGTGCCATGCACTGATGGCTCCAGCTGCAGGCAGAGCTCAGTCAACCCAGCTGATCCCAGCTGTCAGCAGACTAGGAACTGTTGGCACACCTTACATTTCCCACACACAGCCCAGCACCTGCACAGTCAAGCCCACGTTTATGAGTATTCTCATTCTGGGCTTAATTGCACTTTTGTACATCAAGTAACATCTTACTTGGCAGTAATTCTCATTCAGTCTTAGTCATGAGGATGGAATTGATCCTATGGTGGTGGTGATAATAGCTCTTCACCCTAAGTCCCTTCTAGCACTCCAACACTCCCACTACTCTCTCCTCATGACAAAAGCAAACAGAAGCTCCCATGAAAGCAACAGTCAGTTCAAAGGGACCTGTTTCCTCATTGATTTGATAGAGAGCACAGGATTGTGCTAAGGAGTGCTTACTCCAGGATCATAGCTAGAGCTAAATCCTATCTTACTGAGATACTGAAGTACCAGGAATCATAGAATGAAAGAATAGCTTAATTTGGAAGGTACCTTAACAATCATTCACTTTGAACCCCTCTTGACATCCATCAGATCAGGTTGCCCATGGCCTGGCTTTGAACATCTCCAGGAATGGGACATTGAAGACACTGACTTTTATGCAATGGAGAACAAAATGCTTCTTTAAATAAAATTGTCCAGAGGTTAACAGTACTGATTTTCACATATTCTACATCTAGCCTAAATCTAACTGTCTCCATCTTTCAGACAACAAAGAATAAATTGTCTTTATTTTCCATATTCAACTTCAAGAGTAGTTGATAGCTCTTGTCTCAGCATCCCTTTCATCCATCTTTCCTGTTTCCATGTGGGTGGTTTTAAGATCTGTATGTGGACTCAGGGAAAAGAGGTCTTGTGGTCAGTAACAGCTACAGCCACTTGTCCTGCTGCAAGAGGCAGCAGCAAGCCATGTGTGACAGCTGATAGCTGTAGCTCCACAGCAGCAGCAGCTTGATCTGTGCACTGTAAAATAGTTTTATGTTTTTTCTTTTTCTTTTTTTTTCTGTATTTGTCTTCATTTTTTCCTTCCTTCAATTTTGGTCACATCCAGCTCTGTATTACAAGATGCAGAGTAATAGTTTATGAACCATACTGAGAAATGGCTTCAGGGCTTGTTTACCAACACCCACCAGAGACTCCAGCATTCTGCAGAAACAAAAACCCAGCCCAGGCTTATCCAGGTATCAAGCTGTCACATTCCTTTGGGCCTGCAAAGCAAACTGGCCTTTGTGAATAATGTTTACCATGATTGTAAGGCAGCTGTGTTTAGAGAATCACTTGAGGAAAGTCTAGAAATAGCCAGCTGGATTGCCATAACAGATTCTTAGCTAATTGTCAGGGAAGAACAGCTGCTTGTCAGCCACAGGTTTGTGCTCATCACAGGTAATGCAATGGAATGACAGCGACAAGACTCCAACTCAAACCCAAACAAGGATGCAGGGAAGTCTTCAAGGTCCAAATCCCACCCAGCCCTCAGCTGTAATTCAGATATTAATCTATTATTAATTTCAGGATCTGTTCCTGAAAGATGAATAAAGGAGCCAATCCATTTTGTCCTGCTTTTTCTGTCAGCAGTAATTATTTCTGCTCAGCTCAGACCATCATAGCGTTATCCTCTTGCTGTGTGAGGGTTCTGATTACAGCTCATTTTTGCAGCAATTGGCAGCTTCCAGTTTAGTAGCTGAGAAGATGCTGTCAGATTTAGAGTAGGAGAGAGCTGATCACAGACTGAATTCATCAATATGCTTGGTTTCTTTCTTCTCAACAGTTTCATAGAGAAACACAGAAGAAATTTCTCTTATTTTGCCTCATCTTTTCTTCAGTTCCATAACTTCAAGTCTGGCAACCTAGGAAGAGGCTTATTCCTTCTTCAGGACAAATGTAGGTTTTTACAATAAGAAGTCTCCCCTGAGCAAGGAATACTGACTTTTTAATATTTATTTTTATTTTTTTGAGCTGCTGCAGCTTTCCATCTCAAACAGCTTCTTTTCCATACCACAGACCAGGTAACGGGCGGGTAAGCACAGCATCTGGAAAAGGACAGAGCAAACCATGAGGGATCTTGTTAAGGCTATCAGTTACTTTATAAGTCCAAGGTACACAGGCTCTGGGGTATATTGCCTTGAACTTACTCACTTAAATACTGTTTTAGCCTGGGCTGGAAATGTCCTTTACTTGGACAGGCAGACAGACTAGCCATAGTTTTGGATTTTTTTTAAATTTGTGTTGTTGTTTTGTTTGTTTGTTTGTTTTTATATGCATATACATTAATATATATGCTAGAAGTGTCTATTTTTGTCAATGTCACCAACAGACTTTGGGGAAAATATTTTAATGCTGATTTTATTCATGTTCTTTGAAAGGTAAAACTTTTATCAATCTCCTCTAATGAATCCAAACTTTCAGTTTTTTATATCAAACTCCTTACTTGTTCATTTCTACTTTTCATTTGATTGATAATGATGATTCTTGTCTCCTTGCGGCCTTATTTCTTAGTTTTGCTGCCATCATTTATTTATGACTAAAACACTAATGTTACTGTTAGAGCAAAACTGGTGGAACAAGCTACAGAAAAGGATATTTACTAAGTGAAATATCAATGAAATATGATGATAAACAGACAAAGTAACTCAGATAAAATATAATATTATTTTTTCTGTACAACTGTGAAGTTCATTACTTTAGAAGCCGTGTGGGCAAGTTTTGTTTTATGGTTTACCTGCTCTGCTTTCCAGAGAGAGTAGAAACTTCCAGAAGATGGGAAATAGACCTCATACTCTAGAGCAGATGACAACTGTCTTGTTAACTCAAATTCTAGCAGCTTATGCTTTCGCTCTGGAGTTCCTTGAGTCACTTCAGTGATTTATGATGGCCCAGATGGTATCTGGCAAACATGCACTTGCAAAAGATCCACAGAAGCCAGAATCAGCCAGACACACACATCTGAAGGCAGTAAGTTGTTTTTGAAGGAAAAATACAAATTATCTCTCTCTCATTTTTATTTTTTTTATCCTTTAGGTAATTACTCTTTTGAGAAGTGGTGAAAATGTGGAAGGGAAACAAATCTGACAGCAATAGTTTGTGCAGGATTTCACTACTAGGAGTCATACCAAATGGAATACTTAGAGCTGTTTACAACCAGATCTAGTTTCAGGGCAGTATTTTTGCCGTTATTGTTTGTCTTTTTAATAAAGACGTTTCACATAGATCCAGAGGTATATGTGACTTATATTACTGTGACTCTTCAATTTCTTAGTGTTATGTATAGACTTTATTCTGCCACCAAGAGGTTAGTAGCTATAACTACCACATTACACATGCACCATTTATGTAGGACTGTAGTATTTTAGTAAAAATATGTATAAATATCTTCTCACAAATTTTGTGCAGTAATCACAAGTGAGCGTTATTCTGCCTTGCACTTCAACTGCTGTAGAAAGAATGAGCATAATATCATTGTGGAGAGTCAAGAGTGGGAGCGGGACTTGTCACTTAAGCTCTAAAGGCACTCAATTGCATTATTTAGGATCTGAGAATGGCACTGAGCTGCGCCAGTCTGAACTGGAAAACACAGAAAGGTGAGTAACGAGGCAGGAATCCTTCGGGAGCTGTCTGAGGCCATTGCCATATGTGAGCTAGGAATGGAAGCTGGGTGAGCAGCTGACCCCACAGAGAACCAATCAATACCAGCCTCAGGATCCCTTGCTGGATCACCTCTACTCACCATATGGGACTTGTAAAGTCCAGTAGGTTCTCCACTTGCATTATTCTGCATTTCTCTGCCATAAGTGACCTCTTTTAAATCACTGAAGACTTTTCAATTCTGTAATGCATTAGGGAAAAACTAGTCTAATGAAATTATAAGAGAACAAAAAATTAATATTCTGTTTGCACATCTCCAATGTGCAAAAGGCATAAAATTACTTTCATGAAGAAAGTGAGTCACATCTTTGTCTCTTTTAATATTTTTTTCTTTAAAAATGAATTAAAAAGCTAGTATGTCTTCATAGAATCATAGAACGTCTTGGTTTGTAAGGGACCTTAAAGCCCATGTAGATCCAGCCTCCTGCCATAGAAAGAGTTGCCCCCTATTAAATCAGGCTGCCCAGGGAAAGCAGCATTCAAATAGTTTCTTTACAGTATGCTCCTTGTATATGTAGCTGGGGCCTTAGATGTCATCCTACTTAATCCTATTGTATTAATTCTGTTCAATGACTGACTCTATCTAGCTTTTTATAAAATGAAGGTAACAGGAATTGCCAACATCAAAGTGACAGTTGCAAGAATGTTATTAGTAAGACTGTGAAGAAATTAATACAGGAGGGACTAGAAACAGTCCTGGGAAGGATTCATCTGAGAGAAGGGAAATACATTTGTGTTATTATTTTAGAAAAAGTGTCTTCTATAATGGTAAGATCTGCTATCAAATGCAATATAAAATGCACATCTAGCTAGTGGAAATAAAAGAGGTAATGTTTCAGGCTTAAAAAGCAAATAAATATAGATTTTCTAGAGTTTTTTATTATTAATAGAAAAGTCCTGACTTCTGAAGAAAGATCAGGGTTGTAGGTAAAAGTGGGTTCCTTTTCTTCCTTTGTTCACCTTTGTAAGTCATTAACATCAGTCTGAAATAGGATCACCTAACTGGCAATACAAGGACTGTACACATTCAAATAATGTTAGTTTAATCCATACATAGTTCTAAAAGAAAAAGACTGTAAGGAAAAATAAGCACTAAGGGTGTATTTCACATCTTGAACTCTCTGGTGAATATACCTCTCTGGGGATACAACACACTTAAGATACCCACAGTCTCATCCTATTTTAGTCTTTCAAGAACTTTGGGCAGCAGCAGTACGTTACATCCATTCAATGACTTAGTGTAACTAAGGAAACAGAAGGAAATAGGTATTCCTAAAATAAATGTCATAAAATATTATAATTTGAGGGAGGTGAGATAAAAATAGCATTTCCAAATTATCAAATTTCAAATTTTCAAAATTAGACAATATAGTTTGAAGACATATATGTAATATTTCCTCCCGAGCTGCACTTATCTCCTTTGCCAAAGAACATTGCTCCAGGAAGTACTGGTAAAAGCTTCACAAGTGTTATTGTGTGGTGTTAGATGGAGCACCATAAATCCTGGACCATTCTTTCTCCTAACAAGTGTCTGGAAGAATTTGTCTCCCTGCTTGGCCAGGGCTGGGTTGAATCTTCCAAGGAATTTAAATTAAATTCTTAAGGCAAACTCTTTATTGAATTTATAATGAAGTCTGACTCATACTGTGTTTACGTGAGGATGTCCTTTGTTTTGTCAGATTATTGCTTAAATAGTAAATAAAGAAATATTAAGTACAAATTTCATGACATGCAATATTTCAGAATGACATGTACTATAAAGTCCTGTTTACATCTACCACACCGACACTTAACTCACTTTCCATTATTCCTGAGGCTATAATGTAAGTAATTAAAGGAGGCAACTTGTCTAATATTGACTGTACTGTGGAATAAAGTGATGTTGAGCTGCTAGAGTGTGTTTTATATAAAGTACAAAAAGCTTCTGATACATTTAATGTAACTATAAATCTTAACTCAAATGCTTATATGTCTCCTTTATGACCTGAATAAACTCTGGGGCACAAGCAGGGCAACTGAATGTCCGCTTGCTGCCAAACCGCATATTCAGTTGAGTGTGCACTTACAATATCCTTTTCACATTGAATAGTAGCAGAAAGACAGAAAGAAGGCTGAATATTTTCTCTAAATGAAGTAATATTTTTTTCCAGAACACTGAGTTTAATGATAAAAAATTCCCAGAATAAAAATGAAAATTAGAATAATAAATAAATAAATAAATAAACAAAACAATCAAAACAGTGTATTTTTCTTCAGCATAAATCGAGTCCATGCTCATGAGAAGAGGTCCTCTACAGGTTTTGATGCTGTTGAAGACTCAGGAATACTGTACAAAACCACAGAGTTGGGCTCAAGCACAAAGCTGGAGCTGAGGGCAAGATAAAGATCAAGATTCTTCCAGAGGCCACTCTTAGGATTTTCATCTAAGTACCCAGAATCCATGTGCCTCAAGGTATCCGTAGGATTTGCTGAGGTTTTGGTCCCAGGTGCCTACATGGTGCTCTCAAGGTTGTAGGAGGGGAAGGACCTCTGCAGCGCAAAAGCCATCAGTGGGAGTATGGAGTGAAACCAGTTCAACCTTCAAAAATGATTAGATGTCTGCTGCACTGAAAATCACAAAATTCAGCCCAGAGAGAGGCTAACTACCAGGAAGCACAAATCCCCACAACAATCAGTTCCCACTGAAATCAGTTTATTTGGATGGAAATTTTGGGAAAGCATGACCTTTTGGTATTAAACATGTCAACATTTAAATTGATGATGCTATTTTTTAGAGCTATTTACAAGTGGAGTATTTCCCTCTGAATTTGTAATAAATCATATAAGACATCTTTTCATTCCATTCCCCTTTAAAAAGAAAGATTTGGTAGTTTAAAATGTTTAATGTAGTGGAAAATCTAAAGGGAAAAATAAAGCATCAATAGGCTATTTCAGAAGCAGAAACCACGTGGGACCTGCTTAACCTCCTAAGCTCTTCTCCAAATTTATTTGGAAAGAGGCATATAAAGAGCTCATCACTTTCATTCTCCATTTTCATGTGCAGAGCATATGAAATAGTTTAACTCCATACTTGTACTCTGAGCTGATACCAACTGCAGCTGAAGTAACTTTAGATCACTATTTCTTTCCCCCTTATGACAGTTCTGGAACATTTGGATGACTAATTACCTTGTTACTAGTCAGCATTTTTTTTATATATATTTGACTTTATTTATGAATGTACATGCCTATAAGGGTAAGAACCACACACATAGGATGCCATTTTAAAACAGAGGATTATTATGTCACTATGTCTGTAGGCTTCCCTTTGTACTTAGCTCATGTAGGACAAACACACGGACAAGAGAAAGTTCTACTCATGTCCAGTACTTCACTCCATCCATCACTTAATGGAAACCAAACTGAAGGACCAACACTAACACATGATCAAGCTCTTCCTCATCTCAGTGCAAACTTTCCCCTGACTTCCCCTAACTTGAGGAGATCACAGAACCATAGAACCATTAAGGTTGGAGAAGACCTCTCAGGTCTTACAGTCCAACCATCCACGTACCACCAGTACTGACCACTAAACATGTCCACAAGTGCCACATCTACAGTTCTTGAATGCCTTCATGGACAGTGACTCCACCACCTCCCCAAGCGCCCTGTTCCAACACCTCAACAGATAACAGATTAAATTTGAATCCACAAACAGAGGTTATGGGGCATCAGTCAGTTTGGGATAATTCCTCTCTCCTCCTCAGTTCAAATCAGGTTTGCAGTTAATAAATATGTAAGAAAATATTTATTATTAGTTTGGCTCTACCATTCCAACCACAACAGATGAATTCTGCTTGTGCTGAGGGACTCAGTATGGTGCTGCTATTGCAGGCAGCATCCAATGGCTGTTAGCAGTGACCAACCAAGTGAAAACCGCACATTTAGAATGAAAATGAATTATAAGGATGTGACAGTCTCTGGCTGTGTCTCTATTTGTATCGCTGTCTCTGAAGGTATATATTAATTAATTTATTTATGGTGTTGAATATAAAAGCTTTTGACATATCCATACTTGAAAGCGATATTTTTGAAGGCTGAGCCATGTACAACAGCAAGTGCTTTTTTTTCAACTACCGTTACTTCCCATTCATTTCTCTTTAATCTCCAGCAGCACCCAGCTAGGCAGACTCTTGCAGGAGTTCTGCTTGGAACTAGTCAAAGGTAGCTCAAAACAAAATCAAGGAGACCCCATCTCTCTGTCCTCCCTTGTAAACCCTGCTGAAAGACCATTAAAATGCTGCAGTTCTGAACACAGCATCAGCATTGAGAAAGCTACGTATATAAGCATAATCCAGACAGTGAAAAGTAACATTAGCCTGACATACTGCTGCTGGAAAGAGAAGCATGCATGTATGCATGTATGGGTAAGAAATGTCTTGGTTTTGATAGCAAAAATGTAAGTATACTCTTCTGAAGAGACATAAGAAAATGTAGCAATACCCTCTGTGGTCTCCACAGAGAAGCTGGCAGCTTTGTGCTGCTACAATTTACCCTATCAGCTCAGAGGGCAGAAGCCTGTACGGAGAGGCTAAGAGCTAACCCCACTAGCAGAAGGCATAGAGGTGTTAATATGATGCCACATAATAGAAATTTTGTTTTTCCACTTTGCTTCATTAAGAACCTAGGAAATTACATACAAACACTGCATTAAAAGAACTCTATGAGCTGCCAAAACAAACACTCAGAAGTGGGAAAGTGCCAGAGCTGAAGCTATCTGTGCAGCTTTTCCTCGTTTGCACATGTGCATTGGGAATATATCTTTATATAGGAAAATATACTCTTCTCCTACAGAAACAGTGCTGGTCTGTGTTCAGCCCTAGGTTCTGTCAAGATGAGGCAGTATTGGGTAATGAGAGAAGCTATGGTTTGCTCACCTCACCTGTTCATTCGCTGTAGGATGAATGGTGTGTTTTGAATATAGCTGAGCAAGATGTAAAAAGGGTAAATAGGGCAACTTGCACGGACTATCTTGCTTACAGCTATTGGATGATGCTAATCTGAAGAGCTTTGCTGACTGTGGCACTTAGCACTTCTACAACACTAAACAGTTCTTACACCAATTTTTGCACATGTGGTGACTAATTGCACATTCCCCACTATGTGGATACATGGCGTGAGACTCCAGGGTCTGATCTGCAGAAGTGCTGAACACTCACAGCTGCAGCTGAACTCAATGGGAGCTCTGCTCTGAATATTTGAAGAAGTACATAATGGTAAGTAGCCTGGCAAATGGGGACCTGGAGTCTTAAATTAAGCACCCAAAATCACTGCACCTCTCAGCTCCTCTGTTGCTGGCTATAAAATGGTGATGATAATCACAGGGGAGATCTGAAAATAAATACGTTTGTGAGCTTCATAGAGACTGCAGTCATTAAGATGATGGGAAATTTCCCAAATTAAATTAAAAACTCTTTGTTGAGATCAAGATCATCTAGTCAGTGTTTTAGGCCACATGTTAAACACATGGAGAAAGCAAAATATTTCATGGCTTTTCAATAAATGAATGCCACACATCCTGAGCACTGAAGAGGCAGGGATCCTGTGGACATGTGCTCAAGGACTGCATCACAAACAGGCATATGGAGGGAGCGTATTTAGGCTGCATGCTCCTTATAGCTAGCTATTCAAACTGGTGGACGCTTTGTCATAAATTGCTAACACAATTTTTGTGTGAAGAATAGGGATAATGGATGCTTCAGAATTTTCTTTTCTTTAGGGGGAGAGATTTTCTGACTGAAATCAAGCTAAACATTGCATGTACGTGCAGTTAACCAACCCTAACCAAACTAAAAAAAAAAAAAAAAAGTATGTGTATATACTGTTACAAAAACCTAATAGGAACAGGGGGACTGCCATATATTACCTGGCACACAGAAACTGTAAAGTCTGCTTTCACCATCAGAGTGTGACTTATCATCTGGAAGTGATTTAGTTGTGTGGTTACCTTTGGACTGCAGCTCTTTTTGGTTCTTTGCTAGCAAGCAAATAACGACGGCGAGTAAGACTTTAGCACTATCAGGTAAACAAATAATTGGGCTGGAGATTTCAAAACCAGAGGTGAGATGTGATTTCAAAGCTATTCAAAACTCCACAGGTTTTATCCACCATGGTTGTTATTAAAAGTAGTTATAAAATCCAGATCTCTGCCCTCCCTCTCTCCCTAGCCCCTCTTTCCTTTACTACCTGGTATGCAGGGAACGTTGCTCAAAACATACGGCCGTCAGCTCTGCAAAGTCTATGTCCACAAAGAGAGTTTATTTTCTGAAGTAATTTGCAAAGTATAGATCCATATTATCCTCTACACATAAGTAATTTCCATCATCATCACTAGTGAATGGGTTCACACTACCTCCTTCTGACCAAAAGAGCAGTGGAAACACCTCTAATAAATTTGCTGCAACAATCAAATTTGCAAGCAATCAAAACAAAACAAAACAAAACAAACAGAGCAGGTATAGCCCAAGTAGAAGTAGGAGAGTTATATCTGATGTCCCCGATATTTTTGAGCAGACAACACAAATTTCAAAAGTGCACCCATCAGAAGATACCATTCTATGTGGGATCATGGTTTTCATGCCTATGCACCCCAAAATGCTTTAGCATCCTTAACAGGCACTGTTTGTTCACCAGTAAAGAAATACAGAGGAAGAGAGAGGTGAAGAAATGATGACAAGTGAGAAGATATTTTCTTGTAGTTGATGCTGGATGAGGCTGAAGTGGAGCAAGGCAGCTACAGATGGCAGGAGCTGCAGGGGATTTTACACAGTGCCAGCTGAGGTGAGACTGTAGGGAGTGGATGCTTATTCAACATTAGCAGAAAGAAAGGAACGAAAAGGGAAGTGTGATAAGAGTGAACAGGTGAGGTTAGAGAGTTCAGCTCATGGTTTTAATTATGGCATATCACAAATTCTGTCTTTTTAGTGCCTTAATAAACCTTGATTTTCATATACTTACTAGAAATTCTTCTTCTTCATGAAGAGCATCTTAGACTACCGCAGAAGAAAAAAAAAAAGAAACAAAAAAAGTAAATCTTGGAAGATGTTACAGACACAGTGCTGAGATCATGTTCTGCTAGTACTTCAAATTAGCCAGCAGAAGAAATAAGATAGCTATGTTTCACACTTGTTGTTACAGAAATGGCCAATGAGTGGCACAAGAGAATAGCTTGAAAGTGATCAAACAGGCTAAGTTTAGAAAAATATGGTAAACAGTAATGAAGGGGTCCCTGAGACTGGAAACACCCTCTTCATGCCTAAAAGAGACTAAATAGGCAAAATGATGCTTGATCTGTGAGCCCTACAGAACTTAACATGTGAGCTGCTTCCTTACAGTAAATGATTTAGCTTTTCCTCCTAAGTCCTGTCCCATATAACTGATATTCAATGTGAATCTGTTTCAGGACATAGTGTTTTTGTTTTTGCTTTTTTTTCCTCATAAATTACTTCTATCCTTCTATGTATTAACGCCTCGTACATCTTAGTATATATATATATATATATAGTTGTGTCATTTTTTATAGGACAAATGGGAATGTATGTGGAGCACAGCAGCACATTGTCCTCAATGATTTATGTATTTTGTATAATTTTCTTTACTAGCAATCAGACAGTAGTTGAGACTGTGCCCAGGGTAACCGTCCAGGCAGCAGAACCACTGTTAGTGATGCAGTATCCTGATAAACCCCATGTTTATAAGGGGAATGAGAAATAATATGAAATTAATAAAAATGTCTTTAAAGAACTGAGAAAATCAGTGGCGTCTGGATTTCTGGTGCCTCTGGAGGCTTATCCTCCTCTTTTCTGATCCCATCCATTGGCCATAGGGAAAATGAACAAAGGTTAGTGTCACAGGTTAGCTATGTTACATTGATATTCTTGGGCTAAGGCTGATGCTTATAACATTCTCCCTTATTTGCCTCAACCATTACATTTCCAGGTATCAGTGCATAGTATTCATGCTGCAGGCAGGCACTGGCTGTTTCTTCAGGAATACCTGTGCGTTATCAGCTTCAGTACATGTAGTGACCACTGAAACTTCCAGACACATCCTTTCTGCTCTTTTTTATTGGTTAAGTTCACAGAAAACCCACTTAATTATTTCATAATGCCTTCATGAATCAATCTTTTACAGTGCACTTCAAGATGTAGTAAAATAAGTGTGCTTCATATGGTAACAATTACAGGCTAGATTTATAAAAGCATCACATGCTGTTTGCATTGGCTTTTCTAACTACTTTATTCATAAAACAGTGTTAATGCACCTAAAATAAATTCACCTTCCTTCTGAAACTCATTAAACTCTTGTGTCTCTGCAAGGATAATTCTTTAGTCACCATTTATCCCAGGAATTTACCATGTAAAATAAAGATGGTGTGCTCCTGCTCACACTCACTGCTTAGCCAACAGGTGTGTGGGATAGGCATAGGAAGCCCGGTCTGTGCTGCGTCTCACTAGGTTTCATGTTATAGACATTAGGGATCATCAACAGCAGACTCAGTCCCCCTAGGCAACAGGAGGCTGAGTTACAGCAACGATCTAGTTCTCTATAAAAGGAGACCAAGAAGAACATGGCTTTGAAATTCTAACACTATCCCATAATTTCTCATCTATACTACAAGTTCAAGTTTACTTTCTTCCAGTGGCTTCAATTAATGTCAGCTGTACTCACACAGCTGTAAGATATTATTTATACCTGCAAGTCTGGTGCGGTCAGAGCAACGTAGAAGTAGTGGAAGAGAAGCGGCCAGTGCAGTCCCTTGCTCTGAGTTACAGCAGGACTGCCTGTAGTACAAGGAGGCCTGCAAAATCTTCAGACCAATAGCACCAGAGGTTTGTTTTTACAAAGTGTGCTTAGTTTGGATGGAAACTCAAATTAGATTTATTTTGTAAGACCACTGGCTTTCTTAATTAATGCAATCTGACCTTAAAAATCATTTTTGTTCTTACACTAATAACACAAAATGCTTCGTTTTCTGTTTTCTTGTTCCTCTTCTTTTTTTTTTTTTCTGTTTTTTTCAACTTGGACATACACACAATTGTGTGTGTAATTTGTTTAATGTTTTCTAGAGCCTTCTCTCTATGAAGGGGTAGTGAGGAAGAAGTTATAGATGGAGAGGACTCCGGATAAGCAGAACATCACTCCTTTTTGATGCAGCTTTTCTCTGAAGATCCCTAGAAAGAAAAATGTTTCTTACCAAATAGTAAGTGAAATTCTTGTTTGGAATATATGATCAGCTTGGAAAAAGCATGTTTTTATGCAATCTGTTTCCTGCCCAAGTACAACTTTGCCTTTGGCTAAACTAGCACCACAAGTCATAATCAATTAAAGTTCTTGTTTTTCCTTTTGGTACCGAACACTCATGCTTTTCATGTGAAGGCCTTAATGGTAGGTATATGGGTAAGTGTGAATGTTTTCCTATGTCATTCATATTAATGAAGCCCTGCAGGTGTATTTGGAGCACATTTTTCTTTTTCCTTCTGATGAGTGCCTCCCCTTCCCAACATGTGCATATGAAATCACATTTTGTGACCAATCTGGAATTCCATAATTCTGATCAGACTGTGAACTTGTACCTACTTTAACGTCCTCTCTGGAAAAATGCTTTGGGAAAAGGCTCAAGCAATTTATTCTGCATTAGAGGAGAAATACACTACTAAATGGGGCATAGAAATACTCCTTCAGATTGACCTAATCAAAAAGAATTTTTTTCATCTTCCTGCAGTTGGGTAATAGATGTTGACAAAGCCTGTGAGTTACTTGGCCTCAAGTCTAGCTGAAACTTCTCTTAATGGTGAATGTGAGATAAATGTTACAAATGTGACTCGGCCTTCAGCAGCCACAGATGACAGAACAGTCAGTCACCCTTGTAACCCAAGTTTCTGAGACTTTCTGAAATAAAAGCATAGAAATCTGATATCTGTTGGAACAAATATTTCCAAGGTACTCACTAAGCCTATTGAGATCAATGGAGAGACTTTTCATTTTTCTTTGGAATTTGTGTCAGTGTTCAGATGTTTCCATAAACAGTATAGCTGAAAGCCTACTACAGTCTCTTCCTGGTCTATCGTGAAATTGTAATCCCGGAATTTGAAGTGGCACAAAAATGCTAATTTAGAAAGATTCTGTGGAACGCTGATGAAACAAGACTCATTGTATTTCAAACCCAGAGGTCAACAAGGTATTTAATACTATTTGGAAGCAAAATAGCATAGTGAATCTCCCTCCAAAAATCTGAAATTTAATGATTATTTAACATGGCTCAAATCATGGCCCCACAAAGCTGGATGTTCTATAAGCGTAGTTTTCCTAAATATGTTGCAGAAATACTCTTACTGCAGATGGCTCAGGCTGGAGTTGCATACAAATCTGTGCCCTTCTCTTTCTTCAGAACTGGCTTTGTTGGGACATGGGTTCCTGCTTCCTTTCTCTTTTTCAGTTATATTTTTAATATGTGTAATTGTTTCCTGGTCTCCTGGTACACAGATTCAGTGGCCCTTCCTGTACTGGAGCTTATAAAAGCATCAGGAATAAATATTCTGCATCATAGAATTATAGATTTAAAGAATCCTTAAGGTTGGTAAAGACTTCTAAGAAAAGACTTCTAAGATCATCTAGCCCAACTGTTGACCCATTCCCACCATTCCAATTGACCATGTCCCTCAGTGACATGTCTCCACATTTCTTGAAAAACCTACAGGGATGGTGACTTCACTACCTCCCTACAGGATCTGTTCCAGTGCATCACTGCTCCTTCTGAGAAGATTTTTTTTCATCTTCCAGGATGGATATCAGCAACTTTGGATACCCTGAAGTATCATGTCTCCAACAGTGACCTAAAAGTGATGTATGTGGAGGAACAGGGCAAGTGAGAGTTCATGTGATGGTGTATATATGGAGAATATTCTTCAGATCTTCATCAATCTTTGGGTTTGGACATATCTTGACAAAAGTGATGCTTAATAATGATTGAAAATTACAATCTAAGAAGGATCTACAGAATCAGCTGTGAGCATCTATAGTCAAACTATACAAAAAAAATAGCATCATGAGAGAGTCTTTTGCCCCACAAATATCTTCTAGAAGTAAAGGCAAAATTTACATCTTCTGTTCTGTATTTGGTCAACAAATATGCTGGCCATTGCATTTAAATATATCACCTTTTCTTTTGTGTTTCAGTTTGTACCCGTGGCCACTTGTTCTGGTGATGAACACCATTGAGAAGAGCCTGAATCCATCCTCTTTGCATCTCCTTTTCAGGTACTGATGGACCTGATTAAGAGTAAAATTCCCACTGAGCCTCCTTTTCTACAGGCTGAACATTCCCAGATCTCTCAGCTTCTCTTCATCAGAAAAGTGTTTCTGTGATAGTTGTACTGTATTACTTCACATGTGTTTTGGGAAAGGTACTTTATGGAGTAAAACATCTTACAGTTTCTTGTGTCTGTAACATTTTCCAGCCCACCAACTTCAGGTGGATTTTCAACAGTCATTTTCGCATTTGTTCTGGAAATTATGATGTCCACAAATATTAATTGCAATAACTGGAGGATTTCTGTGTCCCTGTAGGGCCACTTCTCCACTTCTTTTTACTTTTTACAGTTTCTCACACTTAAGTGAAGGGCTCTAATCTATCTTCACATTGCAGTGGCAGTGGCTTTGTGTCTGCTTATAATGCAAGCTCACAGGGCTTCTACAAGATGGGAAGCACTGATGATTTGACAGTGAGAAGTACAATCTGGACTTTAGCTGTATCAGTGCTTTGACAGCCAGGAGAGTCTGGACCACTGCAACTGCTTCAGAACTGCGATGTGCTTTTACTCGTGCAGTAGATGCTTCAGCCTTTTACCTCTAGAGGGGGATAGATACTTACATACTGCTTGTAGAGTGAGGTGAAATCCCTGGTCAAATCTTCGCTGACAGTATTTTCTACCAAATTCGCTGTAAATTTGAATGTCAAATACACGATATTTATAGAGCTGGAACTGTTGACCTGTGAAAGTGTCTTGCAGCAATCCCTGCTCTGAGTTGGGACCTTTGATGTCTCTTGATTTTCTGCTCAGAGTGAGATGTCAGGTTTTGAAAATGGTCAGGGAATGGTCTCAAAAATCTGCTCAAGTGCTGTTCTCAGAGCCTTGCTGCACCAGCACCAAAGCCAGGAGGTGTAGGAAACTCTCCTTTCATGCCATCGTGGGCAAGACAAAAAGTAAGGACAGTGAGACACTATTTACTATACACCTGCTGCATTGTCCTGGTGTTCCAGAGTGGGATGTTCAGGTACAAGGTGGATTATGGTGAGCAGTAGAAGCAGAGCAGCAGTGGTGCTGCTCCTTTAGGAATGTCTGGTCCCATAGCTCTGTTGAATTTGTGAGTCAGGATGATAAATGGCTCTGTATATGCAGAATATAGACAGAAGTAATGAAAATTATTAACCTTATGAGAGCTAGCGTGGATGTTATATATCATGATCTCCAGATGTAAAAGAAATTTAGCCCCTTACTTGGAACTTTCAGATGCTGGAAAGCCCTGAACAAATCACATGTGTATATCACAGTGTGTCTGGAGGAATCAGTCCAAGTTCATCACTCCCACACCACTGTCCTACATTCATGTGACACGTCTGATGTGCTCACAGCATACTGATAGTGCTGCACAGGATGTACCCCAGCTGCTGGCAGTGCTGCTCCATCCTGAAGGTGCTGAGCACAGGGCACTGCTGCCTGCCAGATGCATCCACCTTCCACCCAAAGAAGGTGAAAGTGGTCCTTCTTTTGCAGGTAGTGGAAACAGGAGGTCTCTCAGGGCTTGTCCTGGCCATGGGTAATATCTGCAGCTTGTATTTATTTGGGATCCCACCACAGAATTTTGATGGTAGCCATCAATATCCAACATCAAAGAACTGCAGGGATTTTGAAAACAATAATACAATCTTCTTTCTGCATTTTATGATTGGGGAGGGGGGGGGGGGACTTGGTTTAGGGGAATGGTGGGAAAGAACCACCTATTTTGAGCAAAAATACCTTTTTAAAATGAAAGTTAACATTTTTTCCTGCCTCTTCAAGCACAGACATTGGATTACCTATGATTTACTCAGCATGTAGAAGTTTCTGAAAAGCATAGTTTGAATTAAGTATTATACAATGTGAATCCTCTTGAGGGCATAGAATGAGTCACACTACATTTGATAGTACTTTAGATTCTTTCACTATTGATAAACTCTACATTAAGAAAAATCTTGCAGTAGAAAGTAGGAAATTTAGCTTCAGTCTCTACACCCTATGCATATAGGACATCAAGTGTTTGTAATACTCTAAGTCCTGAAATACTGTTTGGAGGACTAAGGTGCAGCAAGACTGGAATCAATTTAGCTTAAAAACAAAAAAAAAAAAAAAAAAGGGGGGGGGGTGGGCATGAAAATAGCCTTTTCCCTTTTTCCCCCTCAAAATTTCCAATGTTTACTGCCCAACTAATGGGAGGAAAAAAGTAGAAAGAAAAGAATCGAGTTTTCCTCCATAATATTATCTTTTATTTCTGTGAATCTTGAAAAGTTAGCTCACACATGCACTAGTTATATTCTGCGTTGTTTTTCCCCTGCAGTGCACAAAGTTCAGTATCTCCTGTTTCATTTCAGCAGCTTCCTTCCCTTGTACAAGCCAGAGCATAGATCCTTTCCTGCAATAGGGGCCGTCTGCCAGCGTAGGAGAGTAAGGTGATGCTCTCTGTTGCTGGAGCTGGTATTTCGGAAGTCCTCCTTTAGGACAGCTCTGTGCCTTTGTTCACGTTCTTCAGCCTTCATTTCCCTGTTTTAAAGGTTTTGATCCTCTGACATGAACAAGGAAGGAAGTTGTGTGATTTCTGGCTTCATTAAGACATGAGCCAAATGAAGGCATTCTCCCTTACTTTAGTACTGAGGCTTTCATATTTAGTAGTTCTCTCACCAATACAATATACCTGGTTGGTTTTTGAAATAGTGAATCTATGACCTCTATCCACGGCACAAAGATTTCACTCCTTGTCTCTGTATTTGACTCTTCAACCACTTTCCTTTGTAAAGGTTGTGAATTACCTTACAGAATTCAGAACGTATTTTTTTGCTACACTGACTCCCTTGATCTCAATCACTGTGCTGAAAATCTGTTACAAAGAATAGAATGGCTGTTGAGTTGGAAAAAAAAAAAACCCAAACCCACAATATCCCTTTTACCTGTATTTTTGAGACCTTGAATGGCCCAGAAAGCCTAATCACTGCTCGTTTTGCTGGATGGTTTCAGTTCTAAGCACTGTTCTATACCTGAGAGAAGTGTGATCCTTCCATGAAGATTAAAATTGAAGATAAACCTCTCTGCTGTACTGCAGAGAGTAGTTCTCTTAGAGGAGGCTGCCAGTCTGTGCATCATACTATGACCAGTGTCTATCAAAATACTAAGTTCTGGAGGAAGCAGTCCTATTTTTGTTATGAGCAACCAGTGGCTGAACAATGCCCATTTTATTAGAAGAAAATAAAATCTGGAGTTTCTGTTTCTTTTTCTCTTCAAAAAAATTCTTGTTTGAAAGAAAAAGTCAAAAATTGTTGTGACTTGAAATACCTCAGAAAGACATTCACTGCAAGCTTCAATCTTTTTGCATTGGCTTCAATGCTTGCAGTTTACAGTGTTTCATTATTTTGCTACAGTCAAAATATTACAGCTGAATTGAAGTGCTTCAACTGTAGAGAAGCAAAGTACTTCAAGCTGATGAAATGAAATATTCTGATATTTTTCTACTGAGCAATTTAGGTAAAATGTTAGAATCCTAGTGAGTCTCCAGACAACAAAGAGCCAACAGCAGACTGCAAGAGGAGGCATGGAGGGAGAGCACATTGTGGAGCAATAGAAATAAATGGAATGGAAGGCTGACAAGAGCTTTTTACTTGCCAGTCTTAAAGGACCTTGTGTGGGAAGAAAAGATACTTTAAAAACAAGCACTGCTGGGATTCCCTTTCTCTGTAGTTGTCTTTATGCTGCCGTGAAATAGTTCAAGTTGTTACAAACAAAGAAATGTAGCAAGGGTGAAAACGGACTGTTCACTTTGTGTGTCCAGGTCCCAACAGCCTATTAACCTTATGAATGAGCCTTTAACGTGTAGCTGAGTTTTTACTGTTTATGACAGTTAGATTACATTAGAGAAGGCAATGTAGTATTTACGAACAATATTTATGTGCAATACGAGCCTGAATGCATATCTGTGAACCTCGTTTTGAGCTTCCAGCCAGCATTAGATGGCTGGAAGCATAAGGGACATTAGATAGTGCCATATGCACCACTGGCCCTGGTGCTCTCTGGCCACTGACCCTCTTTCCTTCAACTCATTTTACTGAATATCTCTGAAAATGTGCTGATTAGTTTTGAATTGCTGTCAGACTGGATTGATCCCCTCCATTCCAAGTGCTATGTGACGATTATCGGAGGAATGTGAGTGAGCTTCAGTCCCTGGAGGATGTGGTGTTGCTTCTGTAGGTTCAAGTCAGCCCACTAGAATACAATTTCTCAGCACTTGGTTTTAGTGGCGTTAGCATCACTTGACAACTCAGTTTGTCCTCTTGTCATTCTGAATAGAATTGAATGTCCAAGTGGCAGGAAAACTCCAGCCAAATTTTTCCTATATAAGACTGTAGAATCCCATGAAAAATCTCTGTCATTTACATCACTTAGGATTCAGACATTTTCTGGTTCTCCACTGCCCTTTAATTTGAACCCTTCCTGAACGATGTTTATTCTTTAAGTCTGGAATGCGATAATGTATTACTGTAAAAGATAGAAGTGCAGATTGTTACTTAAACTAGGGGCCTCACTTTGCCAATAAACATCAAAGTCTGCTAACATGGTTACAAACACTATGCAGATGCACTGGGAAAACATTTTACATTGTCAGAGCAAAGGGAAGAGGCCTTTATAGGGTTAGTGAGTCTCATGGACTTACAGCAATTTTATTTTTCTTTAAAGACCTAAATCTTAACACCCTATGATCATGAAAGAAACTCAGTTTTCCAAAAAGGATCTTTTCTAGCTTTTGTGTTTACAAGATATTATTTCCCAAAATAACTTTAGGAGCCAGGTTGTCCATTGTAATATGACTGTTATTAACTCATGATTTGAGACAAAAATATATCATGTTTTTTGTACTATATATGAAAAAAAAATCCCACACATTCAATATACTAGAAAATATTTTATTGTGTAGAGATCTTTAACAAAGATTGCTGTGAGGGTAATATATTGTTTCTGGTACAACTGTATTATTTTGAGCTGTGTAACACCTCTATGATTTTTATGTTGAATGCTAGTTATGTTAGTTCTCTTTAATAGGCTGAAATACATCTAAGATAACACCCTAGGCAAAGAGATGGGGAGAAAGAGATGTTCAGAGCTAAAGATAGAGAAACTGCTGCTTCCTTGCTTTTTACTGCTTTCTTAGATAAAAGATAATAAAGGGAGAAAAGCAAGGGCCCTGGCAGTGTCCAGAGATGTTACCTGCAAATTGAATGCTCCAGAGTTTCATTCCTACAGGCAATGAATGTCCAGGCCACAGTTTTCAGTACATCGTTGTTCCTGGTTTGGTGCCCACATCACCAATAGAGACTAGCCCTTTGCCTGCTCAGGTGTATTTATCCCTTTTTAATGGCAATCATATCTTTTAGACACCTCTCTGGAAATGGACAAATAAAGCAAAGCCTAAGGGCCTGTACTATTTCAGCCTATAGGAGATGTAGCCTGGCATTTATCACCTGTGTCCCAGCTGCCGTGCTGTGGGATGGGTACACATGGCAGTGTGAGGGGAAAAAAACAACAGAAAATAAAGAAGTGTCCAGGGAAATTTTTCAAACTAAGAGTGGAAACTCCATTTAGAATAATCCTTGTGCAAAGTTCCTGCTGTATAGGTGCTGTGGGGCCTGATTCTTGGCTCTGCTACTACCACCTGTAGGATATTGTTTTCTGGCCAGGCATCCAGCCTGGCTGGCAGCAGACAGCCAATGTTGAAGTGCTGCTGGATGCAGAGGGGACAGCTGTAGCTCTCACCTTCCCTGGCACTCCCTGTGAGCAGCCTGTTCCTTGGCATTATCTGATGCTGGTTTATGGTTTACTGTTAAAACAATATTTTCAAGCAATTATCTTCCCACTTGTAGCTATAGACCTTTATGCTCCCAATCTAGCAAGGTCTTCTTTCTGTAAATCCACTTGTGTAAGATTTCCCTTGTGTGTGCATACTAAACAGAGTGTTAACTTGGGCAAGCAGTTAAACACTCAACTAGCACTGCACCATTTCAGCTAATTTTCAGACACCGTAAGCCCTTTATTTCTTGTATCTGCTCTGTTAGCTAGAACAGTAAGGCAATAAAGGAAATGATAAAATATCTAGCACCAGCAACTTAACTGCTTTAAATCAGTGTATCTCCATTAAGTCTACAGAAATATATATACTCATTCTAAATCTGTTTGTACGTAAAAAAGCCCAGTACACACCAAGTTTCATAGATCTATCTGTACTTGACTTTTCTCTCACCATTTCTGTTGCATTTTGTGTGTGTGTTTTTTGATTATTTAATTTTATTTAAAAGGAAAACAATGATTTTATCTAAATTAGTATTGACAGCCTATTTGTCAACAGTGATTTTTATTGTGTTTCGGGCTGGTATAGGTACCTTGCATAAATTTATTTTATGCTAATAAAATCTATTCAAGTTCAAACTGTCCAGTGATTATAACCTCTTCACAACTGACTACAAATGCAGTGGTCTCTGGATCAGCATTGCACTTCGTTGCTTCTAGGTGGTGTAACTTGTGTGGTTGGTCTGGTGATACAGAAAAGTAATCTGAAGATACACTGAGCCAGGTCCCTTTTGCCACTTTGAGGTCCCTAGAACATAGCACACAACGCAATGGTCAGCATTAGGAAGGTTCTGGACACTGAGCTTATGGACCTGAAAGAGTAAAAAGGAAAATGTTGCTGTGGTAGTTACTGTATAATTGGAAAACCAATCAGAACACATGAGAATCAAGAAATGAGGCAGGAAGAACACAAATTTAAACACTTAGAGTACAAAGATTAAGTTCATTAAATAAAAGCTGTAAGAAATAGAAGTGTCAAACCAGGCAATACAAGAAATCTCTCCAAATGCTGCTGTTGACACTAGAGAAAGTCAGAGTATTCTAGCTGCAGCTGCAATACAGCTGTCACAGGCAAATGAATTTAAATCCTCTGAGGACCACAAAACACAATATAATGCAGCGTTGATTAAGTTATGTTCTATCTTTTCTCTGTATTCTCAGCTCTCTATATATTTAGAATGTGAAAATGTAGCCTGGGAGCCCCCGGTGGCACAGAATATCTTTATGGGTGCAGGGAAGCCTGAGGTCTGCTTTTGTGGATGTTTAAATGTATCTCCTTATCACCCTACTGCTTCGTAACACTGAGACTTCTCCCTTTTTCCCACCTCTGTTTCAAGACCACAAATCACAGCCCAAGGCTCCTGATTTTGACGAACTAAGCATAGAAGGTACCCTAATTCACTGCCAGAAGTACTGCTGCAGGATTTTCCAGCAGCCCATTGCTTGTTATATTGAAAGGGCAGATTCGGTCTGGCTGCTGCTTGGTGCTGCTCTCAGCGACCCCCCAGCCTCCCAACCCCACCTCAGTTCACTTGGTTAACCACAAAGTTTTGCATGCGTTATAAGACGCTTATGCTGATTCACACAGCTACTGAAAAGCAGGGCCCGAGGTATCTTTCTGACTCAGGGACTCTGCACTCCACTGGTCACAGGCCGAGGTCACTGCTGCAGGTCTCAGTGCACCCTCCTGCTGCAGCGTCACTTTGGGTGGTCGCCTTTCAGCCACCATGTGCAGCCCCGTACCAGCAGGCAGCACCACTCTGCCACCTTTCTCCCTCAGTGAAAGGCTCAGTGCTGGGCGCAGCAGTGCCCATCAAATGGGAGCTGGCTGCACATAACTGTGATTCCTGGAGAAGCAGCACCCAAGTCCCTCTTTCAAACATCTCTCCTTTGTGTTTTGATCTATATTTGCAAGATAAGGCACTAAAAATAGTGCTTTCTTTTTCTCCTTTGTCATTCCATTTTCGTTTTCTATTTGCAAATGTAATTCCCTCTGTGACACAGCCTGATAGAATGCATAATGCAACTGTTTGAGCACACATGAACTCTTTTCTACTTTAAAGTAAACATTTGTTACGGACCAAAGCACAGCATAGCTTTACAAAGCACTTATTTGATTAAATACATAAAATAAAACAGCTGCTGCTCCAGCAAACTCAAAATGTTTGTCAAATCAAATATGGATCATGCAATCCTGCGCTATTTAACCTTAAACACTGACTAAATCAATGCAATAGATTATTGCAAATTCACAAAGAGTCAGCCCTCTAAAGCCAGCACTGCTAAACATTAAGTTCTGTAAATCTGCTTGATGTTGGGCATAATACAAATGATGATGTGAGCTGGTTTAACAACTGCATTGTTAATCAATGGACATTTTTGCTGACTGGATGAGGAACAGAAGAAAAGAAAACATATTAAAAAGAAGAAAAAGATAAAACAGATAAAAATAAGATTGGAATGTCTGCTCCAGAAATAGTAGCTTTTTTCACTGTTACAACAAATTCCATCACATGAAAACTATTGCACTAAGGTTACTCTATAGCATATACAAAGGTCATTAAAGATATGCCACAAAAAGATATGGTAACAGAGTGCTGTCATGGGATAAATACATTTCATTTTGAAACCTTCTCCATAAATTCCTCAGTCACCACAGCTTCTATTGAGCTGCAGAGGGCTGGCTGGAATGTTTTGTTTTAAAATTAATCATCCGCTGTTCTTCCTCCTTGTCAGCATGCTCAAGCACCACAGTATGAGGGAGAAAGTCTCAGAGCTGTGCTTTTGTACATCCAATACACAAGACCTGAGGCAGGAAGGGATATTCCCAAGCTTGACTTTGGAAATATCATAACTCTGGGACTTCCAGGGAGAACTTTCAGCACCAAATAAGTTGTTCTGACTCTAAAAAGCAGTTATTATTTATCCTACCAAAAGCTGAGAGATTATCATAGACAAGTTATCAGGGATATTGCTAACAAATATATTAATGTAGAGTGGATTTCAGCATACAACAAACCAGCGAAGAGGTTGTAAGATGCTTCAGCAGAGTTTAAGGCTCTATGTGTGAAGCCAACTAAACTGCAGAAAACCAATACCCAGCCTTCCTTTGAGATCAGCCTGAAAAGGAGGGCAGAGATGGGAGGGCCAGCAGCCATTTATTCACTATTAGTTATTGTGTTCTTCTCTTGCCTCCTAGCTTTCTGTCCTCCCATTTCCACTGACCCTGTGTGTTTAGGAGTTGTTTGACGCCTGAGCCAGCTTCTTCTTCAAGGAGACTGTGGGGGGATTTGCTGTCTGTTGCTGCGGGATCAGAGGCAGGCAGAGGTGCTCCTGCCCACAGCAACTTCCAGGGCAGTGCCCGACTCCTTTCATCACACAAGTATGCTCAAGGAAAAAAAAGAAAAGAAAAAAAAATCAAAAACTACTCTAGTGTCATTGCCTGGCTGAAAACTTTATGAGAGATCACTCCTGCACTTTTTATGGGAGATTCAGCTGTGGCATTTTTAAAGTTGCTATATAATATTATGTCATTGAGCTTTCAGTTTATTAAAATCCCCATATACCCCCAAAAATTTTCCTCCTAGGCATTCTTGTAGCAGCCACTTCCACTCTACTCGGAATTTCTCTGCCTCAGGAACTGAGGCGGTTTAAATAGCTTTGTTGAACAGAAGCACAGTGCACACAGCAGTCCAAAACTCAGCACAGATGTTTGCAGTAGCATTGATCAGGCAGTGAGTCCATTATGAAATACATCTCCTGAGTGCTCATTTAGGGGTTTTGACAGCAATTTATATTATTAATGCACTGCATAACTACTCACTGGTTACATTACAAACAAAGTTGTATGATACACTTAAATAAAATCTGACATTACTTTACAGTGTGGAAATAGTATTTTTAGATCTCTTATGTTCTTATCCACCTCACAGTCTGTCAGACCATCCAGCTAACTTGTTAGAGATGAACTTCACAAAAGAACCTTTGAGAAAATAACCCAGAGAGACATTTGTGTTCTCACCACATCTAACAAAGGAGCAGCTTTTTCAAATGAGCTAAATTTCCTGACCCAAACTGTACTGCAGCGCTCACCAAGGCTTAATTTTAAGACCCTTTAGATTAAGAATGCATAATGACAGCAGAATCAGGCCCAGGGGTTTTACCAAACAACCTGAGCATAAGCTTAAAATGAAGGATATCCAAAAATATACTTCTGGCTATTGCTTCAGAGTGGGATATTACAGTCTAGGATATCTGGGGATCTTTGCATGCTTTACTGTTCAGTTTGGTGACTAACAGCATTTAAGGAACTGCAATGGACTGAGAAATTACTACATATCCTCATGGCTTCTTAACACAAGATCTGATGGTATAGAGTATGTTTGGTTGTGCTCTGAGAAAATGCCTGCAAATAAGCTTTCAAATGGAAACTTTCAAGAGAGAAAAATGAGGGCAAAAAGAGGTAAAACATGAGTTGAGAGAAGGGAAAGAAAACAGAAGAGATCTGTGGAAAGAGATACTGAGACAGAAAGGAAAATAAATTATCTACAGTGACCTTTAAGGTCTATAATGGAAAATAATGAGCATCAAAAGTGTGTGTGTGCACTTTCATGTACAAAGTACATAAAGTTGGATATGTACCATGAGCTGCATCTTAGTTTGAGAAACTGTTGTGTGCAAAAATAAACCTCAGTTTCTTCTGTACAAACCTGAAATAGCCCTCTTCAGTTCATGTATCTGTAGAGACAAAAAAAGCAGCTCAGTATCAAGTCAGGGCAAAGCAGAGAAACTCAGATGCAGATTTCAAACCACGTTTGTAAATGGGGACATTTGGTCTGGCCCACATACAGTCAAGCATAAAATCCAGTTTCTACTGTTACAAACTGGAAGTGCCTCCTCAGTAAACTCCCACCCACCAAGAGAACAGGGTGGGAGCTGCTGGCATGGACAATCCCTGTGTGGCACCTACAAGAAAAAAAAAAAGGCATCCTCAAACAAATTCAATCAATAGACAGAAGTCTCAAAACCAATTATTATTGCAGGAGTTTGAAGAAACACAATGGCTTGAGAGAAAGCCTGAGTTATTGGCTGACTAAGGGAAGGAAGGCAAACATTTGGCTTGGCAGCAGGCTGGTGGCGGTCAACACAAGTGAGGGGCAGCCAGCCAGCAGGTCCCAGCCAAAGCACTGCCTCTGAGAGGCCTGGCACAGTGCAGAGGAAGGAAATCACATCCTATGAAAGTGACAAAAAGACCTTTTTTAAGTTTATAATTTTGGCTGCTAATTTTATTCTCATAGAGGTCTTGTATCAGAATTTAATATCATTTAACCAATAGAGAATACTTCCCAGACATTTTTTATTACTTTAAAATGTAATGAATACATATCAACCCAGGACAAAGAGTCATACAGTGAAGAACAATATATACCTTTGCAAGCTGTTCAAAGCACAAAATGCTTCCATGCCTTTGTGAATGTCTGTCAAAGACAAAGTTCTAGAGAGCAGGATGGCTTCCCTGGGAGACACTCCTGTCCTCTGCTGCAGTTCTCAGCAACTGCTTGAAGATCCATTTACATTTTTGATCCAGACTTGCAGAGGGCTTTAGGAACCTCAATCCGAAGAAAAAAAAATAGTAGGTGGGTGCCTAAGCGCTCAGAGAGCTTGGGACAAGGTCACAGACTCTGCTCTAGACCTGTCCTTTTCAAGGCCATTGTTACTCTTCACTCCAGAGATGTTTCCTCCAACATAAGCATGAGCATCTTGCTCTGAGTAAAGGGTCCTGCATGCTGTAGTTTTGGCAGCAGGTGCAGGACCTGGAAGTAAGTCCTTTACCTGTCAGCTGGAACCTGCCCCCGCCCCAGCGGTGGGATAAAAATTGAGGAATGGCATCAATGGGGCTGCTGCAGTTTTTTCCACCCAGATAACCTCAGGGGGTATTCCCTGCTTGCCCAAGGTCAGTGTACTGGCAGGAGAGCAAAACTGCTGTTTCCTCAGCCTCTCCCAGGAGCTGAGATCCAGGCAGCCCAAGGAGAGGGAAGCCCGGGCAACTGGCAGCCCCACTCCACCTCCTCACAGTGGGTGGACACACGACCTTGGCAGAGCACAAACTCATCCCAATCCAAGGGAGGGCAAAGAGAGCTTGTCCCTTGCTGCATTGCTTGTGGTCCATTTGCAAAATAATTCCTCCTGGATGATCACATCGAGCAAATGAAAAGCTCTGTCCAAAATCCTCCACTGCTGTGGGTAATCCCTGTTCCAAGGAGTAATGCCTCTTGTTTAAATGCAGAACAGAAAATTGAGGGCTTCAGAGGAAGTGTAAGCCTTGCATAACTTGTTTTCAATGTATTGGATTTATTTTTTTATTTGTATTATTATTATTATTTCTTTATTAATAACCTCTGTAAAACCAAATGGAAACTGATAACAGAGAGACATGATTTAGGTAGAGTAGAAGGTAGCGCACCAGAAAATTAAAATAACCATTAAAGGAAAAAAAAATGTTGAGGATTTTCGGATGAGTTCATCGTACTTAGGTTGGGGAATGGTAATGGAAAGAAGGAATACAGGAGCTGAGGAAAATAAAATATGAAATGAAATGAAATAAAATGAAATGAAATGAAATGAAATGAAATGAAATGAAATGAAATGAAATAATAAAATAAAATAAAATAAAATAAAATAAAATAAAATAAAATAAAATAAAATAAAATAAAATAAAATAAAATAAAATAAAATAAAATAAAATAAAATAAAATAAAATAAAATAAAATAAAATAAAAATAAAAGCTTTTTTTTTTTAATAAAGAAAAAGTTATGTAGATTTCTAGGAAGCATTAGAAAGTGGAAAAACCTACGGTCAAAAGTAAATTATATTATTCTTCTGGGGAAGAGAGACCGATACAATATAAAGAGGAATACACAGAAGGCAATCCTTCCAGTTGAGAATATTACATTCCTTCCACAATATTGCCTAAAATATACAATAAAGAATGTAGAATGCAAAGCAAAAAGGCAAGACTTTATGGTAAGATTTAAAGTTAAAGATGTTCAGTTGTTGTGAGGGAAAGATACTATTTCCAGGCGCTCACAAAAGAAAACTTCAAAGCTATGGAAATTTTCGTTATTGGAAAATGAAGCAAAGGGTGTTTTGATGTTACAAAAAGGTGAAATCTTGCCTGTTTTAATTTCGAATTTAAAATTCGAAGATTTCCATTGGATTCTGTGAGATTAGGTTTTCCTTTCAGTAAAACGAAAGTGGAGAGTTTTGAATCCTCACATACATACGTTGTACACAGATTGAAATATTAAAATCCAGTATTCTAGAGAAAGAAAACTCTAGGCCAGGGTTTCATTTGCCAAGTGTTGTTGTGGTATTTGTCAAGTCGCTCACCGTCCATGCCTCATTTCCCAGCCGTCAGCAGCCCGTGCCTGTGAGACCGCCGAGGTGCCGGGGCTGAAGCGCTCACATCCCGCAGCACAGCATGGGCTCCTCCCAGCTTCCTCCTCTGGGTGTTGGTGCTGCCCCGCAGCAGTCTGCTAAGCGCTACGGAGGGCTCCTCCGTAAAGCAGGACTGCACCCATCAGAGCCAGAATGCCACTTTTATTGGTGTAAAAATATATATTTTTTTCTCCTCTGCTCGCATTTGAGCATCCCGCATATATTGATTTAGTCATCTGCTTTGGAAACCTCCACTGAGCACAGCAAATGAACCCATTCAGGAAAAAAATTAAAAAAAATTAAAAAAAAAATAAAGGAAACAGAGCAAGCCCTTGTTTTCTCAGGTGTATACAGCCCAGCTTCCCAGCCTGGAGGGAGAGGGAGAGGGGGGAGCGGAGCAGGGCAGGAAAGTGACAAAGCGCCGACGGCAGCGGGGAAGGTGTGGGCCAGCCCTGGGATAGCCCCAATGGGCCGGGTCACGTCTCGGGCTGGAGGACGCTGCTGTTCCTGCCCTGTTTCTCTTGAGTCTCAAGCAAATACACTTGGCGGTGGGGAAGGACGAAAAGCGCGCTGTGATTGACTTGGGAACAAGTTAATATTATTGATGTAAAATCGTTTTTCTTTCCTTTATCCTCTAAGAAAAGTGGACATTCGCTGGGACGCGCAGTGTCGCTAAGAAATTAGCAGGGCTCAACGCTCCAAACCCGTGCGCCCCGTCGGTCAAAAGCTGCGGCCCCCAGGGGTCCCCAGGGCCAGAACGTCCCTCAAGGGGGTGAAACGTGAACCGGCAGAGCCCGCAACGGTGCTGGGCAGCTGGGGCTGAAAAGTACGGAGTCGGTCTCAAGCAAAACAAGACATGAAACATTTCAGGTTATTGCGTTCTCCCTTTGAAGAGAACTATTTCCCGCAGATAACAATGCGTAGGTATATTTAGATAGCTCGAATCGTCCAGGGAGAATGTGTCTTGTGCTATTTGAGAAAAACTCTAAGAGTAAGTGCAAATATTTGATGCTGAAGAGCTCTTAAGGCTTGAAGAGTACCATTTACTTATTTCTACACATCAGTGTGGGCTTAGGATGTTAAATAGATTAAAAGGCTAAGAGAGGTCACTGAAGTAGACTCTCTTTCTCTCATCCCGACTTTTTTTCCTTGCAGAGTTTTTGCACTTTCTTTGGAGAGTCCTTAGCAAACTCCTCGTAAGAGCCACCGCGGTACTGTACAGCTCTGCGGCTCCGAGCCCCCTGCCCGCCCCTCCCCTGCCGCTCCCCCCGGCACCCAGCTCCGAGCGCCGGCACTCAGCAAATGTTTGCCCGCGGGGTCAGGTTATTAATAAGCACGTCGCGGCCTCCTTTGCTCTCGGGGAGGAGGAAGCGGGCGGCACTGCTCTGCCCGCAGGTAAGCGCGGCCCTGCCAGGGGGGGCGGCAGGAACGAGGTCCCCCAGGGGTAACGCGGGAGCGACGCGGGGAGTGACACACCGGGAGCCGGGCCCGGGGGCGACAGCGGTGCGGGAGAGCCGCTCGGAGGAGCGCGGCCACGTCGCTTCAATTTAATCTTATTTAAAAAGACATAACTAATAAATTTGTATGGACGGGGCTGCCGGAGACGTAAAGCAGAGTCGATAGTGGTTCAATCCCATTGAACCCTATTGAAAACCATGACAACAAGGAACAAGCTCCGATTTATCCCAGAGAGTTAAAGCACATTGTGGGAAGGCGTCAATCACCTATTATTCCAGATCTGAACAAATGCAAAATCTTGACTGGAACAAATGCTTCCAACAGGTCCGGGACATAGGGCTACATTTCCCCTTTGTTCATGGCCTAGCAGTTGGCATGTATTTGTGCTCCCCTCGCTCCGACCACCCAGGACGGCTGGGAGGCTGCGCTCTGAGCGAGGAAGATAACTACTGTCCCCCGCACGCTTCATAGGTGGCTGCGGCAATCACGGCCTGGGAATGGTTTGTATGGAGCCTGGCCAGCCCCAGGGAAATATGCGGGAAGGTGGCCAAATGGAGCCCGGTGCCCTGTTCATCGCCACAAATCTTCGCGATATAAATCTCGCCCCTCACCGTCGTTATCGCCCTGCTCCCATTTCCCGGGGAGCGGAGCTGTTTCACGAAGCGCCTCACGGAGCCAGGCGGGGAGGGGCTGCAGGCGACAGAGGGGCGAAGCTTGGGATGGATAAATATAATCTGAGCACAATGGCTTAGAGATGTCTGTTTGGACAGGGAGATCTGAACCAACAAAGCGGCCGGCTAGAGCCATTTCTGCATGTGCCTCTGGATTGCTCTTTCGAGACGCAGGGCTTCACGCAAATTACCCGACGGGGCCGCATTGTGTGCGCTTTGGGTGGCGTTCAAGAGCGACAGAACTCAGATGTCCCCTATCGTCCCAGGTTTCCCTCCCTCGCCGCACACCCGTCACTAAGCCGAAACGGGTCGCCGCTATCGGTCCCCCTGTCACTGCCCTGCGGCTGGGAAGCGAGTTCTACCCTGAGCTCGGCCTTTGAGCGGCTGGCGGGGCTTTGTGGGTTTGTGTCGGTTTGTGGGTCTCACCGATGCCGGGCAAAGCCAGACCGCAGCTCCGTGGTGAGAGGCTGCGGGGAGAGACGGAGGTGCCGCCGGGGCCGCCCCCAGCCGACGGCCGCTGCCCCCAGTCCGGACCAGTGCTGAGGTTGTCTGCAGGTGAAGCAGAGCTCGGAAGGACTAAAGAAATAAAGGCGCCGCTTCTGTGCTTTTCTTCCTTCTTTCCCATCTGTAATCACTGCAGTCCCTTACACGCGTCGCCCTTGCGTTATCACAGCGCAAAATGATGCTAATAAAATCTTCCCTAATCCTCCCCATGAAAGCAAGTGAGTCGAGCTACTCTTGTGTCCCCAGTCACGGTCACCCCGTCGCTGTTTCCGAGATAAAAAGTGCACCTCACAGCCGCACCATGCCCAGGAGGCACAGCACACGATCCCCTGAACGTACGGACGCGGAGGTGTGAAAAAACCCCGGTAGGGGCTGAGGGTAGGAATGCTGCCACTGGCAAGGAGAGAGCACAGCGAACGGCCCGGGAAAATAAAACAAATAGCGAGTGAAATTCCTGCCAGGTTTAAAGAGAGGGTAAGGAAGGAGGGGTGGGGGTGGGGAATAATGAAGGAGAAGCTGGGAGGGGGCTCTCAGCAGCCTCTGCGGATGTCCTGGGAGGATTCACTTTGTCTGGGGATAGAAGGGACGCTGGTGGCTTTGGTGGCGGGTGGAGGGGGGTGGTTGTTGGTCATCCACATGCCACCCAAGATGTTATTCACTGCTAACAATTACCATTATCTGTCCCCACTTTTGGCTAATCAGACAGAATATGTAATGATGAAGCCTGTTTCCTGCTGTCTTTGGGAGGTAACGGGTTATTCTCCCATGGGGGTGGCGGGAGGGGGGTTACACCTACTCCCATTAGGGCTTTAGCACTTGACTAATTCAGGTACTTAGCATCCTATAGACAGGGACGGTTTGAAAGCGGGCAGTGTTTGCAGTGGGGAGGACTGTTTATATAAACAGGACACCTCTGTAAACGACACTAATATTTGGGGTTGGGTGGTGATGGAAGGGCTCCTCTCGAGCAGGGAGATTCCCCAGTAACTGCGCGGTCCTTTCTCCGAGGCTTTAAGGGAGGGGGTTTGGGACACTGGGAGGTTATTTTTGGGGACTGTGCACACCCTACCATGGCCACATCTGGCAGGATCAGTTTTACAGTGAGGAGCATTTTGGATTTACCAGAGCAGGATGCGCATAGCATGAAGCAGGCTTCTGACCACCACCAACACTCGGCGGAGAAGTACAGCGGCTCTCCGTACCGCGGCTGGATAGAGACGGACAGAAATCACTATCCCTGTGAGTATGCCACAGACAGGAGTTCACCATCTCCTTACAGCTATCGTGTGTTTGTTCCCCGTTCCTTCGGGGAAGATGCGAAGAAGTCAACCGCCAGCGCGTGTAGCCTGCAGCGTCGGGGGGATCCAGGATGGGAATTTTATAGGAGATTATTGAACTACAACAACGAAGAGGCAGGAGGATCCCAGACACGAGCTTATGAGAGAAAAGATATTTTTTTCCCCCTCGGTCTGAGCAGCGCTATGGCGGAAAGCTTAGCCCTGGGATGCGCGTCCGCCCATCTCTCTGCAGTTACCGTTTAATCACACTTCCCGGATTCCTTTTTCCCGTTTCAGTGCTGCAGGAACCCGCCTGTTTGTACTGGAGGGGTTCGGGTCCCCCCGCAGCGTGGAAAGCAGCACGCTCGTAGTGCCTTTCCTCCCAGGCTGCCATGTAGCGCTGCGGCCGCAGCCGCGGATGCCCACGCGCTTCCCACCGCGGCGAGCAGCCTCCGCTCAGCCCAGCGCTGCGGCACGTCTGTCTTACCCCAGACTGCGGGGCAGATACACTGCTTTTAAATAGAGGTGAGGGGGTCGAGTCCCTCCGGGCGGACGCAGGAACCCCATCGGGATGAGCTCCGCGTTAAGGTAACCGTGTCTGGAGGAAAGTACACGCGTTTGCCCCGCACAGCTGCTGGCACTCGCACGGTGCCACGCGAGGAGAGGAGGGAGTGCCTGCGGGGACGTGCTGCGAGTCCGGGGCGCTCCGTCCCGTGGCCGCGGCTCCCGTTATCCAGGTTGGGCCCGGCTGCCCTGCTGAGCCCCGGGATGACGCGTTCCGGTAAACCCCGAGCTCTCCCCCCAGGAGGCGACGCGCTCCGCCACCGCGGCCCGTACTCTGCCCAGCCGCCCCTCTCTCTAACCCCTCGCTGTCCCCAGCTTCCGACGAGAGCGGCCCGGAGCTGAGCCTGCCCGACTCCACGCAGAGGTCTCTCCCCGCCCGCGGCTCGGAGGCCGAGAAGAAGAAGAAGAGGCGGGTGCTGTTCTCCAAGGCGCAAACCCTGGAGCTAGAGCGGCGGTTCCGGCAGCAGCGGTACCTCTCGGCGCCGGAACGGGAGCAGCTGGCCCGCCTGCTCAGCCTCACCCCCACGCAGGTGAAGATCTGGTTCCAAAACCACCGCTATAAGATGAAACGGGCGCGGAGCGAGGGTCCCGGTAGCCCTCCTCCTCCGCGCCCACCCGCCCTACTGCGGCGGGTGGTGATGCCGGTGCCAGTGCTGCTGCGGGACGGGGAGCCGTGCCGGGGCTTCCCCGCCGGCCCCTCTCCAGCCGCCGCCCGCCCCAAGCTGGGCTGCTCGCTGGCGGGTTGCAGCGCCCAGGCTGCCCTCGCCGTGCAGGGCTACTCGGCCTGTCCGCCCGCCCTCGGCGTCTGCCCCGCGTATCAGCACTTGGCGCATCCCGCCGTCGTCTCCTGGAGCTGGTGACGGCGGCGTTTCGCCCTCCGGGCAGGACTCATCCCAAGGACGCGGGGCCTGGCTCCGGGCTCGCAGGAGGCTCCCGGACGGGGCGGGCAGGGCACTGAGCCGCGGGCACACGGAGCGCGACTGCCGGAGCGGTCCACCCCCGGGGCACGGAGCCGAGAATGGCTTCGCTTCGGTGGGAGCTACCCTCCTCCTGGCTCTGTCGGCGAAGTTTCCTGTTAAAAATAATAATAATAATAAAACCTAGCGACCTAGTTTATTTGAAAATAGCTTATTCTTCCAGTGTCTAATAAAATGATTTTGGGCAAATATTTTTTTTTTTTCTCGGAGAAGAAGTGTATTTTTGACCATTAGGGCTTTCGCTTTGGATTACCTTCCGCTCTTAAACACTTTTCTTGAACTCGCCAGAGGACCTTTACGTCCGAGTTCCTCTGTTTCACCCACGCACGGCACAGTAAACGGCGAATAGAGCTTGTCCGTGGATGCGGGGCGCCCACGGCTGCGGGCTCCGCGCCCTTCGCTTGGGCCGAGGGCTGCGGTGCGGGGTTCCCACGGGTTCAACTCGGTCCGACGGCTCCGGCACCGCAGCGGTAAGCTCAGCGGTGGGCTTTCCCGAGCTGCTGAGGCAGGAGCCGGCATTGAGCGGACTTGCCCTCTAGCCAGCAGCTGTTCCAAAGGTGTTGTGGGGAAGGACGGCCAAGAGGGAAGTGAGGTCTGTTAACGGTTGGAGAATTATGTCTTGAAGCGCTCTGACGAATTATTGGTTTTATTAACTGGAGGGAAAAAATCATATAACTGTCAATTGTGAACAGGGAAAACACTTATAAAAACACACACACAGAGAAAACGGGTTTGAATTGTTGACTGTCTCCAGCTCTTCAGCGGGAGACGCATTCAAGATCCTAGAGGGAATATTTGGGGCTGAGGACCTATGGGGACTGATGTTTGCCGAGGAAAGGTCTTCGAATGAAAGCAGAGGGGCACGCAGAACCTGGTAGGGTTTTTTTAGCGTGTTCTCACGGGAGGGAATTACTCGGAACAGATGTGCCCCGGGCCGTGGGGCCGCAGCCAGGCCCTGCACTGCATCTCGCCCGCACACCACCACTGTGCCTGGGCAGGGGCAGGTGCCGAGGGCATGAGGGCAGGACACAGCTTCTGAGTGCACGAGGAGAACACGGGGGAATATACTCCGTGTCACCTGTCTTTTTGTTGTTATTTCCCCCCACACCCCCTCTCCCTTTATTTTTCCTTCTGCCATCCAAAATCTTTTTTCCTTCCCTCCCTTCCCTTTTATTTTATTTATTTATTTATTTATTTTATTTTTGTCTCAGCTGCTGGCCACCTTGTCTCCCATATGGATGGGGTTATCTTAGAAGAATCTCCCAGAGAATCGCTCCTTAAACCTCCTTTTGTCTTGAGAGTTGAAAAGAGCATTGTTGTGTTTGAAAAGGACCTAGACAAAATCCGCACTGTTTCAATTCAGGACTGTTTAATCAGTCCCTAGTGACAATTTTATGGGTTTTAGGCGGTACAATAGTATCTTTTAAAACCTTGCGGCCTTCATGAAAACAAAGGGTTTGAATTTTATGGGCTTACAACTCCAATTAGAACAGTGCCAATGTGTATGGGAGATTATCAAATTTGTATCATAAAACCCCTTTATAAAAAATGATTGCTAGAAGGGTGGGGGAAGGAGGGAAGTAGGGATGTTGTCAGGAGGATGGGGATGAAGGGACCTGGACTTCAAACTCTGGATTTTGCCTCATGTTGTTTGTAACGTGCACATGCTGCTCTGCTCTCCATTTTAACTCTTTGGCACCCAACAGTGCAGTAGGATCAGCCGCGGGAATAGCATGACATCGTCATTAGAAGCGGTAACAAAGGCAGGAGCAGAACATTTCTCCTCAGCCCACATCCGCCCTCCATCAGCTTGCTGAGGGTTTGGCAGCATCGCAGCCTGGAGGTCTGGGCCCTTTCCTGGATCCCTGTAGCCTGAGCTGCTCTCCACCGCAGGAACCAACACACAGCCAGGAAACTTCTTGAAAGACTTGATTAAGTTATGCTTTTACCTCTTAATGACTGAACAGGTGTAGACAGAAAGAGTTACGGTGTCCCTTTCTCTCCCCTTCCCTAAAATGTTCGCCGATGGGGGTTTCTTTAAACAAAACAAGCAGCTACTGAGCACTGCCCTTTACCAAGCCCAGGGGATGTGAAAGCAACAATTCCTGATGAGTAGCTGAGGCCAAAGCCGTGCCCTCCAGGCTGAGGGAAGGTAACCACGGCAGAGATGGGGGGAGAGCAATCAAGTCCGGCTTAAGTACCGAAGTAAGCCCCCAGAATCGACAGCTTCACGTAGAAGAAAGAATGCTTTACAATAAAAATTAATAGACTACAGAAACTTACAGTAGAAGACTTGTGAAGAGAGAATGGAAATGAAAATAGGGTTTTTCATAATAGAAACAAATAGATCAACTAAATTTTAAATGTATTCATCAAAGAAAACTGATGTGGTAAACTAGCCGTCTAAGCTGTATCTAAGAGAAATACATTGACAAAAGTAGTGGGTAAGAATTCTGAGAAAATCAAAAACAAAATGCAAAAAGCAAACTTACTGCCTTTCAATGCATTTTCTGTTACTTTCTTTTGTTTTTTAATAAGACAATAATTTTTTTCTCTTTCCCACTCATTCTGAAAGGGGCAAACACAGACATAATCTGTCTTTTCTCCCTTTCATTCACCCTACCAGGTCTCACTTTTACTTTCCCGTGCAAACAGGAGTGGGATTTCACTGAAACTAATGAATAAACATGCCATGATCAAGACCTAAATGCCATCTTCAGCTAATGAAAAGCATTGCTGACATCTTAAAACATCTTCCTGGATGTTTTATTCTTATTCAGTAAATAAACTATTGACTTTGCAAAGGCCCAGCCTCATTTCAGTGGGAAACCCTAGGCACATGTTTGTTAGCTCAGAATCAAGGCATGAAAACAAATCACTTGACTTTGTCTAGAAGAGGTGGACAATAGTTCAGAAAAAGCATACAACCCAGCTTTTTTTTTTTTTTTTCTGTGATTTATGAGCCATTTCAATGTGTCCCTGCCAAAGCTTGTCCATCATTGGTCTCCGGAATACATAATACATTTGAAATACATAATATATTTTAAATTTTGTAACAAACGAAAAGTATCACCTCCCAGCGGAGTGCCAAGCACCAAAACAGATGTCTTTATCACTGACCAAGAAAAAGCTCCTGGAAGTTTTGCACTGAGTATGTCTAGGTTCATAATCCACCTAGTCTGTGCTGTTACCTAAGGGCAAACCAGGTCTGTGGAACAACTCCTTGGACTTTTCAGCCCCTCAGAGCACTGCAGTGGCAGGAGAAGCCTTCCATCCCATGTCCAGGACTCAGGTGATGCTGGAAAGAACAGTGACCTCATTTTGCTTTCAGAAGTTGGCAATAGCCAGCAATTTCTGTGGAGGACAACAGAACTGCTTTCCCTGTTCTTAGTGCTCTTCACAAGCCACAAGTATTTGGTGAAGGTACATGTCTTCTACTGGACTCAAGTGACTGATAACTGCTCCTTCTTGTGAAGACGTGAATAGCTAGGATACAAGGAATCCTAGTCTCCAAACCTTACTAATGGCAGTAAGCTCTTTCATCAAAGGTCTTGAGGGCATGTTTTCCTTTCCCTCAGCTGATGATTTCAACATGTGAATCCTGGTCCTGTCTCATATCTATTGCCTACTGCCTACTGCCTATTGCCTATTACCTACCTATTAGTATAGTGTACTCATCTTACAATTCCTATAATGACCAGTGATTTGCAAGAGTTTCCTCCATCTCCTTCACATAAAAAAATTGAGGGGAAGAGTCAAGTGCCACCAACATCAGCAGTGACAGAAAGATCCTGAGCACCTTACCCTACTTCCTGGAATCTTTTAATTACATCAGTTACAACAGAATTATTTCTGAGGAAGAGGACAGTGAATGCGGTTTCCAACATCAGAGAAGTTGTTTTATCTTCCTCAAGCATAAAGCTATTCTTAAGTATCATGAGAGTAGCTCAGAGCAGCAATAGCTACCATTATTAATATGATCAGAAGTCATTTACACATCTACAAGATTAAACAGGGATAAAAGATCTCTGCCTGCCTCTAAAGCACAGATGACTAAGCTATGAGATCAAGATTACTTTCCTTTATATTCAGCCTTAAAATTGCATTCTAAACTGAGAAGGCAGTCAGCTCTCCAGAGTGAAAATGTTGGCAGTAGTGCCAATTTTCATCCTACATTCTCCAGTACTCTTGTATTTAGAAGAGATCATGAAGTATTTATGTTCCGAGGACAGGTCTCACAGGTAAAAATAAGGATATCTCTCCAGAGCAGAGGTATACATTTCTTATATTCAAGACGTATGTGAAATTATAGAATCGAAGAATATTCTGAGTTAGAAGGGACCCACAAGGATCATTGAGTCCAATTCCTGGCTCCACACAGGACCATCCAAAATTCAAGCCTGAGAGCACTGTCAAAATGGCTCTTGAATTCAGACCGCTTGGGGCTGTTCCCACTACCTGAGGGAGTTTGAGTCTGGAGAATGAGTCCATTTCAGACAGTCATTCACAGATCTTAGACTGTCTTCATGAGCAAAAGGAGGCCAAATTATTTAGAGAAAATTTTATGTTAACTACTTTTTCATTAGCCTTTATCCCATCTAATACTTAAGCCTGAGAGTTAGATACCCTCCTGAGAATCCGACTGAATTTGACTCTGGATGAGGAATGTTTCAAAAGAGAAGAGGAAGAGACAGGATAAGAAAATTTTGGAAAGTTGTTTGCAGCAATGAAAAGAGCACATCTCCTCAGTGAAAAGGATGTATTTCTTTGGGACAGAGTTCATGATGCTTTTGAGAAGCTGTCAAATTCTGCTGGAACATCCAACATATGGAAAAGTCACAAAATTATTTCCCAATATTGTCCGTCTGTGACAATTCCTTGACATTCTCAAAAACACAGCATATTGCTTTCCAATACTTGTTGGCAGTAGGCATCAGAATATTTTCTTGTTGCAAGTGGATTTGGTAATGGTTTTTGTGATATTCAACATAAATAGTTATTTTACTAAGTCATAAATATAACCATTTAAAATATGTAGAAGTTAAATCATGAGAGAAAATATTCTACCCTGTCTGCTCATTATTTTCCTATGTCACCAGATAGGGCAACCTTCCCCAAAGGGCTGCAGTCCAGTATGGAAAGGCACCCAGTAGCTAGTGTCATACTCTTCTAGAAGTTATTGATTTGCTTCTTTCTGTTATTTGTATGCATTCATGTAGAGCTCCTAATTGGTTACATCTGCTCTGCAAAACACAATATCAGTCATGATTATTACTTTGCTATCACACTTCAGAAAATGTAACTGCTGCTGCTAGCTGGACACCAGTTGGAGCTCCTCTTCGTTTCTTCGGTGCTCCTGGTGCTTTCAGAGTGCATTAGATTATCACCTTTTGCACCATACTGTTCTGGAGCCTACATTTTATGAAGTTGAAGCACTTAAGAGCCATCAAGAAAGAGCCACTGGACAAGTTGTGGCTTAATATTCATCCTGCGGTGTGAAGGTTGGGAAGGGTCTGCCTATCAGCATATCAAAGAAGCTCAAAAGCAACCTAAGCTATAACGCTGACATAGTTAACAAAAGTTTGGTAATAAAAAGCTCTTCAGGTTAGCAGTCAAAGTTTAGGGAAGCCCAACATCTAGACAAGTCCTAGTTAGAAATCTGGCCTGACTCCTAAGGAACAAGAGCTATTAGCCCCTTTTTAAACACAGCTTGGAGGCACGTCCTAGTACTTTGAAAATTTTAATGGCATATTTAAACAAAACTACTCTAGTTTAATCACAGGTGTTGGTGTTGCACTGTGAATTAATCCCAGGGATCCCCTTGAAGATGACAGTATTTGCTCAAAAGAACCCCTATTCACCTTAAATTCTACACATCTGAAGGCTTTTAGATACCATTTAATCAATCTTTTAAATAGCCACCACCTGCTTTAATTTCAGTTGATCATTAAAGAGCTCAGCTAACTGTCATCATGAAGGTGGTTTTGTATCATATCAGGTATGGCTGGGCAACTCTTAAGCCTGATATGCTGTGTGTGTCAGGTCACAGGTAAATGGTTTGTCTAAATGAATTTGTGGTGTGTGTAGGCCTGTGCAGACAGGGAAGTGGCTAAATACCAGCACAGGCTCTGCACTATTGTATGGTTGTGTCCTTGTAGTTCATGCTATTAATGGTAGACAATGGCTCTCCTGTACTTGATATGTTTTTGTCTAGTTGTATGTGAGGCTCTCTTCACCAGTATGTGCTTACTGGTTTACAGAAATCCTGAGCAATGACACTGCTAAAAGTTCAAATCTTTGCCCCTCTCACCAGCACCTTTTCCCTCTTATACAGCAGCATGAAGACTATGCAGGCTGCCTTAAGGATCCTGTCACTGTCCCTTTTCCTTCTTGCACTGACTCTGTGGAAAATGGGGGTTTCTTGGAACATCTTCAGATGAGGTTCCCAAGGGCACCTTGTAACCTCTGTGGAAAAGAGCTGAAAAATCAGGAGGCTAAGGAAACATATGTGTGACTCTCTCTTTTGCTTTTTCTCTCCCCTTCTTTTGCTCTCTCTCTCCACCATCAGGCTATGCCTACTGTAGAATCAGGCTAGTAGCTTCTCCTAACAGCCTCACTTTGCATTTTTTTCTATTGTCACTGCACCAGCCAATCATGTAAAAAATGATATATTGACTTGGCAGGTGCTTCTGTTTTGAACATGATTAAATAACTTTTTATTGTCATCTTCAAAGCATTTTTATGGTCATTTACTGAGTGAAAGGGGCTCTGATTTTGTGAGCATCTGCCAGAATATGTTTGATCCTGTCATCATTTCTTCAGAAAATCACACGCCTGTAGCTAGAGTGCAAGATACAGTAAGTGCATGAATTGTCCATTGCACTCTGCACTTACAACACTGCCTTCATAGTCAATGATAACAACAGCAGGGGAGAGATCTTGGGAGTTAAGCTACCTGCTGTGTTCTCCTTGATGTTTGAGCTCTTGGATGCTGTATGAATCTCAGAGATGCAAAGAGCAGTTTCTTTGTTGATGTCCTATTTTATTGGTTATTTAAACATGGTATGTTGTCTGTAATTAGAGATGGTTAGAAAGGAAGATTTCCATTTCACAGGAGATGTTGGGTGTTTTGTTCCACGCCAGTATGGCAGGATTACAATGCTGATGGAGACCTGGGCTGTGCTGCTTCACAGACCTCCAGTGGGCACCCTATTTTAAATTTCCTGTGTCCCCAGATATCAAACAGAATTCACATGTCCCCTGAGGATGTCTCAGTTCCACAGAATCAGCACTTTTCTGTGGAAAATCAGACAGAGCGCTCCCTGTCAGCATTATCTATCTATGCAACGGCCTTCACTGACCTTCATCTGGGCGTACAGTTTCTGCACACATCAAAATAGAAGTACTTATTGCTAGCTGAGTTAGGCTAGTAATACTGCATGGATGGAACAAACAGAGTTACAAGTAGCACATCTTTGTTTAAATTTAGCAGTAACCAGCTGGCCACATTCTGTAGGAAGCAGGAAGGGAGGATTCATAGGGAGGGATCTGACGGAAAATCAAGCAGAAGCTATAAAAACATTTCTCTAAAATGGCAGGATAATGAAAAAGGGATGCCAAGCAAAGAGCTTGCTGATCATCTGTGCATCACACTTATAACCTACTCCAGCTAGCTCAGCCCACAGCATAGAGGGGGCATGCAGGTGTTTGGAAGGATCGCTTCCCACACATGTTATTTTTTGCAGGGCTCTTTTCCGCAGACAAAATTGTTTTTTGTTTCATTACCACCCTCTGAGACAGGCTGTCAAATCACAAGGTGAAAAAGGCAAAAAGTGAGAGAAGAATTTGAGAGTGTCAGCACTGATGCAAGTAACTGAAAGGAGGCTAATGGACAACAGAGGCTAGACTGTGGAAAACAGAAGAAAATGGTGTCCTAACTTGTTATATCCTTCCTTCCTTTCCGTATCACTTGTGTCCATGAGCACTCAAGCACCTGAACATCTCTGTTCAGAGATGGCTCTGCCATCTGTGTTTCTTTTGATGCTGGCTTCTGCCACAACCACTGTCAAAAGTGATTTTTTATGTCATCAATTTTCTCCTCACAAAATTGCCAATAAAGTTTGTCTGGGAGGTCTCCTTGTCATCACGCTTCGCTCTAATTAATACTGTCTCAAAGAGGTTCAGTAAATTCCGGTGGAATCTGTCATGGTAAAAGCAGAAGGAATATGAACTAAGGGAGGAGCAATATCTTAATCCTTCCTGAATTTTATTCCACATTTTTTCTTTTCTCCTAATAGAAAAAGCACGATTCAATACTTAAGAGCACCATGTTCCCAATTTGGTGGTTCTACACTTACTAGCACTCACTGCTAAATAAACAAAGACACTATCTGTATTTCTCAGCACAAGTTTGGACGGCACCTGAATGCCATTTAGAGAAATTGGGCCATAAAGTCATAAATAAAGTGATCCGGAAACATTCTGAAGTGCTAAAGGGATTGCTGTGTGTGGGATGCCCAGTGACTAGAAGCTGAGATCAGAGGAATCTCTACGTTCAATGTGCGCCATTCACATTGTGCCATTTGAGAACCAGTTATGAGAAATGAGTCCCTTGAAGACTGTTTGCTCACTGTCAGGAGGAGAGGGCCTGTGCCTGCAGGGAGTGCTGCCTTTGTTTTGTAGGCAGAGATCAGCTATCAGAGCTGGAGTCTGGTTCTGCAAGAGACACACAAGCTTGAAAGAGAAGCAGCAGAAAAAATGTTGCTGAAGTGTTTCTAGGACTTTTCCCTCCTTCATAGGTCACAGCTATCTGTTTTCCTTCAATACCAAGGGTATTGATTTGCTGGGTCATTTTCAACAGCTGCAGACAACCATGCAGTAAATGTGGAAAGATTTCTGCTATACACCTTTCACATGCCAAAATTCATGTGGTATTCTCCAGATCCTCAGCACCTGAAGACATTTCGCACATTATAATCAGTGTGCATCTTAATAATCCTTTAATATTAACAGCCAGTGCCTCACCACAACTGAGAATGAGATCAAAGAGCAAGAGAAAACAAATTAAAGAGGAACGAAAGGAGAACTTGCACAAAGGATGCACAAGATGACAGAAAATAATATTATTAGAATGAGCTAGGTATATCCAACAGCATTCTCAAATTATTGCACAGGATTTGGATGGAAAGACCAGACTTTCTCTATATATTGTTCAAGACATCTTTATGCAATGTCTCAATCATGTCCCAGACTGTGTAAGTAGTCGGGGCAGACTGCAATACCTATTTAATATTTGTCTGTGGTTAATTAGCTGTACACTGCAGATTTGTGAACCCATGGTTTTCGTCTATGGAGACCTGAGGTTAAGGTGTAGACAAAGAGTTGATGCAGACAAGCTTGGTTTCAGGGTGCTAATAGAAAAAATGAGTAGTCTGTTTTTTTCTAGAAATATCAAAACAGGTTTAAATGATCTTCTGTTTATCTAAGAAACTTCAGTTTGGGCCTCAGCTTTAGTAACATCTCGTAACAAGCATTGGTATCCAGTAAGGAGCAAGATCCACAGTAGGCCAGCAGAACTGTCCCCAGCTCTACCCAGAAGGACTGGATCATTCTGAGTTGATATTTTGTGTTTTTAGGGACAAAGTAAGAGTGTACATCATTGCAGGGAAGACACATACATATTCTGGGAGATTTGGAGTCTCGTATGTGACTGCTGCGTGGACGAGAGGGATGCAGGTGAACTACCTGCATATACAGGCAGGTTGTGTGGGGGAAGAATTCAACTGAGAATATTTGCTGGGACTACTTTCTTAACTGCTAAATGTTATATACAGTAAAAAGGTTGGGGTTTCTCCACCTTGCTAATCAGGAAGGAGGTAGATTGTAGCAATGAGACAATTATGAAAATCAGGAAGCAATTTAATTGTCTGAAAACAGCTTAATTAGAAATAACATAATTTTCTTAAATGATAGTAATCATTTTCCTGGAGATTAAAGAATAGCAGAACTTAACTTCAGGCAAAAGTACTATCAGAAACAAAATGATTGAAAAAATAGTGGAAGTAAATAAGTCTATCTTCCCAAAGTTTTCTCAAGCATTATTCCTATGGCAAGCTTCTTCTCCCTCCTTTTTTCTTTTTCTTTGTTTTGTTTTGTTTTGTTTTGTTTACTATGTAGACATTATATTGTCAGTACTTATCTATAGCACAATAGCATCTAAGCTCCTCAGCAGGAGGAGGGCTCCACATTGCGGTAGGAACTGTCTGGGTATATGGCAATATACAGGCAGACCCTCCCTCACAGCCCACCCTCCCACCCCATCCCCAAAACCAACCAACCAAACAAACAAACAAAAACCAATAAGCACTTTAAAGTCATTGATTTCTTAAAATACCATTGGCTTTATTTTAGCATATTTTATGTGAGGGCAGAACAGTGGAAGAGTATAGTAGATAACTGCAAAGTTATAAGGCATGTATTTTCAGTAGATTATCTGAAGACAAAGTGGTGCTGGACACTTGATGCCACTTAAAACAAGACCCTTATGCCTTTAATGGTGAATCTGGAAACCTGACTATGCTGTCTGAAACCTCAGACTGTGACATAGAGAATTAGAGTGATAGTTGAGGCCTGTCTCAATCAGAGAAGCCCTTAAGCACCTGCTTGCCTTCAGTTTAAAGTTCACTGTCCCATGCTTGTCCAGATGAGATAAGTAATAACTGTTACATATGCAAACATATTTAAATGTCTTTTTATTCACAAAGCTAAGCATTTAAGCCAGGATGCTCCAGAAATGAGGTAGCCCCTTGGGCATATTTGCCCTGACATAGCCTTTCAACAGCTCATCATACTTAATTTTTCTAAGGAATTTCTGCCTCATTAAGCTAACACCATAGCTGAAGTTCCTTCAACAAGCAATCACTCAACATTTTATATTTTTCCTGTTCTTGATATTATTCATCTCAAGTTTGAAAAGAGAACCAGGAGTCCAGTGGAAGCTGCCAGTACAACTGTGATGTAAAAGAGACTTGTTCAATCTTTGGCTTTCAAAGAATGAGGTGGAAAGTAAGAGAGAAAGAAAGCAATTTCTTCACATCTCTATCTGGATCAGTGCTAGGGCATTATGCCTATAGCTTGTATATGTATTTTCAAAACACACTGCAAGAGAACATACAAACAAGCTACAGAATGATTCAAGAAAGACAGTAATGAAAGGGAAAAAGTCTTTATAAAACATACATCTACTAGACTTAGTACAAACAAGTTTGCAAGAACACTCAATCACAGTGTGAAGATCTCTTTACAGAGACTCGTGGGATTATTATGCTGATTTTTATGTGAAGAGAAAAATAAAATGTTGTTGCTGAACAACCTGCAATAACAGGACTGATCCATATGACCAGCTGGGCTCTAGTGCTCCTGGAAGCAAAAGCCTTGTCTGTCTACAGGAAAAGGACACATAAAAATGGAGGCTGAAAGTAAGACAAATCCAGGCTTGGAGCAGGGCACACAGTTGGAAGCATGAGAATAATTAGCAGGGTAAGGGCCCTTTTAATGAAGACTGGAGGCCCCTCTGCAAAGCATGCTTAAAATGCACTCAAGTCACTCAAGGCTCATTACAGATCTTCACAGGAATATGAAGTGACTGTTGATATACAGGAGGCTGGACAAGGTGATTCACTGGTTTCTGATTTTATTCCTGTCAGTAAAACAGAGCAGGACCAATGCTGAGGAATAGTTCTATGGGGCACATCATGGCTCTTGAGTCCGGTGTTGCAGACTGAATCCTCGGAGCGTGTGAGCAGGAAAGACTTGAGGAGAATTGCAGAAAAGAGGATCTAACCCTGCTTCCAAAGGCAAATTCTAACTCAAGCGTTGCATGTGAAATCTTAACCTTCCCACTCAGCCATTGTGATTGGAGAAGCTGTTGTTTTGGTTTGTATTTCTTGTTGTAAATCAGGTTCTTTTTCAGGCTGAGTAGCACCTTTCACCAGCAGTGCTCAGTCTGAGACTAAACATCCTACTTGTAGACTAAGTCACTACTTAATACAAGAATGGCTGTGGCAGAATCTGGCTGCAGCACTGCTCTTGTGTTGAGGAGCACTTTAGTCACCATCAGGCCTTGTTTGTTTTCATCAGACAATCACTTACAGAGTCAAGAAGTTCTTCATGCAGGCATGCAAGATCTAGGAAAATATATTATGAAATGTGTCTTAAATTATATTTGAATAAGTCTTTTTATCTTTGCAGATTATTGACCATTGTTGTGAATGCTGCAGCTTAGTGATTGTCCCCATTACTTCTCTCTGCCTGGGGGCAGCACATCTAACTTGGTGGCACAATCTCTTCTGACACCCATTCAATATCTCACCAAATTCTTCTAATGCGAAACCTTCACTTTCATTTTCCAAACTACAGTAGTGAAATTTTCCTTTTTTTTTTCTTCAGGGTATTTCTAAATATTTATCTCTCTTTCTTAAATAGAACAGGCTTTTTGTTGATATTTTGGAATTCCTTTTGGGACGTGTTTGTGGGAATTCCCGATACAACCCAAGGACAACTGCTCCTTGCAGTAAGACTGCCTGAGTGGGAACCAAGTACAGTGGTGGGAAGGAAGAGGAATGCAGTCTCATTGAGTCAGTCAGATTGCCCATATCTTGACTACTAGCTGAAAATGTGCCGTCCCTGAGCGCAAGTACCTCGTGGGGAGCCAGTGCTAATGTGTTCTTATCCTGTACACAGGTTGAACACCATGATGAGAACAGCTCTTCCTTAGCGGACTCACAGCAATGGAAAAGTATGACTAACTGATGCAAGATTTTCAGACAGTTCATATTACATGACTATGGCAACTACACACTGTGACAAGCATGAACAGTTAAGGCAATGACTACAGTTACAAAGGAATACCAAAAATATATTCCTTTTGATGTTAGTAACCTGTGAGGACACTCCAGTTTGCTTTGTAGAGGCAAGCTACCGCAGAAAGAGGTATCCTATCCCTTCTGGTGCATGCCTGCAGATAAACGAAGCATCTACTCAAGCCCAGAACAAACCAGAGTTGTAACACCTCTGAAATTTTGATAAAATGATGTTAGAACGAGCAGAGACTTGGGAAAGCTCATTGTTCTAGAGACTTTGAGATCAGCACATGTCTGGGCCACTGAGAATAGAAATCATCAGCATGCCATGAACTACAGAACAGGATATGCAAGCTTGAATATGATAGGAAAATTTAGATTAAATAATAAAAAAAATGCTGCAGAGGTTAATAACCATTTCTATGGCCAAGTAAGGAAACATATCAGAGAGGTTTTACTTAAGAGGTCATAACAGCATATCCTTCTACATGTAAGAATAAACTTATGAATACAGATTTTAAGTGAGTAGATAGAAACACAGCTGGGCTAAAGTAGAGGATGTCTAGGTGAATACCTCCTGAAAATCATGTGGAATTTTGTAAAGTAGTAAGATAACAGTAAGATTATATTTTAGTTATATTTTACCTTCTATTAATTTCCTTAGTTCGTGTAATTAAGTCTGCTAAAGTTGAAGTTCAACGTCAGAATATATTAAGTTGACAGCTTTAAAATGTCTCAAAAGCCCGGGTGATCCTTGGAAGAGACCAGAGCAGGTCTCTCTGTAAAGGCAGTGCTTACAGGAGATGACTGTTCCTCTGCTGGGAGTGCAGCTGTATGGAGGCTATCAAACAGGAAGCTGGAGGCATGTTGCAACGATAAGACCACTCACTCCACAGCAAAACAAAGGTTAACTAGGGCCAAATTGAAAACATCCAGAACAGGTTTGCAATGATACAACAGTGGTCTGGTAATCCACACTCCCAGTCCAGATTTTGAGTCCATTTGGCCAGGGAGGAATATTACAAAGTTGTTTAGATGCAGAATTTTAAAACTGAGTGAAGGGCAGTTGGACGAGGATCAAGGCATCAGTAACTGACAGGGAAGGGGACAAGATTAGATCGTTGGAGGCAATTAAATTACTGGATATCTGCCCCTTTACCCCTTTCTGAAGGCTATTTTCTCTCCTTGGCAAGCATTGCCGCCTCTAAAAAGTGCTGTGAGTTTCTCAGCCCACCCAAAAGGGCAAACTTCATTGTCATTTTATTACTCTTTTCCAACCTTTCAATATCCTCCTTTTCCCCTTTATTTTTGGCCTTCATAAATCCCTAGAAAAAAAATCACAATCTTGCCTGGCCAAACTGACTTTTTTGCTACTTGTTATATTGTAGACAGCTGTTTTTTGTTGTTGTTGTTGTTGTTATTTGTTTGTTTGTTTAAAAAAATGTTGAAAGAGGAGTCATGTATGATGCAACAAATGTACATATAGTCTCCAGGGTATTTAAGTGTGTAAGTTTTTCCACGTTTCTCATACAGTATTCCCCAAAATAAGAGGGAATATTCCCCTGATTTAACAATGTTAACTGGACCCTGTACAAACTTCCTAATGTAAAGAGTGGAATAATCTGAGCATCTGAAGTCAGTTCCATCTCCAGAAGGCAGAGACTCTATGTTAATTATGAATACCTCCCAGGAAAATGAATTTGAATTCCCCTGAAAATGATCAGTTATGAAGTCTAGAGAGATGATTACATTCTACTGCAGTTTGTTTGAATTAAAAATGTTCATAGTATGCAAAAATCACCAGCTATATGCCTAATCCCCTAGAGGGCAGTATGACCTAAAAATAAATTAAAGTGAGCCATGCAATTAGTATTTTTCAAACGCCGCATATGTTGAACAAGATTGTGTTTCCTCCTTTATCTGCCAAATTGGCAGAGAGGTGCAAGAAATAAGGAGATATTTATGTTCTCAAAATTTTATGAAAGAATGGATGTAACAAGATGAGAAATACTGTGTTATATTAATTTCTTTGTCTCACTTAATACATATGCTTAATTTTCTAAAGTCAAAACCATGTATGTTGTACTTCAGCATCCTCTCAGGTTATTTCCTAAGTGGGCTTTTATGGATAGAATTCCAGACAGTCTCAGATCCCTTTGGCTTGAACCAGAGGCATGAGATGAGCTCAGGCAACTGATGGGCAGGAGATGGGAGCACCAGCTCATTAAGCAGGCACTGCCAGGGCTTGGCACTCTAAGGTAGCCCAAACGCTCACTGAAGTGCTTCAATGGTCCAATTTTCCTAGACACTTTCAGAGACTGAGATAAGAGCAGATGAGTGCCTCCATCAAGATGAGGAAGCCTTTATCCCAAACTGCATGACTTGATATTATGTACCATATGAGGCTCTCAGAATACAAAGATATTGCCAGTATGGATATTGCCAGTATGAGCCTTCTGTTTGATATTAATGAATGTAAGGAAAGATGAACTTGGACTTCTCAGTGGCTGTTTGCCTAAAACAAGCACGGTTCCCATTTGTACCTAAGCTCTCACTCTTTTTCAGTACAGTGCTCCACTTTCTGGTTTCAGAAAACAGAATTTACTTACTTGAATGTCTGAGCAGGAAGAATATGGGCATACTAGAAAACACAATGTTTGCCACATGGAACTGAAGTACAATTACATTTAACAGTGAGGAATGTCAAATGGGTATGTGTAACCTCCAGCAAATGCTGGCAACCTTCCAGAAACTATGCTCTCTCTTTCTACATGGATGCTGTGCTTGTTTTTTAGTCCACATTTTGGCTGAAAAAGGTTTTTCAAGGACTCTGAGAAGAATCTTGCGGATAAGATACCTCTGGTTACCTCTAAAAATTGCAGAAAGAGAAGCCAAAGGACTAATAACTATCATTTATTTCTCACTAGAAAGAGCAGCATAACATATTCAGTGTGCAGGCTTCATAGAAGCCTGGATGGTAGTCATCAAGAACCCTTCAACTGAAGGCTGTTCTAAATGGCTTAAAAAATAAAAATAAAAATAAAAAAGCTGGAGAAGGATAATGGTCCAGTATAACTTGATTTGGAAAGTATGACAGAAAAACCTTCTAACATAAAGGTGCTGTGTAGGTGTGCATGTTTTCATGTTGATGTTATTGCAGGAAGCATTTTTTGTTTTCACTGGTCCCAGACCAGCTTAAAGACAGTGGTACAAACTCTCAGAAGACTGAAGAACTAAAGAAATTAAGCTGTGGATAACTGAACTAAAACCAACAAACAAAAAAACAATCATACACAACCAAACATGAATTCATTCTAATTACCAAAGGTAGAACAGAATAACTCGGTTTTTTTTCAAAGTACTTAATTCATTCTCCTAAGCATGTTTTGAGGTCAGTTTTACTGCACAGAGAAATACTGATACAGAAGTTACTAGACTCCTGCAATACAGATATTTTTTTAAAAAGCATTTTTAAGAACTCTCTGGCAATTACATTAAAATTACTTACATTGCTGAGTGTAACTGTTGGATTTGATGACACATTTTAGGTTAACTAGTTTACATTTCTTTTGAAGTGAATTTCCTAGCGACAATGTTTGCACTATTCACCTGCCTCATCAAGGCCTGTTTAGAATACAGTGCTTAATACAGTTTTTAACCCATTATAAAGCCATGCACAGATAATTTAAAATGATCATAACAACTAACAAACACGTAATCAAGGAGCTCTTAAAATGTATTAAAATTCAGGTCTCTCGCTATTAGCAAAACCGCTTCATTAACATATTAAGACAATGTTCATTTGATAATTAGCTTCTGTTTTCTTTGCATCCTGGCTGTTAAATCATCCCTGTGAAGCCAGAGTGAAAAAGTTTTTGATTCTACAAGTTACCTTTGGTGAAGTATATGTGGATTTCTCGTCATTTTTAAATAACACTTGTATTTTCTTCTACTTTTACTCTATTTCTTACTATTCCTTAAATGTTGCAGATTAAGCAAGTTGATCCCAATTCTATGGCATGTCCTGGATGCATCTTTCACCTATCACATCACCAGCAGTTTTCAGAGAAAGGTTCTTTTCTGTTCCCATGGATTTGCAATAAATAGGAAGCCTGGAGTTACTGAATATACAGGTTGGACCAAATGTTTGTAACTTCCCATGATATATATACAAGTAGTTTTTTAGAACTACATAGTAATTTTCTCTTAAGCAATAGACACTGAGTGCTTAACGTGTGAGTAGTAGGATGGCAGAACTGTCCAGAAGGACCTTACAAGACTAACCATTATATAGTTGATAAAATTTAATGTAGGTGAACATTAGATGGTGCACATAATAAATAAATAAATAAATAAATAAATAAAAATCCTGCGCTAACTTCAGGTACAATATTATGAGCTCAGAAATAAATACTCGGGAATGAAAGGTTATAACAGAGTCATCTCAATGCTTAGTGCAGGTAACAATGGAAACTGAATGTTAAAAATGCTTAGGAAAGGAAAAGAGAACAAAAGAGAAAGCATAATACTATTACATAAATTCATGGTACATCTGCATTCTGAACACTACGTACAGTTCTTTTTGCCTGTCACAAAAAGGACAAAGCAGAATCTGGAAAAGCTCAGAGGTTAACACCTGATGATTTACTCAGAAAATGAGGTTTCTTCAGCTTGAAATTATGTGAGAGTGGAAATATACTGGAGGTGTAGAAAGTCCTGAGAGCCTATAGCAAATAAACATTGGTGGTCTCTCTCTCAGTGCAAGAGCAAGGGAGAATCCCATGACATCAGCAGATGGGAGATGATTAACAAACAGAAAGGAGATAGTTATCCACATCATGTTGTTAAATGATTTTTTAATCAAAAGACACTGTGAGCACTAAAATTGTTCATGAATTCAAGGAGACAGAAAAAGTACAAGTAATACACACTCAGCAAAGATTATTAAGAACTATGTCTGGTTCAGAAGATCTCTAAGCCACTAGTTGCTGGAGACTGGAAGGTTATTTTGGAGAACTATCACTGTGTTTTCTCTATCCACTCGTTCTCCACTGGATATCTATTTTGTTTAATACAAGATATTGGCTAGGTGAACCTTTGATCCAACTCAGTGCTGAAGTTCTTGTATTCTTACAGTCTTGTGTTGGGTAAGACTCAGCACTGGGAAAGCCCTCATGGTAGGAATTTCATCATAGATGCCTTCAGACAAGTGACTGGATATGTCCAGTTTAACTAAAATGAAACGAAGCTGTCAGAGCGAAAATGTACCATATAGCAAACAACTGTTCACTTTTTTTCATTTTATTTTACCCTCCTGGATGAGTCCTGAAAAGATCAGCCTGGCCTTGAGCCCCTCCCAGCCAAGGCTGATGAAGAAAATCTCATTTCAGTTCGAGACACACTCTTACCACTATGCTCCTTTCTTTTTCCACGTCTTGAGCAACTGTTATGCAGCTGTCTCCATTTCTGAAGGAATCTGTACCTCGGATGGCAGGCATTGGATCAACAGGCTCCTGTGGAGAGATGAAAGCACCCTGAGGAAGCAGCACAAACTCTAGCAAAAGCCTTTGCCTCACGGGAGAGACCATCTAGGAATTATATGTGTGGACCTTACTAGCTCACGATTGTCTTCATGTCTTTGCCTTTGGCAAACCACTTCAAATTCATCAGGTGGCATTAATTAGCATTCATATATCCACAGTGTTATCTAGAACACAAGTTTCTGAAAAAAACTTTTGTAATTTCATCTGGCATTCAGGATGTAGAACAAAGATATTCCTCTCTCTAAATATGCAAATACTTGACCTTGGGTCTGTCAGAGCTTTGCCAGATGCTGTGATATATTTAACCTTCACTTTCAGAGTTTCAAAAACTAAGTCTTGAGGTGTTGAAAGCTCTAGATATTTTTTAATGGAAAGTGAGAAAAAAATGGCAAATCAGCCACAGAGATGGCTCTGCCGAAAGATGCAGCTGCATCAGTGTGACTGGGTGAAAAAAAAATGTTTTTAAAACAGAAACTGCTGATACTGCTTTTGGTGAAGCCTCTGCAGCAGCTGTGATGGCTTTTAACTTTGACTTTTCAGTGGGGAAAAGATCATTCTTGAATTGTCATTATTATAAAAAACAGAGGCAGGCTTCAGAATGTCAGGCCAGGTTGAGGAGCAGGTATAAGGTTAGGTGTGACTCGGGCTGACCTGAATGGTAGGGCTGAGCAGTGTGCTCAGATTATTAGTGTCAGTGTGCTGTATCAGTGTGCTCAGGGATTGATTAGCACAGAGTACAAGAGAGTTGTAAGTCCTCCAGCTCCAGTTAGCCCTAAGACAAGCTGCTTTGGTGTTGGGTGGCAGCAACAATGCCCAGAAAGTTGTCTCTGTATAGCTGACTTGAGAGCAAAGCGAAGACAAAAAAGTCAGCTGAGAGAAGCCTGATATCCCAGAGCATGGGCAGCCTCCCAGTCTGCAGCACCTGTGCCCACTGCTCTGCCTATGGATCCTACACACAGAGTGGGGACCTTTGGGGCACAGACTCTGATGAAACACCTGAAAAAGGAAGAATACATCTTGCAAACCAGACTCTCATTCTATGCAAGAAAAGGACAGCAAGGCAGTTGTTTTTAAGTGCTGTGGCTGTGGAACAAAATCTGTTCCTGGATGAGCAGAGGGCTGAGAAATGCTCCTGCTAAAAGCTGGCTGAAAACAGATTGTATTTGTGAAAAGTTCTGTTTTTGAGCAATTAACATTTTAAGAGATAAATGTTTTGTAGAGCATTTTCTAACTAGCTCTGCTTGAATCTTCCCCAGGAAGAAAGCAGAAACATTACTGCAGCTCATGGGTAGTTCACACTGATCTCTCAAAAAGACCCTGAATTTCCTCCCAAGGAATAGAAACTTCTGTACTTGAATAGCTACTATTTCTCTGCCTCAGAGATCTAGCACTAATGTTTTCTTTCTTTGTATATACAAGTTAGCTAGACTCGCAGCAAGGTTATCCTACATTTTTTTCAGGGATTTTAACCTTGAACCCACTCTGTTTCCTGCTTAAGAGTTATTAGAATTAGCATTTGGGATTTATTCATGCATGAGTCACACATACATGAGGAGCTCCACAATAAATTTCCCCAAGTAATGTTCTGTTTTTCTTCTACCCCTTTAAAATTTCTTTTCTTGATGCTATGCAAGCTTCTCAACCCTGCAGGCAGCTGGTGACAGTGCTGCACTCTAATGGCAAAAACAAAGGGTCTGAGGAAAGATTAATAAACACTAAGGGCACACATAATGTGTTAAAATGTAGTGAAGGCAGAAAGTCTTTGTCAAATTCTTTGAGAATGAATGTTAAGATTTTCACTGTGGATCTGCTTTCTTGGCAGCATCTTGAAGCATGAGAACAGGTCTATTGGAGCTGCAAGTTGTTTATCCTTGATGGGAGGAAAATGTAACACAGGCTTTGTTTACCAGTGTAGAGGACTCAAAAGGTGGTATCTCACATAGCTGTACTTCATGTTTATAGGAATAGGAAAAGAAGTCCACCAGCCAAGAACAATAGATATGATGTGAGAAGACTGATGGACCAAATGCAACACTCCCTCCCTGACTCAGCACTGAGTATGTGATGCTAAATTAAGCCTTATGCTGAGACACTTGCATTTAGTGTGCCTGCCTTGAGTCACTGTCTCTGCCTACATCACTTTTTCTGAGTCATCAAAGTGACCTCACTGGTCAGACCCTTATGGTCTGAAAATCTTGAAAGCTCTGCTTAGATTTAGGATCAAATTTCCATTCCTTCCTACAGGGAAGAGCGGGAGCAGTCATCTGCTTCCTCCTTGAGACCTACCTTTACTTTGACAGCTAAATTAGGGCCATCTGGCACCTGCCCATAATTTCCAACCTGATCATGATTCTAGTTCTGAATCTGAGAAATACTGTTTCCCAGGCTCAGAAGTTTGCAAGCTCTATTGTATTTCCATAATAAATAATTTTATTTTATTTTATTTTGCCTGGAAAATTGGCTTCACAAGATTTGGCATAGGGCTGGATAAGGTGAGCGTCTGGAGAAAGAAACAAGAAGAGGGTTTGAACTTTCCTATATAGAGTAGGGAAAGAGAAACTCATGATCCTGAGAACTCATACTCTGTGCTTTTACCTAGGGCATCTGAAGCCACCCAATCTAAATGTTGCTATGATGAAATCAGGGATCAGAGCAGAATGGATAGAATTTAAAATAAGAGGGGAAAAAAAAGATTTATGCAACATGCTCTGCTACTGCTGCCAGCCACAGTCAAGAAAAATGTTTTTTTTTTCCTCCAATTGTTTACTATTTTTGTGGCTGTTACAAGAAGATTCTACTTCAGTGGGAAACTGGGTAGTCTGTGATGAGATTTCAGTAGCCAGTATGTAAAGGTTTTACTGGAAATTCTTTAAGATGTGGTACTGCTTTCAATGCTCAGTAGATTGAAATGGATTTCCCTAGAATTTTTCAGGCTTTGTGATGTGATGTGAACAAGGGGAAAATTTGATTATGTTCATTGCTTTTAAATCATTTCTTTCCATACTGCGAGTACATTTTGGCTGGACACTGATTTGATTATCTCATTCTTTATTCATTTTTTTTCCCTGATTTTCTTTTTTTCTATACTGCTTGAAGACTTAACAATATGAATAATCTTCCTGAATAAGAGAAGTTTGTTTAACACTTCTGTCATGGATCAGCAAAATAATTTCTATTTTTGTTAACAAGCCAACTTCCTTTATATGGGGAAGTTGGAGAGGACAGGAGAGGAGAGGAGAGGAGAGGAAAGAGGAAAATCAAAAGAATTCCATTAGGATGCTTGAATGGGTGAGCTCAATCTCTAGTTGTTTGTTCTTGAAAAAAATTATCATAAGGCACCAAGCGTATTTACAGCATTTGACATTCAGCTCTCAGTGTATTCAAATCAGTACTGATTTTTGTTGGTTCTGAGAACAAGGTCTGCAACCTCAGTACACTTTTTGTGAGACCAGAGGCTCTTTCTTCCAGTGACCAGTGCCTTCTCATCAGTCAAGATTTTCTCGAAATGGGATGATCACATCAGTAGCACAGAAGTAGAAGTAACCTCTGTGTTGCTCAGACCAGCCCCTGGGTGGGTACTCTTTTACTGGGATAAGAAACAGTAAAACCTCTGGGGCAGTAGCAGTCAGTGTTGTACTCCTGGGTGCTGGAGAACAGGAAGGCTTCTGTAGTTGGTAGTGGGACATATTCCTTTCTCTTTGATTTCCTCTCTTTTTTCCTTCCTTACTGGATTCTCTTCTTTCCTTTTATCCTGCACACTCTCTGCTATTCAGGCTGATCCATGAGTATGCTCTGAAAGGAATTTTCTTACTTTTTTGCTCCTCCGTCATCCTGCTCATGCTCAGACTCAGTACTTTCTGGTGAAGGAGAAGGAGAAGAATTGGCTCATTACGTACCCTGTGGGAATGCATGCACACAGAAAGAATAAAATAGCAGTGGTGATTCCCAAACAGCTGTTTTACAAAATGACTCCTAAACCAGCACCTAAGAGAGATAAAAAAATTGTGGTGGAAGGTAAGGGTCTTGCAATTAAATCCAAAATACAGTGTTTTGGATATGTCTCTGACAAGAAAGTAATGACCTCTGGATACTGATGTATATGAAAAAAAAATGTGATTCTTTAGGAACAATAATGAATTATCTTTTACTGCAAGGGCTGCTCAAATCATTTCATAAAGCCGACATCACAAACTAAACATACAAAGAGATATATTTTTATTAAGAGAGATAGAATTTCTATCCCTTCATTTTGTTACAAAAGATTAAAAAAACCGACATGTTCTGGCCTTAAGTATCAGTCTTGCATTTTGTCTTTTGTTATCACTTACAATAGCACTGCTGCTTGAATACTCAGCCATATCAAATGTAAGTTATTTGTATATCTCTATCCTCTCAGGAAATCTTGACCTTGAAATAGAATAAATATGTAACATGTTCATTGGCAACACCACCAGTGCTAAAAAACATAGACATTGAACAAAAACATGCAAAAGATGAGCTTGTGCAGTGCTGTTTGACTCATTGTTGCAAAATGAGGAATTACAGTTTAAATGTTTTGCTGCCTTTGAATGACCCTTCATTTGTAATTGATTCAGCTCAACAGACTGCAACTCTAAAACCATCGAGATACAGAACTTATTTGTCCCATGTTTAGAGTATTCTTCAGTCACTCTACCAAAATCGAACTGCTTAGGATGGAATCTTTTCCATTGTGAGTGCTCTGATAATGTGCCATGTTAACTTAGATTCTGAGATGGTTGTTATTTAGGCTGAGATTTTTAGAAAACTATCAGGAGTAAACATATCATGGTTAGAATTTGTTGCTTGGATCCATAAAAATAAGTAAATTGCACATAAACCAAAACCTATAAATAATCCCACAGTATGAAAAATAAATGGAAATCCCTTGAATCCCTTGAATAACTACTTGAATAAAATATGAATTTTCCCTGTGAGTTATTATATGTATATAACATATTTAAAGATCAATAAGACTAACAAACCCCAAGATACCTGCATTAATAACTAAGGGTGTGATCAGCCGCAGCCAAGCTGGCAAAGCTTGAAGAATGCTATTTTTTAGACAAAGACTTGAAGAACTGTGCTCCAGTAAGTCAGGGGTGTGAGGTAGAAAATTTACAGCACATGGAGTATATCCTTCCTTTTACTACTACCTCAGAATGAAGATAGGCTGTGGCCATAAAGATGCCCAGAGGAAATAGGCATCTTCTTAATGTAGGATTTATGAAAGATGATGTGAACAGTTGATTTCACAATAAATTTAATTCCAAAAATATGTAAAATCCAGCCCAAAATTTTGCTTGTACCACCAGCAAACAGAAAGCCAAGAAACACTGTGAAGACTCAAAAGACTGCTTGGACAAATGCACTGCTGTGCTTATGGTCTTGTGGGTGTGAGAAAACAAGTGAAATCTGTGGGAAAAGTAACATGAGGGACTATAGTTAGTTTTGCTTAAAATAAATATCACCTTTGCTTTCCTAGAGGTTTAGAATTGTGCTTTGTTGCACTAATTTCCTTCAAGAGCACTAAAGCATGAGTTATAAATTAGCCATTGGACTGAAACAATGAGCGCTAATGTGGAAAACTGGGGAAGGTGCCTAGAGGGTTCTTACAGAGATTGAAACTAGCTTTGATTTTATTTAATATCTTTAGTGTGTTCAGGGAAAAAAAGGAGAAAAAAAAAAAGGTTAGAAACATATTGATGGCATTTATGAATGATTCTTCCCTGGGAAATGTTCCTATCCTTCACTGGGGACATCATGTTATACAGATGTGTAATAAGGAAGGACTAAAGGAGTCTGGGGAGATGTTAGAAATAAAAGCACAAGATTGATCTGGGAAAAAGCAGAAAGTGAAGAATCTGTAGGAATGAAGGAAAGCCCAGAACAAGGCTATTTGATTAGAGTAATGAATCCTGTTGTCCACGTCATTATGCATACATTAACAGTAGACAGGAAGTATTCCCTGAACCATGCTGTCCAGCAAATACTTATGTTCCATGACTAATGAACTAATCTAACTGTCTTACTGATGTGGTGAACAGCAGGAGAGCCATTCAAACTAGAAAAAAAAGAGTCATTTGAGAACTGAAAATTAAGGAAAAGGGTCTCACTAATTAGTTCTGCATTTTTATTTCAAAGAATAAGGGTAGGAGAAGAGGAGGGTGGACAGACATGAACTTTTACAGTAATGTACCACGATAAAAAAAGTAAAACTGAAGTCTGCATTGCTACAATTAAAAAAAATAATAAAATTGTTAATGCAACTGAATAACAACGTTTGAGAAAAGGTAGTGATGCTCCATGTTGAGCAAAGAGAGATGATCAGAAACTGAGGGGCTAGTTCTTCACTCCCTGGGATAACTCGGTAGTTCAGCTCTGAGAAAGAGGATTTCAAAACTCTTCAGAGTCCCACCGACAGTCATTCTGCAGAGATGGTGTTGATGACCAAAAGACAATATTCAGCTCAGCTAATTGGAGATGTCACTATACAGATTTCTACATACAGATGGGTATATAGAGTGCTTTTTGTAGGCAATATAGGGAAACAAGAATTTCTAGGGTGAGTCAACTCCTTACAACTGGATAAAATAGGGTATCTATAGCATAAGAATGTGACAGACAAATCATGGTTAAAAGTGACCAAATGACTAAATGAGTGAATAAAAGCCATAGCTGGAATTATCAAGAAAATAACTGATATAACATTGGAAAAACTGGGGGTGGGAGGAGACAGACCCTCAAGGAAAGCAAAAAATATCACCATCCAAGAATACACAAAGCATTAGAAAATCTAAATCCAGTCCTCAACTGTTGAGTATAAAATGCACAACCTGTAATTATCACCACAACTGATGGTCAGTTGCTGGGCTTTAGTTGCACCTATTCTAGCAAGTGCACACATTTCTGTGGAGGTCGAATGATAAGCGAGGTGCTATTCAGCAGGCACTAGTCTTTGGGATGAGGTAAACTCATTCAGATCTATTCAGGAATCTTGGTCCTCTATTCCAATTAAGAAAGAAAAACTTTCAGACAAGTTGCCCATCTAATCCTGTTATTTCGTGCAATTCACAAGTGGACTGTGTCATGAAAACTGGTACAGCTTTTTCCAGCAAATTTACAGCTCATTAAAATTATGTATTTGAGAAAGTAGAAATGGTAGAGTTCAAGTTTGTTTTCTTTTTCTCATGATTCATCTGTAAATATACAAATAAATTAAGCAGTCATGGGACCAGCAGAGCTAGCAGATGCAGTGATGTGAAAGCATTTTAGTCTGGTCTAGTGGAGAAGAAAACTGCAAAGCTGGGTCATGAGAAGAAATCCAAAAAATATCAAAGTTCTCAGTTGGTAGGAGGTTACAAAAAGTACAAGGGTAATTTTTAAAATGAATGTTATCTGACACATCCTATATTGTACTACAAAGCTTTAAACAATTGTGACAATAGACTATGCTTCGTTAAAAAAGAGCTTGTCCCTGACTCTTCTCTCAAGTACTCCTGGAGTAACTACTGAAGTTGATACAATTATATTCCAGTCATATACCCTTCAGAATCTAGCCCTATGACTCTGCTATCCATGTGGATGGAGAGTAAGGAAATCTTTTTTTTATTATTATTTTTTTAATGTTTTGATTGTTTGTCTGAAATGAAATGTGTGATGTGGAAAAGAAAGGAGATGTAGCAGCAATGAACTTAAATAAATAATTAGCATGAAGAAACTAGTCGTAAAAGAAATGTGAATAGAGACTGTTTAAAAGAACTAAGATTATGCTTTCCTCTCTCATACCATCACTTTGAGAGGAATTTTTATTACATAGGTGAATACTGGGGGTGATCTTTCTTCCTGATACTGTATTCAAACACTCAGAGAAAGCCTCAACTGCATTAAGTTCCACAGCACATTTTTACTCAATATCTTGGCTCCATAAACATCAAGCAAAAGGACCATCCTTCCTTATTTTCCTGCTGCAATTTCAGTTTGGACTGACAGTTGATAGTCAGCTATACTGTATCCACACCCTCCCATTCACCTCTCAGGATGTATGAGATGGGAGCAAGCTGTTTATGACTTAATTTTCCATGTTGTTTGAGCACAGCTGAGTTGGAATATGAATGTGAATGGACATGAGTAGCAGCTACCTCACCCAGAGGCATTCCAGAAGCTATACATTATACATAGCTATACACCCAGGAACGAGGGGGTACCACAAAGACCAAACTTCAGTCTGTTTTGGTACATGGAGTTCCTGGACCACAGCATCTCCCTTTCACTACATAAATGATGGGAACCAAATATCAGTACTTTCAAGATCACTTAGAAACCCTTTGAGCAATTCATGAAGCCACTGAACAGCCGAAAAAATATGTTCCTCTAAAAAGGCTGTTACCCACATATGCCCATACTTGCTCTCTGACTCATAATTTGCAGGAGTTTCTCATAGCAGTGATACCGTGCAGTTTTTGATCAATAGAATGCAGCTGAATCTGGAATGGGAACATATTTTGCAAAAGCATGACCTTAAGTTAATTGCTTTCTCTTGGGTTATGACTTGAACTCAGCTCTATGGCATGACACCAAGAGAGGGAACACCAAGCACATGGATGACAACGAACGGAGGCAGGTTAGCAACAGAAAGCGGCAGAGAAAGGAAGAGGCAAACAGAAAGAAAATAAATTATTATATTGGTTCAGTGAGCTGCATTCAAGGGTAACAAAAGCAGCAAAAATGTTTTTACTTGCAATGGTGGCAATTTCCAGGTCTCTACCCTCCTTTTCCAGTGTATAAAAAACTTTGTGAGATCAGCAGAAGTTATGCATGCACATGAAGACAGGCAGATTTGAACGAGAAAGGTTTTACCTAGCATTTGTTTAGATAACAAACCCAAAGAAAGACGTTATAGTATACAAAGAATAATGTCCATTATAAAAGTTGGTGGAAAACATTTGCAGTGGAAAGAAGAAAGGAGATGTTTACCTGTACATCTCTGAAGCTGTTCACTTGCAAACAAGAAAGAAAGGAGATTTGTAGTGGATTGGTAAATTTAAGTTTTATGCTAGCTTGTAGTGTGTCTACAGGTTGCCCCATGCAAAGTATTCACAACACTCTGCTTTGAAGTGGTGGTATTGAATGTTCTAATTATATAAATTGTAATTATAAATTATATAAAGGGAGAGTATGCGTGTCTTGTATGGTCATGCTGGATTTTACTTTCCAATAAAAGTACAAAATATTAAAGGCATTCAAATATTAAAGGCATTTTCTCTGTCAATATCTAATAGTTTTGGAAGACAATTTTTTAAAATAAAGTTTAAAAAATATTTTGGAAAAAATATTTATTTTTGAAAAAATAAACATGGAGGGAGAAATGGCTGAAAAGAAGGCACTTTCACCTTTTAGAGTTCATCTCCCCCAACACAAGAAGGACATCGAGCTGTTGGAGTGAGACATGTGAGGAGGGTCAGGACAATGGTCAAAGGACTGGAGCACCTCACTGACAGGGACAGACTGAGAGAGCTGAGGCACTTCAGACTAGAAAAGAGGAGGCTCTGGGGGAACTTTATAGTGGCCTTCCAGTACCTGAAGGAGACCTACAGGAAAGCTGGGGAGAAACTTTTCATAAGGGCATGTAACAACAGAATGAGGGGAAAAGATTAAAAAAAAAACAAAAATAAAAAACATTGACATTTGACATTTGCTTTACATCTGTATAGAAACAGAAAAAGCAGAGATTTTTTTTCTTTTCAGGAGAGAAAATTCAATTTTTGATAACATCGGATTGTGATCAACAATACAGCTGGGACATGATATCCAGCTATGAGGGACAGAGAAAAATGTGGGCAACCCCATAGAATTTCAGTTAGATTTGTTCAACAGGACAAGATGCCAATTCAGAAGAAAAAGAAGAAAGAAAGTATATATCTTCTGCTGAACACGATAAGCTTGCGAGTCTTTATTACAAAATGATGTGCACTGATGACTCTTCACCCAGATAAATGAAGATAGTATAAGAAATATAAGATGAAAGCACAGAAAGATCAACAGAACTAGAGAGAAAGAGATGACTGGTACTTGAATTCAGCCCAACTCTGATATTTATTTATATATTTGACAGTATGAGTAACAATTTTTCTGATTTTCCACTGACAGTCACTGCAGTTCTGAATCCCCTCCTCCAAACTTCTGAATCGCTGATTCCTGTGACATGCTAGCCCCAGTTTCTCTCCAAACTCACTTCCACAACAGTTTATTCAAAGACCGTGATAGTAAAGTATGGGGCCATTTGTCTCCAGCTTCTCTTGTAAAGCCCTACCATGCCTCTCAAGTGGTGTGAAGAGCCAATACAAGGCTACCAAGCAATACTAACTTTAAAGGAATAACCACTCTTGTAAGCTAAAGTGCAGCAAGGTGCTGAAGTGCCCCCACATGTTAGGATTTCATAATCAGAAAAAGAAAGCCATTTCAGTACTCAAATGATGATAAACTTTCAAATAACACTTTGTTGAGGGAAGAATGGGACACTTGGTTTGTCATTCCCTCTCCTGTAGTTGCCAAAATAGCATAACTGAAGCACACTGTATGCTGAATCATGTTTTATTCAGGGATTGCACTGACTGAGCTGACTGCAACTTTGTAGTATGGAGCTTATATTTTTACTCATCTACAGAATATGATTTGTGCTTCACAGGTGGAAGTGTTCTTTACTTTCTCACAACATCCCATGTAGATGTATCTGGGAGTGTACTCTGCTATTCAAATAAGAATGTATGGATGTACATTATATGTTCTTAATTGTGATTTCTTCCTGCTATTAAAGCCATTTTTAGGTAAACAGCATTGCATGATGATTAAGAAAATCATCCACTAAAACATTCTGCTGGTTTAAAAAAAGAGGTAGGAGTGGCTCCCTAATCAGAAAAAGGAGAAATGTCTGAAAGCAGCTTATTTTTCATCCCTGTAGAAGAGGAATCAGTACCGAACATTATTTTCCAAGAAGCAAGAAAACAAATCATGTAAGAATTCAGACCTCTGACCACTTCTGAAAGGGAAAGCTAATGGAAACTGCACCTCCTGGGGGACATTACTGCATATCATCACCTAACAGTGACCTTGAGGGAGATGAAACTGAAGAGAAATGGAACTGAATGCGAGGGAGGTAGAACTGTTCTCATATCTGAATCTGCAGCAGAATAGTCAGATCAAATGCAGAGAACGGATCAATGAATAAATACCAAGTGAACAAATATTTTCAAGCTTTGCAAAGGAATGGCATGCAGACTGAGAGAAAGGCAAAGTCCTGCAGTCTTGCCATGTTGTACAAATGCAGGATACATAGTGAGTCGTCCAGAAGAGGAAAATCTAGAGAAGCCCATCAATTTATGGGGTGCACATTCAGCAAACCATTATGCCTTGCAAGGAAGAGGCTGTGGAGAGCTGAGCATCTGCAGTTCCTTTAAAAGTTCTTATAGAAGCCAATTTTATTGGAGGTGCCTCTTTAAAACATGTTTCAAACATCTTTCTCTTATTTCTGAAGTGGTTGGTCAAGGTAATTTACAACTTTCCTAAGTGTGAAGGACCTACAGCCTGCATGGCATTGCCAGTACTCGAAGTATGGGTTATGTAGAAAAGTGTTCAGCTGTGAGTTTCATACCTGGTCACAGGCAGTGTCCCACTACTCCAGCTCTAAAGAAAGCTCTCACAAATATGCTGCCAGTGCTGGTGAGCTGCTGAAAGTGTGACAACAGAAAAGAGAAGAAGTCTGTGGGACTAGAAGGAAGCCTATGGGTGGCATCCTAATGATGGAAAGGGGGAGGAGGGGCTGGTGCAAAGTCAGTTGTGGCAGCCACTGTTACAGCCCCCAGCCTTGCCACAGCTGACATCATTGACTCCAGCTGCTACCCACCAGCAGCTATGGTCAGTTGCTGCAGTGAGCTGTACCCAAAGCAAGATCTATTTGGAAATCCCTGCTTCATGCAATATGCATTTCCATTTGAGTTTCCAGCCTGCACTCAGGAAAAAGACTTCTTACTTGAATAGGAGTCAAAATGCAATAATGAAAAGTAAGTACTCTGTGATATGTTTTACAGTACAAGCTTTAAAGCTTGGACTGTAAGTACCAGAGACACTTCCCAATGAATTTAAACACAACACTTATTCCTCATACTGGGCAAACCCTGGGCCACAGGTGGAAAAGTGGCAGGACATACTTCTGCCTGAGGGAATGACTGTGCACACACGCTCCTGAGCACAACCTACAGCCCTGTTGGTAGTCCCAAAACAGCAGCTGTGGAGTTGCCAAGTCACCCAAATGCTTTTTTTTTTTACCCACTCTTCACCTGGTGCAGGAAACAGGTTGGGTCCACCATCCATCTGTTGACCACATGACTGTGGCCAGACCTTCACCTCCTACACTTCAAAAAGGGCATGAAATCCTTCCTCCTCTCAGCCTAAGCCCATTGAAAATCTGAAGATGTGTTGAGATCCCATAGAGAAGATAGAATGGGAGTGTCATGTTTATTTACCTGTAGAGTTGTCTCTCACAATGGGACACAAGTGCAATCCTCTCCCTGCCTTCTGGTGACCCATCCCTGGGAAGCTGGAGCAGGCACCCCTTGGAGTGGCAGAGTCAGAACAGAAAGTATACATGTTGATAGCAAAATGACTCTTCTCCCAGTTCCAGTGTTAAGTGCCCAGTGAATGAGTTTGACTTCACAAACTCAAGGACTGCCAGCTTAGGTTGCTTCCTCCAATACTAACATGTAAACAAGTTACTCACTTGGTGTTTTTTCTGTTAATGTTATTCAAAGACAGCAAAATGCTCTAGAGTATTTCGGTTCCAGTTGTGGAAACGAAGCATGTATAATTACCTATGTGGGTAGCAGTCCATCTCATACCCTTACTTATGCCTCTGAAGGATATTATCTCATTATATCAGCTTAGCAGCCTTCTTTCCCTGGAATTTGAAATAAGCAAAGCACATAAAGGAATGATGAAACAACTAATTATATGGGACATTATTTTAAAAACTGTACAGTGGTCAAAATCCATTAATGGACTATTTTACATCATTAAACTACTTCCAAGAAAGTATCTAGGCTTTTTCAGCATAAACATTTCTACATTGAAAATGTAACTTGAATCTAACTCTATGGTTAGCTATTTTTTGAATAAGTATAATATGTGCTTTCATTTACAACAGGGCAAAGATTAGTGAAATTTTTAACTTCATTATGTCTATCATCCAAAGTAATTTAGAAGAGAGTCCTACTACACAGAGACTCTTCTACACTAGAATGCTAATAGCAACTAACGTCTGGGGAAACAGAAAATAAAGTTGCTAGTAAGGACTTCTTTCAACACATGTTTTGGGATTTTTATATTGATAGAAAGTATTATTCTAATTCCAAGGTAAAATATTTCTGGACTTTCAGAAAGATCTTGGGTGTATTTTTTAGGTCACAATACAAATAGACTTGGCTTTGGTCTCTAACTCACAGTCCTTCAACCTAACTGAATCTCAAAGCTAAACTTCATTCCTTTCTTCCTGTTTACTGATCAGAAATAAAGCTCCTGCAAGGGTGTTACATATGTGAAACATATTCATCAAAATTCACTTGTGATTGGAACCCTGCTGCCAACCTCACTATACTATGGGACACAGAGACCAACTCTGTAGATTATCAGTATGGGATGTAAGAATGTTATCAAGGGCAACAGAGGGAGGTGGTGCTGGAAGAAGTGAACCACTTAGAGCCTTCTTTGAAAAGTTCAGTACTGTGGGATAGCCCAGGACTGCTGATGGGGTCTGACCTAAGCTGATCTTGGCCATCAGGATGTTCTGTCCGACCCCAGTGTCTCAGAAGTAAGGAGAGCTATTGTTAAGTCCTGTGGGTCAGGTCTCAGGGGATGAGCAGAGCTTCCCTGCCGTGCATATGTCTCACTGTATAAGTAACGTCTGAGATCCTGCTTACAGGAGGAAACTTTTTAAAAGATGGTACCCAGGAACAGAATTAGCTGAAGCTAACTGAACTCTTTCCTGGTGAGAGGAATGAACCATCAGTGCTCTGGGCCATATGTGTGTCAGTAGCTGGTTAACAAGGCATGGAAGCAATGCGTTAGCATGTATAGACTCATTACTAAATTTGGTAGTAGGACCAGCAAAAATAAAGTTCATTGTTGGGTCTCACTACAGACGGCTTCCTTTGTGCGGCAGCTTTTTACATCAGTTCTAGATATAAAACTAAACCTAACAGTTGTAGTAGTCATACTGAGGGTGTGATCTTCCCAGGAGACTCTGGTTCCCATGAAGTGAAAAGAAAACTTCTAAAACATCCCTAGAATTGCCCTTGGTCTTCTGAAATGATCATCTTTCCCTAGGAAGCCTTCTGTATCTTCTGTTCCAGAAAGAAAATCTGAACATCAAGGCAGACTGAGTCGTAGTTTATTTAGGACTCAGTGTAAGTATAATGTTGATTTTAAGGTTGATGTGAGAAATAAATCCAGCTGCCTTTTAGAGCAAGCAGTTTGGTCAGCCTGGCCCAAGCAAAGCTCAGCTCACTGACTCATCACAGCTCTCCCTCTGAGCACCTCAGCGCCAATGGCACAGAAGATTTGCTTTCTGCACTCAGAGAACATGGGGTAGTCAGGCTGTACTAACATGGAGCAACCAGGCTGTCCCCACAGGAAGAGAGAGGAGCTGTGTTCATAGACCATAGGCTCAGGTGTAGGAAGAAGATGAGGAAGAGGCATTCACAACAAGAAGTTTCTGAATGAGAATCTTTTGTGCGTGTCGAACCAGGGGCTGGACTTTGTGATCCTCATGGGTCCCTTCCGATTTGGGATGTTCCATGATTCTATGAATTGGTGGGAGCACAATTTGGAATTGTTTGCGCTGCTCAAAGGGAACACCTGGAGCAGGCACAGATAATCTAACAGCTCCTCTTGTCCCACGCTACTGCTGAAAGATAATTTCTGGGAAAGGGAGAAGAACTCTGCTCAGATGCCGTGTTAACTCTGTGGGTGGGTGTTGCAAAGGAGCACTGGAAGAAGCAAACCCTTCCCACCGTATCTGGAGCAACACATAGCAACGAGGGTCCGATATTCACCTAAGCAGTCTACTGCGATACCCCATCCCGTTTCTTTCTTTCTTTGCCTTTGTGTCGGCCCGTTATCTCTTTGGGATATTTCACCAACAGAAGTCGCATGGGCGGGCTAGCGGAGGCCCTCCGGCCCCGGACGGGCTTGTGCTTCCCACGGTGGCCATCGGGGGCTGCTGCGGGTCGACTCCGGACGGAGGCCCGCGGACTCCGGCCCAGCCCTGCACTCCTGGGCATGGCCGGGATCCTCCTAGCGGCTTTGGAAACTCAGCAAACGGGATGCGGTAAAAAATATATATTTCTATTAAAAAAATTAATAATAAATAAAATGAAGCCAAGCGAGCCAGCTAACACCTTCCTTCCGAATTAAAACGTCCAGGGGAGATCAGAGCAAGGCACAGATCAGAGATCAGGGTAGGATTTGATGGGCAATGCCTCGGCCTCTCGGAGTCAGTGAGAGCCAGGGTGCGGCGGGTGGATGAGCCCGAAAGCTCTGTGCCTGCTCAGGGACGGCCGGAGATGTGCTGGGTGGCCCTTCCCTGTACCTTGCGGCCATGGGGACGGGACGGGGCTGCTCGCAACCCTCCTGTAACTTGTTCTCGAGTTTTGCCGTGAAAACAAAAGCAAAGCAAACAATTCCCTTCCCCCAGCCCGAAAATAAAGCTCGGGCACCACCCGGGCTGGTCGAAAGGACTCCATTGTCGTTTTTAAATGAGATATCTTTGCAACTGCTCGCCCCTCCCCGAGCCAGCGGGGAGCCGCCCGTATCCCTGGAAGCGAGAGGTAGCGGGGAACAAAAGGCAGACTCCGAAGTGACACTGGAAATAAAAGGGAGCTTTGGTTATCCCCAGGGAAAGGTCGAGGGGGAAAGGTCGCCTTCCCGCCAGCGCATGTACTCCCGGCGAGCTCGGGGCGGCGGCCCCGCTCCAGGAGCAGCCTCGTGGGTGCGGGTGAGCTCGGAGCCGCCCCTCGGAGGGGCTGCACGGGTCCAAGGGCGGTGTCCAAATCAAACCCGAGAGCAGCGGGGGCCGCGCCGCCTCTCCGCTCCCCCTGCAGCCGGGAGCCCCTTCCCCCTTGGGGCTTCAATTCCTCCCGCGGAGTTCGGTTCCCCCCGAGCCGGGCACGGCGGCCGCACGGCACCCACCGGCGCCGGACCGGGAGCCGCCGTCGTCTCCAGAGAGGAGGGGAGGGTGAGGGCCGGGCTGGCGGGTGGCCCACCTGCGGGCCAGTCTCCTCTTGGCAATATGTGCAGGCGACGGAGCTGAGGACCAGAAATGTGTGTGCAAATATGTGCTCATGCACAGTCGCTCCCGAAGTTATGCACCCTGCCGAGCTTGTGTGCGTGTCTGGGTATATAGACACAAGCACGTAACTCCTGCGTTATCTGAACTAATATACTGATAGCTGTATCTTAAAACCGATAAATAGATCGATCCTGGCAGGGTTCTGTTTGTAGATACTTGCCGATACTAAGAATTTCGTATGCATTTACGTCTGTATGAACCGTGACTATATTTTTAACTATATAGTGTAACTTTTTGCAAGTTGTCTCAGTCTCCTCCGGTACAACCACATTCTGACACGGCGCCAACGGTGCTTTGGGGCCGCAACAAGTCCTGCACGCCTGTACTGACAGTACTGTGGCGATCTACAGGCGTGGGAGGAATTGCACGCAGAGTGGCAATAAGGCCACAGCACTAATTGTTGATTATAACGGTGCCGGGGCGGGTGCCAGCCCGCACCTCGGCACGATGCTGCTGGCAGCCCCTCCGTGCCCGCAGCCAACGCCCGGGGCAGCGAGGAGGCGCCGGGCCTAGGCGTGCCACTGGGTCCGGGCACGGGGACCCCGCCCGCCCCGACGGCCTCGGAGCCCGGCCCTGGCACCTCACTGCTGGCCCCTCCCTGGCCCTCTCGGCCGAGAACGGCCCGGCAGAGGAGAAGCTTTGGGTCAGAGCATCGGGTCAGAAAAGTTCGGGAGTCATCCGAAAAGTAGTTCAGGAGGGCAGAGCCTCGCGAGTGGGTCCTCCGTACGAAATGCTCCACGCCCTGGGCAACTGGAGGAACAACTGGGCGTGTGCTGCCGAAGGGTGAGAATTTTCCTTTGGGTCTCTGCTTGGTTTGCTTGCATAGATCCCTACCCCAGGCGGAAGAGATTGCGACCGGCCCACTGCGGGATTCCCCCAACCTCACAAAATGACAGGGGAAGGGTGGCTATTCCCCAAAATGGCATGGACCCGTTGAGCCCCACCAACACGAGGGCTCGGGCAGGCTTCAGGCGCAGGGATGTGGCCGCGGTCACAGCCACACGGGGCCGCCCCGCGCGGCCGCTGCGGGAACGGCCTTTCCGCTCCCTCCCTGGGCTCCGGGTGCGGAGAGGGCACCTCTCTCCTTCACAGGCTCGGGGCTTTGAGAGGAGAATTTGAATCTCTGTGTGAATGTTACGTTTCTGCTAATAACCAGCGCAGGAGGAAGAGTTCACCCCAACTCTCACCTCATCTGTTCTAAGCTGGACTCCCTGGCTGGAAGCATAGAGGGGGATTCAAGCCTTTGCGTTTCAAAATTGCAGCCAACCTGACTCGGGGCTGGGTCCGGGATGGAGCTCTCTCCTCTGCGGAGCTACGGATGCTGGAGCGGATTAGAGGGGAGGGGAGAGCGTTTGTGACAAGGGCCTGGGGTGGGCACCGAGCAGCCTTCTGTGCCCCCCACAGTGGGTGGCAGAACCTCCAGCAGCCCCTCGCGGCGCTGCCTGGACAAGCACGTTGGGTTCCCTTCGGAGAAGCGCAGCGGCTCTCATAAAAAAAAAAAGAAAAAAAGAAAAAATACATTGTTGGCTTCGGAGAGCCCTGCGCGCACTTTCAAAAGGCGCTCCTTGAGTTCCCAGCCCCCGCAATCCAGTTGATGAGGAAACGCGCTGCGGTGTTGGTGGCACCGTTTCCATTGGGATTGGCACCGTTTGATTGACAAAGTCTCACATTCTTCCACCTCTCGAGTGTTATCAAACGGATTGTGTGGGGTCAGAAGCTATTGAAGGGACGTCCGTGTAGCCGCGTTCTGCAAACACGGGGTGAAGACCGTGCCTTTCTCATGAAAATGCTTCCACCGGGCAAAACGTGGCTCATCTTCCCTGCTCTCCTCCTTAGCATTTCCTTTTAACTCGAGCGTGTCCCTAAGCGGCAGCACCAGGTAAACGAACACAACGCCAGAGGCAGACCAAGCAGGGTCCTGCTGGAGCTGCCCCCCACCCCCCAACCCCCCCCCCCCCCGCCGGAATGACCGCGGACACAGCTCCGGCAATGGGGGCCGAGAGGATAGGGGTGGGCACCGAAGTGGTGGCAGAGAGGAGCAGCCGTGGCCCGACTGGCCCTGCAGAGCTATTTGGGGCGGTAAGGAGGATCAGGGGCTGCCCGGCTCCATCTCACCGGATCGATCCGGAGAGCCTCAAAAGTGCAGGTGGGACCTTGCGGGGTGCAGCGCCTCAGTATTCAAAGCTAGCGCTCAGCCCACCAAGGGAGCTTCACCCCGCTGCTCTCGCTCTAATCCCTCTCCACCAGCCCCCGCGCAGGGTCAGAGCCGGGCTCGTTCGGCTCCATCTCACCGAGCAGCGTTTCGGGGGCTGCCCGAGCACACCCATCGCAGCGGTGGTGCCCGGGACAGCGCAGTATGGGCAGCCCCCAGCCCGGCCCCAACCCCGCGGCACCTCCGTCCTTCCTCCCTGGATTGCTGAGACGGTGGATTATTATTTTTTCCTCCATCCACTCCCTCCTATTCTCTAAAGCCAATAAAGCAGGCAAGGAGGTGACGGGAGAGGAAGCCGAGGAAAACAAAAACAAACAAACAAAACTCCACAAGGTGAGGTCTAATGTCTCTCTCTGTAGGAGCAAAACCGAAGATCTTACTTAAAATTGCGCGCAGAAAGGGGAGTGTGTGTGTGTGTGTATGGAGGGACAGGGGCGGGGGAGGTGGGGGGGGGGGGGGCGGCAAAGGCGAGAGAGTGGGAAGTGAAGTGAATCTTTTAGGGATCTGGAAGGAATTGATCCGAAGGTCCGGAGAGGAAAGAGGCCGAAGGCAGAGCAGCTGCCCCCCATCCTCAAACAGCCCTTGTGCCCGCGGGACCCCGCGGACCTCCAGGAGCCCACCTCGGGGCTGGGGGGGGAGCCAAACGGGGCCAGGAGGGCCGAGAGCCTGATGGACGGAGAGTCTCCCGGTGTATGTGTGTGGAAAAGCTCACCTCTCGCGGAGCTCTAAAGTGTAATCAAGGCTGAGGCTCACACTTGAAGGATGTTAACTCTCATACGGGAACCTACTTTCTCCTAAACGGTTTCTTGCCTACTGAATGAGAGTCTCCCAATTGAGGCAAAATGATCCTTATGCGCTAATATCGAGCGCAGTCACAAAGCGACCGGCTATTTACGCTGCCACTTTAGACAAAGATATTTAGTTATTCCCGGGTAGCAAGTGCACTTTTGCATTTTTAAGCACGAACCAGCCGAGCACCAATATATTTACAAGTGCAATTACTAAATAGTTACTTGACACTTCAAAGTCACTGGGTTAACTGTACCTTCGCTGTAATTTCCTTAATATTCAGGTAATCGCTTTATTAAACGAGTTTCCCAGGGCTATGGGCCGGGGTGTGAAACGCCCAGCGGAGGTTTTTTCCTTCCTCCCGGGGCGCCCCGAAGTACACGCGTGGGGACCCAGAGCTGCGACGGTCTGCTCGCCGCGTGTGTGTGCATGGAGCTGGGAGTGGGTTCCCTTTTGTTCTTACGCCGGATCCCACAACTGATCCTTAAATACCAGAAATTGCGGTTCATTCTAAGTGGCAGGAGTTCGTTAGCAAGGTGCTGCGGCAGATGACCCGAGAGGTCTTCTTCATGCAGCTCCCGCGCTGTATAAATAACCTTAGAGAGCAGCCTCGGGTTCAGAGGGACCTCGGGAGCGTGGGGCAGCCTTTGCCTTTGGGAACAGCGAGAGACGTTTTGCACTAAACAGTTTCAGCACTGTGTCGCCCGAAGCAATTAAATTGCTGCTCGGTTTTGTAAACTTGCATCTTCCACCTCTTTCTGAGGTTAAAAAAAAAAAAAAGCCTTAGGTGAATGGAACTTGCTGCTTTAGGGAGACAAACGATCCTCGTACAGGGGGTCTCACACCGAGGGTCTTAGAGGCGCAGAAAGGAAATGTTCCTGGGATACCAGGTGCCAGAGGGTGTCCGTGCAGCGGGAGGAGCGGGAGGTGTGCGGGGCGCTGGTTGCGGGGCCCCTCCAGACAGATGTGGGGGGCAGAGGAGGGCCGCTCTGTGTGCCCAGCGGCTGCAGTCCCGCGCCAGCAGCTCTCCCGAAGGCCGGCTGCCGGTCTACGCACCCGCGGCTGATCTGAAATCTTTCCACCCAGGCAAACGGGGGCTTTTGGCATTGCTTTCCACTACTCATCCACTATATTGTAACCCCCGAGAAAAATAAAATGAGTTCTGCTCACGGGATCTCTATCCATCTCCCTGCCGCTCTCGCTCTCTCTCTCTCTTTTTTTTAAGACATAAAAAAAATCCTGACAAGTAAAACTTAAAGGTGTTTACCTTGTCATCAGCATGTAAGCTAATTATCTTGGGCAAGATGTAGGCTTCTATTGTCTTGTTGCTTTAGTGCCTATGCCCCGCCTCTGGTGGCAGCCTAAAACCTGGCGTCTGGCTAAAACAAACGAAAGGCAGCCCTGAGCCTCCACTCAATCCAATTAAGGCGGACTTCGTCCACTCGGTTACGTGTACATCCAACAAGATCGGCGTTAAGGCAACACCAGAATATTTGGCAAAAAAAAAAAAAAAAAAAAAAAAAGATTTGCCTCCCCTTCCCTTTTTTTTTTTTTTTTTTTCCCCAGCCGCCGAATCATGTCGATGAGCCCAAAGCATACGACTCCTTTCTCAGTGTCTGACATCTTGAGTCCTTTGGAGGAAAGCTACAAGAAAGTGGGCATGGAGGGCAGTAACTTGGGGGCTCCCTTGTCAGCCTACAGACAGTCTCAGGTTTCGCAGCCGGCCATGCAACAACACCCCATGGGCCACAACGGAACGGTGACTGCCGCCTACCATATGACAGCGGCAGGGGTCCCCCAGCTCTCCCACGCTACGATGGGGGGCTACTGCAATGGGAATCTGGGCAATATGAGCGAGCTCCCGCCTTACCAGGACACCATGCGGAACAGCGCTTCAGCGACAGGATGGTACGGCACCAACCCGGACCCCCGCTTCTCCTCAAGTAAGTGAGCCCGGGGCCGGCTGTCCGCTGGGGGGTGGCTGCGTCCCTCTCTGCCCCAGGGGCGTCGGGGGCAAAGTCGGTGCGGACTCCGCTCGCCCCCTCCCCCCCCCCAACCTCCCCCCTCTCCGTCCGTCGTTCTACCGCAGGATCGGGCCCCATTCCCCTTCGCCGGGCGGTTCGCGGCAGCTCCCGGGGCTGCGGGCGGGAGGGGGGAACCGGCAGCCGCTCATCAGCGGGAGACACAGCCCCAGGGAACCCGGCACTTTCCGGTCCCCAGCACTCCGCCCGGCCCCGGCAGGACGAGAGAAAGCGGAGCTGCTGGAGCCGCGGAGGAGTAGGGGGAGAGGGAAAGCCCGGCTCGGTGGAGCCCCCGGCCGCAGGGGCCGTCACTCGCAGGGACCGGGCGGCGGCACCCGGGCGGCGCGGGGGACGAGCGGGACCGGGCCGGGAGAAAGGGGGTCCCGCGGGCGGCGGGGGAACGCGAGAGGCGGCGGCGGCGATGGGAGCGAGGGCAGCGCGGGGCCGAAAAGAGCCGCTGACAGCGCGCCCCTTCTGCCTTGCAGTCTCCCGCTTCATGGCGCCGTCCTCGGGCATGAACATGGGCGGCATGGGCGGCCTGAGCTCCCTGGGGGACGTGAGCAAGAGTATGGCTCCGCTGCAGAGCACGCCGCGGAGGAAACGGAGGGTCCTGTTTTCCCAGGCCCAGGTTTACGAGCTGGAGAGACGTTTCAAGCAGCAGAAATACCTCTCCGCCCCCGAGAGGGAACATTTAGCCAGCATGATCCACCTCACCCCGACTCAGGTCAAAATCTGGTTCCAGAACCACCGCTACAAGATGAAGCGGCAGGCCAAAGACAAGGCTGCGCAGCAGCAGATGCAACAGGAGAACGGGTCCTGCCAGCAGCAGCAGTCCCCCAGGAGGGTGGCGGTGCCGGTGCTGGTGAAAGATGGCAAGCCCTGCCAGGCGGGCTCCAACACCCCGACTGCAGCCATCCAGAGCCACCCGCAGCAGGCGGCCACGACCATCACGGTGGCCACCAATGGCAACAGCCTCGGACAGCATCAGAGCCATCAGACAAACAGTGCGGGGCAGTCTCCCGACATGGGACAGCACTCGGCCAGCCCTTCCTCCCTGCAGAGCCAAGTCTCCAGTTTGTCTCACCTGAACTCTTCCACTTCTGACTATGGTACTGCCATGTCCTGCTCCACCTTACTATACGGTAGGACCTGGTGAAAAGGATTAAAGAAAGCGAAACAACAACAAAAAAGAAAAAAAGAAAAAAAAAGGAGCAAAAAAAAAAAAAGAAAAAAAGCAGATTTTCCCAGTCACACAAATCTCTGTCCTGTCCGAAGTACTGGGTGCTGTCCTTTTGCTCTTTTATTATTTTTCTCTTTTTATTTTTTCCCCTAAAACTTTTTTTTTTTTTTTAATCAGTGGTTCTCTGAGGACCCTAAGAGAGAGAGGGAGAGAGTGACTTTTTGTTCCATTCGCGGATACTGTGACGGTTTTGGGTCTTTTTTTTTCCATTTCCCCCAGCTTGCTGTGGGGGGGTGTTAAACCAATTCTGACCAATAACCACGGAGCAGTCTGCAGACAGGGGCCCGTCGGTAGGCATGGCCCGAAGGCTCGGATTGCAGATGGACCCTTTGCCAGAGTCTAGGACTTGCATGTAAATATAGAGATTGGGGGGGATGGGGTTGGGGTTTTTCCCAAAAACGCGGTCGCGGCACTCAGCCACAGAGCAACCTCCCCCCCTCCACGGCTCCGCTCCTCAGCCCCATCCCAGCGATGGAGCCGGGGGGGGGCCACACGAGGCTTTGGCTTTTCTTTTACGTTTGATGTGAACCTGTAGATGTATAATGCTGTCAAAAGTTGGACTAAACCCATAGTTTTTAGTAGCCTGTATATTTTGTTGTAAAAAGGAAGAAAGAAAAAAATACAATCAACCAAACCAACCCCACCCCCTTTTTTTTATGGACACTGGTCGTCCCCTCGTAAACCCTCCGGCAGTTTGTTCTTTGCGCACGCCGCCTTTTCCTGTTGTAACTTATGTAGATATTTGGCTTAAATATAGTTCCTAAGAAGCTTCTAATAAATTATACACATTGCGAATATTCCTTTTTTTAATTTTTTTTTTTTATTTTTTAATTTTCCTTCGACTCCCTCTTGACCCTCCTTTCCCCGCATCCCTATTTTTGTGCTGGATAGAAACAGGACCGGGACACTGCGGGCCCCGGGACGCTCCCTCTGGGGGGGACCGCGCCGGGATGCGGCGGAGCGCGGGACAGAGCGCCGAGTGAACGCGGAGTGAACGCGCAGAGCGAGAGCGCGGAGCTCCCGGACCGCAGGGGACGGGGTCGGGCCCTCACTCATTGCCTCTACCGGCGTTGGGGTCGACTGGGTCCTTTTTGCCGGAGAAAGCGAAGTGCTCCGGGAAGAGAGATCCAAATGCCAAAGGCGCGGAGGAGAAAGAAGGGAGAAGTGCGATGCCACTAGAAACAAACTAACGACGAACGTGCGTGCTGGCAGTGTAGGACGTGCGGCTGTTTTAAAGAGCGTCCAGTTTAAATACCTTGTGAAAACAAACAGACAAAAAAGAATAAGAACCATTTCTACCAGGTTTTCTTATGTACTTGTATTTTAAGTACAGTCACCTTATTTATAATCCAAATAAAAAGATAGTTTATTGTGTACGAACTGTACTTTGGGTTAACATTCTTTAAAGTGATATACTGGATTACCCACCCGCACACACCTCCCAGGCAGTCAGACGGCCGTGCAGCTCTCCTTCAAACGCCAGCCCCAGTCTCCAGGAGGGGGGTTAGGGGTAGGCTCCGGCTCAGCTTAGAGCAGGTTGGGCTTTCGGTTTTTTTCTTCTTCTTTTTTTTTTTTTTCCTTTTCCCCCCTCTCCCTCTCTTTTTTCTGATTATTTATTTTTCTTTTCCTCTTTTCCTTTTCCTTTTTCTTTTTTTTATTTCCCTTCGTTTTCTTCTTTATTTTCCTAGCGATCTGGGAAGTGAGCAAAGAAGCAGATGCAGAAGGCATGAGAGTGAGTGTATGTACGTGTGTTGCGCCCGGCTGGGAAACCGAGGTGGCTTTGATTGAAAGGTAAATCTGATGGGTAATGCGAACAGTTAGATATTAACTCTGCTGTAAATATATAAAGCATATCCAGCGAAGCAGCTCATATTGGACAATCCTGAACTTCATATCGTTCTTATTCTCTCCGGTCCCAAATATCCCCTTTATGAGTGTAACAAAAGAAGTTCCCCATCCCGAAGGCTCTCGGTATGTTACCTTTGCATTTGCTGCTCGGTTTCGTTGTGGTATTTTTTTTTCTTTTTTTTTCGTCCAAGGCCCCCTCCCCTCCCCCCCCCCCACCCCACCCCCACAGTTAAACCACGGAAGCGACTCGCAGTCATTGAAAGCTCTCTGCATTACAGAGGTATTATGAAACGCTCATATTTTTGAGGAGAAAGCAAGCAGATTGCCGGAATGAAAACAAACCAACCTCCAGCTTAAGTAGCAGCTTTCGAAAGCCCTTTATTGATATAAGATAACCGGCATTACTCGGACACCAAGTGCTGGTTTGGATGGAGAATAAGGGAAATAGGGAGAATGAATAAAAAGATTATCGGATTCTTTCTGCCCCCCCGCTCCCTCCCTCCCCCCCCCTCCCCCTTCCTTATTTTTAACTAAGAGAACATCACGTGTGTTAGCAGGAATTTCGAGACCTTTCATTCTTTATATTACATCCCGCTTTACACAGCGGCAGTCTCAACTAACCCAAAGAATATTCTCTTTTCTTTCTTTTTTCCCCCCTCTCTCTACCGAGCCCATGTTCCTTTCGGACACACCACGTCGCGTTAAAGTCAGCCCCTCGATGCCCGTAGTGCTGCTCAAACGGGGAAGTGCTGGGGATCCCCGGAGTTTGCTACTGGGCTGCGAGGGGAGCGGGACCGGGGGGCACTCGGCCGATTCTTCAGTAGGGGATAGGTTGGACTAGATGATCTTGGTGGTCTTTTCCAACCTAAAAGATACTATGATCCTGACGGAGATAACACACAAGGCCGAGGTGGAAACTGCTGTGCTAAAGTCGATAGATGTAGTGAAAATGTGCATCCTTTCAGACATTTACAGCTAAGGAGCACTGAAAGGCCTTAAAACAGCCGAGAAATACCTTCCTCCGTCCATGAAAAAGCTAGTGGGGCTGGCATGTGCGACAGACACCCAGCCGGTGACTCTCATTATAGACCTCGGGGGAAATAAATGAATTTTATTGTGTCTCAGCAACCTCATAAACACATATTTGGTGGTGGGTGTAATTACTGTAATGGATTATTATGTACACTGACTTATCTTTCTTAAACTAGATTTAGTTTCGATTAAATAAACTCGTTTCCACTTTGTCTGATGTCGGCTTAGTTTAAAGTCTGTTTACTTGTTCCACAGAAAGGTGAATTCATCTCTTTATTAAGCACTAGAGACCGAGCAAACACAGTTCAAACTGTATTTACATATCAATCAGGAGAAACGCAAACAAACTGCTCTTTAACAATTTTATGATTTTTTTGACATTGTGTTATTACTTTTATCGTAAATTTATTTGTATAAAGCAGTTTTGCCTTCATTAGTATGAAGATACTTCGTTGCAATTTTGTCATTTCTTTTCTTTCTTTCTTTCTTTCTTTCTTTCTTTCTTTCTTTCTTTCTTTCTTTCTTTCTTTCTTTCTTTCTTTCTTTCTTTCTTTCTTTCTTTCTTTCTTTCTTTCTTTCTTTCTTTCTTTCTTTCTTTCTTTCTTTCTTTTCTTTCTTTCTTTCTTTCTTTCTTTCTTTCTTTCTTTCTTTCTTTCTTTCTTTCTTTCTTTCTTCTTTCTCTCTCTCTCTCTCTCTCTCTCTCTCTCTCTCTCCTTCCTTCCTTCCTTCCTTCCTGCCTTCTTCCTTCCTTCTTCCTTTCTTCCTTTTTTTTTAATATACATTTTTATCTCTGCTCTTCATCAAGAACATTCACTGGGCCGTAGGCATTGTGCAGCTTTTCTAAATTAAAATCAGTGCCTCCATCTGAACGCTCACTTCTTGCAGTACACCGACGCTCGGTCCCTCGGTAATCAATGCGATGTTTGGAGAATGGTTTGGTGAGGAGAAGGGGGCATGACTCGAACTGATGAGAGAAATGCGCCTTTCCAATTGTGACCGCTCCTTTATTGACATTTTATAGGGGCAATGAGGGACCCAGAGAGGAACGGCGCTCCCCTGCCTCTCTTCATTCCCTGGCGTTTCCCGTTAACAGGGAGAACCGCCGAGAGCACTTTTCCTGCTACAAGTGGGAGTTCGTGGTTGACTGCCATGGAGTGTGCACGGAGGAAAAAAGGAAGGCGGGGGGTGGGGGTGGTGGGGGGGGGGGAAGGAAAGAAAACCTAAAGAAAACAAAAGCCAAAAAGCCCCGAACCCTACCACCACCCCCACGACAATAGCAGAGGGCTCCTCCCGTTTGTTGTTCCCCAGCCAGCCGCGGGTTTTCCATGTCCCGCAGCCCCGGGCAGCGCTGGGAGCCGGGGCAGTGCCCGTCCGTCGGGCCGCGCTGGGAGCGGGGCTGGGAGCGCCCTCCTGCCCGCGGCGATCCGACGGCAGCGCAGTGCCCACGGAACAGCGCATCAGTGTGGGTCCCGAACAGTGTAATCTGAGACAGCTCCGAGATGACTCCGGGACAAGTTGCCACGGAGGGAGGGGAGGTATTCTGGCAGGTACGGGGCCCCACTGGGCCCCAGCCCTGGCCTGACTGGGGACGGCCGCTATTCAGAGGGACCCGGAGTGCGGCCCGAAGGAGTCCTGGAGGACTGCGGTCCTCCCACCGCGTCGGGTGCAAAGCTGAAAAATACTTTTTGCTGTTTGACCGCTGTTCCTCTCATGATCCCCTTCGGGGGCTGGAAAAAGCCAATCTCCAAACCCTAAGTAATGGTAACACTGTTTGTGTGCATCAAACGCACGCAGAGATCTGTCCCACTGCGGCTGTTGCTATGAGGTAGACAGAACACCATCTCTGGCAAAGGGGTGAATAATGAGAAATGACTTTTTCGTCATTTCCATTTTTCTTTTTTTCCTTTTTTTTCCCTTGCTTTCTTTCTTGTTCTTTCTTTTTTTCTTTCTTTTTTTTTTTCCTTTTTTTTTTTTTTCTGGCTGCAGCACGTTAGGGAGCAGGTAAGGTCAAAGTTTTCTATATCCTATGTCTTTCTCTCAAGGCTCTGGTCAGCTATATAAATAAGGTGGTGAATAAGATGAGTTTATATAACACGGAACTGAATTCGTTTTGATGCTTAAGACAGCGCACTGTGCAGGAAATGTCTTGGGGATCCCAGAATGCAAACGCTGCTGGGACATCTTCGATTTGAAGGTTTCTGATAGTGGGAGGGGGAAGGGGAAAAATTGGTATTTTTTTAGAATTACGATATTAAGAAGCAGATATTTACAGAAGGCCGAAAGCATTATCTATGCAAGAAACGAGAAATCGACAGTCCCTAGCTGGCTTGAAGAACTTAAAAAACAAAACAAAACAAAATTGTTTTTATTCTAAAAATACTTAGCAGGTGACTGACGGTGCTTGGGTCGGTTCCACTGGCAGCCACAGGTCTCTCACTAATAACTAAAACTGACTGTGACGGTTACTGCTTTCTGAGAAGTGTTTCTTAGACACAGCGGGACGTTCCCGGTAATTTTATATCGGTTTGTGGGCTGTGCTTCTTTATTGAGTGAGTGTATATCGCCAATTTTAGCGAACGTGTGCGACCCAATGCTCCTGTTTGATGGGAACTCCCAGTATCTTCTGGTGGGCACTCGTCGGTACGATGCTTCCCGATGGTGCAAAGGAAAAGAATAAACACCGGAGTTAAAACAGGAAAGAAAAAAAGAAAGGAAGGAAGGAATGAAAGAAAAAGGAAGGAAGGAATGAAAGAAAAAGAAAGAAAGAAAAGAAAAGAAAGAAAAGAAAGAAAAGAAAGAAAAGAAAGAAAGAAAGAGAAAGAAAGAAAGAAAGAAAGAAGAAAGAAAGAAAGAAAGAAAGAAAGAAAGAAAGAAAGAAAGAAAGAAAGAAAGAAAGAAAGAAAGAAAGAAAGAAAGAAAGAAAGAAAGAAAGAAAGAAAGAAAGAAAGAAAGAAAGAAAGAAAGAAAGAAAGAAAGAAAGAAAGAGAGAAAGAAAGAGAGAAAGAAAAGATTAATTAAATAAATAAGAGAAGAAAACGAAAAAGAAAGGTAGTTTCAATGCGGGGTTGAGATCTTGCACATGTTTTGGTGGATATCACCGCAGACCTTCTCCCCGATGGAGTAAATTCACGCGCGTAATGATGTGCGACAGACGTGTGCACACCTGGGGGCTCGCAGGACCGACTTTTTGCTTCGTAGTAGAGGTGTTGCTGAAGTGGCTGAGTTCATCCCAGCGTGTTAGTGACCTAATAACGTGACTCTGGGGCAGGGTCATTCTGCAGATTCACTCGGTGCTTTTGTTCCTTAAACTTTTTGTTGTCGCTGCCGCTTTTTTTCGGAGAAGCTCTTACAAATGCCACCTTTCTCTCCCGCGTCTCCTTATTCTGGGCATTTGCTCTTAATCGCGCTGCTCACACCACACTGTTCCTTCTGCTGAACGGTGCACACTCAGCTCCCCGTACCCTTCATCTCCACATTCGCTCATGGCTGAGAGAGCAGAAGCAGCGGGTGACCAGCGCGGGGCGGTTAGGCGAGATGTGAGCGCCCACGTCCTGGTGCTACCTATGGCTGCGCGCACACCGAGAGGTGTCTACAGGGCTACTGCGGAGTTGGGTACAAGGGCCAGCTGCAGGCACAGAGCTATCGCTTTGGAGCGAGAGCTTCCCGCCGACCCGTGCCGCGCTCGCCCATCCGAAGCGCCCGGCGGGACTCTGTCCCACTGGGGAAGCACGAAGCGGCCCAACTTTTCGCCGCCGTTCTGTCGCAGTGCTCCAGGGATGGTGACGGGCCTCATCGCTCCCTCCCGTGCCCGGCGGGCGTCTTTTGCCCCTAGCTTTCTTGCAGCCAAGGCACAAACTCCCGCAGTTCCAGGTGCTGCAGGGCTCGGGGAGAGCAAAGCCCCCACCCGTGGGCAGCGCCCGTCCTCTTCTTACTTTTTTAGACGTGGGACGCGGCCGTTCTCAGCGGCCCCATCCTCTGGCACACGGAGCGATGCGCCCAGGGACTGTGAGCTCAGGGCCGGCCCAGGACTGCTCCTGGTGCTGATCCGGGAAACTCGGGGCTAGGGGAAAGGGGACAAGTGCAACACAGCCCATTGAGCGGGGTAACGGCAGGGAAGTGCCGTAGTAACCCCAAAAAAAGCTCAAGGACGAGATGCGGCAGCATGGACTTGTGGCTCCTCAAAGGTACCGTGCGCGTAGGGGGAGGGCAGGAGGACAGCTCCCAGAGCTGGCACCTTGGTGCTGTCCGTCGCCGTCCCCTGTGGGTGTGACCCCACAGCCCCCGCCCGACAGAGTTCACTCAAACTCGGGTCCGTGCGTCCCACCAGCCCGCAGCCCGACTTTAGTTTTCTTGGCCCTGGCCAGCGGAGGGCAGCTCCTGGAAGAGAAAGTTAGGGCGAGGGGAGTGAGGCAGTCCGGGGGGAGCCAGGCGGGGTCCCTTCGTGCCGTCGGGATCTCCCTCCTCGTAGGGTACTGGCGACTCGCGTGTTTTGCGCTCGGTTCCCGGAGCCGCCGAGCGTGGCGGTCAGGTGCCGGCACACTCGTGGGCAGCTCGGACGTGGGGGCTGCGGGCAGCCGCGGGCCGCCGGGAGGGCACAGAGGGGGGCTCCGCGCAGGAAGCTGAAGGTGTGCGCCGGGAATTGTGTGCTTGGAGGTGTACCAGGGGAGGGGGTGTTTGTGTCACCGCATCGCCCTTCCACAGTGACAGAGTAATTATCTTGCAGAAACATTATTAAATGGCGAAAAGTTGCAAAATAGATCGACCTCCCCGAGATGAGAAGCAGCCAGTTTCAGAGCTGGGCGACCATCGCTCTTTTTCAATACATTTTAAACAAGAGGATCTAGCGAGTGATTCCGATTCAATACACATAATCAGTTTGGAAGTCCTATTTCCATTTGAAAACAGCCCTATTTGCAATCATGAGGGCCGGACACGATGGAAGATACAGGACGCATTCAGAGTAGGTGGTAGGTGAGAGAATCAGCAGTCGAACACCAAATATTTTCTCCTCGTTGCAGAGCTTTTCCACGACATTTTAATCACGCAGTGTATGTATATATATTAAGAATATTCTATTTTAAAATATTACATCTTTGCTTTAGAAAGCAAAGATTTGACCTACAGTGAGACTCACCCTTTGAGGGGGGGGTGGGGGTGGGGAAGGGAATAAAAAAAAAAACAAGAAAAGTATTGATTGGAAAAGCATGTTGACTGTACTACCAGAGCCTTAAGGTTAACAGTCATTTAATTAAGAACGCAGAGTTATTTTGTATAAAACGGTAAATTGCTTTTGAATTAAAGCCCGGAGGAGGGACACGTGCACGGAGAGCAGCTCGGGGCCGGCATCCGCAGAGCGGAGCGCACTGCCCGGGGCAGCCCTATCGGAGGGAGCATTGCTCGGGGGAGCTCTTCCCCTGGGGAGCCCTATCCTGAGGAGCACTTCCCGGGGCTCCCCTCCCCTGTTCCCGGTAGGTCCCGTCTCGCTGCCAGAGGAGAGAAAGGATGCACAAGGGCACGTAGGTCGGGGGTGGGTGAGCCGCGGAAGAGCAGAGCCCCCGCCACTTTGCCCCTCGCAGCAGTTCTTGCTCCGAGCAGGACCGCACTCCCCGTTTCTGCTTGCTCGGAGCGTTTTTCTTACTCCTCAACCTCCCGGAGCCCAGAGAAAGCCGGGAGGCCTACGCGCCCTCCATCGTAATCATCCTGCAGGAGAGGAGCGGGCAGGGAAGCCGAGGTTCGCCTGAGGGAAACCAATAGTGAAAAGATGCATCTCCCAGCACCTTGCTTAGCACATTAATTGTCACTTCCGATTCCTCTCATTTACTTGTTGATGTAGCTGTGTGCGCTGCCGACAGCGCGTTAGGTCTGCAGGCAGCGTCCCAGCCCCGGGCGCAGCCCCCCGCCCCGTTTGCTGCTGGGGATTTGCAGCAGGCACAGCTTCGTGCGGCTGAACGCCGTGGCCCGTCCCAGCGCACTGCTTTTCCCCGCTCCCACCCAGTTTGCAATTCTCCTCCACTTCAAACGGCCAAATTAGCTCCTGGGAAGGGAGGAGAAGGTAAATAAATAAATATTGGAATAAATAAATCAGTGTCGCAGAGAGACACATTCGCCCTCGGAGAGGTATAAGCTGTTATTACTGCCTTGCAGATCACGCATACACCGAGGAGGGCTAAGGGCGGGTTTGTGCGGAGCTTCCTGCCGCTGCCTCGAGGCTCCTCGCTGAGGCCGGACTCGCAGTGCGCTCCCCAGCCCCCCACCCCCAACTGCAGCTCGGCTCCCGGCACCCCTTCTATCACCCCGCAAAGCTGCCCCTTCCTTGGCAAAGGAAAGAAGAGGGAAACGCGTCCCCGTCTGGTTTGCCACCGTGCTACTCCCAGGAAGGATGGAGCCCCTGCTCCTCTCTCCGCTTATTAGTTCTGCGCCCCAATTAGAGCTCGGCTAGGTGATGCAGGAGGCCCTCAAGGCTGCGCTTGGGGCTTTGGGAGCCGTTCCTCCTCTGCACGAGATGCCACAGTTACAATCTCCTGTCCTGTCCTTTCAGAAAGTGGACACTGGCGCTGATGGCACCCACGGCACCCACCTGGAGGGTGGTAAAAGAGGAAAAAAGGGACCGCTCTTCTTAGGAAAAGCTCTGCCCCAGCGCAGGCGCTGATGGCATTATCCACACAAGCTGTCCCCATTAAGATGTACGGACAAAATAGGTCAGTTTGGGCTCGATGTATTTTTCTCTTAAAGCCCCGGCAGGTCCGTGGGATGAACCGAGCTTCTCCCCGCTCCAGTAAAACATCCCAAGATCCGAGCAGAACTGCCGGCGAATTCCGACCCGACTCTTATTTTACACAACCACTGAAGAGTGATTCATTTTTTCTTGGTGTGAGAGATCCATCACCCGACCATTGAAAGGAGTCGGATCTGTAGCACATGGGTAACTCAGCCGCAGGTTAGAACAGCGATGTCACCTTCAGGAAGTGTCACCTCGGGTTCCCATGATAACTTAAGACCTCCCTCCCCCCGGTTCCCACAGATGAAAAGCTCGGAGCCTGTCAAAAAGTGAATCATTTATTTCATTACTAATGACTTTCAAGGGAAAAACAGAAGGGCTAATCCAACCCAGCAGCCTCCAGGCATCCACTTTCCCACTTAACGCAATGGCGTGGTGAGAGTGGAACGCTGGAGGGCTGCACCCTCACTGACGCACGTTATGGGACACAGGCTGCGGGCTGGGGCCGAGCATGGAGGGGGAGAGCCTTCCGCGAGTCACAGTGACATAAAAACTTGTGTGAAGCTTCTCCGTGTCCACGCCGATCTGCATAAGTGATGTATGCGTAGGCAGTGAAGTGCGCGCAAATGTGTCTTCACGGATGCGTCCGTCCGTATTAAGAAGTAATGACTTTTGTATTTGTTAAATTGAACGATTCAAAAGTATAATAGTCCCTCACTACGTCAGTGGGAGATTTGCCGAGAGATAGAACGAATTCCTTATATAGAGAAGGAGAGTGAGAAAAAAAGATGATCTCATTACAACTAAAACTTAGGAGGGGCGAGGAGAAGGTAGTGCCCGTCACACGTCTGCCTGTTTCCACGCGTCCTTTGCCCCCGCGCTGCGGGACGTTTTATTTTGCTTTATTTCTGAATTCGTTTCACTTAAATGTTCATTTTTGGTCAAACTCCGCATGGGACGGAGTTTTTGGCAGGAGATTGCTGTTCTGCGGTCCTTACGTGCGCTTGCAAATGGTAATAGTGAAGAAAAAAAGAAAAAGAAAAATATAAGAAAGGCAAAGAAAACCAAACCACAAACAACAAAAAAACGTAACAGTATCCGCTGAAACATTTTTCTTTAAATTTCTGTTGTCAACATTTTAAAGAACAAAGGGATGGATAATTCTTTTGCTCAATGAATACCAACTAAACACTAAAGCATCTTTTGGAACAATACGAAAAGATTTTATTAAATGTTTCATATGCAAAATAATAAATATATACGCCTTTTATATGTACTTGTCCTTAACCTTTAAAAGCAACCGCTGTAAATGCCAGATCCGTACTTTCTCTAATAGATTTTACCAGGAGCTGGTGACAGAGAACTGATTTCTTTTCTATTAGGGCTTTAGTACATCTTTGTTGCAGGCCCGCGGAATGACCAGGGATTAGATTTGCATCTCTTAGACTCCCTGTGTGGTCTTTGTAAGAAGCTTGTAACTGTTAAAAATGACTTGTTAGTAAGCGTGTGGGCTCTCATCTCTTTGCTTTTGACAGAATGATTGTGAAATTCAGATTGTTCTTCTAGGCTTTAGGCTGCAGATTCCACCTGAACCCTAAGCAATTAGAGCCTAATCTCAATGCAATCATATTTGAGTTAGGATTTGTTGCACTTTGTTTACTTCAATTAAAAAGCCGGGGAATATTTCGGAGCAGTTTTGAAGCGATATTCTCGAGGTATTGAGCGAATTTTTCAAGCCCTGAATTTTGTCCTCACCGCCCCATTACTCGGCTTTCTGCAGAGCAAAGTGCTCCTCGGATTCCACGGGTAGAACTGAAGAGGAAACAGCGGGACAGAAAAAACAAGTCGCAGTCCTTCGCGGGGGGGGGGGAACGTCCGCGGCATCACCGGCTCCGCGCGCGGCCGCCGGGCCCGGTCCGGAGCGGGCACCGGGGAGAAGCGGGGCCGGGCTCCGTTGGGTGCGCGGTGGGTCCACGGCTCCACCGGTGTTTGCAGGTCACGATTGCTGGGCTTGTTCCGAAAGAGCCGCCCTCGCCGCAGCACTGCGCTGCCAGCGGGCATCCCGACAAGAAGCAAACAAAAAGCCCAAACCCTAACCACGCCACCTGCCTGCAGCGGTCCTATACGTTAAATTTAGGATAAAACACGGTGAAAAGGAGAAAAAAAAACAACAACACCGTATTCAGGATTCTTTCCTCCATCAGAGCCAAGTTTCTGTTTGTGCTCAGGTTTCAGCTGGCCAGCCCCAGGAGGATGATTTTTACTACCGACATTCACGTAATTACAGCTTTCAAGTGCCACATTCTCACATGAGAAATATATTATTTAAACTGAAACTTTTTAAAAATCTTTTAATCTTAATTTTTTTAATTTTTCCCCCCCCAGACATTTCAGAAAGTCTTTACTTAGTCGCTGTGAGTCAAGCACGAACCTTCCAAAAACTCTTCAAATACGGAGGGTCATTCCGTTTAAAATTTTAGGCTGATTTTTTTTTTTTTTTCTCCCTCGTGAGTCGTTTGTTACCAATATTTTATGTTAAGGTGGTCTGGGCTCGATCCTGTTCTCACCGAAGTTAAGATGCAAACTCTCCTCCTGCTTCCAGCAGAATAGGACCGAGCCCTTCCATGCTAGTAGACGTTTAATAGCATCAACACATGCCCAGCAGCCACCTTTCTAACCTTGACCAGGTCAGGTGCAACGATATTAAGCCTCCTAAAGTTATCCTGGATTTCCTTGATGACAGCTAACAGCTCTTTATCACCTCTCACTTCCCACAGTAACCCATAGGCAGTGATACCAGTAACACACTGCTCTTTTGTAATTCTTTCCCCTCGGAAGTCCACTCCTGTAAAGTAACAAAATAATATTAATATTGTGCGCATTTTCTAGACTGGTCAGCCTATTCTGCCCAGGTCACTTATCCCGATGCGAGCACCGAAGCAAAAAGTCACACATTTGAAAGTGAGTCAGTTGCTCTGAGCAGTCTGTGTCCTGCTGCTGAGTGCGGAACTGCTCACTGGAGTGGAACATCAAGAGCCCCTCTGTGTATCCTGCCCCAAACCCGGCTTCCAGGCTGCTTTGTTTGATTCTTTATGATGAGTGTTGGACTAATCGAACACTTTAAAAACTTTGTTTCAGGTCCATAGGAGGCACACTGTCCGGTCTTATTTTCATTTTATTATTTTTTTCAGTAATGACACCTTTGAATCAGTCTTGCAGGATTACTTTTAAACCTCAGGCATTCATTCCACCCTTGAACCCTTAGTTTATTTAGGGTTTGTCTTTTCCTTTCAGTTCATAATCACGGACATAGTTTTCCCTTGCCAAACATGAGGTTCGCCATGAATATGTCTGCAAAATACAGTGCTCTTCATTCCTTTCCTGTTACATTGGCTAGATATATTTGCTAAATAATTATCGCCCAAAGGAAAAGAAACGGCAAAACTCAAAGATTCCCTCTGCAGAATGTAGGATGCACTGATTTTAACATCAAGAACATTATCCTTAATAAAACGGTGTCATGATGGCAAGTATGGTCTTTTCCTGCAGGCTGAAAGAATGAGCAATTCTTCTTGCCTTAAAAGACTGCTTTACAGATGAAAGCATCTCAGTCCCCAACTTAATCTGTTTTAAATCAGGTTTGAGCAGGGTAGATGAGCGATGGAATGACAAGCTTTCTGGGGTATCAGTTCGAGCACCACAGTGTTTCTGCTGCCCTCTTTCCCTGCTTGTAATGCTTGTGGTTGAATGTGTGTTGGATTTTCATAGAAAATAGAAGACAGAAGCAGCAGAACAAATTTAACACAGCAAGGGTTCTACTTTGACCAAAGAAACTGAGGTTTACAATACTGTTCATACTTAAGAGCAAGAAAAAAATACGTGTACAGATGTACAACAACAACAAAAAAATCAAAACGTGAGAAATGAGCATTTTATTTCCAGTATTATTTCCTGCAAGATTAAGGTAATGAGAAGAGCTGACTAAAGAATGGGGAACAAACATGAAGAACACAGAGCAATGTTAACACATGCAAGACTTTGCAAAACCAGTGTGGGGAGATGAAACAATAATCCTTTTTCTCCTAAGGCTCCTCATCCAGTACTCATTAGAAAACAAGAGGCAGCTCATCAGACTGCGGGCAGGTGGGCTCAGCTAACAGACTGTTTTGGTTATTCTGGCAATTCACTGTCACTGAGAAAGGATGGATTTTCCAAAAGAGTAATGCAGAGAAGTTCTGTCATGAAATAGAGGGGGAAGCAAAGGGATCATGGGTGATGTCTCAGAAATATGCTGAGGGACACCAACAGGCTGTCTTGATGTAAGCATTGAAATACAACCTGCAACCAGGAGTTTGTTGGTGATAGGAGTCTTTCCAGTTAGATGCAGGATGGGCGCAGTGTCATGAAAAGGAGGTCTGTGGAAAAGTTGGATGACTATCTTCAGAATATCCAGAAATTCCCTTATCTTGTTTATGCTGGAGTTACTTTCTAGCTTTCCTAGTGAGTATTTTAGGGATGTTCACAAGTGAGGACAGATTTCACTGATGCAGAAATCCTCAATGAAACTCATGTGGGTAAGTGTGGACTACGTGACTCCAAAGATAGTTAGCTAGGCAATTTCTGGCAGATTTCTGAACTTCATGATTTCTTGAACTATTCCAGGGTCATCTTGTTGCAATAAATTACACAATTAAATATGACATGATCCACATTTGGTGATTTAAGATCCCTCTTTTCCCAAGCTCTTACACAGGCAGACTGAAGTTCAATGTTCTCTGTAGTGCTCATTAAACTTAGAGTTGTCACTTCTTCTTGACTTTGGATCCTGGACCCATTCCTACCACATACTTCCCAAGTAGTTTCTAATCCAGCATTACTGTAGAAGCTGCAGAGAACAGGAGGAGTGGGAGAAGCTACCCTTCTTCTTGTTGCAAGGTGCCCAGTAAATAATTGCTGTAAGATCTGAAGATCCACTTTTATTTCTTGTCTTCATTGCTGTTATTATCAGTTTAAAGCATGAGCTATACATCTCTATTTTGACCAGACCTGCACAAAATATTGTCATAAATACTTAATACATACCTTAAAGCAAAAGAACTACAAGTTTTAAGAAGTCTTGTCACAGTGTGAAGAACAATTGCAGCTTTTGTAATTCACAGAACAACTGGAAACAAAAACCTGTCCCACAATCCAAACTCTTTTCTCTTCCTTCATTATACTCTTAGGAATGCATTGTGTTTTCTTTTTGTTTTCAGTTCATAGCGAATACAACCAATATCTCGACTTTCTTCTCTTTACACACTCCTTCTCTATGCTGATATAGGAGTGATACTGAAGTTTTATTTATTTAAGGAATATGAAAGTCTTTTCCAGTATACAAAATCAGTGAAGTGCTTTTTTTCCAGGGCAGGAGCAAAGAGGTTGTGATGACACAGTCAGTCTATGCATAACTAAGGAAAGATTTCCTATACTAAATGTCTTTTTAATTTGCCAGGGAGAAGGAAGCATAATCACACTCTACAGTTGAAAGCTTAGGCTAGGCAATGCTCAGCTGAAACTATGTGCAAATCCTTAACAGGGAATGCATACGGGTGGTATGATAGGACTTCCACTACTTTAACTAAAAACTTCTGTAGTTGAAGTGTGATGCAGAAATAGCTGTGGTGCACAGGCGCATCATGGCCCTTTTTTATGTCATTTTCTGTGGTTTTGAATAATGAAGGACACAATATTTTTTAAAAAGAACATTATTGGAAAACAATAATATTGACTACAACATTGCAAACTTAGCATCAATAACCTGAGATCTGAATTTATGCTATATCCAACTCAAACTCTGTAAAGAATTTACCCTCAGAAAACTCTGAAGTGCTGAACGGGAGCAAATGTTTAAATTGAAGAAAAATACTACTATCCCTATGTTAGCGTTCAACATGTTTAACAACACTGTTTCTCTATACTTATTCTCTCTTTCATCACATGTGTAGGGAGAAATAGACAGGAAATCAATTCTCCAGCCACCTGTCTTCTCACCAAGAGGCATTATTTTTTTCACATGGGAGTGTTCTACCAACAAATCCATCATTACTAACCACCATTATTTTGCAGCACGTGAAATACTGGGGTCTTTCTAACTTCAGGAGCCAGACATGGACCTCTAAGCCAAACAGTCTAAACATGTCATTACAAGGGCACATGAAAATATAGTAACCTTAATTACCAATGAAAGGTCCCCATTAAACACCATAGCTGCCCTCCCTTACTTCTCCCTGCGTATCTTCTGTATGGTTTTCAAACATTTTCAGTAGGCACTGCAAGATGAAAGGGAGAGAGAGGGCATAGAAGTTGGAAGTTCGTGCTAGTGTACCAGCAACTAATGGAGGATGACAAATCCACTTTGATAGGCTGCTGCAATAACCCATAGCAATGATGATAGAAGTGGTTCTCCAAACTCAACACAGGGAAAGGAGAAATCCCAATTGATCTTGGAAGACAGTTTTATTTCAGCCTTTTAAGCAAAGAATTAGGCTATAACTTCTTATTTGTTTGATTCCAGCTTCACATCCAGGACAAGATTAATGAAATAAGATTTGAAGGCTGATTTTGTGTCCTCTTATTTCACAGAACTACTTTTAGTAAGGAAAGTTCTAGAGGAGAACCACATGCTACTTACAGAAAAGGTAAGACCTGCCCTCAAGGCAGACCATTACTGGACCATGTTAGATAAAATACATGGTTTGGAGATTAGTGATGTCAGTTAGAGTAACATACAGAATCTACCTAAGTTCACCAGGTGATATATTAAGACTGTACAGAAGTCATGGACACATTTTTCAAATTTATCAAATCCTCAGAGTCAACCAAGAACAAATAGATTAATGAAGATCTAGTCAACACTTTCAGAAAATACAGAGCTGAACACGCACTTGTCATAGCTAAGAACATTTCAGTTTTAGCTCTGTTGTTGTCGAAATCTTAGCAGATTGTAAGTGGAAGAAAACGGGATGAAAAAAAGAATGCAGGTATTAGTAGGGAACTCAGCTCAGAGAACGGGAAAGGTGGAAAACATAGAAGAGACAAGAGAATATGGAAAAACTAGAATATATTTATAATCCTGGAAAGAAGGATTCTTCTTTCTAATTATTCAACACCGTACAAATAGATTACATGTAAATAGTTGTTTGGATATTTATTTATGACAAGCAATCTAAATTCTCCTAATCACTTTGGAAGAATCCCACAAGATGGGGTTTCAGTGTTTCTTCACACTTCTGAAAGCCAGCTTTGCTCATCGCTGGGATGGACCTCTGCTTTTCTCTCCATGTGGATGGCCACTGTCACACACACAGCCTGCTATGTTCCCACTTTCTGTGTGAAAATGGTGTTGCCATGAAGCAGAGCATAACTGTTTCAAAGCGGTGCCTAAATCCTGGCCTCAACCAGAGAAAATGGGGGACAAAAACAGTTTTAACCTAGCAAGAAGATGGAGTTAGAAAGCAATGCCATGAGAGGCTCAGGGCTCCTCTGGATGTCTGTGGCACAGTGGGGCAGCAGCCTGTCAAGCTGTCCAGCTAACATCTCCATCACAAGTCTCTCCTTCTTCTCTCTGCACTCAAATCCCTAGAAGCAGCAGGATCAGCACAACAGAGACAATAGAAGTAGTATGCTCTCACTGACCCTGAGCCTGAAGAGGCCTCTCAGCTCCAATTCCACTCTATAGAAGTGTGATTTCATAGGAGTCCAAGAATATGTCATGGTTCCCTGACAGGCCTAACAGAGTATGGAGAGAACAGCTGGGGAAGTAGGTAGGTGCTACCTGCTGTTAATGAAATCATATGTAGTATTTCATCTGTGGTTGATTTCTCCCACAGTCCAATAGCTTATTGACTTTTTAGCCTGGACACCTAGAAGTTAGTTTTTGTGTGCTTCATCCCTCTGTTGCCCATCCTTCCTTCCCCAAAGCCCTGCTGGACACCAAGAGAACATAGTGCCCTGGAGTGCAGTGAGAGGTGAGCCCAACCTGGTGATAAGATGTGACCTCAACAGATGCACAGTGGGATGTAGCTCCTACTGCAGACTGTGACATGTTCCTATACAATGCAGAGCAGAAACAGTCTTGAATTCTAAAGCTTCAGATACCTTGTTTTTATACCCTATGGTTTTGAATGGATGCCTTGATCTGACTCTCTTTAGAGCCAGTGTAGCTAGAAATGAAGGAGTGAAAAATAAAATAAAATAAAATAAAATAAAATAAAATAAAATAAAATAAAATAAAATAAAATAAAATAAAATAAAATAAAATAAAATAAAATAAAATAAAATAAAATAAAATAAAGGTCCCTTGGAAACCAGGAGAAAGGATTGGGAAATGGCATGAAGAGGTGATAGGTACACACGCATTTGGTCAGACAAGAAATTACAGAGTGTGTGGTTTCTTGTGTGTGTGTGTGTGTGCAGACAGTGGAATAAAAAAGATGTTTTTTAATTAAACTTTAATAGTTGTGCATTGTTTCAGTATTAACTAAAATTCACTGCACTGAACTTTCTCCAGATGTTAAAATTCCAGTGACACCAACTAAATGGAAACCATGGATTCTGATGTATTTACACATCATCAATATTAAAACAATCCAATTTGTACAACAGCAGTATTCCTGCTTCTACAGCACTGAGACAGCATTTTAGTATTCCAGCTTCTCACACCCAAATATATCTCTATAGATACACAGTGTATGTAGGATGTACAGGATAACAGCATTTATTTCTGATTCAATGTTAGTTGATATAAGAGAGAAGAGGAAATCAGTCACTGTCTTTCTTTCAGGATTTTCTATAATTCTGTCTGTTTTCTTTGTATATATACCTCTAAAAATGTAGTGCTGATTTGAACGTGCAATCACAAAGTAGCATGTTTCACATGTTCACTGCACTTGTAGAAGGGCAGAATTGTACAAGTAGTTTATCAAATTATATTTTATTATTAAACATAAAAAACAGCACGACATAGGAATTATTTCTAGTGTATCTACAAAAAACATTTTAAGGCAAAAAATGCTGAAATTATACAGATATTGAATACATCTGTTTTTAAGCAAAAATCTATAAAACAGCAAAATAAAAGGCATTGTGCTCTGTGTCCCTGCTTAAAACTGGGAACAACAGTGGGGCACGGCAGTTAATTAGCTCCAGTCAACATGAGATGCTTTACAACATTTCTCACATTGCTGCTTCATTTGGGCTTTGGAATAAATACTTCCCACACTCTGCATGAAGAAAATAACCAGAAAATATATAGCTTAGCCATTCAAAATATGGAGGTATTTCAGACAATCTTTCCTGCACCAGAGAAGAGATTTACAATACTTTCCATAAAAAGAGAGAATAAAACTACTAAACAGAGAGGTTTGTAATCCTATTTGCTTAGCATTTGGGGGGTTAAGATCTATTCTTAATGATCAGATCTTAAATATTGCTTTTTAAAAGATTTTTCACTCTTTCTGTGTTTTTTTTTTTTTTTTTTTTTTTTGTAATTTTTGTGTACTTTGGTTATCTGTTACACAAAAGAGCTGTCAGAGCTGTAAAGGCATCATATAAAAATCTCCATTTAATGCATTATAAATAATTAAGTGCTACACTATAATGATTATTTCCATATTAACTAAATGCACAGATAAGTTACCTGCATTAAACATCTACACTTCGCTTAATGCCTCTAAATAGCATATGATTCTCTCTTCTTATTGCAAGTATTCAAATGATGTTCTGGCCCAGAGGAGGCTGCAGAGTTTACTTTTTAGAGATCTGTGCAAGATCAGTGGCTTCCCTGGTGGAAAGCGCTGTATTTAATGAATTTTATTTTTTCCATTTATGTTTGATTGCACAAGACATGTAAATAAAGGGTTCAGACTCTGAACTTCATGCAGTTCATCTAGGCATGTAACATTTATTATTTTAGTACAGTGTAAGAAATGCTCTGACTAGCTTCCATTTTACCTAACAGCTGAGAAGCGCATGAACTACTTCCTTCCCAAAGGAGTGACTGTAATTTCACTTCTGTGGAGAACACAACTGCTTGATCATGGATTATTATTATTAGTCACTACATCTGACTATAGCATTTGCTTTAAAATGCACCACTTTAAAATTTTGGGATTTACCAGTCCCTGTATACGTATTTCTAAATGTGTAGTATTTTTGAGGTCAGAGGCTGATGAACTTCCAGGCTTGGATGATTGTTTTTAAACTAGGATGTTTACCAGAGAATGCTGAAAAGAAAAAATTCTTTTGTCTAAAATGTCACATGGGGTAGATCAGCATTCTTGAGAACTTTCTGAATCTTGACAGCAAGTTTTCCTCAAACATTATTTATTATTATTATTGCTGTCTCTCTCTTCAAATTCTAACAATAAATACATAGTACTAAGACATTTTCTGCCCTTCAGTTGTAAATGTACCAGACCCAACTGAACAGGGCCAACCTTTATTGCAAAAGTAAAAGGGGTTTGCGGATGGGATTAATTAGGAGGCAGGAATGTAAGGGCTCCTGCTTTAAGAGGCAAGTACCTTGTATCATTAGTTTGCTTGCTTTTGGGAAAAATAAAACCCACCCAAACTTATAACAAAAAAATGAATGCAGAATCAAATGCATTTTAAATATCACAGTTTAGCTTCACTGAAGCTTCATTTTTACGCAGTAATGTACAACTAGTATAGAGCATATGTCTTCAAATTATTTAATGCTCCTTTTACAGGAGATATGCAAAACTGAACAGCATAATTGTGGCATTCAGCTTCATATCTCAATCAAACATTTGTGAATGTTACACTGCTCACTTGTGAAGTTGCCAATGCTCTTAATGCTGAGGATAATTCTATAAACAGTGGATAATAATGAATATTTTTATTGTTGTCATTTTTATTGATTTTAGTTAGTAAAATGTCAGTCCTACAATGCAAACATTGAATATTAAAGTAGTCACAGGATTGTGTTTGGTTGTTTCTTGTAGCAAACAAACCTCAGTGAAAGGCCAAACTGTTCAGGTAAAATCTTTTCGTACTTTGGAGAGACAAAGTTGTAAAGAGACTAATACGAGCTTTGGAAAGCTCATATTAGACTTTAGTTTAAGAGGATATACCATAAGAGCAAATTTGTTACACAGAAGCTTCAATCACATCATTTGTTATCATTTTCAACAAGCAAAATTTTCTTCTGCTAATGAAGAGATAATTTGGTACAATGCATACAACTGAAATAAAAACATTTGAAGGAAAAAATTACAAGCACAGAGCAGTTGATCAAATGCTTCCATCTAGAAAATACTGGGACTTAATTCTGGTCTTCTTCATGCTCCTTGGCTGAGTATCAAAATTCTTATTTGGACAAAACTCTCGCAGCTGTCTTTCTCTAGATTTTTGCCTAGCAGAAGTGACAAGAGTTTGCCATTTTGTACACCAGACTGGTTTTCTGCTCTCTCGTACAAATTTTAAGGCACTGGCTTCAGCTGAATTATTTTTGGTACACATTATTGAATGTAAAAGAGCTGATCCCTTGGATTACACATTTTATTTTCTTCATGTAAATGTAACTCTAAGTCTTTTTGAAAAACTACAGCTACTGAGGCATAAGAAATGTATTGATGGGCTGGAGAAATATTTCTGCCCTAATTTCTTTATGGTCTGCTACTTACTGTGATGGAAACAATAAAAAAACAAAAGTGGGAAAGGAAGTAGAAGAAAGAAAACAGAACTGTAGGAAAGTCAATTTTTCCACTAAGGACTATGCATGCAGGCACAAGGGCACAGAAGACAACAGAATAGCAACGAAATATGCTACATGGAACACCACTAGGCAGAATGAAAAGAATAAGATGGAGAATCCTACTTCAAGTTTCATAGCAGCAGAGACAAAACATTTTTTTAACTGTACTGCAAACAGAAGAAATGTGAAAAAAACCAACAACATTAATTTTAGTGTTACAAGGAAACAAATGATAAATGAGTTATATGTGAGTTAAATGGTACATAATATTCTACTTTAAAAAATCCATCTTACTAGGCCTGATCCTGAAGTCTATTTTGGGCAAGATTCCCTTAAAAATTGTACTGAGCTGTAAGATCTACAGGATTTGCATCCAACATCTGTGCTTGCAATTCCTAATTAGAAAGATATATGTATGTGTTTCATTTTTATTATCTACTTAAGTATAAAATCTCTTATACCAAGATAAGCTATTGCTCTTTCTCAGAGAAAGATTTCTTTTAGTATCATATTTCTTAACTCTTAAGGTATTAAAAAGATTTCATACTGAACTTTATAAACAGATGGCTAAAAACGTAAGGAAACAAGGACCAAGTGCTGATCAAATCAAATCTTATTCGTCTTTCTTGTAATTATTAATATATGGAAAGATGCTTCAAATCCCCTTTATATATATTGTTCTCTGACAGTATCTGCACTTACTAGGAGAGCAGAATTTTGATCAAATATAGGCTCAGCTAGTACCTTTAAAAAGGACACAGAAGGGGAGAATTTCAGTTTCCCACAGGGAGATAGCATTTTTCTTTTTTTCCAAAGCAAACCGTAAAAAGTTAATCTGAAATACCTCGATCTTATGGATTCAGATGAAATGAAAGAACTTCCTTCACACCACAGACCTGCATATATGTAGTAGCCGGATGGGGAGGAGATGTGTATCTTTTTCTCACAGAGATGACTGTGAATGAAAACCCTCTGAAGGACCTGTTCTATGATCTCTGGTGTCTGTGTATCCACCTTGGGCTTTCTCCTTACATGTGGATCTACTGAGTTGTGCTGCTGCTGAATTCAGCGAAATTGAGCCTAACTATGATTGGGATATGAGGACACATAATTAACTGTGTTAGAAAACTGACCCTCATTCTTTCATTAAGGTAGAATTTAACCCTGTAAAATATGAATGAGTAAAGACTTTTTAATCAGGAAAATAAAATAACCAAATGATTCTCCTCTGTTGTTATTTTTACACTGCAATGAGACAATGGTAGGGCAACTCACTTAAGGTGATATCACTTAATTAGGAAAAGCATCTTAATCAGATCCCCCTCCAATTGCAATAACTGTAGGGAGTCAAGTACATTTCTCTATCAAAGCAGCAAGCTGCAGTGAAGTATAGATATTGGTATTTTAAAGTGAGATATAAAAGCAATAACTGAGAAGGAATAAGAATTAAGAATGAAAAAATGCATTCTCTATATCCCAAATTTCAGAACTGTTTCTAAAATATATAAATAATATTTCACATGATATTGCACCTTCACATAGTAAAACAATGTCAGGATCAGTATTTTCATAGTTAGAACTAAGGAAGGCCAAGGGACACACATTAATCCTGCTGGTAACTCAATATTGGTAACTAAGACCATCTCAGTCCTTCATTTTACAGGTATTCTGTCCAAGAGTATTATATGTGATACAGAGCAAGGAAAACTTAGAGCAGGATGTGGACACAGTGAGGATTTCTTGCTGGAAGGACCAAGTTTTCATGTGGCTAACAGCTGTGCTGTCTGGGACTTTTGGAAGCACAGTATCCCCACATCCTCTGATTCCATGTAGTTCTTTTTTTTCAGTGACTGTGGATTAGTGGTATTGTTAAGCCTTCTATGTTTACAAATATTCATACAATTTCTCTCTCAACATTTATTTTCAGTATGATGAATGCTTATTAATGACACTGTTCATCTATTTGCATAGTATAAATCATTCTGGCTTACAGTGTTTGATGCTCTGCCTTCTGCACAGGACAAATTCTAAGTCCAAGAACGTCAGATATCCCCTTCCATTTCAGTAAATCTTAGGGCTTGTTTCAGTGAGATAAGTTTTCAGTGAGGCATCTTCTCTTTAACTACAAGTAGCCACTCATAATAAAAGCTATACAGAATAGGAAGGGAAATAAATATGAAAGTACTACCAATTACATGCAATTAGTTGCATTGACAATACCAATCTCTGTAAAGTTACAGAACAAGTTTTAAAACAACAATTTATAGTGTATGTGTATGATCCTGTTTATTCATCTGCTAAATTTGAATGGTTTTCTTTCTTCCAGTTTTTCTACACAAGCTGCAGTTAGGAACTCCAGTATAGCTAACTGTTATGGTTTTATGTGACACTAACTAACTAACTAACTAACTAACTAACTAACTAACTAACTGACTAAATTCTGTGCTTATACATTGGCTACATTGTATATGGCAGATTTCCAAGAAGATTTTGACAAGATTCTTCACCAAAGTGTCCCACATGAAGCCATCTTGGCATAAGAGAGTGTTTCTTGACTTCAAGCATAAGAAGGAATGTATGACTAAATTTTATTACATTTATGAAATATGGAAGTTACCGCTGAATCCTTTTAATCTGTCCAGAATACTCACAAATGATGAGAAAAGGGTGGTGAGAGTATGTGTGTGAGTGCTGTGAGAGAAGAAAGACTGCTGCTGATATTAAAATACTCAAGCTAATTATGGTGAGTTGTAGCAATATCTCAAGACATTTAGTTAGTCACCACCAAAATCACATCTTTATTTATATTAGATCAATGTAGGACATGGTATGTTAGAAATTATTGCAGGAAATAGAGAAGAAAACATGAAGTATCTTCATGTCAATGAATTCATCTACAGTGCAGACACATATTAAATAATATCATTATAGTGAACCTACCGCAAACAAACAAACAAACAATCAAAGAAAAATAAACTATAGAAGAACTACAATAGATTAGGAAGAAGAAAGTAAGAACCATCAGAAGAATAACATAGATTCTTACCAAGACTTAGTTTAACATATTAAGACTCTTCAACTTAGAAACCAAATAATTACATGAAGAGGTAAATAAGAAAGAAGTATTGGGCATCCAGTAAAATGATGAAGTAGGAAGTTTAAAAGCAACAAGCAGAAACATTGCAAAGTCTTATTGCTGCGGGATTTTGTGTGGCCAGCAGCACAAATTCATGAGAAAAACCAATTTGTATGTGGCTGCCAACCAGAACAAGACTCCAGCACAACTCTGTTCAGGAAGCCATTAAGCAACTGATTGCTTAGATGCAAAAGTGAGACCACACTAAGACCATACTGTAATTTCCCTAATTGTTAGAGTCTTTCCTTGATAGTTGCTTATTAATCAGGACCTGCATCCTGGATAAGCTAAATTCCTGTATGATCCAACACAGTCATTCTCTGGTTATGTTCATATGAAAAATAAATTTCTGGAAAAAACAACAACAAAACCAAAAACAAAACAGGTGTATATTCTCATTGGTTTTATTAACCCACTATGTCACTGCTTTATCTGAAAGGCTGTAGAATCAGCTATGAGCTACCAAGTCTCTACCTGATGAGGAACAATCAGAAGTAATTTTGAAGCAATGGAATATCCATATCCTGCATGAAAACATTCATGCCCAAATTTATTGAAGGATTTGGAGAAAGAACAGGAGCTAAAAGTAAAACTTCTAAAAGTATAACATAGCTTAAAAGTATAACTTTTAAAACACACAGTTTGAAGATCAGTGAGGTGAAGAAACACCTGTAAGGTTTATTAATAATGTCAACTACTGCATTAACCATAGGTAGTAACTAATTTTGAAATCTTCACAAGTTTTCTGCTGTTTTATTTAACTGCTAGACATACCTGAGAAGTGACACAATGGAGCCTGGAAACTGGAGGTCAGGGTGCTTGCTGTGATGAGTGGCTGGGTAGGCTGGAGCTGCTCTTGCAGGCTTATGACAGCTGGCCAGCAGAAAACCATTTTTGAAAGGGATTAAAGACCAAAAGCAGATGCCTAGGATACATGTCAGAGATGTCAAGGAAAGAAGCAGCATTGCAGCTTACTTAGACTAAGAGAAGCTTAAGAGCGAATTGATCCAAAAGGCCTGGGCCCTGTCACGGGGTGTCTCACAGGAGAGGCATTAGCTGAGTGACCAAACCAGTGAAATAAAGATTTGCACAGGGGAGAGCAGAAAGCTTTGAAGACTGGAATTCATCTGCCTATATGTATACGATGTGTCAGGCTGCAAAGCTCCCTGGCCTACAGACCCAGGAAAAACTGCCAGCTTCCTTCAGGCTGCTCCTGGCCTCCACAGCTGGGACACTGCTGCTATTGTCACTTTGCTCATTCTTCCTTATGAAGCTGATATTCTAAAATACCTTTCAGGCACCATTTCTGCACAGAACGTAATTTCCATATGTTCACTGACTCCTTAGTTTAGTCATTTCTATATTCTAAGACATCCCAAACATGCAATGTTAATATTGTAATAGTAGCAGTCTAAGAGCGTGAGAGATGGTAGAGGTGGAAAAAGAAGAAATGTCCTAACCATAACATCTGAAATTATGTTCTAAGTAGTGGTTCTAATCAAAGATAAAACCTCTTTCTTCAGATCTCCCCTTATGTATCTCAGAGCCTTACACCGATACACTGCGGAAAACATACCTTGCAGTAAGTAATCTTTACTAGATGCCTCCATGTTTTCATGCTCCTTTTTGCTGTCAGAAAGAGACGAAACTGTAAATAATATTTTAGATCTATGTCAATCTCAGTAAATATATTTACTGTATTCTATGAAGTTACTAGAAAGTCTTTATTTGATTTTATCTAATTATCACATAAATGCAGGAACATTAAGTGGGCTGATGTCAGCAATCAGGACTGCTTGTTACACAACATCAGTAACAGGGGCTCAGGTATGAAACAACTGTAATTATAGGTATTTAGCCAAAATATATATCAGTTGTAACTGATTAGCTGTGAAAGTCTTTTTAAGTAGTTGAAATACTTTACAAAGAAATGTCGCAAACTTACCAATCAAAAATAAAGACATAGTATAGAAGTTTGATAGTAGAATTACGTTTAATTCTCAGTGTCTTTTCCTTCACTTTTGTTGATTGCTGCAAGCTTGTTTCTTCACAGAACTTCTTTTTTGGATATTTTTGTCCTCCTCTTTTTGTGTGTTTAGTTTGTTTGTCCATGGATTAACATAACCATTAAGTGAAGATAAGTCCCGATAGTGCTCAGCATGTCTTTAGTTTACATGTCCTTTAAAACTTGATTCTAATAAGACAGTCATAAATTAGTCACTCATAAATATTTCCTCGTGATTTTTCTTCAAGCTCTGCAGTGCAGCACTTGCAATTTTCACTGGACTCTTCAGCATATGCATAACTCTGTCACAGTGTTGCTAAGGTGCTTTCCATTCAGCAGTATGTTGCAGCTATTGCTAATAGATGTAGCTAGCTTGTCAAGGTCCTAATCAGACTATACCAATATATAAATAATTATTCTCTGGCACTTTTCAGCAAGGGATCCAAATATTCAAAGAAGATGGAATGAGATACATGCTTTACCAGGGTGACACGTGTATACTGATGCAGCGTCAAATATTTATTTTCCATCAAGAAAATGAGAGCCTTGTAGCCTATGTCTGGAAGTACCTATTTCGTAGCATATACAAAACTCTTGAACTTAAATCTACACCATGCTTGTTCAGTTCCTTCTCCCTGTGCAGGAGAGAGGGCTTTTACTCATTTGGCTGCTAAAATACACCATCGAGTATTTGCAGCAATCTAACACTACACTGAGAAGAACGAGCTAAAGCAGCTGCTGTCTGTGGCCATGGTGAATATCCCCTAATTTCTAACTAACTCCTAATTAGGCAGAGCATGAAAACAGTCATCACACACTGCCTCCTGCCGTCGTTGCCTGAAACCATTTGTCCAGAGAAAGGGCATCCAGTCTACCACTCCCATACATTTGGTTTCCTGTGTTTATTTATAGCTGTTCAGATAATTGAGCTGACAGCTGAGGTGGGCAAGGCTGTGCCCAGGTGCTAGACAGCTTACCCTCAGACACCACCCATCCTACCAAAGCTGAACCATGGACCACTCATGGGAAAGTATCGAGTTGCCTGACCTGAAGTGAGCTGTCACCAATTTAAGCATGGCAAAAAGCATGACTCACTGCTACGTGCAGTTCCGAAAAGCCCTTAGTGGAGGAAAACATGTGACTTTGCACTTGCTAAAGCAGGGCCACTCTAGGGTTTACAGCTGCTGTCAGCCCTCAAAGCTCTTCCTCTTCACAAACAACAGTGCTTTATTCATGAAGACTGTCTCAAGAGCAAGACAGAGGAGCCCTGATGGAACCATATTCCACTGAAACGTGTGATTTTATCAGTTCACTTCAGAAGAAGAATTCTGCTTTATAATTTACAAGACTCCTGTCAAGCACATGAGGCACATGTAACTAGAGCTGGAATTGCATGGGGATAGATTGCATGGTCTGAATGCTCACCAAAAAGTTCCCTGCCTCCACTGTCCCCTCCTGCATCATTTTGTTTTAGTTTCCTGATGTTACTTGCTTTTCTTCCTCTTACCATGATCCTAGCACCACTTGTGTTTCCAGGACAGCACTAAAGGTGTGCCAGCACCACAGGGAAAAAAAAGAATGAAATAGATATGTGGATTGAGAAAAGCAGGCTGAAGAGTCATCAGACACGTTGTCACCACACTGTTCTTTATATAAAGACTTTTTGATTCTTTTGGAGAGAGTATATTTTCACAGCCTGAGGTACCCATCCAGCCTGGCTGCAGTCCTCATCTTAAGAAGCTGTAGAAGGATTCTATCTTCTGCAGTTGTGTTGACATTGGACTTGACTCTTTCAGCACTGGCCATGACAGATCAGAAACAGGCCATTGCTAGCAGGGTCTGAAGGGCAGGCAGGAGGCATATCTCACACACAGTGAATGCTCACCAGTGCAGAACAGGAGTTAATCATGTTCCACTCAAGTTTTCTTTCTGCAAAATTTGTAAGGTGTATTGAACATGAAGAGATATACAAGTCAGTAATAGTATGATAAACCTTAGAAATCCTGCAGCTAGAGTAACAACATGCCTTCAGGACTCTGTCTTGCAGATGATCCCAGCACCTCCATTGGTGGTGAGGTATTAAGGGGCACGACGAACATGCATTCATGTGATATCCACACAGACAAACAGTGACAGACAAATGTATTTGGGGAGCTTGCCCCAGACTGCTCTTTGTACCCTCCAGCCTCTGTCCTGGCACTGCACTGCGTCACAAAACCCCATGAAGGGCCTGCTCTGGCTGCAAAGAGCTTCTCCATCAGACACATGGTGAGGAAAGGCAGGTGGAGTCCCTGCCCTGGGCAGGCCATGGGAAGTTTGGGCTCGTTTTGCTTCATCGGCTCCCAGCTGCCATCCCTACATGTATACCTCGTGGTTCCGGAGCCCCTGGAGTTTTCTCCCTGTAAATGTGTATATGTATATATGTATAATTAATAATAATAAATGGTGTTATCGCATCAGATGGGCGTTGCTGGGAGGCGGGATGCCCCCTGCCCGGAGATGCCTGGGCAGGCAGCGGCAGCTGTCGGGAGCGGGCGAGCCTCAGCTTTCCCGCGGCACTCGAAAGATACTTTAAAGCCACTGAAGAGACACTTCGCGGGGCTGATCCATTAATGTCGTTTTATTAGCAGCTTGACGCGAGAAATCCAAAATTTTCGGGGCGATAAGTTTATGTTTGTTTGTTTTCCCCGCACAATGAGCCGCAGGCAATTGCCGCTCTCTGGATTGCCAAGGAGGGGGGTGGGAGCTGAGAGCACGGGGACGCGCGCTGAGCCGGGAGCTTTAATGGAGGGTTCTATTTGTTTCCATGATTACAGCTATAAATAATAATAGTTAAAAAAAAAAAATCCCAACAACTTCGGGTGGTTTCATTCTCCGCTTCCCGGGGGCGTCCCGGCGGCGTGCTGTTGCCGGCGGCGCTCCCGCAGGTTCCGCGCGCGCTGCCGGGGCCTCGAGGCATTTCCCGCTCCACGGCTGTGTGTGGCGAAAAGCTCGCCGCGACCTCCAGCGCGGAGCTGCGGTGCCGCAGCCCGAGGCCGCGGAAACACCGCCCTGCTCCGCGCCCCGGCCTCGCCGCTTCCCGGCATCCCGCTACGCGCTGGAGCCCTTTTGAAGCCGTGCCCTACTTTGTATTGGCTGCTGAACAAGCTTGAAAATTGATATTACAGCTTTTTATGATATAATATCCCTCTAATTGGTGCTTCATAGGGCCGTGCCTGAATTCTTTTCAATTAAGCCCTAAACTACAGTAACTGTTTCTCTCGGTACATGCTGGAAAAGCCATTCACGAGAGAGGCGACTGGTACTGCACAATTCCAAAGTACCTTTAATGTGTCAAAAATGTTTTGTGAAGAAAGCAACACTGTAAATGCAATCACCTACATTGGTGTCCCCATTGTTAAGCGGGAGCCAAAGTATTGCTAATTGTCCTGCGTTTTAGCTGGGTTTTTAGAGCATTATGTAGTAAGTACACCGAAGGGTCAATTTGTGAAGTGAAATACTTAGCATGCAAAGCGTAATACAAGATGCTGTGTAATACTTGACCTCTCAGCATAATAAATGTAGCAGTGAAACGCTGTGCATTCAGGATTCGCTGAATAGAGCCTCCGCAGAGGAACAAAACCAGAAAATGTTCTCTTCATTCCTTTTTTTTTTTTTTTTTTTTTTCACTAAGCGAAAATTATTCTTTATAATGGCCATTGCAGCAATTAGGCAGCATTTGGGGAGAATAAATGTGCAGAAATAGCAATTTCTTATTTTAAATGAGATTTTTGTATGGAGGCTGCAAATTACTTGGAGGTATATGAATAATTGTTGCTTTAGTTTTATGCTACAGAATAGGGTGTGGGTGGATATAAAGATTTCCTATTTGCAGTTAAATGTTTAGACATTTTATTTTTTTTAAATTCATTCTCTGTCTGTCTCGATTGACCCTACTTTCCCCACTGATCATTGCATATATGCCAGGAAACAAGTACTCAGATGATGGAAGCTTTCCAATTAGAGCTTTATGGTTTTATGATCTAGGTGTGTGTCTATTGGTAGGTGGTGGTGGTGGGGTTCCTACCTTGTTATTTATTTTATATTTATTTATTTATTTTAATGAATATGATGCATAACTGCAATCAGTTTATACTCTGAATGCTACTGTGGTGCTTTGAATGTGGCCCGCTAAATCAAAACATTTTAAGAATGTAGCATATTTGACAGGCACTTCTCATTATCCTCTAAAATGGTAAATCTAATTAGTGCTTTATTTACACATTTTAAAGGTTTTGTGGTCAAAGTATAAAAAAGATAGAAAGAAAGAAAATAAGGGAGTGATGTAAAATTCTTTCTCTTGGGCCTTCAAGATTCCTGCACTGAGCTTTTAAGTGGATTGAAATGGTTGTGCTTCCACTAGTTGAAGTGGGAGAAATTTTGTGAACCTGAAATTAAAATAATTTCGGAGAAAGCACAGTTATAACAGCTAGAAATTATTAGGAATGGTTTGTTTCACAAAAATTAATGCACTTGCAGATTTCACTGAGGCAGTGTACAGTAATAGAATTTTGTATCCTGAATATCCTGTGTAACTCTAAATTTTGACCAAGAAAAAGGATTCCTCTTTCTTAGTCTAAAGCATTCATCGACTGAACAAATTATCTCCCGTCACTTCTTTTACTACCATGATACCTACATTCCCTTTTCTATATTGCATACAACCAAGATTGCCTCTGAAGTGTGATTTCTCAGGTAATGACAGAGTCAACAAGCACTGCTTGTTCTCTTACTTGACACATAAAACCGAAACGCTTCAAAAAATAAGGATTCTTTCTCAAACTTTCTCTTGTTTTTGTGATAATTTCAAACATTTTTCACAACTCTTGTTATTTAATAGAGTTTGGGGCTTTTGGTGTGTTAGTAGATATAGTTCCTTTTTGATTATACACAATAATAGGTTAAAATTAATCATGTAATATAGCAGACCTGATTCAGGCCTGATCTTTCACTCACCATCCATTTAAGAACTCCTTCCCCTTCATGCCCGCAGGAGTATTGGGTTGAAATTCTGAGCTAAAAGCATTCAGTTAGTATTTCATATACTGACAGACAAAACTGATATAAATAAAATTTGCTCATGACTATAGGAAATACGGTTCTATTGTTCCTGTACTAAGAAGTCATACAGTAACATTTCTTTATTCTTTTGCTCTAATATATATATATTATATATAAAAATATTTTTCATGGACTTTCTTGATAGGATGTGAAGATGAGAGGTTAGTCCGTGAGCTGACTAGAACAAACATAGGCAGCATCCATGAACAAAGCTGTAGTGCATGATCTTCAGGAATTTATAGAATTAGTGTTTTGAAAATTGAAAATATTGCTATTTATCTTGTATAAAGATCTCTTCCTATTATATTATTCTGATATTAGAATGGATTTCATAAGTTCATGGGCTAGTAGAAGTATAGGCTCAGCTCACTGATGATAATTACAGAGCAAAGCCGTATTCACCATGATTTTTTGGGCGCATGGCTTGCTGTTTTCCTACCATAATGTTTTCTTTGAAAGTTCAGGTAATCTTTATACTTTCAACATAAATTTGTCTATCAAAGAAGCATCCTTTCTAACCCAAACAGTGCTCATTTGAGAATGAATTAGTCCTCATTTCGGTTTGAAAGTGATCAATGTTAACTCTCCTCAAAGTTAACAGTTCTCACATTGCATAAAAACCAGAAAAAAAAAAAACCAAAACACCTTTGTCTAGATTTGTTGCTGATTTATGTTTTCTGAAGCCAGTTAATTTGAACTTGCGTCCAACCGTGTGTCTTCCAGAAATTTATTTCACTGGAAAATAAAAATTCCATCTGTCCCAATGGAATACATAAGACTAGCTTCTAGCTTTCTAATTTTCCTAAATATTATATGAAATCAAGTGTGTTGATTGCTATGTGAACTACAGTTTTTTGAGATATACACAATTAGATTCACAGGACTAAGAAAGCTTGTCTTAGAAGGGGAAGATAGAGAAGACAGCAGAGTCAATAAACTATTTGAAATTTCCCACAATACTTAAATCTTCTAAATTTTCTGGCATAAATTCAGCAGATCAAACAACAATCAAAACACATCACAAAATCACATGTAATGTTTCTTCTGTACTTCCATTGCTGCCAGCTGCTGAGGAGTGTTATCATGACTGGTTATACTAGAGCACTCATGAGTAGACTGTTTCATTCAAAAGAAAAAGTTCAACTCTTTTCATTACTCAGTTGTGACACTACCTTCGTGGTAGTAGAAAAAAAAAAAAGGCATTTTTTCTCAGTTTCATGTGGAGTGTTCCTGAGCAACACGTTTTTGATATATTTTATAAGAGCACTAATGTGAGAAGGCAGTTTATGATGGCCTTTTGTTTCCATCAACTGACAAAAAACATTGTCAGTGAAGCAACAAGGAATGTGTCACTTTTTCATTTCTTGCTCTTTGGTGTCTGTTAGTCATTGATAACAGATACAATGGAAGGTAGTGTTGCTAAAAGCATGTATTAAAATCAACATTTATCCGGGGAACTGAGGGTATAGCTAAGACAAGCCCTGATAACCTTCTGTAGTATTGCTCATCCAAAAAACAGAAATGATGAAAGTACAGTTTGTTCTTCCTTAGCTAACTTTATGACAATATTGGTTACACATTTCTGTGCTTCAATTGCTAACTTCCTAAATAACCTAAATAAACTATCTGACAAAATCCTTAAACTTGGTAGGTGCTCCTACATATGTGGTCGCTAATCATTTCTAAATCCAATGCCAACAAAAAATAAAATTATTTTTCTTAGCTGCAGCATGGTTTCTACAGATAAGTTTCAGAGGTATAGGAAATTTGGAACCACCACAGTGGCAACTAATAGCCTTATGTAATATTTATCAATGTGCATACATCAAATATTTCAAATTCCCTATATAGACCTGATTTTCAAGGTAAACATGCAATTTTTTTTTTCACTTGGGAAAATTTTAATTTATTGCCACATAAACTTGAGGGGCCTAATTTTGGGCAGGTAGTTATCCACTTATATATGCATATGCATTTCTAGAAAGTGGAAACTGAGTGCTCTGTTGAGGCCAATTTAGTTTTTGGAGAAAATAAAAAGCTATTCAGCTATGATAAGACAAATCTTGTAAGTGACATTCAGTTTCTTTCAAATTATGTGCAAGGATGAACATGGTGAGGCATTGCCTGATAGATACGATTGCAAAACCTCTTAGTGAACAGAAATTTATTTCATCATCTTCCTTCTGGTAATTTTTTTACACTTTGAAAAAAATTCTTGATTCAGTGTGTTTTCTTCGTTGGTGACCACTATTCCTTGCAAAACAGAGCTATGGCTGAAACACAAGTTGGTGTTCTTTACTCTTAGATGCTAACAAGAAATTGTACGTGTAGGTAGTTGTAAAGACAGCTTTGCAGTTTCTGCCCATAACTGCCACTCCTTTCATATTTTTGCAGATTAATTCTCACTGCAACTTTTTCCAATGAGTGGAATTCATCTATATGGTCAATTAAGAAATTGAATTGAGCGTTCCATTCACAAGAGCAACCCATACTCAGTGGCCTCCTAACTCCTTCACTTAAGCAGATTTGTAGTGTGAAGAAGTGTAATTGATGGTGTACTTAATATATTTAATTCAATTTTGTCATTAAAAAGTCTAAACAAGTGTAGGAAAACGATATGGCAGCATTAACTGTGCTTTCAGAAGTAATAAAAAAATATTTTAGAAGGCATAGGACTGTTGGAAATGTATCAGGACAAAACAGGTTGAGGAAGATTCACCTGGCTAGACTTGTATCTTCCACTGACTAGTTTTGTTTTTCCTTTCTGTAATTTCTTCCCATCTTTTGTATTGAACTATTGAATCTATTGTTTGCACCAAATTACAGAATACTCAATCAATGCAAATCATTTCACCTCTTAATGTTACTTAATGGTGCATTAATAACTTATGTGGTATTTCCTTTCAATATTTCTGTTACCTATGCATACTCTGTTCTACAAGAAATTTATGCTCTACACATAGTTCTACAAGAAATTTAATTGCTTACAGAAGGATGCAAATTTTACACCAATTTTATGGTGTCTGTTCTGGAAATATTCCTCTATGATTGAGAATAGAATTAACTCAGAGGCTGGATTTTGGCCTTAGGGCAATGTCTGGCCACAGGACAAATAATTCTCTAGATATAAACATATGTGAGAAAAAAAAAGAAAATGCAGTCGTATATAAAAAGAAGCACTTTCATGTCAGTAAAATAAAATATTCAGGAAAATGTATAGAGCAGTGTAGAAGGTAATTGCAATAAATTAAATGGGAAAAAAAAGTCCAAGGCACTCAAAGATCATGGTGTAAAGCAGCAAATGATAAATAGGATGCTGCTGGAAACTGGGGCAGTTTTATTTGCCACATCACAATAAGTATAATAGAATGTATGAATTTTGTCACTTACAATACTCTCTTTTCTTTTTGTTTATAAATGAAACCTAAAATTACAAATGAATGAGATCTGGTTTATGAAAGAGGTCTGGCTTCAGGCTAAGAACAAGTGAAACCATTGATTCAATACTAATTCACTCTGAACACATTAATAGGTATAGGTTCATCCATTAGAATCTGTGTGTATATGAAACTTGGCAAGCTGTACAGTACTGTTGAATTTTTCATGACATCAAATCTGAGCAAGTTTCCCTTGGCTGCAGTATCAACTCTGAGTATTTTGTACAGCACCAAAATATTAGTTTGCTTCCCTATATGTATAGATAAATGGATATTTCTATGTAGGAGTATGTGCATTTATACAAATTTCTCAAATGTATTTCTTACATCTGTGAAGAGTGGTAAATGTAATTCTTTATTAATTCTTTATGTATTAATAGACAAATAAAAAGAAAATGGTAATGGTTATACATGTACCTTTCAATGTATCAATTTATATTATGGAATTCATCAACAGATTTGAAGAAAGATTGAAGTCTGAAACTTTGTTAAGTAATTCTTTTCAACATTTAAAAACAATGAATATAATATTCTGTTGGATTGAAATGAAGCTTCAACTTATTGCAATAGAATTCAAAGCTCTGTTTTACTCTCATAGCTACTAAAAGCTTGAGCTTTAAGACAAGTGTTTTCACACTGAAACAGTAGGCACTGCATGGGTTAATTAGCTGTAGACTTCATTTTCCTCACATATTTCATTTGGAAAGCAAAAATTAAGTATCGAGAATTAATTAGCTATGTACAAACTATGAAAAATTGTTGAGGCAAGTGCTGTCTTGGTAATTCATGACTATATTTAGATATTGTAATGATTAGATTTTAAAAGAAACAAGCTAATTAGAACATTTTTCCAAAGTCACACAGAGGTCAGGAATGACAGCGACCTTATGTAAAATGGAGAATAAATATCTGCCATTCTGTACATTGTATGGAACTGGTACAGTAAGGCTAAAGCCTTTTCCTGTTCAATGAATTGGAATTAAACATGCTAATTTGAGATCTCCTTCAAGTATTTTATTTAACTACTTTGGCCTTTAATTCCTTTATACTGGAACATTTAATGTAATGTTATTTATATATACGAAGCACGTTATACTTATTAACCAATGTGCAAAAATCTAAAGTACAGATTTTATGTAATGGGCTAATTACAGGACTTTAAAGCCACCTACTGAGTTTTGCTAAGCTTAACAACAGGTTCACTGAACTGGATAAATTTATTCAAACTTGTGGAAATGAACCCCATTCTATGTGCAACAGTACTGGGAAAACACACAAATTATACCTCAATACCAGTTTAATGGGTCAAACAGTGAACCTGAATGCCAAACTTATCTACATCTTGCAACAGCAGAGAAGCTATAGGCCCTGAGTGAGAAGAGGAAGTGCCCATTCATAGTTTTTTCCTCAAGTTTGTAAATAACTCAGATTTGGTGCATGGGACAAACCAGATTTTCAGTATACAGAGAGATAAGTTTATTTTTATGATGACATTTGAAGAACACAAATTATTGTTATATGTATCATATGCAAGTGAAGAAAAAGAAATAAACTATATGATCTGTTATTTTATTATATTCTTTTATTATATCTTCCTATTACACCTACTATGTATAGGCTCAATTATTTGTTTATTTATTATGACATGCTTTTAAAGGCTAATTTACCTCAATCAGACATTTAATGTCTATCCATTAGGTCTGAACGCTAATTTAGGTCCTTCTAAATTGGTTCAAATATAATCAAAGTTAAGCTGGGTCTTTGTCAAAATGGAATGAATTCAGAGTCATACTGAGGTAACTTTTACTACAGTACTTTCAAGGTAGTATTAAACTTTTGGCTTTCCTTTCTGAAGAGTGTACAAGAAGCTTACATTTCCTACAAATTGTTAAATTTCAGTGAAGTTCATAAGGCTTCTACTTTCCTTGACTATCCAAAGCCACTTCATTGTTTCCTGTCAAGTTAACCTAGTTTTTTATGTCAGTAGATTTCAGTAAAATATGTCTACTAGTAGCCCTTTCTTTTCAACTTTTAACATTCAGGTAAAAGCAAGATGGAAACGTTGGTTTTCTTATACTGGTCCTAATACGTCCTTCAGAAATGAAGTGTTTAGCTATTTTTAACTACTGCAGTGTAAGGTTCATATGTGATATTTTTATTATAATTTCCATTGTTTTTCAGAATTATCATTCATAGTATTTAACAAAAATCTTTAAAAAAAAAAAAAGAGTATTCTGTTGCTGAGATTTTATCTATCTATATGCTGCTTTGGATAACTATGCATAATCTATTCAGTAGCTGACATTTGGGTCTTGATAGATACATTCAAGCATGTACTTTCAGGAATAATAATGCCAGTGCACTGTGTTCTACAATGTGTGCAATGAAAATGTGCCTCATAAAGCCCATAATTGTTGCTTAAGTTACAAAGATGATTTTTTTTCCCAGTAAATGAGGAACAAGCCACATAATCTTGCTAACACTATATGCCCAGGAAAGAAGAGTTTAAATAAGAAATGCATAAATTTAGCAGACTGCTGTAACAAATAAAATGGTGTACCATTGAAAACATTTGAGGCAATTAATCAATGCTGTGTTTGCACATATCATTAAATATATTATACTAAGTTTAGATTTGATTTCTATGCTTCTTTTATAAAGAGTTAAAAGAAAATACATTTGAATTCATGCTGATACTGAAAACATGCTCCTAGCTCCTAGTTTCTTGGATTTCAAATCATTTCCATTAACAAACAGCTATTTGCCCTCTAATAAAATATGTCATTATGCTTTATTCACATCACACAAAAGAATCACTGAAAAATCGCCCCAATGATGGCCAATAATTACACATTTTGCTCCTGCACGAGCAATGAAGAAATCTGTTCATTGGAGAAAGCAGGTGCTGGGGCATCATGCTAATAGTCAATGTGTGCCACAGTAATTAGCCATTGCAATTGCTAAAATTAACAATTAGCTAACATGCAATTCTCTTTTTGCAGGCTGCAGTTTACTTTGTATAATCCTTGTATGTTCTTAGTAATTATTCTGACAGCTTATTATTTTTATTTTTTCTGGTTTGAACACAGCTTTAACATTTGAATCAGTCTACCCAAATGTTCAACAGGCAGTATGAAACAACTGCTTCACTAGGCAATTTCTAAGGAACAAATTTGTTTTTATTCTCAACTTTGCATTGTTCAAGAAATATATGACTCCTTTATAGAGTTAGATCTCATCTTATTCAAGGGCTGAGGACCACAGAGAAGGTATTAAGGCTTTTTGACAATAGTAGGATATAGGATCATCCAAACTTTTAGGAAAAACTGCTAGGAACTATTTTCTCATTCATGGCCACTATCTGTCTCTGAAGCTCTTGGTGGCAGTTTATTGAAACTTGAAAGGTCACTTTCTACTGTCAGTTAAATAATGTTGAATCATGGAGTATACCAACCTACTACTGTTCTTCATCTGAACAAGCAGTGGTGTTATCCCTGGTATTGCTACATTTGCAAAGGCCTTCACAATCCTACTAGGAACCCTGCAGAATCGTAACTGGCATTTGGCCCATACTGTGCACACAAAAAGAAAACAGGACAGAATAAGGGACATCTTTATGAGCCTGCTGCATGAACTAATGGTGTGCCCACATTTGAATACCGTATGTTGGTTTGACAACCCACCTTAAAAGAGAATAACAGTAGACAGAGAAAATAATTTCAACAAGGATGAACAATGGTGTGGAAAGGCATTTGTATTGGGAAAGACTATCCAGACTGATCAATATGGAAAAGATGACTGACTGGGGTATAATAGGGACTTCTTCTGGTGGTGTGAAGAAAGAAGGTGAAGAAAACTGTTTGCATTCTCTTAAAGAACAATTGAGAGGCACTCAATAAAACCAACCAGTTTAAAAAGATCAAAAGCAGTCACTTTTTCTCATGGTGCATAATTAGGCAGTGGAGCTCATTGTCACAGGAGGACTAAGTGGGCTGAAAGAAGAAATGGCTGGGTTCACAGTCTATAACTCCCCAGCATCACCCAATATCTCCTTATATGTTATCATGCTGAAAGGGTATCTGAAAATGAGCATCTGGATATGCAACTGTAGACAAAGGTCATCAGTTCCTTCGCCATCTCACACTATTCTAAGCCACTGCTCCAGAGTTAGATGAAAGTTTGGCTCAATTTTGTATAGTCATCGTTTATTATTTTGTATAGCATTATATGCTATATAAAAGTATTAGTAAGGAGCTACACAAAAGATACAGAAGTGTTGCATTTTTTCTACATATTAAGGGCAGAACATAAAAATCTGTGCAATTCAGCTCGAATCAATGAAGACTGAAATATATGCATAGATAGATTATACTCTGTACATTTGCTTAACTTTCATGTTAATACATAGGTAGATATAACTGGACTTGTAAACATTGATAACGTTCAATCCAGAATGGCCATATTCTTCTCCAGCACTGGCATACACCTGTGTAACTCTAACAACTCCAGTGGAATTCTTCCCTATTTTATAGGTGTGAGTGAGCGGATAATAAGACTTGGGGAATTTATGTAATCTTCTGTAATCAGGATGGCATCTGTAGCTGGCACCAAGCCAAAAATAGTTTTTTAAACAGTTCTTTAAAGCTCCTCCATGCTTTTTTAAATATTTTAAAATGTGATTTGCTCCTGTGCATACCAACTAGCAAAACGGTGTTACAGAAAAAACGAACTTTTTCAGCAATTGTTTTTGACCTGTTTTTTCCATCTAAAATCTCAACAGAATGCAGTCAGAGAGAATCAACAAAAACATTATCTGGGATCCAAGCCTTCACCTGGGTCCAAACCTTCATCTGATGCAATAGTGACAGAAGGATCAGACACAAAATAAGGATCTCAGGCATATTTTGGCTGTGCTCAGCATGCTAGGTTCCGTATCTCTGTGCCTTTCAGGCAGTATTACTGTCAGAGAACAACTAATAAATATCAGAATGAAAAATGCATTCAGTTTTGAGAATGTATCTAATATTTTAGGCATTGGAACAGGCAGCCCAGGGAGATGGTGGAGTCAGCATCCCTGGAGGTGTTCAAGAACCATAGAGATGTGGCAATGAAGAACATGGGTTAGTGGGTATGGCGTTGGTGGGCTAGTGGCTGACCCTTGTTGTCTTCTCCAACATTAATTATTCTATGAATCTATGATTAAATATTCCTGATGACCACAGCCTCTATGGACTTCAATGAAAATATTTTCGTGTACAGTAACTGAGAAACTGTGTGAATGTCTATATTGCTGTTTCTATCATGCTAAGAAGAATCTTACTCTTTGCAGCTCTGGTAAGCTGAGCTTCACAATGTCCCATAAATTTAGACATCCTGTGTCTATATTCTATGAGGCAGAAACCAACACACAGGAGAGGGTGTGATTTAACAATTTTGGTGTAAAGTTCACAAAAAAAAATTCAGCTTAGACCATGAAAGATGGATTTACATTAATGTAGGGAAGAAAATGTAATATATATGACTTTCTTTCTCTCTGAGCAAGTTTTTTATTTCCTTCCTAAAAAGTAGAATATCTACAGCAGAAGAATTGGTGTTACTTCTTTTGTAGGGCCTATTGCCTTCCCTGGGTGCTTGGAAACCCCATATAAGGGAGAAATATAGGCACATGAAGCTGCCTTCATATGGTTCTATGGAAGGTCTGACCTTTTGCAACCAGGTTTTTCACTGGGCAAAAAGAGGCCAGAATCCTGGAGAACATCACAGCTCACGCAGCTTTGTGTAATTAGACATACAGAAAAAAAAAGTTCCTCTGGAACACATGTAAGAAATAATAACCTAAAATGACAACAATATACTGATGCTTGAATTCAACTGAGGTATGTTACTTTCTCAGAATCACACACCTTTTGTTTCATAATGAGCCCTGCAATTAAAGGCAATGATACACTTAATGCAGTATGTAGATTTCCCTGAATTATGGGATATTCATAATCTCAATGTAGCAATTCTCTTCTGCATACGTGTACATCATTGAAAGAGATCAATTCCTATCACCCTCAATAAAGTCATCCTGAATTTCTCCAGTAGCACACAGTAATCCATGGCTGTACCATGCTATTTTGACAGTTCGGGTCTTAGGATACTTTCTTCTATATGAGTCACATTTAGTTTCATTTCTAATCTGGTTGCAACTGGAGTATGCTTAGACTTATATGTTAGTCCCCAATAGTTCCTGACACCTTTTTGTTCTTGCTTGAAAAGGTTTCTTTTCAGATTTTTCTCATGGAATCAAAGGCAATAGATACTGATGCCTCAATCCTCTCATGGTGCCTCTGCAAGCTGCTGAAATAGTCCATGGACCACCATAATTAGTGAATGGTTGCATCATCTTCCTCCCATCCCAGTCTTCCCACACTGGATACAGGACTTCAAATGTCAACACAGAGGAATTAAAATTTCATGAATTTTCTTACTTTACAGTTAAATTATGTTACCCATGTTGTATAAAATATATTTAATTACCAATGTGATATATAAAAACACATCTTGTATGATCGATGTAAAAAAACATATAAAATACAAAGTAACTCATTATAATCTGCTAAGGCATGTTTTAGTATACACCAGGAACTTGGCATGCATTCATTCTAGAGCAGTTCATCATTTGAAAACTGAGCAGAAGGAGTAAATTACATTGAGAATCCCAAAACAATAGACAGTTAGATAAACATATAGTAGAACACTATATTCTTATCTAGCAAGAATATCTATCTGCAAGCCAAATGGGTGTCAAATGTGGTAACATAATATTTTTTGTGGCTTCCATTATATTTGGTTCCATTACTGAGACTATTTCTTATGGTTCTGCCTGGAAGACCAAGGGCTTCACTAATCTTAGTCTAGAGGGCGTTTGAAAGTGCAGAACCAGTTTAATTAAGACACAAACCTGATCTAAAATTCAGAATGATTTCAAGGTAAGATGCAGCTGCTGTGTCTCTCACTACAAATACTTAGATATTACCGATGTTCAAATCATGAAAAATCATGAGTTTTAAATTTATCATTGGACTAAACAGAACATGACCAATGATATATTTCAGAGATGTGCCATAGTACTTTTAACAAAAAATTCACACTGTGTAGGAAATTTACTAATACTCCTCATAAGTACTGGGCTGGCACATGGAGCAAAGATAGATTTCTGTGATTGGTCATATGGTACCACTGTTGCTACCTCGTTACACAGAACATTGCATAGCAGCTCGTTTGATAGTAAAACTTCTATTGCTTGTTGAAACTATATGTGAGTTCTCAAGAAATGAACCAAGAAAAAATGATGCACTCACTGGCAAAAGCTTCTGCAAATTAGTGAGTGTTCTACTGCTGAATTCGACAAGCTCATGTAGAGATTGTCAGATACATGAATAGTTACATGGCTGATCCCCCTAAGAGAGGTAGGGACACTTTGTCATGATTCCCTAGACCCTGTAAGTAATCATTTCATTTCATTGCACTGTCTGACAACACAGGATGACAAAATATAAAACTAAATAATCTTCAGAATCAAGATAAATTTTAGAACAATAAAGTCTGTTTAATTTTACCTTACTTTTTAAAGATGTGCAAAGGATTGCATTCTTAGCTATGAATGTTAAGAAACCAGAAACTAATTATACTGCAATACACATCAGCTATATATCACATACATGACTGCCTGTGAAATGAACAAAGATGTTAATTAAATGAATTCATTTTTATTATTAACCAAGATAGACTTGAAATGTGTAATGTCATGCTCTCCAGAATATGTATGCTACGAGTTTATATTTTACAGCAAAAAGACAAGTATGGTACAAATCTCCATTTTTAAGATGTTGCTGTACATAAACTGAGGAATATAAAAATATAGTGTGTTTCCTTATATAGAAACATATAAACAAGAACAAATCTACCACCAACTGCTTCATACTGTGTTGTGCTTTGATAGGGAAGGAAAGCCAAGTTTCTAGCCTGGGTCTATCCTGACTCAGGCCATAACTTGTGAGTCCTGCTATTCTAACCCTTTCTCTTGATCTGCTTTTCAGCATGTCTTAGAGTACACAGCTCAAAGCAGCAGGGGAGTTTCTTAGCAAAGGGCCACCCACTTGCATATTATTCCTTCCTTGCCTGTGACATGACACAAGAACAAAGTAGACATTAACCGCTACATTAAACCCAGAAGGAAAGTAATCAGTAACCTGTTATTCCCTTAATAAAGGGAAACACATGCAGTGTGAAATCCAGAAGACTAATCAATAGCCCCAGACAATGCAATGTGCCAAACAAATTGCAAATCAATTAGAATCCTTGTTTTCTTTGAAATGGTTCACTATACCTAAAGCAATTACTCGTTCATTAGACCTAATTTAACAGCATGACTGCCCTAGCAACAACTGGCAGCGTCTGGCTATCAAATGGAAGAATGGCAGCTTATTCCTGTCTGTCTGTGAGTCTAACCCCAATCGAAAAAAATTGAATTCCTTTATATAAAGCAACTTTTCATTAATGGGTAAAATATTTTCTGTGAAGGAAGAATCAAGTATCCTGTTTGATTTTGTTGAATTTGTTTTTTACAGCTAAGTAAGGGAACTAACATAGACTTTATATGAAGAAATTATGGAGTTCTTAAAACTTTTTAGTAAATTGCAATGAGAAAGTCTGCAAGAAGGAGGGAAAGTTTAGACTACCATCAATAAACCCTTTGGTACTGGAGGGAAAAAAAAAAGGTTCTATATGTGTTTGCCTCAGCTGCATGTTTACCACAACTGAAATGGCACAATGAGATGAGCATGGTCCACCACATGGTGATACAAATTCATCAAGTGGTCCATAATGCCTCTGATGGGGCGAGAGTGCATTTAGCATTTGATACAACCCCACCCCACTTTGACTTCACTTGGCATTGAATCTAGCCTCTGATACCCTAACTATAGGTTTAAAGTAATGTTTTTATACTTTGTTTCCTGCACTATTTATTGATGTGGTATCAGCATACCCACACGGGCCATAAGACATCTATTAAAAATGACACGTTTTTAATGTGTATTCCTCTATCTTTCTGTAAGTTTCATACTCATGAGATAATTTCTTCCTCCTCCACTGGGGTGCTGTGCTGCAGCGCTGCCATGACAGGTATGTGTGTGGAAGGGGGTCAGCTGGCAGAAACACACATCCAGCAAGGGCACCTGCTGCCTCTGTCATACATACAGTGCAGGTATTTTTCATCCTTACATGGAATGAGGGCTGCCAGGAGTGTTGTGCACCTCTAATGACTGGTATAGCAGATGTTCCAAAGCTGCTTGCAGCATGGCTGAGCTTTCCCCTTTGTAATACTGCTAGGGTCAAGGTAGTGACAGATGATTTGTCCAGGATTAAATATATCTCAGTTTTGGTTTGTAAACTTTAACCATGGGGGAAAAAATGTTTCCCTAGAGACGTATTTCTAATGGTTATGATTTGAAACCCTGATATTGCATATTGACCTTTAAAGATATGACATTCTTCTGTAAAATACTTATAAACTCTTCAGTGTATATGAGCGTATATAAAAATATGAATGTATATCCTATATATACACATAGCCTATATATATATAGATTATATATATGTGTGTGTATATTTATAGCCTATACAGATATGCATTTGTAGCACAGCATATCTTTCCATATTAATTGAAGTAATTTCTAAATTCTAGAATATAAAAAAACCCTTCAAAATCATTTTAGAAAGTCTTTAAATATTTTTGGGCCTATATTTAGTGTCGAACTGATCTAATTACTTTTAGAACAGCTGCTGTTACATAGAGTTGGAAATGCTGAATTGACCTTAAGTATTTCTCTAAAGATACTCTGAAGTTCAGCCTTGCCAGGCCTCATAGACTTCTATCCTCCTGATTCTTGCCATTCTTTCATGTGGCATAATACTCTTCTCCCTTGCGAAGGGGAGTAGTGAGATGACAGGTTAATGCTGAAAGGAGAAAAAATTTCTGGAAATTTCTCTTTCTTTGTGTGTGTGCATGTGAATCAGAAGTTGCTAGCAGGGTTAGAATGGAAGAGGTAAGTGTGGTAATCATAGAACCATAATATACCATCACAGTTCCATATTTTAACACATTTACTTAGTCCATATCTGCATGTAGAGTGATATTTGATGTTTTGCTGAAAATGCAAAGAAGATTCACATCTCACACCAATCTAGTGTAGCTGAGCTTTGCCTACTATTATTTAAGCTGATATTACACACCAGACAATGCTTCAGGCTGCAGCTTTGCCAGCAGACACTGAGATGCATACTGAAAAATTCTGGACCATGAAATCCACATGGAACCTTCTGGATCTTCTGCAGGCTAATATTTCCTAAGAGTACAGACAGGGAAAGGAATGATAAAAATCAGTACAATGTGTCATTATTTTTTGGCCTTATGTTTTAATACAGACCTTATAGATCACATGAACTATCCAATACCAAGAAGAAGTTTAGATTTTTCAGAGACTAAGAAATCTCAAATGGACTCAAGCTGAATTTCACAATAATCACCAGCAGTGGCACTGCTAACATTTAGAGTTCACTAAGAATTATTTTTAACATTTTACCATACATATAACAGTGGTTAAAATATATTATTAGGTGTGACTGGATAAGTGGTTAAAACTATTTGGAAGCACTTGGCTCAGATTTTATACACTTACCAGATTTTAGTGCAGGGCTGAACTGGAACCGTAGTCAGCTGTAAGCAGCCTGTTTGTTTGCTTTCTTCAATTTGCACAGATAACTTGTGAAAGTGCTTATTTGTTGCAAAGCAGAGCACACACTAGAAGTTATCTTAAGATAAACAGTCTCTAACAGTGTTGGTATATCATTGCATTGGGGTGATGGCAGTGCCTGCTGGCCTACACCTGAATCCCCTCATCAGCCATGCCAGGACTGGGTTGGAAACTCTGCCTGAGCTAGGGGTGGATCAGAAACCCACTGTGTGTCTGATCTGGTGAGGATGCTTCTGCGTGCAATGCCCTGACACCTAGTGGATATAGACCTTTCAAGAAGTGCTGAGCAGATGACACTTATTAGTGCTTTGTACATGAGGGCAGAGGCATACCCTGATATAGATGATGAACATAGTGTATGTGGAAAGCACTCACACACCAGCACTGATGATCATTATTACTGTTGCTTATTCTTTTAATAACACATGATTCCTATTTTACAAACTTGAGTAGGAATCAATACTTTTTTTCTCAGCAATTGCACCTGTGTCACTAAGGGCTGTGACAGAAGTAATTGAAGTATTTTCAGAGTTGTTGCTTATGCTCTCTAGGCTATACCTATAGCAGGGTTTACTACTGCATTTTCCATGTCAGGGGTGATGCCCCTTTAGGTTATATCAGAAATAGGATGTATATTTGTGCCCTAGTCCATCTTAGCTTACTGCTCAGCAGTAAGTCCAACCTTAACTTGAAACATCAGTTGTACTATATGTTGTTTCTAAAGACAGGATTAATTCCGTTACGTGTTAGCTGCCTAAAAGACAGACACCTGAGCTGCCAGTCATTCTGGATCCTTTCACAGCTGCTGAAGAGACACAGAGTTCCAGAGACTGAAAGACAGTTAAATCCACCAGTATACAAACTGTGCTTTTAATATTTAGATTAGTAGAATATAACACTATATTCAGATTAGCTGTAAATTTCTGATTTATAATGTTCAGTTAGACTCAAAAGTTAGGTATTATGGTACAGCTTCCCTATGAAAAAAATACATGCCTGCTTGTGGCTTCCCTCCCTCCCTCCCTCCCTCCCTCCCTTCCTCCCTTCCATCCTTCCTTCCATCCTTCCATCCTTCCCTCTTTCCTTGCAAAAATAGGACTTCGGAGATACAACTTGGATCCTTTTTATCTTTCAAAATGTATGTTTAATCTAAGATCTAAATAGTAGCTGAGGTCTTACTGCATTGTCCATGATACTTTTGGGTAAGAATGTATTTGTCATCTTTGTCTGACTCCTGCTTGTGTAGCTAAAGACAATTCAGGAACAGTAGTTCAGTGTAACTTTTCTTATTCGTGTTTAGCAAAGAAAGAAATGCAAACACATATAGATAGCAATTGGATTTCTTTGTTTCCTGTTTACTACAAGGGTAATAGGGCTGAATGGGTTCTCAAGATGTCATCACACTGATCTTCCAGCCCTGCAGTAGAACTGACTGTATCTTGAAGCTGATTAAGGGAGGAAATGTAATCTGTGTTTTGTGTTCCAGTAATTAAGCATTTTATAAAGATGTGGCTGTGGATAATCTGAAGAATGACTATGCATATACATATGTATGCTGTGATGAGGCATCTCGCTCTATGCAAGGAAGTACTGGCTCTAATAGTGCTATACATGTTTCAGTCAATGCATTCCTAAGCATTTCATTGATAATGTATGAGTCAAAAGGGGATGGGATTCATCCTCTCATAGTAACACTGGTTCAACAGTGGAAAAAACTTACTTCAATGTCTCAGTGAACATATGTAAAGAAGAATCCAAAGGGGCAGAATAAAGAGCATTCAGAAACAGACTCTCTTTAACACTTTCCATATAATTCCACTCTTTATAAAAGGCTTTTTCCAGGGTATTGAAAAGGCTTCTTCCAAGCTATTGACAGGGCGATGAGAATCACCCAAATTGTTCTGTTGAACAAATTCCCTACACTAGAACCATTTATTATTTCCTAGTATGCAGCTTGGCTCAAATAACAAGAAGTTAATATTTATTCAAGGCTTTTAGGGCATGATTTCTCTTACATCTGTCAGAATCTATATCATAGTCAGTAGCATAGTGGGGCCATTCTCTCTCCTTGAAAAGTCATGGAGTTCAGTGGAAAACCCATCTTCAAAAAAGGCCAAAAGGTCTGTCTGTGAAACTGAAGACTCCAGGAAAATCTTGGGATTATTCCTTCTTGAACAAATTTATGGCTGAGTGAAGAAGGTTGCAGAGAAAGTTTAGGTTTTATCCATTCTTGGAGGTTTTCAGATAAAATCTCGAGCATCTTGGCCAGACTGTGCGGCCAGCAATACCTTTTTTAGGAGATTGGATAGAAGATCTCCCATCCAATCCACTTTCCCATTATACTTCAGCATGTGGAGTCAACTGTGTTTTAGTCTAACATGAAAGCGCTTTCCCAAATCATAAGCTGGTGTATTTGCTTCTTTGGGCTAAAATATTAGCTTTACATCAACAGCCTAGGCTTGAGCTTCACGAAGGACAGCAGCCAGCCATGCCTGTGGCACCTGTAAGGTCATTCATCTCTGTAGAGGTGGTGATGGAATTTGGGTAGTGCTGCCACACAACCAAAAGATCACCCAGAGGCAAATTCAATTCATTATGCAGAGCTGAATAATAGAATTATAATAAAACAACAGGAAAAGAGAAAGAGAACATATTGGTCAGTAATTAGAATAAAATAATATTTTAGAATAAAATACATATATTTGGAGTTAACAGGGTAAGCATAAAATATTGAACCAGTAGACATGGACAGAGGTATTTACAGAAACACAGAAGAAAACTAACTCACAATAAATCCAGAGTAGTGATTACTTTAGGACATAGTAAACTCCTACTTTGGAAAGGCTTCAAAAGCATCCTAAAATCTTTAGTTCATTTTACTTTTCATTTTCCCCTGTTCACTGCAATCAGTAGAAATTAAGGGTGCTTAGAAATTCACAGATGCCCCCCAACAATCTGAAGTATTGGCACAACTACAGATATTCTAAGATACTCTGAGTACTGGCGAAAAAAAATATTATTTGAACATATCCCAAAGGTATGGTTTCCTTCTCAGAGCAAGGATCAATTGAAAGCTCTGAAAATGTATAACCTATACTTTCTAGTGTGCAGAATATGTCCACAACCCACAAAAATATCTCACTATACAAAAAGGTAAATATTACCAACATAAAAGCAAGAACTATTTTTTGTTCTGTGTTTATGATGTTTCCTGAATGCTCCCTGAATTTCCATTTGGCATCTTCATCTTTATTTCCATAAAAATTATAACAATATAAATAAATTAACTCCAGATACTTGAATAAGAAGTGAACAATACTTTCAGACTAATTCAAACAATTCAAACTAATACAGATTACATCTTAGAACAATAGCTAAAAATACTTGGCAACACTCTAGTCGCATAAATAAAAATCATTTTAGAACAGCTACTACATTTTAAACTGCTGTTAGTAAAAAAACTACTGTCTTTACAAAAGTGTGTGCACCTACATACAAGTGTATGAAAAAATTGATCTGCATGAGGAACTTTGACATAACTAAAAAGATTTCAGAAACAACTTTCTACCCCTAAACTTGTGCACTTGCATTTCCAGTATTTATGTATGTTTACTACTGGCAAGATGAGTCTTTTTTTTGTTTTTTACAAAATTCAGTTTTTAAGCACATGTTCAAGCTTTTGGATACATTTAACATGCAATTTTTTTTGCCAAATTATGCACAGAGGATTTCATACAAGCAATTTAACTGCTGCTACTTTGAAAAAAATTATTCTATCATTGATTACTAATGAGCAAATTTATTACAAATGATTTAAATTAGTTTTGTGAATTTTCTTTTACCTGTGTTGAATACGAAAAACCTAAAGAACCTGTGGAGAATTCAGAGTGATTTAAGACATCTGTCTTATAACATATCCTGACTTTTGAGGATCGTTTTGTTCATTAAAAGGAAGGAAAAGTTCAGACTAAGCAGTAAAAATTAAGTAATGGGGAGGCTATAACATTTTGATGAGGATAGAAGCAATGAGATTTTATGTATGTGAATCATTGTTTTCCTCCTAATGGAATTATTCAAATTGTCCTCTTGCTTTTCAGTAAAATAAATAAATAAAATTTAACCATTACCATTAAAAGAGTAAACTTAAAGTTATCATTTTTTTGTTATAATTCTTCACATATTGCCAAGACCAGCCAATCTGTATTTAAGAATAATAGCATGTACAACACCTACCAAACTGTTTTCAAAGGTATTTTCTAAGAAAAGCCTCGCTAAAAAATTTATCAAGGAGATTTTCTAAATTTCCCTTTACTGCAACGCTTTCTTGAAAGACTTGATTACTGGTAAAGCACAGATAAAAGCTATAACAGAATGGTGGTCAAACAAGTGGAGCCTATAAAGTATGCACTCCTCTTTTGTTTGCTGCTATACAAAAACTGAATAGACAAGCCCTTTTGCAAACTTGCAGAGGACCAACTTTTTCCCTACCCCCCACTCCTGGGAATAAGCCATTTTAATTATTGAAGTTTTTTTGTTTAATCTTCCACCAACAAGTAATATGAATATTTTATACAACACTGATGAATGCTTAACTAATACAGTTCTTCATACAAATGCAAACTTCCTTTTTACTGGCCTCTGGTGACTATGCATCTAGTGCCAGAGTGGCATCATTCAGCTCCAGTTGCTATAGCATTTTCAAGAACCTCTCTGTTCTTGTCATAAATTATCTTTAAGTGAAAAAAGCTCCAAGGAGGTCTGCAGTAAACTGTATCAAATAATGAATTTCTAAGCTGTGGTAGAAAACACTCATCTTACTTATATTCTTCTACCATCGATTGTTTAGTGACCCTTCTTTGGGATACAGATGAGCATAACCCTGAAAAATGTTTGTGTTGTCTTTCTCTTGCTGGCAGCCTGCAGCCTGCATGATCTAATAAATATTGGCAGGACCAAATGAAATAATATAGAAGAGCTTCTCTTCTTTAAAGTCCATAGACCAAGAGACTCTTGTCACTTGTTAATATCTCCATCAAACAGTGAAGTGTTAACATATGTGATACGACCACGCAATCAAGTAAGGACCGATTTGTTGACTAATTAAACCAACACAACAAGCTCTTTAGCACCTACAAGTGACAAGTTTAGAGCAGGCAAGTGGAAACTCTCAATTGAGTCCCCTTTTATGAGACTATCATGCCAAATTCAATTCTGACTGAGTAGTATTTGAATGTACTTGACTTCCACTATGTGCTGACATGCTTACAATAATTCATCATGTGTGACAATAGGCCAATATTAGAGATTTATGATATATACAAAACAGTTACAAATGAAATGTAGCCCTAACATGTGTCTGCTTTACTTATCCACAGCCTATTGATATTATAATTAATGGTCAATTACTTAGGGATAGAGAATAGAAAATAGTCATTACCAGTTTCAGTCATCATCTGTTTTTGGCAAATTCTGGAAGGAAATGAAACCATTTTCATAGCATTTGGCGGTTGCTAGAAAGTACACACTGTTGCTCACTACAGAAGATCAGGTTTGTTATCTGTTCTACAGTTGAGGAGGAACATAATATTTATTTTATTATTGTCATAATGTAAATAAGTTTTAGAAAGTGTACCAGGAAGAAGAAAATATAGTGAACATCGCATGCAAATATTTTAGAAAGCTTGCTATGCTGGCCAGTTTTTCAAATACATATGCATAGAGTCAACCTCCAACGCAATAAAAATAAAATAAAATTCTTTCATGGAAAGAAAAACAAACAAACAAACAAACATGAAATTGCGCACTTGTTAATTTTTCACAGATTTAGATTCTGCCTTTGCGTTGGCAAGATGGCACATGAGTCTAAAAGGCCTGTTCAAGGGGGAGCTCAAGCTACTGGGAAAAAGGCACATGTTTTACTTTTAGGCCACTGACGGCACAAATGATTGTGAACACTTTCCTTTTTAATTTTAATAGTCCCATTACATCAGAGAAGATATTCACAATGAAAATTATGCATGTGTGGTTTTGCAGCATTTAGATCCTTCTCTACAACAAACAGCAATGAAAAGCCCAGACCCTTGAGGGTTCTTTGGAGAGCAAATTCAAGGTTCACCTTCTCTTTGCTAAGCCTTCAGCCTTGGAGGGGCACGTGGGCTTTCCAAGTTCACAATAGTACTTTCAGGAATGACCCGGATAACTGGACACCTCACGCAGCTCCCAGGGAGCAGAATGCAAGGTGGCACTTTCCTGGCTTGCCTACTGGCTTCAGTTATAGGGTGAGAAAAAACACTTCCCTTAGTTCAAGATCCTCATTTATAAGCCTTTCCAGGAGTTAGGTCATGATGAACTATGCTTAAGAGGAAACCACATCTTCCTTAGAGGAAACCACATCTCCAACATGAACCTTTTGATATTTGCTCAAGCATGGAAATGAAGTCAGGAAGAAGACAAAGGAACTCAAGAGTGAGCAGAAGTAACCTGGGCAATGTCTTTATTTTGAAGACATATTTCACTGACCTGGTGTGGAGGGCTTCTTTAAACACATGGTTGTGACAACATAACCATGAAATAGGCAGTGTATTGATTTGAGTGTTTGCATGACGAACTGAAAAGTATTTTTTTTCTGCCTTAGAAGCCAGCAATGATAAAGAGGAGTTCTTTCCAACATCAGGGACCGATGATTATACTAACATGTTTAAAATACTACTGCTGAACTTCTATTACTAGCAAAACATTAAATATGAAACTTTTATATCTTTAAGAGCATAATATTTTGCCTCTGAATTGTTATGCGTTATCTTTTCAATATTCACAATATACTTGAGAAGTAAATCCAAGCAAGTAAATATCCTTAATTCATCAAGAATTTCAAAATAAATTGCCAGAAATGTGAGTAATAATGATCTAGAATCTAGGTAAGTACATCTTGCTTCATAAGTATCTTTCAGAGTTGGGAAATAAAAGGTCTGGTTCAGTTCTCAGTGACACTGGTGCAACCAGAGAGCAATAATGCAACACTAAACTCATGCAATTTAATTCTACGTTTAACATACAAATTCATTTAGAGACTTTATTGCCTAAAAGGATAAAAGCATTAAATAGAAATGCAATTATTTTAGTAACCTAAAAGGAAATTAGATCTTATAGACCTATGTTGATATCCTCCGCATCTCCAGAGGAATCAATGCAATTTCAATAAAAGAATTGTATCACATTGAGTTGTTTCATATAATGCCATTGAAATGAAAGAGGTTCACAAAGAGCTGATTTAATTTAAGTGGAAGAAACTCAGCAAAATTTGTCGCTGGTGTAATTCTGTTGTCTCCTGCAACTCCACTATAAATGCGTAGGGTCCATGACAATCTGAGGTTTTTCTTCACTTCAGCAACTGTATTAGCTGAATTTTAAAATTAAATTATGTAAACTGTAAAATAAAAAGAAAAAAAAATCACAACAGTAAACCAACACATAGCCCCCCATACTCAGTATGCAAACCAATTTTTACTAAGGAAATATACGAAGGAATTTAAACATATATAGATGAAGTTCTATCACTGATGTGTACTGCAATCAATATTATAGGCCACATCCAGAATGCTACAAATCAGTCTGAAGATATGATGCCCATGGTAAAGTTACTGTCACTATTCAGACATCTTTGTGTTTTCTGTTCCTTTTTCTTCTATTTAAGGAAGAAGGGAACAGGGATGAAATATAGACTTTTAACCATATTCTTTGGACTGTGCTTAATCTGTATTTCTAAACAATATTGCAATCAACAGAAACAACAAACAACCATTATCTCACAGGTCTGGGAATTTGATTTATTGTCACAATAAATCACACGTAAAACCCATCAGTTGCAGTATCTATTGCACAGGTGGATTAATAGAGAGTACCTGACTACACTCCATACAATTTATCTTTACAGATGTAGACATGTTTAATCAGTGAAATGTAGTTGACACAAAAGCTTGTGCATCCAACCTGTAATTACTACGACAATGATCTTCCCCTCCCTCAGAATTATTCAAGTTATTTCTAAAGGAAGAGATTAATTTAGTGGCTTTTGAAATTAATCTATCCTGCATCTTTCACATTAAGGAATAAAATAAAACTTCCTTTATTGGAATGGATTTGATATACTAAATCCATAATTGTGAAGTTCATTAATCATACCAATAAGTGTGTTCAGAAATTTATTCATTTAGACTCTCTAAATGGGAATCTAGAAAAATTTCCAAATGGGAAGGTAGAGTAATATGAAATATAAAACAGCCCCTCAAAAAAAAAAAAAAACAAAAAAAACCCACAAACAAACAAACAAAAAACCCTAGAGTTAATTAGATTTGGATGCAAAAGCCTCAGAGAAAGAAATAGCTCTATGAACATCATATTTACAAAACCAGGTTCTATGGTCACTCTCTTCTACTACCCTCTATGTCTTGTCATGTGGCTGACTTCATACCTCAGCCCTATGTGCAGTGAGGGTTGTTCTTTCATAGTTTGCTCAGTTGTCTGCTTTTATGTTTTTACTACTCAGCTTGAATCAAAAAGATCTATTTTTAAGAATTCCAGTATTTCTGTATAGTTTCTTAGTGAATAATTAGTAAAGGCAGTGGGAACTGGCAGACAGAAAGACAGAACAATACCACAGTCCTTTTTGACCTTGTTTGTCTTCTCATGACCTTGAAAAGTCTTTTTTTTCCTCTCTTAAGTAATAATACTGAATGAGTATTGGCATATTCTAGGATTATTTTCATTCCAATGTTTAGAAAGGACTACAGAGAAATTATTTAACCCACTTTCAGCAAGCCATACAGCATTTTCTTGTGGAATGAAAAAGCTGAAAAACTAGAGCACAAATGACATGTTCTCTAGTATTTCTGAGGTTTTCCTGGAATTTCACATTTAAGCTGAGTTTTCTCCAGCTCTAATGAAAGTAATCTTGGGACGCACCTCAATAAGGAGTGGAGAAGTGTATTGACAGCATTATGGCTGAAAGGGCTTACTGAATAATAGTTCTGCAATTACCATGATCTCTGCCTTTGAGAGAAAATTTAAGTGTGATCATATTCGTATTCAGAAAAATTTGGTCAAAGTAAACTTATGTTGTATCTGGATCAAATATTGCACTTGTACAATTTGTATTGTGTAAATACTGTACAAGTTCCAACTTGACTTAAAAATATTGCATAGTCTTTTTTATTTTATCTCCATATAAAAACAAGAAAAAAAGTTACATGTTGCTCTTTTCACTTCATTTTAAATACATAGTGCCTTCTTTTTATAGATCTGCCTTATTCAATTCACAACAGTTTTATACTTGGATAATCCATCCATTTCAATTACACCTGGTTTCTGCTGACAAAAAATAATTTCCGACTGATCATGCTGGCAAATGTCAACAGCAGCCTCCACCCATTGGAAAAAAGAATGTTATTAGATCAAATTGTTCATAATTTCAGTTATCTAAAAAATGCCTGTCTCCGAATTTGAACATTTTTTTATCTTATCTATGAGCACATTGGGCATTTCTGCTTTGGGGAGTGATGAGACACAATAGAAGAGTGCAGCAGCAACTGTGTTAGTTGTCTAAACTTAAGGTGTCACTACAACTCTGTTGGAGCCCTAAATATCCTCAACACCTGCCTATATTCCCAGTTTGTTCTCTCTATTTCATTTCTACTTGAATATTTTCTTCATTATCCTCACAGACATCAGCACTGGACCCTGGTCTGTGTGGAACACTCATAAGACTCAGGCCAGACATTCATGGACAAGGAAAGGAAGAATTAAGAGATATGGTAACTCTAAATAATAAAATTTGATGGCTCGAGTAAATTCACTTTCTCTTAATACAATTTGAATCGTGTTGATATCAAGACTGACATAGGTCTACATATACATGGGCAGATCCAGCAGTACAAAATACTCTGGCTGTTGAGACTACATATATCTCACCCCCTCAGGTAGCCTTATACACAGTGGAGTATATCTGCTAGAGCTGATGACATTACATGGGAATGCTGTAGGGTGAAATCTTCCCTGCCTTGTAGTTAAAAACAGAAATATGATTGACTTAAACAATGGCCACAGTCTCTCTCACAGGCTTCTTTCTTGCTCCTGGAGATCATAATACATTGCAATAGATGGGAGTCCTGTTGATTTGAGTGAAGTTGATGTAAGTGGTGGATCTGGTCCAGCAGTATCAGTGGACTATCCACACTGCATTAACTGTATGCAGAAGCTTTGAAGCAGTAAAATCTGGGAAGAAGTGTTCTGCAGATATTAGGATTGGTCTTGATCTATTTTAGTTCTTATTTAAGTATGATTTCATGTAAATAAATAAAATGATCACAGTAGCTAAAGGTTCAAAATGCCATGTTTATGAAAGTCTCACCTTCCAAGGAGTCATTGCTCTCTTTGGGCTTGTCTCTTCTGAAGAGAAGGAAATAGCATTTCAGACACTGAACTTCGAATGTAAGCACAAGAACTTTGCTGCTGCTCTCATTATTACACCAGCAGTAACCCTTATCAGGAAGACACAGAAACTTGTGTATGGTTATACTTTAAAATACATCAGTTAGATTTGCAAGTGATATCCCCCAGCACCTGCAGAGAAGTTCCTTTTACTTTTTTCACTTTGCTTTCACTTAAGTTTCAGTTCACTTCTGCCTCTGAAAAATAAAAAAATCAAAATAAATAAAATTAAAATAAAAAAATAAAATTATCATAAAAATAATAAGAACAATGTATTATAGCCTGTGGTTTTGTACTTGTTTAGTTTCTGATTAATAAGACCTTGAAATTGAATAGCAGAATTCTAGCAGGTTTTATATATATATATATTTAGTAGAGCTAAGCTGGAGTTTAAAACCCTTCACCTCTGGAATCTTGAGCTGAAATATTATTTAAGTCACAAATGAAAATGTGTGCAGCGACATGAACCTACTAGCATGTAGGCTGAGATTACAAAGCTTTCTCTCTCTTCAGTGGGATTGTTGGTTTCTGTTTAAGTGAAGGCCAAGGACTTGAACAGTAGGGATGTGTGAGCTCAGGACTCAGGTGCATTAGAAAAACTGGAGGAAACACAACAGTTTCCATCTCTAAAAAATGTTATTAGAGTTTGTGAGACAAAGAAACCAATGTAGGACTCCAATCCACTAAGCAATTAGCTTTCAGGCTTCAATACTGAAAAAAACCCTCAAATAATTGCTGCTCTTGAAAGATGAAGTCTAAGATATTAATGTGGACTTAATTGCTCCTATCCTTTTTAATGTATCCAGTTCTTATCACATTATCTTCCTATTTTGTAGAACAGTGAGACAGAGTCTGAGGGATCTACTTCTGCACACAAAATAAGCAACTACATTTGTGTAAGGCACTGCCTGTCCCATCTGTTCTCCGTTCTCTTTTGCCAGAGACTGCTGTTACCAATGAAGGATGGGAGAGGTCTGAATCAAATGTGCGCTCTTTCCCCAGCTGCTGTACTTCATATTTCAGTCTCCCAGTGAAGAGTTCAACAGCCCTGCAGTTAATATACAGAGCTGTGAGCTAGGATGGTTTAGGTGTCACCACATTCTCCTTTTGCCAGTTCTGCCACAGCAATTGGAACTTGCAGGAGAGGGATGACACAGAGAGCACATGGTAGTGACATGCAAAACTGTTCCAGCAAGATTCATCAAAACTTACACTCAGAGTCTGAAGATGTAAGTTTTCTGTGTGACTAAGCACTAGGATATCCAGTACATCAGGCTTGATAGAGGCAACCTACCTGGTAATAGGTAGGACTTACTAAGATCTGCAGTGTTCCCATATTCGTTACATCTAGATCTTTTTCATATAGATATCATAGGGCACACATTAGAGTAGAGTTTGCACAAACACTGGCAGGATAAAACACAATGCCTTTTATAAAATGCAGGAGTCAGTAGAGCACGTTGATAAACTATGGGGTATTTTTATTCATGTCACTTAGAAAGTCCATCTCCAAGTCCAGAACACTGTAAGCTCTTTCTGAGTGTGGAGATCTCACAGTGTCCTGAGAGCTGGGATGGTTGGCCATCAGGTGTCAGAAGCACATAAAAAGACAGTATGCAATTAACAGAGCAGAACAAATGAGAGCAGAAGGTGAATAGTAGTGTTCTAGTATCTCCACTCCTGGCTGTACTAGTCTCTTCACTCCCGGCTATTTCTGTATTTCATTTTAGGAATATACTGAAAAAATGTGCATTCTGTACGTTCACTTCTAGTGAGTTCCCAAAGTTACAAAGGAAGTCTATGGGAGACCACAGTAGGAAGTGTACCAAGTCCTCAGCTAATACCCCAAAAACTGGCTTTGTCCTTTCTCTCTGAGCAAGTTTGTTTCATCAAGAAGACTGTTAACTAGCTTAGTATTTCATCAGAGCATGGCCACAATCTTTCAAGACAAAGCTCTTGATTCCTAAACTGTAGCTAAAAAAGAAGAAAACCCTAAGACACTGTGAGTCTTAACAAATTGGTATCAGGGCTGGCAGATGACTCCAGCTATGGGCTCAGTCCAACAAATGAATTTGTCCATTTCCAGGATTTGTGATTAAATTCCCAGTTCTTGAAAATAAGCCTATGTTAATTAAAGATGAAGAGAAGCATAATTTCTTACTTTTACACAGAAAATTATAAAGTAAGCTGAAATGAATGGCCACCATTTATAGTGAAGTGAAGGGAACAAACCAACATGGTATATGTCATCCTAGAAAGTAATACCAAGATTATTTTTGGTCCCTGCCTAAACTCAAGTGGGAGGACTGCTTTGTGTATATGCATATTCCATTTGGCAATGCACTCACTACAGCATGCAGCCACCTACTAAATAATAGAACTTAAAAATTGAAAATCAAATGACAGAAAAAGCTATTTCCAGGTATTTAATCAAAGAGAGGATCAGCGTACAAAGCCCAAAGCAGGCCCTGCCCACAACTCTGACTGATCTGTCACTGTACAGCGGGTTTCAAACATCTGCATTACTTTGACTGGAATGCCATGAATAATTTATAATAAAGAATTTAAGAAAAATACATTAAAAAAAAGCACAAAAAACCACTCACAACATTAGTACCCCCACAGTAATCACCTGGCTTCATGTTTATTAGTGAAGTACTTTGGGTAGAAGACATCATTGATTTTATGAACCTTTGGGGAGGTTTCTTTTTAAAAATTAACATTTCGGCTTGATATTATTTTAGTATTTACCACTCAGTATTGTCTTAGATGTCATCTTGGCAAAGGGCTCCTAAACAACTGCCACTTTTAGCACTGCTGCCAAAAGGCCCCCTTTCACAATAAAGCATGCTGTGCTTTGGCAGGAAATCAATAAAGTGAAAATCTGTTCTCATCATCCATACATTTACCATCACAATCAACAATCAAAGGCAAGACCTGGGTTCTTTATCCACAGGCTCCAGCCTCCCAATTTTCTGCTATGAAAGGCAGCATAAATTAGAACCCTTGGTTCCTGTTAGCTGGGCTTAATGGGTATGATTTATGAACCATTAAATGAGGTTATGTAAATTGATCCTTAGCAGAATGCTAGCACACAGGTGACAGGTGCAGTACATTTGAATGATGAGTCCACAAGGGTTCTGTACAAATCAGATTTCAGTGACATTCAGTTTTAGGAAGGAGAAATATGTTGTCAACAAGGAAGTGATTTAAATAGTGCCCTGGGTTTGTCAGCAATTATGCTTTTCTTCTTAATTGCTGCAAACTATATAAATTCTAATACGAAATAAATTACTGATTTACCAGTTAATGACAAGGGGGTATAGACAAGAATGGTTTAAACATTAAAAAAAACACATTTTCTTTGTGAGGCCATATTCAGAGATGATTTCATTTATGCTGCTAAAGTTAGCAGATGCTTTGAAGTCACACGATAAACTTTGACATGAGCAAAGTAAAATTGTTTTATTACTAAATTATAGGAAACTGATTTTTTGCTACAGCAGTGGTTGTTCTTAAAAGGATGAAATCACCTTTTTACATAGAAAAAAAGGATAAATTATCCTTGATATTTTTATTTGGTTGTTTTTCATCTTAATAGCCTTTGCAAAATGAGACCAAATTACACTAACTAGATTCAAAATATTCTGTCTTACCATGGAAGGATTTTTATATAGTGACAGTGGAAATGATTACACTTAGCGATTTGAGGTTGGACTCATTTTCTTCTCACTGCTACTCAAAAGAACCATAAGGATTGACTGGCTACATTATATAAAACTTCTATAGGAAAAAAATGTTTTTGCTGTTGTAATACATTTAAATTAGTGCTGTTGGTGTTCAAGTTCCTTTGGCCTGGGGAGGAGGGATTCTGCAGAACTAGGTGGATTTGTGAGATATTTAAAATCTGCTTTTGCCTAGCCTGTTTAATAGTGTATTCCTATCTGTGGCCCAGTACACCTCAATTTAATGAATTTTTTCATTGAAATGAAATGAGATAGTACTAGGAGTGAAATAATATGGAAACATCTGTATGTTACTTAAGGGCAGCGGTTCTGGAGATAAGATTATACAGGAGGATATTTGATACAAACAAGACAACAGGGCAGTGTGAAAATACAGTGGTTTGGCCGTATTAGGTCATTTTCACCTGAGGAAGAAAATACAGAAGATGAGAGGAAGCCAGAAGAAAAGCCACCAGTAAGCTGCAAAGTCTAGTGTGATCTAAGGCAAACTGAACAAACTCAATGTGTTTGTGTGTCTATTTTGCCAGTCCACTCGTTGGCTATGTAGTTTCTGTTTTGTTTTGTTTTTTCCAAAAATGCAGTGAAGTTTGTTCAAGCAGCAACAATCATTTGTTAATTGAATTAGCATCACTTATTGTGTTTTACTTCAATGGAGGTTATCTTCAAGGTTCAGCTGCTTACACACTGCATTGTTCTGCTCAATGCATGTATGTAGCTCTCTGCAATACTTCTTTCACAGAAGCTGTCACTTCTACATCTGTGAAGAGGATCAACAGAAATGAGTCCAGAGTATACAGTGCTTTTGGAGGTGTGGAATGCAAACTGAAAGAATCACAAGGTTACAATGTGGGTAGGGAAGAAGTATGATGACCTTTGGTGAGGTGATGAAGTGCTGGGTTTTACTCCAGGTATCAAGGAAGAAGAGCCCATCTATTAATGTTATATGACAAAACCACCTCAAAATAAAGCAAAGGACAAACTCCCAAAAGTAAAGGAAAACCTCATTGCACTTGTTCATGCAAGCCTCATGAAGCCTCCATCTGTTCCATTCCAAAAGAAAGAGCTGTGTACACAAAGGAAAATAAGATATTTTTAAAGGCATTAGACTGAACTAATGAAAGTTATTCTCACCCAGCACACAGATTGCCTTACATTGCTGTATTTAAATGAATATTGCTATCAAAACCCTGCAACTAAAGTTGCAAGTAAAACTCACAGATTCTTCCTTGTGTCAGCTTGCTTCAATCAGTGTATGAAGTGGGTGACTAGTCAATGTTTCTCAGTATCCATCCTGCTTGCTGCATATCCTATACCCTATGTAAGCTTTACCTGAATGCAGAGTTTCTTAGTCTACATTTTCTCTGTCTTAGGAAGAACCTAAGTTTGCTGGATATTGAACACTCAAATAATCTCATTATCACAGTGAAGTTTGCGAGGGCTCTAAGACAAGGGCCATAGTTCAGTACCAGACTGAAGCCCAGTTATGATATATGGAAAGTGACTGTATAAAAGTAATGTCCTTTTATGAAAATGGTGTCCTGTGACTTTTCAGCATCGCACAAAATCTCCAGGTCAGAATTTAGGATACCGGACAATTTGCAGGAGAAATATTCCATTGCCTTAGTCATCTACTCATGCTGTGTCCCTTCCTGCCATTCCCTCCCTCACTGTGTGCTCTCTCTGGTTTCAGCAATTAATGACATTGGGCATTGAAATTGTCATATTCTGAAGCACACAGCACAGATTCATCCTCAGACTAGCCCTGACGTACACTGTAGTGAGGTTAAGGTCATGCTGAGAAAGCTAACAAAATCACGGAATCACAGAGTGTATCATTATGCTCTTATTAATTAATAATAGCAGTCAATTCTGGTAATTCTTATTTTGAATGTTTGAGTATATGACCTTCTTACAGCTCTTTAAGAGTGGATTTAAAGAAAGAAATGCTTTTTTTCCTAACTTCTTTGATTATAAAATTTTTGACATTGGAAAACCAAACATTTCACATTATTGCATTATCCTAAAGGTAGCAGTCAGTAGAACAGTCACCAGAACTTCTGATCCCCCAGGATCCCATCCCCTCTCCACAGTTTCTGATCCTATTGCTCTTTTCTCACTTCTCCGGAGCTCTGCCCAAGGTTTACTGCAGAGAAAATCTAGATCAAAACAGCTTAGAATGTCCCCCAGAATCACAGTGTACTTTCATTATGAGGTGCAAAAGCCCTAAGGGCCTCATCTTCAACTCCATATTATAAATGTAAAGGATTATTGTCATAGTGTTGCGCATCTAGTTTCTGGACATTTCTTCTGAAGCCAGGTCTACCAGATCTCTTGGCATCCTGGTCCCCACTCCTCACTCAATTTTATTGATAAGTGACACTGCAGAAGGGTTCTTTCTCCAGCTATGAGACAGGGATACAGAGAGTAAAACACCATTAGTCAAAACTGCTAGATGAATACAACAACAAAAAGAATTCTTATTTTAAACTTAATTGCCTAAAATTCTTTTAGTTTTGTTTTCTGAATTATTTCTATTTACACTACTCTGGACACAAAGTTGTTTCCTCCAGTGAGGCCCAAAAACTACTACCCACAAGCAATAAAGGGTAGGATGAAGCAGTAATGGGGCTGTTAGAAAACCCTTGCAGTGGGAACAAGGTGTCCGCTCTTATTCTGCATGATTTGTGGAAGGGCTAAAAAGGCAGTTATATTTTTCCCAAATGCGAAGAGATTTCAGTAAGTAATTATTTGATGTAAGATTACCCAATTTAAAAGAAGAAAGCACAAAACTGTTTTCAGATATCTTTGGCAGCATACAGGCACTGGATGAGGGCATTGATTGCCCCCTCAGTAAGTCTGCAGATGACACCAAGTTGGCTGGAAGTGTAGATCTGCCTGGGGTTAGCAAGGCCCTACAGAGGGATCTGGACAGGCTGGATCACTGGGCTGAAGCCAGTGTGATGCGGTTCAACAAGACCAAGTGCTGGGTCCTGCACTTTGGCCACAACAACCCCAAGCAATGCTGTGAGCTTGGGGTGGAGTGGCTGGAAGACTGTGTAGAAGAAAATGACCTAGGGGTATTGGTTAATGCTTGGCTGAACATAAGCCAGCATTGTGCCCAGTTGGCCGAGAAGGCTAGTGGCATCCTGGCTTGTATCAGAAATAGTGTTTCCAGCAGGAACAGGGAAGTAATTGTCCCTCTGTACTCAGCTCTTGTGAGGCTGCAGCTTGAGTATTGTGTTCAGTTTTGGGCCCCTCACTGCAAGAGAGACATTGAGGCTCTGGAGCATGTCTAGAGAAGGGCAACAAAGCTGATGAGGAGTCTGGAGCACAGGTCTTATGAGGAACAAATGAAGGAGCTGGGATTGTTCAGTCTGGAGAAGAGGAAGCTCAGAGGAGGCCTCTATAGCTACCTGAAGGGAGTTTGTAGTGAGCTGGAGGTCGGTCTCTTCTCTCATGTGATAGGATTCTTATCACTTCTCTAGTGATAGGATGAGAAGGAATGGCTTTAAGTTACACCAGGGGAAATTCAGACTGGATGTTAGTAAATATTACTTCTCTGAAAAGAGCTGGAGTGAGCTGCCCAGGGAGGCTGTGGAGTCACTGGCACTGGAGGTATTTAAAGAACGTTAAGACATTGTGTTGAGGAACATGGTTTAGTGGGAACAAATGATGATAGGTGGACAGGTGGACTGGATGATCCTGTAGGTCTTTTCCAACTTTGGTGATTCTATGATTCCATTATCACATGGTATACATAGTATTGTACCTCATATCCAAGGTATTACTTGCATATTGGCATGCTTAATAATTAGGGTTTTTCCTTCTCTTTTGGAGACCACACAAAGTTGGTGATATGGTCTGCTCTGATTCTTCCTGGTCCTCACTAAATGTCTCAGAAAAAATAAATAAGAAGAATCAAAATTGGCAGGTTTTCAATCTGAAAGAAAGCTTAAGGTATGTCAATTACTGGTGATATGCTTCCCAACTTCTTCCTTGGTAAAGTTTACACTGGGAAAAGAAAGAAATATCTACAGTGTACACTGTGAGTATAGCATTTTGCTGTTGATATTCTCTTTCACACAGGATCAGATAGGAATCCTCCATTGCTAGAGAAATTTAGGCTACTAAAAATCAAAGGGCAAATTCAGTAAATACTAGTCCTTACCTCTAGTATTGTAGAGACTGCAGAATTCTCTCTAGGATGGAAGAGGTTCAGCAACCAATGCTGTGTTGTGCTCCTTCCCTCTTTGCTGCAAACACAGTCTGAAAAATGCCCAGTGGAAATGAAAATTTAACTGCAAATTGTGTTTTGTACTGTCAAATTCAGAAAAAAAAAATGAACAGGCAAGGCCAGGAATGATTTATTGGAAAGCTGGTGCTGCAAGGTTAATTTTATTAAATAGAAAATTAGTCTCAAAAAGTATAGTTTAACTGGAAATGCTTTTGATAGAAGAGCTGTATACTCTTTGTCATTTCCTTGGTTTTAACCAAACCTTCAAATATCTGTTGAGCTTTAATTGTGCTTAATTACTGTGCTCACTTTCTTTCTCCATCTATTATTACTTTTACAAGTTTTTAGCCCGTCTTGGGCCTGATTCTTCCTACTTCAATAGAAGTTTTATCAATTTAATTGCACTACTATTAGTAGAATAACTTTTGCATAACACTTGTTCCAGTAAAGATAGGTACTGGCTTCAGGATCTATGATCCAGGATTTCTGTAAAGGACAAGTTTTTAAGCCAAGCATTTTCTTGAAGATCCTGCATGGATAGAAGACAAACACCTCATTGACAGCTGTGTATTACAAAGCTGCGGCCTTTAGGAGCAGAATGAAGCTGCTCAGTAAGAAAATAACTTCCACCTAGTGGCTTTCCAGAAAACTGACATAGTGAATTTCTTGTGGAAGTTCAATTTCTATTTTTCCATAATCAAGGGGCAATCTTGCCACAACTCTTATTCGGTGTAAGTGAACTCAAATGTATTACTTATACATATAGCACCTGGTACATTGTTCACAATATTTTATGCATCACCACACTTGTGAATCTATTGAAACACCAACAATATTCTGTCAAACTTAAGATTAAAACTTTTTATGATTTGCAGTGGTAAACTGATTTTACTCCATCCAGCTTTGCTATTTCATACTGAAAACATGTTTAAACATCAACTATACTAATATCCATGTACCCACTTCAGAAAAAGCTGTTCTCATTTTCTTTGTATTAAACCACCAGCTTGTCAAAACTGGATATGTAGGCATTTGGGTAATAGAGTTTACTGTAATATAAATGAATAATAAATTTGGAAATATTTGAATCCATTGTTTTAAATGGAAATATTCAGTAGTTTAGGATTATACACCTGGCATAGCTGAATAAAGAAAAACTCTTGGAAATGTGTGTCAATATATTGTTTTTCATACATTGAAACAACAGCTACCCAGTATTAATGATTACAGTGCTAAATTACACTAGCTGAGAGTCCAAGCCACTAGGCTACTCTGAATATTTATATATATATTTTACAGAACACAAGTATTAATAAGTTATTTTTAAATTCAGAGATTACTTTCTTTGCTAAAATTTGCATTCAAGCTCAGCATAAAGAACATATGTATTGGTTGAAAATGGGCTGTGATGAATAGCATTACTTGATAAATAATTTTGACAGGATTCTTTCTATTGCTTACTGTAGTGGAAATGCAAGTCATGACTTGAACCAGTGATTGAGCATCAGGTAGAAAGGCAGGGCCAACCCAGGGTAGCAGTGCATGTGAGTGACCGAAGGAGATAGAGCTAGAATCCACCTCTTACCAGACTTAATTTAAAGATTGGTAGGCTGCAGGTGAGGGTATCTCATCTGGAGGTCTCTGCCCATTTGAGGACCTTATAGGCTTTCTGAAGGTAAGTAGTTTCTTTCTCTTATTTCTGCACCTACTGCTATTACATATAAGCAGATCCAGTCTTGCTGTAGCCTGAGACTTTCCTTTTCTGTCATGCTATATTTTTAATTTCATTACACTGGCTATGAGTGAAATTCTGAAATATAATTCAAATGCCTGCTTTTGTAAAAGTGAATAAAAAAATCAGTAAAAATATTTAATACAGCTGAACTATTTGCTGGAATCTCAGAACCTCATGAGAAACTGCACTTAAATTTGTTTCATAACTTCTAAATGCCTAAGCTAAAAAAAATATAAAAAAGTGAATAAGCAGAAAAAAATATGACAATTTCATTTAAAGGGATTATTTTTTCCCTTCCAGATATCTAAAGAATGTAGTAGTATATAGAAAGGAATAAACCACTTTTCTGCTGCTGTTTTGCCCTTTGTTCAGCCTCATATTTTCTAGCAAAATGATCAGAAGCTGAAGGCTGTAAATACTGTACATATATGTGGAAACTTATGCATAACACAGGACAGAAAAGATTTTAATTTAAGTCAACAATTCTCTAACTAAATTAAATGTGCTTTAATAGTTTAGCTTGCTATAGTATGGTATTGCTGTTTTTATTTGTTTATTTGTGTTTGTGTGAAATGGGTAGAAACAGTTCAGAATCAAGTAGCTGCATACAAACTGATTAACTTTGATTCTTGTGATTTCTAATGGTAAACTGATTTTATTTCAAGATTTGCTATTTAATACTAAAAAAAATTAAGCACCAACTACAATAATATACTTGTACCCACTTCAGAAAAAGCTGGAGGGATGGAAATATTCTTTATTTTTATGTGAATGGTTAAACTAGCAAATTAAACTAAATAAACACTATTTTGAATTAGGTGATTACTATGTGGCAGTTCTCAATAGTATGCATCTTACTAATGGTTGCATCACACACCATGATGTATATAGTATTATGTCATGATGGGACAAGCTGTGCACTATGTAAACTATATAAATTCAGCTATATGAATGTTAAGAAACTTTTCACTTGTAGAGTGGTGAGGCCCTGGGCAGACTGATCTGGTGGGGGGCGATGCTATCCATGGCACGGGTTGGGACTGAGTGGGCTTTATGGACCACTCTGACACAAGATATTCTGTGAATGTAATGGGTGGATGTGAAGAGAAGGCTTTAAGTGCATGATGGGAGATCCACACATACAAGCAGCCTTCTAAACCTTGACTGTGGCTTTGTTGTAGCTCAGTGATGTCTTGATGTGACAGGAATTGTTTTTAGAGCATCTTTAAATGCTAGGGGGCATCTTATTCCTCTTTCAATCTCTTGTGAGGTTGCCCAGCAGCACCAGGAATGGTAAGAGAAGAGATGTAGCCTTTAAACCAGCCCCTTTCTAGTCATCTCCTTGCCCTCTGAGGCTGTTCAATAATATTTTCAAAATCTTCATTTTCAGGATCAAGCTTTTATATCCTGCTGCCCTTTAATGAGGTGTCAGGAACAGTTTGAGGATTGCAATACTTTCTTACTTACTATAATGGGTGTATAATTATTCAGGCTAGCGAATTGCAATTAATTTTGTTTATGGAAGGTGAAATTAAACCATTAGTTAATCAAAGATACTGTGCATGTTCATCAGAAAACACTACAAGAAAAATAAAATAGAGACAAATGACACCTTGATATTGTTTCCAAGATTTCAATTTCTATCTTGGAATAAGGAAAATTCAAAGAAAAAAATAGAATCCCAAAAAATTTTTAAGCAAATAATTTTATAATTGCAGGAGACTTTTTAACATTATAAAATGGAATTAAACCTCAATTATTCCAAGCCATTCTCAGCATAGTGAACCAATAGATTTCCTATACTGACTCAGAGTAAGAGATAATAATCCCACACATTAAATCACTCCTACAGGCAGACAGGAATACCTGAGAAATGCTGCACCTTGTCTAGGAAGGTGGACAACATATCAAGAGCCAGGGAACATATAGTTTAAAATGCATCTGTGATGGCCATTTGCGCAGTAGACAGGGAAGGAAGTTGATTTTTGTTTCCATGGAAAAAGTGCTAGAACTTAAAATATATTTGTTGCTCTAAAGATAAATAGATTAATAATAAATGCATTACATCAAAACACAGATATATCCCTCCCCTTTTTTCTTTCTTCTCTTCTTTGACAATAAAATACATTTGTTGAATAAGGATGTAAAGGGATCATTTTATTTCTATCTGCTTGTATAAAATATTAAGATTTTATTTTGTCAAAAGCACTTTCCGCTACTGGTATTTTCCAAAAAGGATACATTGGGACAACAAGAAAGTGCAAAATCATTTCAATTGAAAAATGTTGAAATTCTTACTTGTTGCTGTTTGTATCATTAAAATAAATATCTACCAACATCTGTATCTACCCAGAAGTCTGTGTGTGTTTGTGTGAGGGGGGATTAAGTCACGCATATGGAGGTGAATATAAATGTCATATTTTATGTATATGTATATTTATATCAAATGCATATTTTACAGAAGGCAGACTAAGATAGTATATATCTTATTACCAAGAACCTCATACAAACACTATGATGCTCCACTGCATGGCACCACTCATCAGACTAGACTGGATTTGTAAACCCACAGCAGAAAGTACACTGCTGAAGAGAGATGGCCTTCAAGAAGCAGATAATAGGAGAGCCAGCCTTGGTGCTCGTGCTTATCATTGAAACTCAGTTGCTCCTGTTGTCATCAATCAGGTTGAAATACCTTCTGTTTACAGTTTAAAACTCCTAAATGGATTAGTTTACCACAGCATAATATGATGATTCTGGAGTATAAAGGATAGAAGACTTCATTTCTTTGATGGAAGTAAAGGAAGCTTTTATTTTTAAATTTCTACTACTCAGTGCAGTACATCAAACAATCAGTTTTAATATCTTAAGGGTTAAGTGCACTCTTGTAATTTAGAACTAATGATTTTTATTAAGCACTTTTACTGAATATCTACATCATGTACAACTCTGCTGATTAAGTATCTGATAGTGACTGGTGAAGCAGACACCTCCATGAATTAGGGACACATTAGTGAATGTGTTGTGTCTATGGTCCTTAATCTTAGGGAGTATTGAAAAATAAGTACATTTCATGTAAAATGTATCCATAAAACTGCAAGTGAATCAGCAGTTTGCTGCCTGTGCTATACCATAGCATCTTTTAACAGGTTAAAGAAATCAAATTCATAAATTCATGAGGAATGAGGCTCCCAGCACAGGGTTTATGAAATGTTCCTCAGTGCACTGAAACTTTATGTGAAAATCTAGGAGGCAATTTCCATGTGTGATGGCCAGCTTGTCACCGAAAGCCTGTGTCTGAGGGATGTTTGGTCAGACTGCCCGTGTGGGGCTCTGGGACCAAGGAATGTCCAGTGCATACTGATGGGAGCTTCGTCTGCAGGCTTGCACAAGCCCCTTTATGTTCAGAGATGTTGTTCTATCTGCACCCTCATTAACTTCAATGGGAGCTGAGAATGCACAGCACCTTTGAAAATCAAGCAGCTCAACTCACAGCTTCGGTTTCCCTAGCTATAAATTGAGACTAAACCTTTCCTATTGGCCTCATAGAGCTGTTGTGAAGATTAATTAGATAATGACTGCAAAGCCCTTTGAACATGAAAAGTGCTAAGAATTGTTGTTACCAAATAATGGCAAAGATTGGGCTATTCTTCATTGCTGTCAAATAATAATAAAGAGATGTGCTAGTCTAAGGAAAGGAGAGGTGGGAAATAAAGGGCAATAATGGCTGCTGTTGTTTGCGCATATGGTACTGAATAATCTTTGCAAGAAGAAGCCAATCTTGTGAAAAGCTATCTACTGTAATGGTGCTAGGGTTATTGACAGGTCTGGCTATAAGTGCAGGTTCCATTAGATACATCAGCCACAATGTATTCGCGGCAAATCTCACTGATGATTGCCCTCCTGCAGAGGGAGAGATAAGACAAACTATGATTGAAGTAAAAGTGTAAACAGTTAAAAAAGAAATAGAAGTCAACCACTGCTCTCCCACAGGGGCAAGGACCAAGGATTGTTGCACCTGCAAAGCAGTAATAACAGCAAATGTTAATGTGATATGTGATTGTAGCGTGGATGCTGCTTCAAGCTCTCACTAAAGAATTTATGTTGTTTAGTTTTTTTATATGTATATTAAGTGAAGTGCACTCTTCTAGACTGGGGCAGTGCAGGGCACAGTACGGGCAAGCTGAAGGGGTTTTACACGAATTGTGCTAACAGGAACATTCTGTGGTAGTACGAGTTATAGCTTCTACTTTCTACAGGCCTCCAGTAAAAGCCTCTGAACAAATACAGACTTTCCTAACCTTAGTCCTGTGCCATAAACTATATGTGTAATTGAAGTTTGTATTAAATCCACTATTGCAGAAAGATATTATTAATTGATATCAAAGTATGATATAAATACTTGTCTTTGAGGACAAGAAAGAAACTGAATGACACCACATCCAGTGTTAGCCAAGTACCTCCTATTTTCTCAGGGATATGGGATGTGATGCTAAATCATGTTTGGAGCATGAAGGGTGGCATAATATACCCTCTGCAATTTTGCAATTTTGAAATAACATGCCGAAGAAGCACTCTAAGGTCAGTTTGTGTGTATAGCTTCATAAATAATGAGGTTCATGTTCATCCCTGAAAGTCAACCATCAAAAGAAGTGTGACCAGCAGGTTAGGGCGGTGATCCTGTCCCTCTATTCTGCACTGGTGAGACCTCACCTGGAGCACTGCATCAAGATGTGGAGTCCTCAGTACAGGAGAGACATAAACCTTTTAGAGAGCATCCAGAAGAGGGCCACAAAAGTGGCCTCATCCAAGGGATGGAACAGCTCTCCTTTGAGGAGAAGCTGAAAGATCTGTGGCTCCAAGGTGACCCCACAGTGGCCTTTCAGTATCTAAAGGGAAACAACAGGAAAGAAAGGGACAGACTCTGCAGAAGGGTCTGTTGTGATAGAACAAGGGAAATAGTCTCAAGCTTAAAGAGGGTAAATATAGGTCAAATATAAGGAAAAAGCTGTTTACAGTGAGGGTGGTGAGGCACTGGCACAGGTTGCCCACAGAGGTTGTCCTGTTCCTGGAGAGTTTCATGGCAAGGCAGGATTAGGCCTGGAACAACCTGATCTAGCTGTGTAGTTCCTGTTCATTGCAGTAGAGTTGGACTAGATGACCTTTAAATGTCTCTTCCAACTTCAGGGATTTTATGATTCTATGTAACTGCCCCTTCAGCTGCCTATTAGCTCTTGTTTCCTTTCCCATCTCTCCCCCTCCACCCCCACCCAACTCGATACAATTTTCAAACTCTGGGTTAGTTCCAGTCATACTTACTTGAGCAATGGAAGTAGCAATTAACTTTCTAAATATTTAATGAACAAACAAACAAACAAAAATCCTGTCTGGTTAGAAGAGACTCTATTTGTGGCATAGAAGAGAATTCATTGTCCATCAAACATAGCAGCAGCCAGCTCATTCAGAGATCACATATGTACTAGCCAGCCCATCACTATTCCTGTGCCAGACGTGCTGCCTCTCTCCAAGCTGGCAGGACAAAATAGAGAGGTAGAGAACATGGAAAGGAAACTATAGATAACATGGACTTTCTGTTGTACTGGGCATACTAGAGATAGAAAGAAGCTAGAGGTAGGGGCATCATCATCAGTGATCAAAGACACTGGACGAAGTGAGCAGCAATGGAAGGCTGGAGGTATGGAGGCAGGACAAGGCAGAACTATGCTGGGAAACATTTAGAAGACCTGGAGAGAGCAAGGAAAAGATATAACTCAGAGAAAACAAGGCTTAATTCTTTATATTACTCAGGGAAAAACTTCTTAAACATATTGTAATGATGTCACAGGTTCAGTGATCTGGAATATATGTATTAGGACACTGACATTCTTATATAAGCCTAAATAACATTATAAAATTACTAAATATTGAGTGTCCTTATATTCATTTGAGACAAAATACTGGGATAGAGAAGAGAATGGTATCTAATCAGTAAACTTATAAAGACAGTCACACAATCCATTTCAGTGAATGAGGCTTCATGGAAAACTAGTGATAAATGTAATTACATCTTTTGATTAAATGAAAAGGTTTTGTTGCTACATGAAGCTGCACAATATAACTGAGTTGAGATATTTTACTTTGTACTGTGACCTTCTAGTTGAAAGTGACACAACATAAAATCTGTGTAGCATATCTTAACTGGCCTGAAATTGCTGATACAGCTAAAAAATAATTGCATGGAGGGCATCGTTATATAATGGGGTTCCACATAGATCTATTCTTAGTTCACTGCTATTCAATATCTTTATCAATGAGATGGAAGAAAATAGAAACTTGTTGTTGGCAAAGGCTGCAGATGCCATATTCATATATAAGAAGTTAGTACGTGACCTGATTTTTAGAGGCGCTAAGCGTATTTAGGCAATCAAAAAGGAGGATTTTGGCTCAGAAACTAAAAACACAGATATGCAGCTCTTGCAGTGCCAAGCTTTTAAGCACCTTTTGGGCTAAGCTCATCTCAAAATGGGCTTCATAGCAGATGAGAGAGATTAAGAGAGCGTTGTCCAAGCTAACTGGTACAAAATGCCCTTATTCTTTCAAGTTTAGGCACCTATTACTAATCTGCCAGAGATCAGAAGGAAACTGTCTTTGTCTCAAAATCCTCACGGTGAATTAAACATGTAATTTCTGCTTCACACAGTGAAGCTATTTTACAGTGACTGCTCACTGGACTATGTGGGATACCAGGACTTAACATCCCCCTTTTGTATGAGCACACTGGCACATACATCTCTTGCATTCTAGGAAGGTGCCTTCACCTGCAAGTTAATTTTGATGGAGGCAATTTCCATCCCTCCTGTTTGAGGTGGGACACCATGTAGAAACGCTAGAAAAACATCACACATATGTTCAGACAAGCTTTGTATAATATAGCAGTAACAGCATCTTCTGCCCTGACCATCTGATAGTGAGAAACAGATGTCCACTGTAAGAAAATAAAATCAGTACTATAACACTTAGGGCAAGAGAGAAAATATGAACAGGTGAGCAGATGCTACATCCCATAGTTGGAGTAGAGGATGGACAAGTATTCCCAGGTCTTGCCATTTAAACATAGTCTGAGGGAACAGAAAATCTTCAGTCTTCTCTCCCACTCACTATCTGACATACTCTAATCCAATCCGTTTATTAATTTCCCTTCTCAGGTAATTATTACTGGCCTCTTCCATTTCTTTCCAGAATTTTTTTCTAGGCTTAAGAGTAAAGCAATGGTCTGGCATAGGCATTACTCCAGATAGCAGATATAAACATACTGGAAGGACAGAGTAAAAAAAATCCTAAAGCAACTTATTAACAATGATCATGAAGTCAGGATAAAAGAAAAGGATAGAAACTCCTTTATTTGTCCAAAATGGGGATTCCTAGGACAGAGGTTATGTTGCTGGTCACAACACAGCTGATAAAGCTACTTTCTGGGATCTGCCCTGTGCTCCCAGTGAACCAGCAAGAACTGTAGCTTGTGATGTCTCAGGGTGGCTTATGAAGAAGTTCTGGAGTATCTACCATGATTTTTGCTACTGTATTCAGGGCTATTTTGCAGCCCTGTTGTACTGCAAAGCAAAAAGACCCCATGCATGAATATGCCCCTTTATCAGTATGTGTCCTTATTCTTCCAACATTTAAACAAAAGTGTCTTAATGTTCTTTTGTAAGAACAGAGTGGTACAGTAACCATTTAGTTACATTGAGTCTTGTGCAGGGAGTGCTTTACACATGTCTGGACTACAGCACAGTGTGAAGTGTCTGAACAGGCTTTAAATTATACAGATCCAGTCTAGCCCTTCCAGAACCTTCCAGAAAAGTGCTCTTGTGAGCTCTCTTAATCCCCACTACCTTTGCAGCAAGGATCTAAGCCTAATTATATTCTTTAGTAAACAGCAAGAGAAGAGTGCTCCTGAACTTGGAATTGGTGTATACCCCATTCCTGTTGTAACCAATGCCAGAGGGAGTTGTGGTCTGCTCTGAACAAAAAAAAAAAAAAAAGGAAAAAAAAGACAAAAAAAGAAAAAAATAAAGCCTATCATATGGATGACTGGTATGAAGGGAATATGGCGAACAACTACAGCCCAGTGACCCACACCAGGCCCAGGAGAAGCTGGATCCTTTATTAGATGCAATGGAGTTTATTTCAATTTTACCTGACATAATTTGGTGCCACTTTATGTATTTCAATACTTCTTCAGCACAGAAAGTAGTTCTCTTCAGTACAGGCAATTAGTAGCTATCAGTGTGCAGTATGGAAATGTTTTTCTCATTTTGCTCCTACAAAGCACACTGTGTATCACATTAACACAGTCTGACAGCAACAGATGACGGCTATAAAAAATCCAACAGGAAAATTAACAATAATGCTTCAAAAATCATCACTAAGGACCTGATCGTGCTAATTGATGTTTAGGATGAGTCATCCAATTAGATCTTTAAAATAGGACTGGCTACTGTTCTTGCATTATTGAGATTGCATGTTGTAGACCTTTGACAGTATCAAGCAGTCAATGAATGCAAATTAATGACCATTGACCCACAGAAGCAGAAACAATTACATCTATGTTATCTTGCTTCAGCATCCCAGGGGGTGTCCTGACTCACTGGCTGCACTGCCTAGCCACTAACAGTCCTCATGGACTTAGAGCTCTTCAGCTGATAGCAAGCAGGGAATCTCAGAGCACCCAACCTTTAGGGTACCTGCAAGGTACTAGGGAGATCTGGATGGGCTGCACAATCCCAAGTCCATCTCTTCCTGCAAAACCTGCTTGGTCCAAGCCACAGTTTCCACCCTGCCTCAGATTTCCTGTGCCTCTGTGCAAAAACACAGCACAAATGTTTCACCTCAATTATGTCAAACAGCTGAGGAAGGTACAATGCAGCTTCTCATCCCAGTATGAAACTCATATGCTTCTTTCTTGGCAGAAATTGGAAGAGACAACATTTCTGGAGAGAACTACAGCTATGCAGAGATAAACTCATTCTGCAAGATAGTATACAGGTAAGCTTGAGAAAATGCTGAGAAAGTTTTCAAGCAAGGCTAAAATAGACAGCTTTTAGTCACACAGCTGCTGTGTAGACTTTTTTACCCACTGAAGAGAGTATTCTGAAGAGACATACTCCCAGAAAGGCTGAAAATGAAATATTTATCTCAGTGTATGCCTCTTTACAAATGAAACATTCATTGTGAAGGGTCATGACAAAGCTACAGGAAGATGTCTATCCCAGGAACAGAGGTGAAACCACTTCCAGCAGGAATGACTTCCATGCCCGGCACTTCTCTGCCACAGAGAGGATAGAAGCAGCTTTCTAAGAAGGGGCAATGGGACCAGGCTTGGGGGAATATGATGGGGGGGAAACAAAACTAAGCACAGAACGCCTTGTAAAGAGATGCTGGAACCTGGCAAGTGGGAGGTTTGCTTCCTTGTACATTTTCTTTGTGGTTGTGTGAAGTGGAATGACTGTTGCTTTAAATTCTGGTTGCTATCTTCTAAAAAAGAATTGAGAATAAATGTGTATAATTATACACAGAATATTAATCTTCTTCCTGGTGATCTACAACTCTAGCATATTCATCATACTGGAACTGTGCTCAAAAGTATTTTCATCTGATTAAAACTGCTGATTCATCGATGCATGTAATCCTTCGCTAATAGTATGTATATAAATGGATCTTAACAATTTAAACATCAGTTATTTCTCCTTTATCGTTGTTATTTGCTTTTTCTTAAATGCTGGACACCACACTGAACTTTTACATTTTGACAGGACAAGGGGAAAGGGCCTCACGTTGCACCAGGGGAGGTTCAGGTTGGATAATAGGAAAATCTTCTCTAAGAGTAGTGAGATATTGGAACAGGCTGCCCAGGGAGGGTGGAATCAGCACCTCTGAAGGTGTTCAAGAACAGTGTGGATGTGGCACTAAGGGAGATAGGTTAGTGGGCACTGAGTGAGATGGGTGGAGATGGGTTGTCATTTGTCTGGATAATCTTAGAGGTTTTTCCAACCATGATTCTATAATCTATGATTTTATGATTGAGATTTCTGGAGAGGTAAGGTGTAGTGGTCTGGGATAGACGTAGAAAACTAGAAACATCTGACTTTAGCTGTGGCATCAGCTTCATTGTGTAACTTTGGATTAGCCTGTAATCATGATACACTGATAGCTAGGAGTCAGTTTTAATTAGCCTCAGTCCTGGACCCACGTTTTTAGGACCTGTGAATACTTAAACACGATGAAGACCCATCTAACTCAGTATTGGAAAAGGTCAAATTTCATGGTGTGAAACTCATTGACAATAATACTCTGCAATGCTTTTTTCCACCAACTCAAAAATTCACATTGGAATATACTTGTATGGTCTCACCAGAAATACATCAATTTGACATTCCTTATTTCCAACTCTTCTGTACTTTCTACTATTTATAAATAGGAGCTACCTTAGAAGAAAAGACAAGAGTGCCAAATTGCACCATTGCAGCATTGCACAAGAAAACTTGGGATATTTCCTCCTTCAGTGCTCGTGAAATAGAAATGCAATGCAAATAACTTTGGTTTACACCAAATGACACGCAAGCAGAAAATATTGTTCCATGTGGCTCAAAATGTTTGATGGTAACTTCAAGGTGAACCCTAAATATCATTACAGATAGACACTTAGGGGATATATTTTATGAGTTGCAATACCATCCCCGTTGAAATCTTTGAAGCTGCAACTTAGTTCTGTTGGCCAGAGGTACTAACAGATAAAAGTTCCACTACTTAACCTTGTTTCAGTGCATGTTCACAACTGCTCTGCAGCAAAGCAGCCACCTAATACCCACTATTCCTTGTTCACATCCATAAATCAGTCACAGTCTCTTGAGGAGCTTGAAGCAGTCGCTGCTCCCACACTACACGAAGCATGCATCTGGGAGACTGATTTGGTGTGAAACCCAGTCATTTTCTTTATCAAAAATGAAGCATAGCTGCTTTTTGTACTGTACTCTGGTGTTTGGAGTATTTCCCTTAGCTTTTTCCTCAAGCTGGAAGACAAAAAATTATCAAATCCAAACTGCTCAGAAGCAACACTTCACTTTCATTTGGAAACTTTTCTTGGAACTTCTTCACTGGTTGTTGGACCTGTTAAACAATAATTCAAAATTTCCCCACTCTTGCAAGCGCTCTAGGCAATAGGTTTTATGATCTTGCCCACAGACCCTTTCTCTTGCAATCTCTCCTTTCTCTAAAAATGACTTGAGTAGTTAAAGCCAATAAATTATTCCAAGTTCTTCAGTTTAAATGGAGGGAAGTTTGTAAAGGATTTTTACATGTCAGAACAGCAGCTGGAGTTATGAAAATTTGGAAATCAGCCTTTCCCTCATGCTAGTTTAGGCAGCCTCTTGCTTACTTGCTGCATTGTTCTGAGCTAATAAACTCCTCCTGCGTCTTGATCCTGGGTAGTTGTGTGATCACTATACACCTGTTAATTGGGTTACAGATATCTTAAAATTTGTAATGCTCAGAATCTTGGTATCCAAGATTGTTCAGGAATTTATCTACTAGGCCTAAAGTATCCATTCTGAATATGCAAATTTCTACAGTGCCACTGAAAATTAGATCTTCTATCTATCTAGTCAGTGCCTAATTTCATAGTTGATATTCAGAAATGCTTTCCCAACCTCTGTTTTTTTGTTTGTAAAAATGGAACATTAACACTTAATTGCTTCTCAAAACTTTGTGGGAGTTAATGTTTCTAAAGCGTTTCAAGAATGAAAAGGACCACATAAACTGACAACTACTGTAATTAAGTATGAATTATTTAAAATGAAAAATTTGTATTGCAAATGAAGTGCTGGAGCAATATATTGAACAAACCACCAAAAACCTCACAAAAATTACTAACCAAAACAGAAGGCTTAGACATAATAATTTCTTAGCAAAGTATTAAGCATTAACTGTGTGGTAGTAATTGATCACATGTGCAGATTGCCTCATTTTCATGGAAAGCAGTTTAACAAAAAATATTTTACTTTGTATTTGGAATAGACAGGAGTAGACATATGAGCAGGCAGTCAGCACTGACTTTGGAGCCCTCAGCAGCAGTTTCATAGTGACTGTTCGTAATTGACACTTCACTATTGTCTTGAAACCTCTGTTTTGCAGTATTGACACATCTTTTCTCTTGCAGTGTTTCAAATGTAAGTTCTTGGCAGTAGCTACTGTTTGATTATATGAAAACTGATAGGGCAGTTAGACTTAAATTCCTGTTCTGACATATCGTCTAGTACAAATAAATAACAGATACCACTCCTAATAACAAACTTAATGTATTTGAAAAATATGATATGACTCTGCAGGGCCTGTGTTAGTAAGTTCTTGGGTTTTGGCCTACATAGCTAAAGCATGCTGGCCTTGGCATCTACAGGTGTACTAGAAGCACTTGTAATACTTATATTTCTACACAATATTGTTGCACATGTGTCCTACACCTAGATGTTCAGATTTTTTTTCAATTTAGTTTAATTTTGAAGTACTTCAAGAGGAATTAATTATATATTAAATAGCAAGGAAATGACTTCCTCTTTAAACCTACCCCATGAAAGCTGGTTTTTAATTTATAAGACAATGCATTAAACAAAGAAATATTGCTCTTTTCCCGTTTGTAAAACAGGTTAAAAAGTCTTTTAAAGGACAATTAGACAATTGTTACAAATAGCTACATGAAAACAGATACAACAAGCAAATATGCATTTGTAGCAAATACCTCAAGTGAGAATTTTCTGGATGAAACATAGTGGATATAGTATCAGGACAAAGGAAGCTAATAATTCATCTATAATATAGTATGACAAGACAGTGATTTTAGTAACAACATACCACAGTAAATAGTGACTAATATTCAATACTTCTTTTTAGAAGTACAGGTGTTATTATTTTGCAGATATTTTATGAAATCATTCTATTCAGAATAAGACCTAATGGCTGGAAAAAGGGCAACATAATGTTAGTATTGAAGATAAACTCTGGGAACACTTCAGGAAATTATAGACCATTTAGTTTGGAAGCCTTTTGGGAGGAGCGAATCTTAAAAAGCATTTTTGGAGATTTAATGGGTATGGTTTAGAAAAGCACAGCTTGATGAAGGATAGCCAATATTACCTAAGGAATGAAAGGTCATGCTTCACTACATTCTGAATTTCTTTAAGGTTATACATAATCAGAGCAGCAAGTAGATAGCATCCACTTGGTATTCATTTTCAGAGTATCCAGGAAAATTTCAAGTCAATGACAAATATAGTGCATTATGATTTTGGTAGAGAAATAAAGGAAATATTTATTTTAACAGAAAAACTTTATTATTCTGAAACAAGGAGGAGTAGAACAACATGGGTATTAATGATAGGGCTTTGTATTTGCATTTTATACGTATTAGTGAAAATAGTAATACTAAGATCAGGCTATGCAAAACCACATTATTTAAGTTCCCAGAGAGTACTTAAGTATATATACAAATCTATGTAGATACTGAAACTGTACTGTTAAAGAGAGTGGAATTACATATGTGCTGAAATGATTTGTAGAGAATAGAAAGTTCAGCTCCTTCAAATATAAACTCACTGAATTCAGATGAAAAGAAACATCATTCATATGAAAAAAGAAACATTTTTTGTAACTTATTCATCAAAAGGAGATATGATAATTATAGGACACAGTTTGTTTGGTTTTTTTTAAGTCAGCCCTCTAATCACTTCCAAAATACTGTGTTTTGATTTATGCAACTCGGATCCTTTGATCTTTCTCACCCTACCATTTACAATTCCTTGTGCTCCTGACCCAGAAAATTTTGAGTGCTCCAAACAAAGGAAAATGTGATACAAACAAGAATTTCCAAGAACAGTTGAAGATCTTTATGCATGGATACTGGAGCAAAAACTCTTTGAAACACTTGCCCCACAGAAAACAGATGAGTACTTGTACTTCTGAAGATCAGTCCAATGTTAAAGAAGTCCCAAATTTAGCACAAAAAAAAAAAAAAAAAAAAAAAAAGAAGAAACCCAGGACTGTCAGAGGTCACAGTTTTTGAAATTTTTAGCTAAAATGCATAGTAATTAGAGTATCAAAGACTAATTGTACAGCACATTCAACAGAAATATATTTCTACAACACATAATTATCCAGTTTAGTTAAATGGATATCAACCTAATTTAGAGTACTATAAAATCTATTCAGTAAAGTTAATTACTGTACCAGTTTACATTAAGCATACAGATACCATGAGACCAAGGTGCATACTTATATCATGCATATTTAAAAACAGAATATATTTAGTTAAAATCTCTTCTTTCTCAAATCATTTTTCCCTTTCTTCTCCAGTATCAGTAGCATTCTGAGATTTCAGCTCAAACCTCAAGCTGAAATTTGATATTATAGAAAATACTCTTTAAACAAATTTATAGCTGATCGCAGTTTAGAAATCTTGCAACATAGTAGTGAATTAGTTTCCATAGCAGTATTTTGCTTTTCAGTTCTCCCAAGATCTAAATAGGCACATGCATATTTGAGACATAAATGACATAGTTAGTATGTTAACATCACATTACCTATCAACATCTTTCTTTCTTGAGTGTCTGACAAAGGAAATCCTATCCAGAAAAAACATGGGGAGGGTGAAAAGATGAAAGGGTTAAAGATAAAAGATTAAAGGAACGAAAATATGCAGAAAGATCTTTAATGATTATCCTCAGCATAGGGTTTATCTGGGAATTTGGACACTCTCTAAATCATTTACTAGAGACAGTGCTGTAAAAATGAAGCATTTTTGTCTTCAAATGTGAAAATGATAGAACTTCTTCTATCTTCACAAAATGATAGAACTTTTTCTTCAAAAGATCTTAGAAATCTTAAATGGTTTCAGACTAAAAGAAGAGAGATTTAGGTTGGATATAAAGAAAAAAGGATAGTGAGGCACTGGAACAGGTTTCCCAGAGAGATGGTGGATGCCCCATCCATGGAGGCAGTCAAGGTCAGGCTGGATGTGCCTTTAAGCACTTGATCGAGCTGTAGGTGTCCCTTTTCATTGCAGAGGAGTTGGGCTAGATTACCTTTATAGGTCTCTGCCAACTGAAATAATTCTATGATGACGATTTGGGCAAACTGACTTAGCAGAAGGTATCCCTGATCATGAGGCAGTGGTGGGTGGAACTAGATGATCAGAAGTTAAAAATTGGAAAATTAGGCTGTTAGTGCATTTTCTGGTTACAGTATAAAAGAGATTGCTGAAGTACATCACTACTTAAATATCCAGCTCCTATTTTCTATACTAAGACTGGTGTAATTTCACTTTGGACACAGTTTTATAGGGTTTACACATGGAATCAGCTTTTCTAATTTTGAAAAGCACATGCCAGAATCTGTCACCACTTTATGTAGCATGCTGCAATAAACTGATTTTTAGTCTTGGGCAAATGTAAAGACTGGTGAGGATGCAGGGGATCCCAACCTTTGTAAACACTGGTATAATCTGCAGAGAGACAAAGGGAGGGAGAAAAAGAATGAGAAACATTGGTGAAAGAATCCACAGTGCTTAGGAGCCCCAATTATGAACCAAGATCCCATTTCCATTGTTCAACAACAAAAGATGGGTCTTGTCCCAAAGCACTTACAACAAATGTGGATTTAAAATTCATTTTCAAGGAATGCTAGGGTACTTGTGTGTGTGTCCATAGTATTTAAAACATAGGCAATACACTTTTGGAAATGCCAGTCTGAGCTTGTTAAACTCTGTTCACAAGACAAAAAAATAAAAAAATAAAACAAAAACAACAACAACAAAAAGCTGTGTGGTATTGGGCAAAGACATAAAATCTTCATTAACAAATTTCAATTTTTAAATGTTTTTCATTAGGTATAGAATTTATACACCTGATGGTATCTGAGAAAGAAAAATAAGATTTTGCATTCTTTTTCTAAATGACCTTGATAACCATAATAGAAATTAGAAAATATGTTCTATATCATGAAAAATGTATTCTCTAAAGTATTACAGTAATTTAATTTAAGACCATAATAATTTAACAGTCTCTCACTTCTTCAATTACTTGACTTTGGATGATTGTTTGATCCTTCACACGCATATTTCTTGCAAAATATTTGTATACATTTTTAATATTCCAAGTTCCTGACTTTCCTTTAAATATATTTTAAGATAGCATGATTTAATGAAAGGATAGATTGAGATATTTCATAGTATTTCAAAACACAGCAGAAATAAAATGAAGCTATATCCACATAGGCATTTTCAAATATTTTACTCTTAATTTATATATATATATATATAAATTTTCTGCTTTAATGAAAGAAATGAGATTCCATGGAAGACTCATCTTTCAAAGAGAGCAAGAAGCACCATTGCTTCACTCTCATTGGCCTAGACTGGTGAATAAAATTCTCCCTTACTCCGTAGGTAGGTTCTTAGCAGCACTAGATAAGCTAAGCTAAGTACCTGTGTCTCAAAAAAAAACAACACATTAGGAATGGCATATATCACTACTGACATTACTGGGACATTTCTTTTATGCACAAACCATCTCTCTGATAGCTGTGATGATCTATAGAACTCTGGAAATTTTCAGTTCTTTCCCACATACTTCTTTTTTCACACTTTCCATCACCTGCTCTTTTCTGAAAGCTGATCTTGTGAAGATGGTCAAGAGAGCAATTGAAAACTCCCAAACTCCTCAGTCTGTTTAGATCTATAGCATTGTAATCAACTTCAGTGCTTCATGTGGACAATAAATAAGCCTGCATATAAAACTATTGGAGAACAATGACTTCTCAGACATGAGGTATTTTCTTCATTTCTGGTCCCCTGACTTTATCAGTCAAAACAGACACCATGCTCAGAGATTTCTCTCACATTTCCTACCTATAGCTAAGTACCTAAGCAATCTGAAGATCTTAGATCTAAAAGTTGAAATCTTTTCCCAAACTCTTTCTTACATCATCCATCATTTGGACTTTTTCTTCATAAGCTTTCTTTCCCTCTTCAAAGTTCCTATTCTCCCATCTTTTGCATATGTTTGCACAGAAGAACCAGCAGGATCAGTCTGGAAGAGCCTTTATCTGCACTGTCTATTGGCATACATCAAGAGAAAAGGGTATCTACCTGTACTACTGTCAGGAGATGGTAAATATGTTGTGTTATGCCACTTCTCTAGCCACTAACTTGATTTATAGACCTCAACAGTTAGGAAGGAGATGCTGAATGTATCTGAATCTCATTGAGAGGAAAGCAATTCCCCTGAGCCAAGAACAACATCGTTCAGTGCTGTACTCCCAGACTGCAAGAACCAGTTCTCCTCTCCTAGTTGTCATAGTGACACATAACTTCCTCCTTGGCTCTAAAGAGAAGTCTTCCTCTTTTTCTTTTGCCTTTCAGCAAACATGAGCAGATTTCCTGTAAATTTTATTTGGGTATAGGTGATTATTTATATGCTAAGAACTAAACTTTCTCATGTTCTACCTTGCTAAGTCCATCCTTTCTATCCAACAATAGCAAATGGAGAAAGTATTTCTGCCTTATAAGCATTTACAATTAATTCAAAGCAAGATTTCCACCTGACAAAGTACTGTGCACTTAACCCTGAAATTTGCCAGAGGTACTTCCGAAGGTTATGCAAGGCCCTAATTCAGAGAAAAGGTGCTGTGCATTTATGTCAAAAACTGAGCTGTGCTCAGCTGTGTTTACTGACTCAGTTGTTGTGCAGACACCTGGCAGATACAGACCTTCAGCTGCTGTCTGTGCTGCCTGTATTGTGCAATCACATTCCCACAATCTTAGAGTAAAAATTGAGAAGGAGGAGCAATAACTGTGGAAAAAGTAGAGTACAGTAAGTTCCATATAATCTCTAATATCAAGAACTGTAGATCACAGTAATTGACTTTGGTTACCACCAGAGCAATTTTACAGTAGGTGACATACAAAATTAACTTAGAATCATTCTCCTTTTTAGAATAATTGAGATTTACACATACCAAAAAGTCACATTATCTATAGGGCAGTAATCATCATTACAACAGGAACTCTCTGACAGATGCCTGCTTCCGAAGAATCTTCTCAGACATTACATGGAGAAGACCTTATGATTTTGTAAACTGCAGAGAATAATAGATTCTGTGTGACATTATTGGGAGTAACTTTTTACAACAGCATCTCTATTGATGATATCTACCTTTTGCCTTCTCTAAATAGAAAAAAAAAAAAAGTATATCTACTGTCAGAAAGAGGCTTTATTCTATAATACCCAGTTCTGTATCAAACACATAGGAACACAGACCAACAACAGAAATAAAAGTCAGGGAAAAGAAATAATGCAAAGCAGCGTATTACATTGGTGATCTCCTGGTGCCTTTTGGGCTAAAAGGGAGACAACCAGAGTATGATTATGTTGAAAATTCCTGCACTTAACTCTACTTCTTGCTTACCTTCCCTACATTTCATAGAATTCCTCAAAGTTTTCCAAGTTGAGCTGGGCTGCCCTCAATATGAGTAGGTTTCAGAGACAGGCTGCGTGGGATAAACTGAGTAAATTAGTAAATTCTCTTGTATAATGGCAACCATGCATTGAGCTTTTACAATTGGGCTTTTGTTCTCAGCCCTTTTAATATGTCTTTCTCTTAGAGGTGAACTTATGTGTGAGAGCTAAAGCAGGTCTCTCATAGTTCTCTGCTCCCAAGATATCATCCAGAGATTAGAAGATTAGCCAAGGATTTATTTCTCCCTTCATTTCCTTTTCTATAATTCTGAATTTGGTTTCTTTATCTCGAATTTTGTTTTTTGGCCAAGTTTAGAGGCAATATTGGTTATATATATTCATTTTCTAATTATATTTAGAAAGATTCTTAACAGCACACATATGAAATTCCAGTAATGCATGTATTCTTAAATGGACGATTATATTTTAATTTCATTCCATTTGTTTTTTTAAAAAGTACTCATCGCACCAAGTGTTCAGGAGAAAAGCTGGCTCATCCTACAAGTTTAGTTTATTTGGTATGCAATGATGTAATATCACAATTTAAACTAGTTTGCAGTAGTTAATAATACTAAATCATATTTCATAATCAGTGACAGTTTTTCCTTATGAAATTGCTAATATAAACCACCAGAACTTGTAGCTCTGTTTTGTTCAGCTGACTGTTTATTACATCTTAAAAATAAAAGATTTATTTTATTGTGTTCCTTACTTTTAAAACCTCTGCATTTCTCATGCATGAGCAGCTGGGAATTTGGCATTAACCTAGATGGGCTGGAGAGCTGGGTAAATAGGAACATTAGGAGGTTCAACAAGGGCAGGTGCTTAACCTGGGGAGGCTGACCTGCTGGTGAGGAGCTCTGCAGAGAGGGACCTGAGTGTCTGGTGGACAACAAGTTGGCCATGAAACAGCAGTGTGCCTTTGTAGCCAAGATGGTTAATGGTATCCTGGGGTGCATTAAAAGGAGTATGGCTAGCATGCTGAAGGAGGTGATCCTCCCCTTCTGCTCTGCACTTGTGATGCCACATTTAAAATACTGTATCCAGTTCTGGGCTCCTTAGTTCAAAAAAAAGACAGGGATCTCCTACAAGGAATCCAGTGGAGAGCCACAAAGATGATTGGGGTCCTGGAGTATTCCCCTTATGAAGAAAGGCAAAGAGTCCTGGAACTTTTCAGTCTGAAGAAAAGAAGACTGAATGGGATCTTATAAATATAAATATCTAATGGGCTGGAGTCAAGTGGATGGGGCCAGGTTCTTTTCAGCATTCCCAGAGACAGAACAACGGGCAATAGGCACAAAATGGAATAGAGGAAGTTCCATGTGAACATGAGGAAAAACTTATTTAATTTGAGCATTAAAGAGCACTAAAACAAACTGCCCAGAGAAGCTGTGGAACTTTCCTTTAAACTCGCCCGAATACTTTTCTGTGTAACCTACTCCACAGAACTTGCTTAGGAGGGAGCTGGACTAGATGATCTCTGCCAACCCCTGTTATTCTGTTATTATTTGATGAAGCCTTCCTCGTAATCCATTATTGAACCAGGCATATCTTGTCCCCTTCAGAAGTGGCAAGTCTCTCAAAACTCAATCCTGCAGCTCCATTTTGAGATTTCTCCTACCTTACTCTTTCTCAGAGCATCAGGCTAACCTGAGATGTGCCTCTTTTGCATGGTAGGCTGTGCACAATCAGTTGGGCAAGCTTTGCCATGTGTGCTTTTCACCATGCCCATTGTGACTGCAATTCCACTTCAATGTCATCACAGTTCCTAGTATTCAAGGGCTTCTGAGGAAGCTACCCACTTCAGTATTTATTTTAGTGATTCATGAATATTTGAAAACACATTCCTCTTGAAATCATGGAATTACCTTTTAATTAAAAAGTTAGGCGACCATCAAATGCCTATAGATTGTAGTGTCTTCACAAGCAAATTTTTCTGAAGATAAAATCTCTGGTGAATCTCAGTTGCAAGACTTAGGAAAGACCTTTGTCACCCATCACTGCAGGAACTCAAACTTGCTGTTTCCATTGAACTGGGAATTGGTATGAAAACATGAAGTGCTTATGAGCTTTAGTGCTCTTGTTCACCTAGTTTACTGCCTTTTTATCTGCCCTTGTAGATGACTTAAGATAGAAACTAAAGAAAAAGCAGTTATCTTGCTGTTGTTATCTATTTACCTTTTACTAAGTAAGCTGGTGTGCAGATCATACTCATTCTCATAATCATCCCACCATCTAAAAGTATTTACATAAGTTTCTTTGCATTATATACAACCTCTGCAACACTAGTATTAACTACTGACATCTGTCAAGGCTGACTCGCAAGTGCTTCACAGTATCAATTCAACCTAAGCAAAAAGCATGTGTGAGTGCTGCAGTGCTCTTGTTAATGCCAATAAGAAGTATCAGAGCTCATATGACACCTAGCAGAAATTAGTACCCGTATTCAAAGAAAAGCTTTTGTTATTTTCCAGAGTATTATGTGGACTTTATTGAGATGACTGCATCTGACACCTGCTGTAATATAAAATGCAGCTATAATTAGCCAACTGATGCTCTCTGCAGTTTAGGTCGAAACCCTTCTGTGGGAATTATGCTTTAAAATATTCAGAACTCCAAGTGGCTCTCATTACATTTAATTTTTACTTAGAATTAGGTGGTCTAGAAAAAAAAGTTAGGATTGTAATAGCCCCCCGCTGAATGCCACACAGCAACGTGAAAACCCATAGATTTTTTTTTCCAAATAAAAAAATGAGAACAGCAGACTACACTACAGCCTTCAATTGAAGTCTGGCTTTGCTTAATTGTACTTTTTGCACTCATCAGTCTCTCCTCTTCAGAGCAAGCTACAAAAATTGCCTGAATAGCCAAAGAAAAGTTTCCCACAGTCACTGGCCACAGAAAAACACCATTGTCCTTCCTCACAGTTTGATGGACAACATTTCTATAAATGGGTAGCCAGTCTGTCAATGGTACCCTCACTGAAAAGGCAAAAGAAGAGAACAGATTCTGCCAATATCTGACAAAGCATGTTAACACATAATCAGGCATTCACTAGTCAGGCAGCTGCCCCTGGGACCTTCATAACACAGGTGCCTTTAAGCCATTTCCTATTCACAGATAAAAGAAACAAGCAGGAGATACCTGGGAAAGGAGCAGTCTATTGTGGCCTGTCAAACGTCCATCTTCTAGGCTGCTTGCATAAAAACAGAAAGAACATAAAGAAAACTTCAGCATGAACTGCTAAATTATAAAACAGCAAAAATACTCTCCAAATCCATATATTTTATCTTTGTTTAACTATTAAGAATAATTAAAGAGTTGCAAAGGAGCACTGCACCTTAGAGAAGTATCTTCTTCAGTCTCTTTATTGCATCAAACTGAGCAAAAGGTCTGTCATGTCCTCAAGTCCAATTGCTAGAACAAAGCCAGCAGTGGTGGTCCCAGGAAGATCACTTTCATCCACTGCATCTTTGGTATGAATTTTCCTTGCCTAATCTGCTCACTTCTTCACCCAGTTGAGATTATTAAATTCATCCTGTAACTGAGAAAAGAGGAAATTTTTGATAGGCCAGTCTAGTGTGACTAATAGTTGATTAAGCTTCAAGACAAAGGCTCTTTCCCTCTTTTTTTGCCAACTTCATCTTAACATCATCATCTTCCTAATAAATTTGAGCCAGTGAGTTTAACAAACAGGTGATATTTCACATTTGATGTTACCTAAAGACCACCAAGTAGAGTGATTGTGTTAGCAGCGAATAGATCAGGACCAGGCAGCAATCACAGTTAGCTTTATGTAAAAGGAAATGTTTCTCTTCTCTGATAGCACATAAATATGTTTGTTTTATCCGCTCTACATACTAAATGACAAAATCTACAGCAAAGAGCAGGAATTTAGCTTACATGTATGTAATCTCCTTGATTTCTCACACCCAGTTAAAAACACAAAGCAAAAATTTTAGGAGTGCTGTTTGCATGTTTACTGCCAAATGCATGAAAAACATTATCAAACTCCATCAAAGTTCCCAATGTAAGCACCTCACAGAACTAATATTGCTGAGTGGTTGGGAGGCTCCCGCACATGATGTGCTGCCTCTGAGAATGTAAAATGCTGCAGTGCAACACAAAGAACTTGCAGTAGAAACTAGAGTATTGCATGGTGAGAACTACCAAACATGGAAAGCTCCTTTCATATGAAACAGTGTTGATGTTTTGTCTTTTCCTCAGGAAAAATGTTTGAAAGAGCATAGGTACATCTTCTCACAATTATAATACTCTAACTAGATTTAGTCTTTAAAACAAGCTACGTATATATACAAACATTCATTCATATGCTTTTTACATGCACAAACGTGTAATATATACACATATATATGAATTTTAAGTATATAAGCTCTTGAGATCTTGCAATATAGTTATTCAAATGGAATTCATTGCCGTAATGCAATTAAGCTGAAAGCAAGAGTTAAAAAGATTTAGAGAAAATGCAGTATCATAAAACATAAACAAAAAAAGATATGAGCTGCCTATTGTCATTTTTCTTGCTCAGTTTAGAGAATTCCACGTGTACAAGGTTTATTAGAATCGCCCATACCTGTGCAACTGAACTGGAGTTGAACTTCTCAACATTTAAAAAGGACTACTTGTTCTCTGTTCAATCAGCCTCAGGTCATTATCAAACTTACAACCTAGGCCCAGTCTTGCAAAGGCTTTTACACACAGGCTTAGCTTTATGCACATGAATAGTTCTTTAGAATTCATTAGAATGATCTGTGCACAAAGTAAGCAGGTGCATGACTTGCTTCACTGAAGGATTGGGACCCAAAATGTCAAAGACTCCATATTCCCTACTAACAAATGCCTCTTCTACACTAGAAAAATACTGTCATTGTAAAAATGAGTGTTATCCATTGTTTTGTCTGATTACTACAATAAAATGGAGAACCATTGAATACTGAATTATTGAATACATTCAAATAACTTTATAGTTACTTGATATCAAAAAAAGAGCACTGTGTATTTTCTTGTGTAGAGGTAGAACCTGAAGAATATTACAGGTGGTATGAACATGAGATGGTATTTCCAGAGGAGCTTAAAGGATTTAGGTGCCTATCTTACACTGTAATATCTTAAGGCTACTAAGAGAAACTCAACTTATCTATGCCATACAGGTACATAATTTCAACTGTCTCTTCACAAATCTCATATCAAACTTGACATCTGGGTTTGGTTCCTCAGTGCGTACTGAATGATTGATCAGACCAGTAAAGTCAGATGTGGTCTATTAGATGATAAACATCTAACCACTGTGGTATAGCAATCTATAGGCTAAACTGCTGAAGCAAGAGGTCATTTTAAATTTGAGCAGATTCATAGTTCTGCAGAAAAGTCTAGGAAAGATTTATGTTTAGTAAAGGATTTGGCTCCAGACAAGCTGAACCGTGAAAAAGATGCACATAGCACAGCCAAAGAAGCCTATTTTAAACATTTCTAAGCACCTATCACTATTATTTCTTTTAAAATAATAGTCCAATTATCCTAATAAAGATGCAAACTACAGCTTTTAAAATTAAGCACTCAGCAATCAAGGAATCCCAAAAGTTAAAGTTCCTCTGAAGTAAATGTGCTACGTTCCTGCTTTTCTGTTAAATATAGATTTTCAAGTATCCCATTAAACCTGAGGTAAATATATAATATGTGAAGCATGTACATATTAATGCAGTAGAATATTATTAATTTTTAGAATATCTTCAGGTATGAGTGCTTAATTTCACGAAGCTTGTGTCAGTTTACTGACAGTTCACTGACATGGGAAACACGGGGAGCATAGATACCTGCTCTGCAATTTGTCTTCTACAATTTCATGTTAGAGTCTCAAAAGGAAATTATAGTAAGGACATTTATAATCAAACCTTTCAAAGTAACTATAGAAGTCCAAATCTGTGCACACTAAATGATTATAATAATGGTTCACAGACTTCTAAGAAGAGCTGTTGAGCTGGGCCTTGCAAAGGTCAATACTTGATCCCAAATTATATAAGATTTGAATTAATGAACTGAAGAATTTTAGAGATTATGCAAATTTTATTTGCCTGCGGAGAAAGAAAGAGGGGACAGGTAAGGAATAAAACTTAAACATATCAGTAAAATTAATAAATAAAACATTAACAATGAAGACCAAAGTAAAGCAAAGCATAGAGAATTACACAAAATCATTAAGGATAAAACAAAATCAGGATTCTGACATGAAGAGCCATGTGTCTATGTGCATGTAAGCGTAAAGAGATTAAATATGAAGCAGTTAACAGCTACATGAAAAATTTGTATTTTGTTAGGAATTATAAAATTACAAGTTGTAATCAAGGTACTCATATAGTTTCATTTTCAATTGTTTTTTTTTTTTAATTGGATTTTGTCGTTGTTTCTTATTGTTGCTTCCTTTGAATGCTAATACATCACAGCGTTATCTGCACAGCACATTTCACACAAATCCCACTCCAACTGTGACAGAACAGGGCTTTTTAATTTTGACAGTGTGAGTGAAACACCAAAAGGTCTGCAAAGTTCTGGCTTTTGGAGGAAGACAGTCCCTATTTGACAGTCAGTGAAGTGACTTGATGCTTGATGAAGTGATTAAGTACATGGCTAAATTTTAGGGAAGTATGCTATGTTTTAGGGCTACTGTATAAAAGTGGGCACCACTTTAAGCATCTTGTTGAATCAGAACCCAGAATGTTGAGTTGGGGTGATGTCTTTTCCTTGGTACCTGGGCAGCTACAGAACAAGGGCTCTTTTTTCTGAAATCAGTGTTTGGAAAAATATGCTTTTATTCTGGAAGCATCTTTGTTACTTCCTATTCTATTTTAATCCAATGAGTAGGCTACTATCAATTGTCCATTTATAGACTGAAATGATTTAGAACAGCACTAATAATCTGGACACTAACAAAAATACCACCTTTACAGCAGTGAGTGCTGAGCTGCACCACTTTCCTGCACCTTTGGGCAGAACTCAGGGGATTGTTTTACCTACCAAGTTCCAAATAATTTCATTTCAATTTTTCTGAAGTGCCTCTTTTGCCTTTCCATGGTGATACAGCTGACATAAGCAAAAGTACACCAAATGAGCTTTTCAATTCAAGAGAAAAATCTGCTTATATGTTACACAGGCTCCTTAGATCAGCACTTCACTCTTCGGCAAACAAACCACAACCACTGGTTCTTACCACCTTTCTTTTGGTGCTAGTTAGGGACAAAATTAAAGTGTGAGTTCAGAAATTACGTAAACGTAATGTTCAGCAGAAGAAATTACGACAGTATGATTATTATGAAGTAATTATGACAGTGATGATTAGCAAATATAAGTTGTGTCAACTAATTAAACTTTACTGGGATTTTAGAGACTTAAAAGGCATCTAGAGTTGGAAAGAGCTGTATTTCTTTTTTATTTCATGAACTAGATAAAAAGAAGAAATAGTTCAAAAAAAAAAAAGAAAATCCTTTCTCATTTCAATAATCTATTTCCCTTTTTTATTTCTTTATTATTGAACAACGCTGTTTTTATGTTTACATTTTTCAAAGTGTGGGGTTTTTATATGCCTCAGAGATCCATTTCAGGGATCAAAGCTGTGGAAGATTTAATCTTACCATGACAGCTCTATTCCTGAATGTTCAAAGCTGTTTCTAAACGATTGCCTTCCTTGGTAGTCACATCATTAAAACTGCTGAAAATAACCATTAGTGCCAAGTTACACATATTTAAATCTTCTGAACCTTCTTTGTAACTAGTATCTCTATCACCAGCAATCCACTATTTGCCAATTTTCTGCAGATTCCCTGAAAATTAACAGCATCTTCCAAGCAATGAGAGATTCTAATATTTTACAGTGTCATCAGCTTTAGGGAGCATGCCATGTAATTTCCTCTGTTTTTTATGTGAGGCCTGGATTTACTGTGGCCAGTTTTACCGCCAGAGGTGATTGCAAGTGTATTCATTTTCATTGCACACTATATGCAGTGAACATATAATCATTTTTTGGAGCTGTTCTGCTCTAATCTCTCTCCCCCATTAGATATGAATGTTTAGCATAGTTTGTTCTTAGCTGTATGTGTGCATTTTCCCCTATGCTCATTTTCACACATGGTCTCATTTTTCTAATCTCTTAAATCACTTTGGATTATTGCTGTTTCTGTTCATGTTTGCATAATGTATTATATAATTTAATCTGTGAAATTTCAGATGATAACAAATTTATTCAGCTAGCAGCTGCAACATAGATTGAGGCTTTCTGAGAGACAGAAAGTAGGAAGAAATTCTGTGCTCTCTTTACCAGTTGGAATCAGCACTGTTTCTCTAAGGGAAGATGTAGTGTTTCAAATAATCTGAATCCAGTCAAGTGTGATCTAGCTCAAAGCTAAGATATTCTTTTAAAGTGCATTTCTCCATGAAATATATTTTTAAATCATTAGCTCTGAAATCAATATTTTGCATCTGGAATTGAGCAGACTTTCATTTTTGGTTGAAGGTCCAGAACTTGCTCGTGATCCCATAACAGTTCAGACACATTACCATTTTCCAAGGGTTTAAGTCAGCCATGGCAGCTAGAAAATTGCTCCTGTGCTGCTGGAATCACAGCATCACCCAGGAAAAACAAAACAAAACAAAACAAAAAACAGCAAGAAGGTTGATAGGACAGAAAATGAAAGAAAACCAAAGAGTTCAGTGCTTTCCTCGCATCTCAGTATACTTAATACCTTATGAAAAGAAACACATACATCTGGATAAGTAGGCAACCTCTGTCCATCTTGTCTGTTTGGATTTTCTTTTATACTTAATATTCAATTGCTTTTTTCCAACAATCTTTCTTTGGGTGTGAAAAATTCATGATGGGGAAGAAAGCTAAAATCTCTAGACTGGTCTATACTGAACAGCTGTACGGTCTCCCTTTACACCAGAGGAGTAGAATTTGCTCATAAGCCTTGGAAGATCCTTTTCAAGAAACAGGAAGTATAAAAAGAAACAAGAGAAACAACTGATTGTAAAGAAAATCTTCCGGTGAAGGAACAGGAAAATGCATGAAGGTTAAAATATTGAAATTAGGAAATAGAAGAAAGCATCAATTAGAAAACATTTGTCAGTGCTGCTGTTGTTCTAAGAAAGGAGGTGAGCGGATTGCTTTTGAGGAAGTAGTTTTGTCCTGCAGAGTGTGACAAACTTGTACCTTATTGTCTGGTGAAAAAGCAATCCTTCTGTAACCTGAGGAGTCAAGGCTTTAAAGAGAAGCTCGCATAAGCATACAAAAGTGAAGCAATAACCAGAAAAGTAAGTCTGAAAAAGAAGTGCAATAATCTGTTAATCTTAGAATGCTTAGAATTAACACGTCCTTCCCGCCATGAATATACTCAGTCAAGGCACTGCAACTAGGGATGCAGTTGACGGAAAGGAAGGGACAGGAGGCAAAGAGAAGGGCAAAGGGACAAAGTGTCCTTGCAGGGAGAGGAGGATGCACCACAGAAGCAGCTGCGGTCCAGGTTCAAAGCCTGGTTATACCAAAAGTGCCAACGCAGCACTCAGGGCAAGCTACGCTGATGACCCAGCAAGCTGTGACTCTGTAGCCATCGAGATGGTCCTTTACTGGAGAACTGCAATGGCCTTGTGCTGACAAAAGTTCCCAGGGATACTTACTAAAGGAGCAAAAGCTAAGAGGATCCCTCAGCCTTGGGAAAGACATGTGATTGACACATCGTGGATCTGGACACAGCATGCCACACCAAGCATGGACAAGCACGTGCCCTTCCCTGGGGAACAGGGGACCAGCAGAGGACGGGCAGTACCCAGCCACAAGAGCTACAGCTTCCCCACCGGGGCCCTGCTGCGCTGTGCACAGACACTGAAAATCCGCACAGCCTAAACACCTCCATCACGGCTGTAACACAAGCCTCGGCAACACGGCTCGCCATTGGCTGCCGCTCCTGTCCATCATCGCGCGGGGGCGGCCCGCGGCCACGGCCGCTCGAGCGGTTCGTCATCGCCGAGCGACGCGGGGCACGTCGCTGGCGGCTGCGGTCATGGCGGCGGCGTCCAGCCCGCTGCAGCCCGGCGAGCTGTCTGCGGAGGCCGGAGCCGAGCTGGCGGTCTTGGAGGTGGCGAGCAGCGCCCTGCGCTCCCTGGCCGGGCTGGCGGGGCAGGTGAGTGCGGCTGCTGCCCTCACTCCTTTGGACGGGCGTCGGGAATGGGCCTAAAGCAGGGGGAGAAAAGGAGCCCGCACTAGGGCTGTCACGCCTGCAGGTGACAACGGGAATGGAGAGCGCGGTGCTTAGGAGTGGCGTTGTTGCCCTGTGGTGCTTTGGGCTGAAACACCTTGGGGTTTTAGTGCCGATGAATTATTTAGCAGATAGTGCGGCAGCGGTGGGAGGCCCTTATCAAGAGAAGCTTCCGGTAACAACTTAGTCGTTGCCATACATGATTTACAAGTTAACTCATCTTCCTCTGTGGAAGCATAGATGTCGTTTCGCGGAGGAAATAGAAGTGCAGTCGCGCTCCTGCAGTTAGGAGCAGGGCCAGGTGGTGAGCCAATGTCCTGGGGAGGCAGTACATTGATATTAGAGTTGCTGCATGCCCTCAGGTGAGTTGCAGTGGTTATGGAGCACAATAAGGGAGTCTTCACTGGCAATTGAAGTGTGTTCTTTCCATGAGAACTTAAAGCCATTTCACTGTGCACTGAGCCATGAATAGGGGTTTGGATGCCCCATCTTAGCTGAAGAGGCTCTTCTCATTGCTCAGTCAAGGTCGTTTCCAGTCGTCCAGTTACACTCTTACATGCCACCACTTCAGTTCTGATAGCCCGGAATTGTGTTTTAGCAGCTTATCTGCTTCGCATATCCATCTTGTGCTTTTGACTGAAGCTACTGGTCCCCTTCCCCCTTTTATTGAGATGGCTGAATGTCTGCCAGGTCTTCGTCTATCACAGTTTGTGATCTGTCATAGCAACTTAAGCTAGATTTATGCTAGCAAGTTGCACTGGAAACAGGAATATATTATATATAGAAAATTATATATCTGTTACATATAATATATATTATTATTTTAACTAGAGCAGTGACTTGCAGCGCTATGATTAGGAGGACATCTGGAGATAAGAACTCTTGAAACCAATGACAGATCCTGGAAAGTTCTTTAAGTCTCAAAGGGTAGTTCATGTAGTTCATAAAAAATAATTTCAAAGAGCTGGATTAACTTTTGTTTCTGCAAGTTGCTGTTGAATAGACTCAAGACCTGTAAATCTGTGAAGGTTTTGAAGTTATCAAATTACAGAATTTATAGCCCTTCTTTTTACAATTCTTACAGGATATAGAATAGTGAGAGAAATAATAAGTACACTGTGTTTGAAATGTGTTTGGTAGCAGGAGGAGTTTGTCCTTTACTTAACAGTGTGTGTGATTTTATCCCTTGCCTCTAGACTCTATGTTGGAAGGTATTGTTTTTGCACATTGCACCATAGCACCGTGTGATGAGAATGTGCACATCAACTGATCTTTTTCAGGAAAGAAGACTTATTAGGCCATTACAGTGGGACACATATTTTGCCTCTTACGATAGTGTGATACTTATCAGTGCTCTGTAGCGTAGCATGTATTACTCTAAAAACTTTGGGAAGAAATACTTGCTAGTGGCTTTCAGATGATCACACAGGCACAGATATTTAACTCGTAAGGTAAAGTTCTATTCTACTAAATTCTTGATACGTTCTTATTTTTCTGAGATGTTCATAACAATTATTTACTAAATTTTTACTAATATTATTTTCCTTGCCTCTTATGTACATGAAGTACTAACCAACAGTAATAATGTTTGTGAAAATTACCTAAAATACATTACATATCTAACTAGATAAAAACTGTGGCTCAGTTGTTGCTTTGTAGTGCACTGGAAAACAGTGCAAATCTGTTTGCTATTCCCCTAGGTGTTTATATAATTTATTTTCCTCTAAAGGTCAGTAGGTCTTCCATCTCTTTTACTATGCAGTTGATTTTGAACCTAACACTGGATTCAACAAGGCTGTGCTTTGACTTAAGAATGAGGGTTCAGTCTTGTCCTTCTTTACGTATGATGCTGTACAGTATAGTCAAAGACTGATGTAGAGCAACCTCACATTACACTGCTTTGCCTTCAGTGTAATGGAAGCATTCTTGTTTTATTTCTGTTTCATAATATGCTGTGCTGTGAAACAAGTACATGTGCATTTTTTGTATCCATAGTAATTGTTACCATTGGAAAATAGGAACTTTTAGACCATGTGTTCAAGGTCAATTTTGTAACTGATGTGATGTTTTTATTTGTTTATTTTTTTTAATATGGGAGGAATGAGATGTAGATGTACAAATTTGCTCTGAACTTGGGATTCTGCATCTGAAACAGAACACCTGTAGATCCTGTTGAGTTTAAACAGTTGTTTTATTTGTATTTATAATTTGGGAGATTGCTTAGGGAATGTTTGGTTAGAAAACAACATAGTTGGCTTGTGGAAATGAAAAATCCCTTCAAGATCTTGTCTGTAGGGCTTTAGTGTAGCGAATGTGACAAAGAGGTATGTGAATGTACATAATTAATTAGTGATTATTAACAGTCAGTTTTGTATTAAAAAGTTAAACTGATTTTTTTCATTTATAGAGGATGCATCATTCCTTTAAATATAACTTTAGGTTCCCTTCATGTGTTCCTCTTCATTGTTTTGGGAGTTAAGTGCTGGCATTTCTCAGCAAAGACAATAGGATATGGCAATTGCTGTTTGTTTTGAATGCTCATGAAGGGAAACAGGGATTTCAAAGTGGGTTTGACAGTGATGCTGTGTGGTCCAGAGTTTAACTGGAAGATTTTGTGAGGACTTTACTTTAACGGTATTATTTTTATATAAAGCCTCCTTTAGGTTAACAAGCACAAATGATGCAGTATCAAGACTCTGGTCATACAGGCTTGCACATTTAATTACACACATGTATGTACAGGATACTGCCATTCTGGGTGGGTGTTTCTTCTTACTGCTGCTTCTGTCATCTGTTTAAGAAAATATTTGAGTGATTAGCATGAGCAGTATGCTCAAGTGCTGTGGTTAATTGGATAGAGAACTGACCGAAGTTAAAGGTCAAATTAATACAGTGAAAGTGTGTTTAGATAGTTAGAGTTTTCTAATTTTTGAATGTATTCTACTAATGCTAGCTTACTTTGAAAGTGGTGGCTACTTGAATTATAATTAATGTCAAACCCACGTAAAGGTGGGGTCTGCATGAGATTGGGCATAATTGTTGTCTGACATTATATGGATATATATGCTTTATATATATGTTTTTCTGACATTAACATGGCATAACGTACTGGTTTTTTGCAATGTTTGTTCTTCCCTGTGGAAGCTTAACCTTGGAGATGATGTTGTGAAAGTTGTAATCGATTGGAGCAAGCTTCAGAGCACATCAGCACTTCAGCCAACATTGCTCTTTAGTGCACTTCAGCAGCATATTTTATGTTTGCAGGTAAATATTTCATTGGACACTTTCAACTTGACTAAAGTGGTCAGCAACTGAATGTAGCTGCGCTCCCTAAACTGACAAATTTTACTTGTTTTGATCTTCCTGCTATGTTCAACAAAAAAGGGTTCACAAGTGTTAGACACTTGAAATCCTGGTATGCTTCATAGGTACCTGCACTTACAGATTTTTCGTATTAATGGTGGGAATAGCCACTGTAGGTGAGCAGGCTGAATAAATGCAGCCTCATTGATTTCTAGACTTGCATTGTAAATGTGATACATTTCCATCTATGGTGGGTTATAATTAAGCAATAAGACACGGCAGGTGTGTGTCATGCTATGATAATGATTCCATGCGTTGGGTGAGTTTTGAGGCTCATGGAGTGCTTTCAGTGGTTCAAGAAGTGGCATTATCCCAGCATGACACATCCTGGAGTGTCTTACTGCAATTAAATATATTTTCAGCGTAGGATTTTTTTTTAAAGAGTAATTTATTTGACATTAATGTCTCATCCTGCCAAGTAGCCAGTCACTGTTACTGTCGTTTCATTTAGCTATGTGAAACTTTCCAACCCTGTCAAAAGTAGCTATAATTTAGTTGCACGGTGGTATCAGCTGGTATCTGAACAGTGTTTTGACCTTGATAGCTGATGTCTAAAAGGTGGGAATTTGAATATCTGTTTTCCCTTCAGCTAGTCAACAAATTATTTCAAGAGAGTAGTTCTGAGGCAGTGAAGAAGGAACAAAGTTTCTGTATTTGCTTGTCTACAGGTATAGGTATATCCCTTTGTGTTTTCCAGATAAATCCTTCTCTTGATAAACAGAAGGAGAAAACAAGCAAGATAAAAGCAAGTGAAAATTACTTGTGGTGTTCCTTCAGTTCAACGGGGGAATTTCATGAAAATACTTGCAGAAATCATGTGATGTTTAAAAAAAAATAAAAATCTGGATTTCTGGAGGGAAAACAGATAAGTAAATTTAGATTAGATGAAACTGGTGAAAACAAAAATGAAGGTGTGTGACTTCTGTGCATTTGTATGTATACGTCAGTGTATGTGTATATATACACACACGCACCAAGGTTCTGATTTTACATCTTGTGGAAGAGTTACTACAGTAGAATAATAAGCTTTTGTTTTACTGCTACAAATGTCAGTGTGCATTCTCTCATTTAATTTCATGACCTAAGTAGATAATCAACCATGTCAAGAAAAGCATGTGTTCTGGATAATACCTATATATTTCATGTCTGTGTTCTCTCATTCACTTGGGGAACTGCAGTTTCAAGTGGAGAATGTAGTGTTCTGGTGATAAAGTAAAGGCTTTACAGTGTGAAAGCATTGGCTTTCGTGTTAAGAAGGAAGAATACTAAGCCTTACTGTTCTGAGTAGGCATTTGAATGACATGGTAGTTAAGTGGCACTGGTGCCAATGATTGAAGCTTTTGATTTAGCTACTAACAGATGAGTAACTGATAGATTGTCTCAGAAATTTGGGAGTTTTCCTATACAAATCTCTAAAAGATGCAGGTCAAAAAGACCAAAATCATAGTGCACAGTATTTGGAATGATAGATAGTATATAATTTTAGTTACTATTCTCTATCAGAAGCAAATGCTGGATTTCCTAAAATTATTTCTGTCAGTCTGTTTTAGAAATCATTATAGTAGTTGGCCTTTTTTCTTTCTTTCTTTCTTTTTTTGTTTTTGTTTTTCTTTTTTTCCCCTTTAACCCTAATGTGCTGTTTTCTTTGTTCAGCCTCTTTTAGAAAAACTCCAGCCATTGATTAAAGAGGAAAGCATAGGTCACATTGAACCTGCAGGTAAAACAGAAGACCGAAGTTGTGAAACAAGTTTAAATGTTTATGATAGTAACTCTCAGACTGAAGAAAAGTATGCGAATTTTGACTTGGGAGATCTGAAGGATGCACATACTAATTTTGATCCAGAGGTGGTTCAAATAAAAGCTGGAAAAGCAGAAGTAAGTGACTTCCCTATATCAGAAAAAAAAAAAGTTTTTTTTCTTTCTAAATTTTAAATTCAAAGAAGGAAATAGATATATGCCATCATGTTTGTTACCTACAGATTGACAGGAGGATATCAGCCTTCATCAAGAGGAAACAAGCTGAGATCAATGAAAATAATGTCAGGGAATTTTGCAATGTTATTGATTGTAATCAAGGTAACTGGCTAGCCAGACTTTAATCTTCATAGCAATTTAAGTTGTTGATTTGTTTGTTTGTTTTTAATTAAAAAAAAGAATATATATATTTTTAAATGTTAAGAATACTTAAGTGCTCTGCAGATGTTGCCAGACACACCCAGGCAAAAATAAAAAGGAATTATTCACTGGTTGAAAATGTTTAATGGATTCTGTACAGAAGGGTTACAGGTCTTACTGCGACCAGATTACTTTTGTAGCTGTTGTTCTCAATGTTTTAGCTAGATATTCTTTCTAAACTTAACAGAATTGCAAATCAGATATGTTTTGGGAATTGCATGTATCAAATTGAAGTTTCTTTGTAATTCAGCTAGCATTAAATTAATATATCTATAATAAATTTTAATTATGAGCTACTTAGAATAACTATTTTATTTCAGCATATCTCGTGTTATTGCTGTTTTTAATGTACCACCTGGCACAACTGACTATATCTATAATCAGCCTTAAATGTGTCTGATAGACTGTATCCCATTAGCACAATTAGTATTTGCTGGTTACACAGACACACTTTTATATACATAAGTAGTTAAAGAGACATAGATTTTTCTAAGTAATTACGAACCCCCACATGCATTGTCTCTGTGAAGTACTTCATACTGTTAGAGATCAAAGCTTATTCTTCCATAAGTTTTACAGAGAATTTATGTAGAACACACTAGCAGGTAAAATATTGCTTCCTAGAACTTAATTAAGTTGCTGAAGAAATGACAAGTCTTTCTTTTGTATGTTTAGCCATAATAAAATACTTGTAGAACTTTGGTGTATTTGTATTTAAATAAATACACTGGAATAAACTGAGGTGGCCTGTACTGGCAGTTTTTATGTCTAAGCAAATTAAAGAAGCCACAGGCATCAGAGTAAGTGCTAGAAGGTGAGAAAAGTTATGCTGATGAGTAAACCAGACCAGTCTAAAATTAGGAGGAAAGTTGTTCTAAGAAAGGACATAAAACAGCACTGTTGTGCAAGGAAGAAACTTCTGCGCAGGAACAAATAAATGGCAGAGGAACACAGTGAAAAGTAAAACTGTAAGAAACAGATCAGAAGAAATTTGATCCTGATCTAATAACCTTGTGTATACGTGTGCACATATTTATAGAGATGACTTAGCCAGGTAAAACTGATAGGTCCACGCAAGTGTCTGAAATTATTTATGGGCATGTTTTTGCAGGATGAATGATTTCTGATGCTTTTGTTATATGAAAAATTTAAATTAGATTAGATTGGCTTTAAAACTGGTGATGGTTAAGATGGTTGAAATTATTTTAAATTGAGAATACATAATTTGGGCCTCACTCTTTTTTTTTTTTTTCTTATTACTATGTATTTAGAAAATAGCTGTGCCAGAACAGATGCTATTTTCACACCCTATCCTGGATTTAAAAGCCATATAAAGGGTAAGCAACTATTTTAATATCCATTTATTAAGAGAGTTAAGGTAGAGCAGTACACATAAATTTTGGCTTAGGATCTTTTTACAGAGTTCTTCTAAGTGGAAACTTAACAAATTGATTTATGACTCTAACAAATACTTTAAATCTTCCCTTACATCTTTGAGTTTTTTTATCCCATAATTTCCTCAGTAGGCTATTGGTTATACACTGAATACCAAATGAAAGTAGCCTGTTTTCATTGCATTACAGCAAAGATGGAGAACATAAAGCAGAGCAGAGAAGCTGAGCAATTCTTAGCTTTTCTTCTAAGGTATGGCCATCAGTCCAGTTAAGGAATTGATTAATTTAAAACAAAAGCTAATTTTATTTAATTTCAACGTAGATTGGATTAGAAAATACTCTGGGAAGTTCTGAGACAGAGGTGGGAATTTGGGGAAGGAGTGGTGTAGAAGTTATGATATAGCAGATACAGTGTATAAAAGGCTGCTAGTACACAGGTTACTCTGTGATTAAAACAGTCAAAATCCAAGAATGGAAGTAACCTTCTGTTCCATTTTTTGTAAAACTGCCCTGTTGCGCAGTGCTGTTTATAAGCATTAAGGGTTCTGGTGAGTTGAGGTAGAGGGAAAAGTAAATTTGAGTCAAGAATATTTAACTATGAACCTTTCTCAGCAGTCACTTTGTAAAATGCCTGTTTTTAACTTGAATTGTGGCTTTGTGTGGGGAAAAAGAGGGTTACACTTCAGGTGACTGAGTCCTGAACCATAGCTGAAACTTTTAATGACACAGAGAAAGGAACTGGGAAGCAAGAATGTAATTTGTCCATTCCAACCTACAGTGTAAGGTGTGCTGCAGTGTTTGGAGTGACCAGTGTAGTCTAACTCTGCAGTGCCCTGCAGTAATCCTATCAGAAAGGACTTGAGAAATGACCTTGATTTAAGAGAAGTGACCAAATCTTTTGATGAAAACGCGGTTCAACAGGGGGGGAAAAAAAAAAAAAGTGAAAATTCATTAAGGCTGCTCCCTGAAGAACAAAAATTGGAGAGAACTTCCTGAGATTTATAGCTACTTTTCTAATTGTAAGCCTTCCCTCAACTACGTGTGTTTGTGGTTCTTCCTATAATATTAGGTCTCCTTCTTTGCATTCCCAACAGTTCACACGTGCAACTCCTGATAGATATCTGCTTTTCTGCTGTTTATCTGCAGCTGATGACGTGAATGTGATTTTTTTTTCTTCCTTTGCAAATACAGAGTCATAGGTTTTTATTTAGTTTGATTACTGATATTTATATAGATAGAAAAATAAGAACTTATTGAATTTTTGATCTCAGTGTTTGTGGGACCCTTAAAATACAAGATCAACGAAATACATTTAGCACACAGCTTTTGTGGTTTTAGTAATGTTAATTATTTAACTTCTTTTGTTCATTTAATTATACGTATGCTGATGTATTTCATGTGCGTGTGTGTTCTCTTTACTTAGTTTCTAGGGTAGTAAATACATATGGGCCTCAGACTAGGTCTGAAGGAACACATGGGACCAATCATAAAGCCAGTGCACCTATTCATGATTGTGGAAACCAAGCTGTCGAGGAGAGGTTGCAGAACATTGAGGCGCACTTACGGTTACAAACAGGTTTGTACCATGCTTAAGTTTTGACATAAGTGGGCCAGTTTGTACTACAGTTATCATTCCTGCAGTAAAACTGGGCAAGTCAGTAAGTTTGACAGTGAAAACGGTAGGCCAGATGCACTGAAGAGTTTTGTCACTCTAGTACCATAGTCTAATATTTTGGACCATATGCCAAATTAGGATGCTGAGTTGATAAATTTATGTGTCATGGTCAGACTAGATTGTCCTTCTGATTGGAATACCCATTAGTTATGATGAACAGTGATTTTGTCGTCTACTATGTGGGTGCTTTGTAAGGGTGATTTTTTGCTCACTTCCAGTCTTATATGGAGAAGCAAGCCCAAGCTGCTTTAGTACAGCTGCCAACAAGTGGCAGATTGAGGGGGGGTTGTTTGTTTTAATGCTCTGTTATTCCATTCCCCACACATTTCCACCCCTGTTTCTCCCATCCACAGCCAAGTAAATGTTGTTCTTTGTCAAGCACAACTCATGCCTGTCCTCCAGTCTCCGATACTCAGTGCAGATATTCTCCCTTCAAGACAATCTTGTATATCAGAACTGAATTTGTGTGTTGTTTGCTATCCTGACTGATCCCTCCTGCCTGTCAGTTTTGAAGTGGTAATTTTGGTGTGTGTCTTTATTTTGAGAGTGATCATTTGTTGTTCCAGGGACTTTCTCAGACATACAACTCTGTGTATGAAATCGTCTATTGCCTTCACAGATTGCACTGGCTTATTGACCAGATTTTACTGTGATTTATATTAATTGCCCTTCCCTTTCATTTTCCTGCCAGCTCATTCACTTTCAGCTGCTGGTTGCTAACTGGACTCAAAGAATGAAAAACTTGGAATCTTTAGTTCAAAATGTCATTTAAGTGCTTTCCCTGATTTCTGTCTATTTGTACTGGTGTATTTAGGTGGCCCTGTACCAAGAGACATTTATCAGAGAATTAAGAAGCTTGAAGATAAAATTCTTGAGCTGGAAGGACTGTCTCCCGAATACTTCCAATCTGTAGTAAGAAATTTTTCTCAACTTACTTTACCATACACAAATGCATACTGAAGTATCTGTTTGATGTACAAAAATGGAGTAGGTTAGAGTGCAGCTGCCACTGACAGACAACTCTGGCTTGGTGCAGTGGTTACATTTCATGTATGGGCCATTTATGCAAGTTCGTATTTCCACCTAACTTGTCATTTGAAAGAAAATAGTACTGGTGGTGGGGGAAAAAAACAGTGCAGCTACTTGAGACATCCTCTGTCCATGTAACATTGTTTGTTTTGATTGTCTTTTCTTTAGAGCTGTTCTGGCAAGAGGAGAAAGGTTCAACCTCCTCATGTAAGTATTATTAATTTTTTTATTTACTTGGTAGAACTTCTGTTTACTTCTCTTTCAAAACATCCTACACTGTAAGTAATTTTTTTGCGTAGAGGTGATAAAAGTGGAATTGATTGGCTCAGCAGACATTCTGGAGAAAGACCTGATATTTTAGAAGATACAAGCTTAAGTCAGTGAAAATTGCTGTTTATGCAACACTGTCATGTCAGGGACTACATTAAGACATGATTAAGTTTCTCCTTAATGTAAGAGAGACGATAGCTGGCACACAGTCTGCCACTCATAGTCACACTCAAAGACTGATGACTGGGAGAGCACTTAGAAAGGGATGTGGGCCATATAAGCCTTGAGGAGCTAGGCTCATTCACAAAAGAAAAAAAAAAAAAGGCTTCCTTAGTGTGTACAGAGGAACTGTTAGGTCATGGTTTAAACTGGTGATGGAGCATCGCTGCCCTAGGGATCACAGGTAAATTGTTTGTACCTCTGCTTCCCACAAGATCAGAAGGGGTGGACCCAACTTGTAGTCACCCTGGGCTCCTACCAAGGCCAGCCACTGAAAGGAGAGCTTCTCTTAGCCCTAGGGCTGCTTCCTAACATGTGCTGCACAGCCAGAGAGCCTCTTCACCACTTCGACGATTTCAGCTCTTCTTTCTGCCTATTGGACGACCTGCATATACTTTCCCTGGTATTGCCAAGAACCTGTCAGAAGCAATTTTGCTTCTTTGTGAGCAGAACATTGTGAAATAAGATCTTTATGAAATGATAAATGAACAGTTTTTAAAAAGAGGGTAAAAAAAAATCAGGTTACACGAGCACAGAGGAGACTAATGCTGGACAATAAGATAAAATCCCTTCAGTTGTAAACCTGAGATCTGTAAGTGTCAGAGTAGCCTTGTCCAGTTTTACCAATGGATTTTTGTCTTGCTTTTTTTTTGTCATCAGTCTAAACAAGCATCTAATGAATATAGCATGGATATATTGATACATGATTGGTGCTGTCAGTTTTTCTAACTTTACATTCTTCCCTTTCAAGTTTAAATAGTCACAGATGAGTCAGACAACTCTGCATGGGTTTCTGACTGTTGAGTTCTGATGAGTTCTGTTTTCAGGTGCAATATGAAATGACCACCAGTATTGAGTGCTCAGCCACTTTTTTAGCAGTTACAAGATGTAAATGATTGTGATTTTTATTTTGATCTTCTAGCAGAACTATTCATTGGCTGAACTTGATGAAAAAATCAATGCTATAAAACAAGCATTACTGAGGAAAACAAAGGAAAGCAAGTCCAAGGAGGCTGAGCAACTTCTTCGATAATTAAGAAGTCTTCAGAATCTCATCATGTTTCATACTTAACCAAGCCATAGAGCAAGTGGTGTTGAGGATGACTTCTTCAGTGAAAACAAAGCATGTGTGTATAAGCTCTTTTTGGATGTTTTTGAAAGCTTGCTTTCAGAAGAACTCATTTAAAAAACAATCTTACAAATGAAATAGTTACTTAAAAATGAAGAATGTTTTAGAAATAGCATTCTAATAATCCATTCCCTTCTGTTATAAAGGAGGATAACAGTATTGTTTTTATGTGGAAGGTCTTATCTGTCACATGAAAGCCACATCTCATATGTACTTCTTGATAATCAAGTATTCAGAAGGGGCTATCTTTTGAATATTTTTCATGTAAGTAGTTTGCATAGACTTGTGAAATAAAATGAAATATGTCCTCATAAGTAAACTGTCTGTAGAAAATAAAATGGGTATTACTAAACTTGCAGTATGCATGGTTATCTGTGTGTTTTCTGCATTTGTCACTGTTTTCATAGCCACTGAAAATGCAGCACATTGCATTAAAAAAGCATAAAATTGCTATACTGTAAACAAAGATGGCTACAAAAATCCTGCACTTACGAAGAGTCAGATACCTGTTCTTCACTTCTTCCTTGTCCTGAAAGAATGCATACTTAATTTCCTAACAAATGTGATGTTTTAAAAACCATTCAAGAGGAATTTGCAGGAAACGCCAGCTTCCCTTTCTTCCATAAGCATGCTTTATCAGTGCATGTTCTAGACATGTAGTTTGTAATAAAAATCAGACTTTTATAATTGCACTTCAGGCTTTGGGCATTTATATTTTAGGCAAATCATTTTCTATCAGTTCTTTTAGTTTTCTGGTTTTTTTTTCTGCTGTCTATTCTAGTTTAGAAGAGAAGTGACTGTTACAGAGGCAGTCTTCATAGGGAAGTATACTGTTAACTGCTTGACTTAGAGCAGTTCTACTATTGACAACCCTTGTCAGTGGCTGTGAGAGGTGTTAAGAGTAGTACTGACTGGACACATATTGGCCATTGAACAGAAGCATTTTCTTTTCATTCAGTGCTCTTATCTAAGGCAAGATCTTAGATAACAAGTGCACTTAATGCTTCTCTGAAGAAGAAGCAACAGAGGAGGGAAATTAAGTTACTTCAGATTTGGTTTTAGCTCTAAGCAAGAAGATAGGAAGACTGCTCTGAAAGTAATGCCTCCTGTTTTGATGCTGGTGTACAAGAGTCAGATGTTGGTAATAAGGCAGTAGAGGTTGAACCTTCCCACAAGTATCCCATTTCTTTTTGTTGCCATGTGACAGGTGGCAGCAGAGTGGCAATCTGACAAAACAGTGTCTGACATGGAAATGCAGATGAAGCAAAGGCGTGGAACTGAATTTCTCCTTGTGTAAAAAAGCACACCTATTGATATTCATCAACACTTGCTGAACATTTATGGATACCAAACAGTGGATACTGGCACAATGATGTGGTGGGTGGTATGTTTCAGCTTCAGTGACAACAGTGTTAAAGACAAGCCTCACTCCAGAGAGCCACGCACAGCTGTCACACCATGAAATGAAGAGCATCTCTATCAGCTCACCCATGTAAACTGGCTACTGGTGGTGACTATATTTAAAAAAAAAAAGTGTATGGTAGCTGAGAATTTGCTTTGCCAAAGTGTGCTATTGTGCTCTTTGTATCTGCTGTGGTTTCTGTAGAAATTATAGGAGGCATCACTTAAAGAACAACTCACATAGAATGACAGTTAGCCATTCAGATCTTTTATGTCAGCCCCTAAAGAAAGACCTGTGCATAGGACCATCCCTCAGATTATATGCTACATATCAGTACAGCATAAGACGTAGGTTACTTTTGTTACACAGTATTGCCTTTACTTTAAGTCCTAGCAGCTCATATTATGAGGGGTGGGTACTGTGGTGAAGAAGCAACTTTTACCTCATAAGTTAAATATGCTTCCTACAGCACACATGTATTATATCCGAAGACACCGATTTCCAGAAGAAGTGTCACAGAGATATCTAGGCCTGACACAGTGCACTTCTCTTGGTAATTAATACTTCAAATATCACTGGGAGGTGGTGGTTCTAAATGGGAATGGGGAGCATTCATAATTCAACAACAATTCACAACCTGGGCACATGCTGCTTATGTCATCTGTATTTCCACTATGCAGTTCTCTCTGGAAAATTAGAATGCAGCCCTAGAGGAAGCTAACTTACCTACTTTAAATTATTTTCTTGCTTTAATGTAAATAAACAGGAAGTACACATACATAAAGTATATTTCTTGCAATAAACTGCCAACAGTGCTGATTTCCTCCAAGGACACTGCTTACAAAAGACTGCATTAGCAATTTTTAAGTGTATTTTTCTGTAGTAAAATGCCCTACTAAAAAGATCTCTTGCCCTGGGATTCTCCTCCTCTTTCTCAAGATGGCAGCAACATAGCAGTTAAGGGTTAAAAGCATAATGAGACAATATATAGAGAAGCAATAGTAGAAGGACTCACTCGGGATAGTAATTTATTAGCCCTATATACTTCAACAAATAAGTGGGACAGATAGATGCATTTGAAAAATGTCAAGGCATACATCTTGCTTGGTCATTAGACTTGCCATTCTTCAAGTTGTTAATTTCTTGTGCAGTTAATGCCAATGTGCCCCTTTAAAAACCCATCAGAAGGATGTTCTCTATTCCCAGTTGGATATTAAAAGTAGTTGAAGATTTTGGAGGGCTTTGGAGCTACTGGAAATTTCCCTTTCTCTGCTGTGTGTATATCAATCTTGTGTGTAGAGGAATTGGCAAAGAGCTTTACTTCATACAAGTAACTGTCACCATAAGGACTAGCTTTGCAGAAAGAAGCATGCTAACCATAGGTTCATAGGTTCGTAAGGTTGGAAAGGACCTACAAGATCTAGTCCAACCATCCTCCTATCACTATCCCTACCCAACTACTAAATCAAATCCCTATCAAACCAATTCCATGCACCTCATAAGAGTGGGGATGCAGGATGACAGACCTCTTTCATAAGAAGTTTTCCAGATCTACTATTTATGCTGTTTTCCCAGTGCACCTGAAATACCAGCTGCTGATAAGCAAGACTGTGTTAGCTGAAGCCTGCAACGTAACCACAAATGAAACAAAAGCAAAGCAAGCATTTACTATTTCGCTAGCATTTCTCAGCACCTAGTCTGATACCTAGAAGGACCAATCTGTACCCACTGTCCTCCAAGAAGGGATACCGGTGTATTGTGAAACATTTTTCTTCATTTACAACTAGAACCAGCAAGGAAGTACAACAGCAAGGATTCTTTCATACAGAGTTTTCCTCTCAGGTTGCTTCTAGCACCTAGAAAGGCTACCTGTTTCCCAGCTTTTGTGTCTCTTATTTCTTCTCAGTGCAGGTAAAACACAATGCAGACTCTTTATAAGCTCACAAGTAAGAGTGCTGTTTATTAATAAATCCATCTTTTCTTCAGTCTGAGATAAGGGGTCTAATGCCATTCCCCTCTCTCCAGTCAGTAGAGGAAAACTTGACATCAGTCAGCCAAGAGTGCCATAACTGGATGCTGAGGTCTGTTACCAGACTCAAGTGAGAGTAAGAAAACTGATTATCTTCCAGGACAAAGTTAACAGCTAACTTGGTAGAGACAAAACACACCAGGATTTGTGTTACAAAGCAGTAATTCTATATAGATTTCCCTAATGGGGAGTTCCAGCATGTAACAACATCTACCACAGGATGATATATCACAAAGTTCATCTGAAGTTGTGTGAACATCCCTCACACATCAGCGATCCACAGATTTTAAGTTTTTATGTCATTGTAAGGAATAGCATTGCTTACTTGACTTACCCAGAAAGGATGTACCAGCATTCTAGCAGTTATTTTATCTTACTAACATCAGAAAGCTTATCCTGCTGTAAACTGGCTGAAATAGAACGACCACAGTATTTCTGCTACAGAGATGCTGCAAAGTGTTCCTATTTGCCAGGACTCTTAGCTGAGCTACATCTTTTCCATCATGACCATGTTTTCAAGGTGCACGCTTTGAAGGGAAAGCTTATAAATCTGTCATCAACCAAAATTTGAAGTGATAACGTGGCTTCCACTGCAAGAAGTCAAGGAAGTCTCATGTCCCAGCCTCAATACAGAAAAACTTAGGTAGAATATCTTCTAATTTTTCTTTACCTGGAAGCTGATCTAGAGCTCTTTCTAGGCTTCCCCCCAACTCCCCACAGAGCCTGTGCTGCACATCTCACCTCAGTGAGGACTTCCAGTTAAAAGAGGTATAGAAATAATAATCCTATAGCACTCTAAAATTGCATTATTTGAGGACAGTATCTAAGCATCACTTTTAAGCTAAGAAAAATGGTCTCCCTTAGGAATGCTTAACATTTCTGTTTAGCACCTTGCACAAGGGATGTAGCAAAACATTGGATCTTCTGTTACTGTGCAGTTCCACAACGTGTGCATGATCAGTTTCTTTGCTGCAAGCTCCCCTGAGCAGGGAGTGATTCACCTCTAGGAGGCTAATTTCTTAGAGTTAAGTGCAAGATTTTAATAAATAAACCCAAAAGTGAAGTACCCTTTTGAACAGCCCTCATATCAGCAGGTAATATCAGTAATTTAGGAATCTCAAACCATTCACCATTCCATGCAATGTATTGTGATCGGTACTGGATTTTCTGCTTTTTAAAATACCTAAGTTATCCCTTATTTTAATTAAGACTTTACAGCATTACTGAGTAATGTTAACCCCAGAATGCCAAACGTATATTATTTGAAGGAGCAGCAGTCAAATATACTTTTGATTGATTACAGATCATCTGCAGCAATGAAAACAAACAAAAGCATTTCCTACTGTAACACACTACTGAGGACATGGAGAGAGGACTTCAAAGAGGGAAAAAGTCCCCAGAAAAATTCCCTTACAGGTATCTTTTCCCTTCCCCCTTAAAAATAAACATTTCTCCTCACCCTTTCTGTTTAGGCTTGCTTCAGGCTGCTGTAGCTTTGTCAATCTCTGTCCTCCAATTTCAGCTGTGCATGAACCCATATAATCCTCTCACAATTGTTTGCTATCTCCAGACATGCCAGAAAGTAGCTGAAAAAAAAAAATCTATATCCAGTCAACTTATCCAAAAATACTATCTATACGTTGTCTTTGCTTCCTGCATTGCTTTAGCCCACGTAGCCGATTCTTACAGCTGCAAATAGGATTTGCTGCCCTGATGGAGAATCCATGCTACCCAAGATCAGTGAGAGCAACTCAAGTGGCCTCCAAGAGATGACTTCTCTAGCCATTACTTGCTAGGATAAGTGGATTTGATCTCTCCTATCTATAAGGGAGAGCTTAATGAAGGTGAGATGGGAGTATGTATTGTAGGAAGTCTGATGATGGAAAGAGAAATTAAAAACAAAACAAAAAACCCAACCAACATTAATACAAACAAACCATGCTTAAACAACTACCCCTACAGTATCTTCTAATGAAACTATGCCTTGTCACGGACAAGGCACTTAGAAGTAACAAAGAAAAGAATAGGTATTGTTAAAAGCTATTATTTAAAAAATCATCTAAGTTTTTAAAGGTTAATTAGTGTAATTTACCCATCTTATTTATTATAAAGGGTTATACACAAAGCAGTAAGTGCAAGAGTTTAATCTGTTTTATTTCCACAGTTGATTCATCCACATCTGTTTAGCTTTTTATGGCCATTTAATTATTTGTAGAATTCAGTCCAGTACAGATGGGCTACTGCTCATGACTACTTTCATACCATCTATATTATTGTTGCTCTGATTTTTATTCAAAGCCAAACAGAGGAGAATATGAGTGCAGTGTTCACCTAAACATAACAATGACATTTAGTTTCTATTTGGCTTTGAGACAAAAATAGAGTTGCAGAGACAATCCACTATGAATACAAATAAGTTGTTTATACATAAATATAATAAGAGTTCTTAATTATGACCTATTTTACCAGTTCTACAATATGCTCTCTTACTACTAAGTTCTGTAGCAACAACAAGGCTAAACCAACCATCAGATTCACCTGACTGAAAACCAGGATCACACTCCCATTAGTGAAAGAATATGACCACTGTCTCTGAACCTCTGAAGCCTGCTCGGCACCTGCTGTAAGCCTGCACATAAACCTACAAGAGTGCCTTACAGAGCTATACATGCATACGCTATTGTGCTGCTACAGCATGACAGAAAGTACAGCAAAAACAGCAGAGTGGCACAATCCCAGGCTCCAGCAAATGAGAACAAACCCAGACACAGCAGCCATGGATGCAGAAACAAAGGAAGAAAAACCACTTATCTTTAGAAGGCCTCAAGGAGGCAGGGATCTCCAACAAGATACTCTTACCTCCACTGCCTACTCTTAAATGAGGTCTGGGAAGGGGTGGATCCTGGTTCCACCCCTTCCAGTCACTCAGATGCATTGCATGCACCTGAGCTCTCCTGGGTTGGCCCTGTCTTCCCATCAGGTGATCAGCCACTGGTTCAGGCCATGACTTAACATTTCCACCACAACAATTTTATAGACAGTTTCTATATATATAGGTTTCCACATGTGATTGTTACTTTCCCCCTTCTTTTTGAGCTGTCAGAATGATTAGAAGCTGCCTAGGTGTTCTCCACTGCAGAGTCCCCTCTCCTGTGGAAGCACATGGCATGAGCAAGGATTCTACAAGCCCTGCCCTGCAAAGCTAGCTCTTCCTCCAGTTTTCATCTGGGGATCTTCTGCATGCATAGATTGAAGCTAGAATAAGCTGCATTTTAAGTGCCTTTAGACAGAAGAGATTGTTATCAATCATAGACCACAAATCATCCAAAAAGGCCAATGGGATACTGGGAAGCACAGCCAGCAGGTCAATGGGAGGTGATCCTCCCGCTCTACTTTTCCCTGGTGAGGCCTCACCTGGAGTACTGTGTCCAGTTCCGGGCTCCTTGGTACAAATAAGACAGGGATCTCCTGGAAAGAGTCCAGCGGAGGGCAACAAAGATGATAAAGGACGTGGAACACCATTGTTATGAGGAAAGGCTGAGAGACCTGGATCTGTTCAGCCTTGAAAAAAGAAGACTTGGAGGGAAATATCTAAGGTGTGGGAGGCAAAGGGATGAGGCTGGACTCTTCTCTGCAGTGTGTGGCAATAGGAAGAAGGGAAATGGCCACAAACTGAGGCATAGGAAGTTCTGTACAAATGTGTGTGGGATCTTCTTCTCAGTGAGGATGATGGAACACTGGCACAGGCTGCCCAGAGAGCTTGTGGAGTCTCTTTCTCTGGAGATGTTCAAGATCCACCTGGATGCCTACCTGTGCAACCTGTTCTAGGGAGCTGCTTTGGCAGGGGGGTTGGACTAGATGACCTCTAGAGGTCAGTTCCAACCCCTACAATTCTCCAAGCTCAGTTACAGATGCAACAAGAAGCAGCCTCATGCTTGCTTGTGTTATATACTGCAACTTAACACAAGGCAGCCAAATAAAGGAGCTCCTCACCACAGCAGGAATGCTCAGCTGACACGTTGCAGCTACGTATGTCAGAAGTATATCTTACATTGTTGAATCAGAGGTTCTTCTTTTGAGTAGTCACTGTCAAAACTATCCATTTTGTATGCCTCAGATAACAAAGAAGGAAAAACACTGCAAAGCTAAGACATCCTTGGAACACTGAATCAACCATGCTGAAATGCGCTGAGACCAATTGCTTCTTACCTACAGACAGCCAGTGCTGATCTACCCTCCTGCATACGCTGAGTGAAGTATCAGTTCAAAACCTACATTACAGGAAGTGCTTCATTTCTGCTTTGGTTTTGCAGCAATAACACTCATGAGCAAACCATCCTGACCTGTGAACTCTGCTTTAGTATAGATTTGTATGTGCAAATGTTATTGTACTGTCTTCTATCTATGTTAAAACATACACTACAGACATCTAATGTAAAACTAAGTAAGCAAGCAGCAGAGAATGAGAAAAGGTATTTCAAATGCTATTTGAGGAAAGGCAAAGTCAACAAGAGAAAAAAATAAGCTTGTTCTAGATGGAGAAGCAGCAGAAGACACTTAGCCAGCAGGTGCAGCCATGATGACAGGGAAGGGAGTAGATTGATTCAGGATGGGCCAAGGGAGAACACCACAATCCAGCCTTGCATGATGCTACAGGCAAGCAGATGAAAACAAAGGAAAAGCAAAGCAATTTGACGAGGAAAACCATTTCTGGTTATATGACTCGGCAGCAGTCAGGGCATTGCTGTTCAAGGTCACACAGATCTGAAGTTTAAACAGTATCTTGTCAGTAAATATATAGCAAGAAATTTCCATGCAGAAAAACACTATTAGTGTGTGGGAACATCTCATTTCAAAGGTGTTTCTGATGCCCCAGGGTTCCACTTGCAGTGGCCAGAGGTCTCAGGAATAGTCCTTCTCTCAGATAATAACAAGTCATATTACCAGGGTTCAGGTATTTTGAAGAAGAATCTAAGGAAAGTTCATAATCTAGGATTTAAGGAGACCGTTACGTAATTTTGCAAATATAGTAATTTAGACAGTTACAAAACATTTAAAAAATCCTTTCAATTCCTCAGTCACTAAGAGGCTGCTGTGCAAGAATGGTAAATTTTGCCTGATTGCCTATTCCTAAGGAATAGATTTACTATAGCATTAAGAAAAATAGGTTTACCAGGTGTAACACACCAAAAACAGGCACATAACTTTATGCCAAAAGGGCAGTCTTACCAGCCTTCCACCATCCAGCACTCCTCACCATATCCCAGCATACTCTCTGAGACTGCAGCTGCTATGATTTATTTCAGTCATTCCCATGCGTAAAGATCCAGCTGCATAATCACTGCTACCATACCCACTCATTCTTCCTTGCTGTGGTGGCTGTTCTCATCCTTTCCCATTTGGCCATGCTTTTGGTGGTCTTCCCGTTATTTACTGCTTTGACCATCTGAAAAAGTCTGGTGGTCTCGTATAAGGATGACATAGATATTTCCATTTTATAGCAATTTGCCTTGGTTTTGTGCAGGGTTCTGCAGACAATGAGTAGCAGCAAAGGGGGCAGAAAGAAACCACAATGAATTCCCTTAGATGAATACAAACTTTTGAATTCTGAAGGAAATGATGTTCTTGTGTTTAGTGCTCTCTGTTGAGATTTAGCTGAGACTAGTCCTGTTCCCAGCATATCCACAATTTACCAGAGAATCTCTGTGCAAATTGTTTGACCTTTCTGTGCTTTATCCTTCAGCTCCGTGTTGGTAAATGCAGATCATAAAGCCTTTCTGTCTGACAAGGTTGCTGTGATGATACATCAATATGTGTTCAAGGATGTGTTTGGGTCCTTCAGCACTTAAAATTGTGCTACAACATATAGTATTATCTAGAATAAGCAGACATTCCAGTAGAACTGTGTTTTAATAAAGCTGCAGAATGAAAGATGTCTGAGATGAGCAAAAAAGAAAAAAATATATGCTTTTTATATCTGTGTTTATTTCCCTGAAATAATGTTTCCAAATTAAAAGGAATGGAGAAATGCAGAAAATATTGAAAAGTCATGAATCAATTTCAATCAATTTTAATTCCAGTATAAGAGGAAGTAATGCCACTTGTCGAAAACAAAGCAATCATTTCTGACAGCTAAATTTACAAGACTTACTGCTGTCTGGAGAGAGGTAAAACTGGATGCTTCTACCTCTGCATTAATTGACTTTCAGTGCTATTTGATTTATTCTAATGAAGTTTCTCCATCTCTTGCAACTCCTACTTTTCTTCCTTTCAACAAGCATTTCCATTCAAAGAGAATTCTTCTCTTTTCCCTAGAGTTTAAACTTCAAATTTGGACTCAGGTTTTAAAATCAAAAGTAGATATTTTGTGTATTTAGTATATATTCTTATGAAATGTATCTTGATTTAAATAAGTTGGAATTTCAGTTGACATGTGACAGATGGCAGAAGAGGGGCAGTTGGACAAAATGGCATCTGACATTGGAGTGCATATAGAATACTCATTTAATTCCTCCAGGAGGAAAAAATGACACCCACTGACATTCATCAGTGCTTGCTGAACATTTATGGAGAACAGCCAGTGGGTGTGAGCACAGTGAGGAGGTGGGTGGTGCATTTCAGTAGTGGAGACAGCAACAGTCACCTCCACTGGTACAGATTTTTACAAGTACAGCATGCAGGCTCTTGTTCACTGCCAGTGAAAATGCATAGCTAATGGTGGTGACTATGTTGAAAAATAGTGTTTCATATCTGTGCGTTTTCTCTATCAAACAGTGTTACTGTGCTTTTTGTATCTGTAATCATTTCCATGGAAATACACAGGAGGCCTTACTTTCGGAGCAACCTACATGGAGCTGCAAGATTGGTTCAGTGGAGACATAATGATTTTGCAAGGGTGGCTTGAAGTTCCCACTCTGCTGCTGAGTGCTGCTCAGAGTGGGGTGAGCAGCCAATTTTCTTAACAATGATATGTGCTCCATTCGTAAAGACATATAAGACATCGATGCATCCCTTTCCAAGACAGAAGCACTTCGTGTACATAGCTAGCCAGCTCACAAGTAGCCAGGCAATTCCTCAGTTGTCCAAGTTCAGCATGGGAAAATCCCAAAGGTAATGGCAGTAGGAAAGCCTGAGAATTTTGAATTCAGATTGAAATGCCAAAACAAAATAAAACAAAACAAACTAAACAAAGCCAATCAAACAAACAATATCTCTTAATTAATTTAAAAACATTTCACTAGTAACCTATTTAATTTCATTTTAAAACTCCATTCATCTAGATTACACATTAGCAGAAGAGAATCCCACTCAGTAAATTTAAAGTTTGTAAGTTAAATTCAATTACTCTATTAAAAAAGTGGATACTGATTTAGCTCTGCCTATTGTACAAAATGTGTGTTTTACACATTTCTTCATCCACAGGAGGAAAAAAATCTTGATCCACCAATGTGCCCACTACTTGTGTAATTCCTCACAGTGCAATAAAGGCGGTGGTAAAGGCTCCTTGTATCATTAAAGACTCATAGAAGTGGGTCCATCTTTTGTTACGCATGTTGAGACTGAGATCACTGTAACAAGGAACTTTCACAATTTTTAAAATACTGAGAAACAAGTATTTCACCTTAGATTTCACCTCCGATGTTCATAATTGCTGGTTAACTAATAGTTCCCTCCAAAGAGAGTCCACAATGCAGAAGTATATTTTCAGACATTCAAGAGCCTGTCAACGTGACACCCAGTCTTCCAGGCAAATTCATTAGGCCAGAATTAAATACTCACTTTGAGGAAAATATAGGAAGAGAGACTTCATCCTTTGTCAACCACACTTTTGTTAACCTAGACTTTGCCACATTTGCAGCATGTCAAAACTGGTGCTTTCCTTGGCCATTGAGGCACCAAGAATGCATACTCATTGTTAATAAGTAGTTTCCGCTTGCGTGTGACAAAACAGCTAGCTGGCTAGTCAGCCTCAGTCAGTGTCTATTTATGGCAAAATGTCAAAAAAGAATGTCCTGCATTTGTGGCTCAACAATAATGAACATGGCTAAATCTGAAAATTAACAAAGGAAAGTGAACAGCTTTTTAAATTCTGGAGAACATTAGATTCTGGTGTCCTTTTTGTTCCAATTGTTGTGGCTTAACCCTGTGAAAAGACCACCTGTTGGGCTGCCATTTTGGGATTGTATTAAATGCAGTGATTGCATGAAAGAACACTTTCCAAAATAACCTAGTATTATTATTCACTTATTTTATAGTAAATCTGCATTGAAAACCTGCAGGAAAGTATAAGGCTTTTTTTTTCTAAGTGAAATTTAAAGCTGTAAGTTCTCTACAAATGCGCTTTTTGCAGATGCATGATTTTATAGTGACAATCATGATACTTTAAAAGGAGCTCAATTAAACCTTTTATGCAGCAATAAGTTCCTGTATAATAGAAGACTAACCTTTTGAAGTAATAAATATAAGGGGAATGAGACTCTAAGTCATACAGGGCTGAGAATCTGCGATGACTAAATTAGCAAGGACTACTTGCAAACAATGTAACTAAAATATTTATTTTGCTCCTGGGTTGAACTTGAGAATTTTAGTGATACCAATTATTTCTAATGTCTATAGCAATGTTCTTTTAATTTGCTTTTGCTCAAAAGAGCACACTGAATGGCCCTAGAATTTTACTAAATTTTGAAAAAGTTACCATAAGCCATTATTACACTCTTACATGAAAATTTGAAAACTACATTCATTTTCCAAAGTGTTTCTTTGTTTGTTTTGTTAATGGAAGATATTGTATTAGTGAAGCGATGATGATTATTTACACCATAAAATCCAGAAAAGTTGCTTCATTTAAAAAACTGAAACAAAACATAAAACCCCAAAATGTCGTTTGTCCTTTGTAAACATCCAACCATTCGTTTTTAAGTTCAAACAGATGAATTCATTCACACATTTTAATTTCCTATAGAACATAAAACCTTCCACGTGACTACATTAAACTCACCCTTTAATGCGTTAACAAAGCAAACACTTTCCATGAGTGTTAACTTCTATTGAACACCAACACTAATGACATTTAAAGTAGAAAGGAACAAAGAGTTTTTCCTAACTGTTTGCTTTTTACACACTCACAATGAGTTATGAAATTATCTACATAATCTTCCATACATTATTTTTTCTTAAAACAGACATCCACATAAGCTTTTCAGCAGTATTTTATTGAACAGAATGAGCAATGAGCTTTCTCTCTGTGTCTGTGTAACAGAACATGCACTTTCACCTTATAGTATTCAACATATAATTCCAGAAACATTATATGGATTTTACGTGGGAAAGGATTTCAGAATTGGAACTGGGTTGCCTGGGCAATTTGAGTGATAGTAACACGGGAAACCTATATGAATAATTGGTCATATTTCCATCTGTCTTCACTGTTGCCAGTAACAAAAGTTAAAGCTGAAACTCAGGAATTTTGCATATTTTTCATCCTCAGAAATGTCAAAACAGTTGCACAATGGAAAATGAGTCCTGTACTTATAAGACAATAAGCGAGAGGACTTATTTTCTAGAAAACCTCATATATTTTAACTAAACAGGAATATAGCTTAATGTATCATCGCTAATTTCAAAAGTTAAGAAGTGAATTTAAATGCGTGGCTATAGGCTAAAATGGTCCTTATGAAACAACAGTTTTGTTAGGTAAACAAAACTGCTAGCCAAGCAGATTTTTACATGTGGAGTGAACTGTTTCCTATTTGAGTGGAAAATGAGTCTTTATGTGACTATTGGTTCAGTGAGGGAAAAAAGGTGAAGTGGAAGAGTATACAATGTACAAGTATAAATTAATGTCTGGGTTTATTGTTCACTGTAACACAAAGAGTATGTACTACACACAGCTATTGTGCCAGGGAATTATGGAAACGTAGGCTAGCAAGCAAAAATTACGTCTGAATAAAAATATGTATCTCTGGGAGAGATGCAATGTGTTTGGAACCCTGAGGGTTAATGAGAGGTAAGCTGGTGAAGGGGGAGATGAGATAAGGGAAATAACAGAAGCTGAATAGATGAAAGAAGTGATTCAGTGGGAAGCATTGTTGATCACAGCTAGGTGTCAGAAACAAACTAGAGAAATGGGAACTGCTTTAACATTGGCAGGAAAATAATAATAATAATAATAATAAAAGAACGTATGCCACATACTAAAAAGAAAAAGAAAATAAGAAATAATAAAAGGCTTTCAGGCTTTCTTTGGTCACATCAGTGAAAAATAATGCAAGCAAGCAGGAAATAAACCACTGAAATGGAATCCTCTCTAAAGGTATCTTAGGGAGAGGGGCTCATTGTCCCATCCTTTTCACATCAAGAATTTAATTTTGCATTCTCTTTGTCTATCTTGAGGTACATTTGATGTTATTCTACGCTGGTTACTTCTTTTTTTTGGCCACTTACGTAGTTTACACTGACAGAAGAACAGTCAGAACAGAAGAAATTTGGGCTAGAATTAAATTGTCTGGATGTCCTTTGCCAGTTTTTTTTTTTTTTTGCCTGAAGCTTGAATTGTTCTCAAAGGCTGAGTGGGATTCTTTTCTGTGAGTCCAACAGGGAACTGCAGTTCTTACAGTTCCCTCTCTTTCTGTTCCTCTTATACAATCTGTTTTTAAAGAGGAATTATTTCTGAAGCATCCAGATTTCAGTATGCCTATAATATGTGGGATGCAGAAACAGTTAACTGAACCAATTTACCTATGTTTCACTTTAGGAAACTTGGATATTGGTAACCTTGTATTTTCCCACTCGAAAGAACTGCACTAGGATGCTACTAACAGAGTAGTTAAAAAAAACCCAAAAGGTATTTGCTTCTTAGTGCCAGGGACATTCCAGTTACTACCTACGTCTGATGTTTACACCCATCCCCCATGAATTCCTAAGACAGTTTCTCTTATATTAAGCTTCCTTCTGGTGCCCATAGCAACACCATCCAGTACTGAAATGTTCCTGCAGGATTTGCAGGAGTCTTTTCATAACAGGATGCTGATTCTGCAGATATTGCACACCCAGCTACTTGTATCAGAAACGTAGTCTGAGTGAGTCCTTAGTCCCCAGTGAAAGGCAGTTCAGCTGCCCACTGACTGTCCTCACCATCGTCCCTGCTAACACATACCACATACACTCCTGTTGCTGTTTTTCTGCCCCCAAACAGCAATAGCTTATTTATTTATTTATTTTCACACAGTAGTGGGGTTTTAATTTTAACAGGCTTCTGCTTTTTCTTGTTTTTTTTTTTCCCCATTTCTCCATCTGCAAGTGCATTGACATGTAAGTGGTCTTCTGCCCTCTGCCGCCTAGCTCAGGAGCTAGTTGCTGTTCTTGTGGGGCACTGGTGTGAAGGGGTTAAAAAGAATGTCTGCTTAACAAGCAGACTGGGATATGTTTGGGGTTTTCTCCAGGAGTCAATCTGGTACAAGTTTGAGCATCAGGCTCCTGGGAGGCCTCAGAACCTTCAAGGGAAGGACAGGCGCTGTTGCCTCTCCTCTTTCTGTGTGCACTGGGGCAGAGTAAGTTCAACACCAAGTAGCTACATTCCCAGAAGCACAATGTCTCAGGCACATGAGGAGTTGCTACCCAGGCTCCTGTGCTGTGTCACTGAAGGTGAGAGAGAGCTTCAAGCAGCTGCCCCTCCAGGCCCTCCCCAGCATCTTTGCCTCCAGCAGGATGCTCCCTCCTTGTCAGTGGGAGCTGAGCTTTCTCCAGGCCTCCTGCAGTGCAAAGGGTGGTGAGAAAGGCTCAGGGCTTCCCCCAGAGCATGCTGTGAGCCTCTCAGCCCCCATTCCACTTCCTTGGGCTGGAGAGGGAAAGGGATGTTTCCAAGCACCTGAGCCTTGCTGGCTGTCAGGACTGGCAGCTGATGTTATTTTGGGCTGAAAAAAAAGGTGTACTGTTTGATGGTACTTTGTTCATTTTGAACACGACATATCATTTAAATTCTGTGTTGTGCCATGCTGCATGCTAGGAAATGTACTCTAGGATATTTTTACATCTATAAAAGTTCAGTAAATGGAGACTTCCCTGCAGGACTCAGCTATTAAATCTTTGCTGGAAAGTGGGAGCCAAGTCCATTAGAAAAATTGTATTCTGGTGAGACTAATCACATCTTTGCACTGCTGAAGTATGATTGAATTCAGATATTAATTTCATAAATATTTGGCAGTTATACACTGTATAGAACAAATACTGCAATTTGACAGAGTTAAGTAACCCCTTATCTCTGATGTTATCTCAAGGACATGAAACTATCTGGGACATGGGTGAAGAGAAAAAACAGAAAGAACATTTAGCAGGTTAAGGCAGAAAGAATCCCTTCCCTTACTATTACTTAGCAAGAGAATAATACACCTGACCACAGCAGACTGAGGTGTGCTCCTTACCCAGACCCCAGGAGATGAATGTAAAACAAACAAAAGTTTGGGACCTTTGTGCAGAAAACTTACAAAGAATGGAAAGAGTTCACACAGCCCCATTGGTGCCCTGAGACATGCTGGGGTCTGGGAAAGGAGTCAGAGGCAGATGTTAGGGCAGAAGGCAAAGTGCTGAGCAGAAAAACAAGTCCTGAGAAAAGGGTGAGTGTGAAACTCAATAGGGAGATGGGTGATGAAGCCCTTCCAGAACCATCCCACCAGGATAGGAAACATACAACCAGTGTGCAAGAGGCAACCCTGCCCATTTATTCCCTGAAGCCTTCACACAAGCTATGAAAAAAGTCTATTTCTTAATAGCTCTCCTTAAGTATTTGACTTTACAGCTTTCTTAAAGAAAAGGTTCTTCATGCATCTTCACCTTTCAAGGAGCTGTGAATGAAAACCTATTGGACAATTTTATTTTTATCTGGTGCCGTTCTTCATTTCCAGTGTTTCTTCCCTGATTGTCAGTGATTAACTCTTTATTTGGCTATTCCTGTTCAGGCAAAAATAAGTCTCAGAAAAATGCTTTTTTTTGGGGGGGAAAGTTAGACTGCTTATTGCAGGTAGCCCACAGGACAGTTTTATCCACCCAAGGGGCTTGAAGTGAGAGAGATCAACAAACCTGGGCCACAGCATTTGGTTAAGAGCACAACAAATAGAAAAACAGTATTCTTACAATTGACTTATAATAACTGAATCTTAGGCTTTAGTCCTGCTTTGTTTATTCACATTTGGTGCTCTCCTTTATATCTTACTATTAGGGAGAAATCTTTTAATGCAAAGGAATTCTGATGTTGCACAAATCTTCAAGGAGAAAAAAAAAAGACATTTTTTCTTGTTGTGGGTCTTAAGTAGAAACTTCAGTCTGAATGAACTGTTTACCCTCCGTTTCTTAAGAAAGCATTTCTTGTGAAGATGTATTGATTCTGTAAAGTTAATATATAATATTCTGTACTGAAGGTTCTGCAATTTGTCTGAGTTGCGCAGTTCATTGCTATTAATTTTGTTTAAACTGGTACACTTTTGGTTCAGAGGTAATTTAAATTAATGTAAAAAACATTTCAAGGAACATTTCCTGAAGTTTGACAAGAAATTCTCTGCAAAGGATTACAATAGAATTTTTATCAAGATAATTAATAATGATAAATTGCATCCAAAGTTGGTTGTGTGCATGTGAGTGAAATGCCTCATTTAAAAAAAATAAAAAAACACCGAGTGCAAGAAAGATCTACTTAAAGAGTAAAACTGCATAACTCAGGCTTTCAGGATTGTTCTCTATGATAAATTTTGTCCAGATTCTTAAACCACCACAGCAGTCAGTGTTTCTTCAGTGGAGATCCCAGTGCACCTTTTGAAAAGCTGCATTGCTACCTATAGGTGCTACTGGGGGAAAGCCTGGGATTTTGTTCAGCTATTGTTCCCTTTAAAAAAAAAAATTGCTGTTACTAGTCCATATCAATATTTAGCAAAACAAGAAATGCCATTCCTCATCAAAGCATGTTGTATAGTTGGACCCTATTATAAATTTGCAGCGCATAAAAATATTGAATATTTTCTTAAAATGATGAAAAATCACAATTGTTAATAGTATGAGGTGTTTTTTTATTTTATATATTAGAAAAGTAGCAACCAGGTATCAGATATACAAATGTTGAGAATGAAGCCTAGTTAATTTAACATGAACGATGACTTTCATATCCTGAAACTGTAAATGCTTTGCAAATTAGTTGCTTGTAATCCCATTTAACTAAAGCTCCCCATTTCATCCCTGTAATCTTTCCTCATAAACAAATCCTTCCAACTTCTCAGTCATGTTTTCTATCCTCCCTGGAATTCCTCTCTATTTTTCTACATATTTTGAGTATAAAGAGGGGCTCAGGGTGAATGCAGGAATCGGGAAACAACTCCATCAGCATTGTGCTAAATCCATAATTAAAAAGGGTTAAAGTTAATATATTTAAGCTACAACAGCGAGTCCACATGACCGTGCATGACAACAGAAGTATTTATAATTGCAACGATTATCTTACCTCTCGAACGGTCAGACTTAGAGTGTATAATCTGCACAGGTTTGTTTTCAATAATAAAGACAGGAAGGGCATTTCCATGACAGAACAAATTTCTCCTCAACTGGGGAAATAAATTTATTTCTAAAGGGTTTCAAAAATCTTATGCCCTGAGAATTTGGGACTGCACAAGACAAACTCTCTCTTGTCTCTCCCCACTGTAACATGGATCCCTCTGGCTCGGTGCAGCCAGAATGGGGTGAGGCTCTTCACGGTGGACGTCGCTGCACTCAGGCACCAAGCACTCAGGACAATGTTCAGCAGCACCAGCAGCTGCAAATGACATTTGCAAAACATTTTTGTGCACTTTTACTGAAATGATTAAACAACACATCGGAGTTGAAAGAAACCCACACATTCCTTCCAGTAAGCATTAACCGACTGCAAACAGCTTGCTGATGTTAATTTTATTATTTGAATATCTACATAACTATGATGTAAAAAGAGCTGCGTATAGAAACCAAAGCTGTTAACTGCCAAAGCATAGTGTTAGATGGAAACATCACAAATTACAATTAATCAATCATAAACACGTTGTTTTATTATCTCCCTGACCTATAACCTAAGGTGAATACGATTTTGGTATAGGTGCAGTTTAAAGGCAAGAACATGATAATTGCCACTGGTTTATTATTCAGAATGTGGGCTATGCTCTGTTAAATTCTGTTTTTGACAAGTCACCTGCAAAACTGTCACTTCTTTTACAACTGATGGCACAAACTTGGCTGCAGGACACCTCCATGCAACGGGACCTCACAGAGCACCAACAGTTCCCACCTCACAGACGGACTCTGATCTGAAGAGCTCCCACTGGGCACAAGTCCTCAATACCTCTGCCCAGCACACATGGTATTTTTGTTTTGCTTTTTTATTGTTACTATTATTATTTTTCCGTCCAGCCAGCAATGTCATGGAACTAATCCAAACTGGATAACTTGTGAAAATGCATTGTGTTCTTTCCAAAGAATACATACAGAGCACATATGCATGTGTACCTTGCCCCCCCACACACCTGCACAAGTACACGCACACACATTTACATGAGTAGATTAACTGCATCTAAAAATCAATTACTTATTTGTATGCACACGTGTTATTAAGATTTATGAAGCCTGTGCATAGATTTAACTACAGGTTCTACTTAACCTTACTAAAAATTTGAAACCAAGTATGGCCCCAAGGCTCTCCACCCCAGTGCCGTTTACCTACACACTGCGAGCATGTGATACTCGTTTCTATATGTTATATACAGGTGTCGGAGGAGGAATGTACACAGACACATGCATGTATGTATCTGTATACAGCCATCATGCATTATTTATAAAAGGAGTTTATTGCACATACAAACAATAATTATTATAAACATGCAATTATATATCCATATTTATGTGTATATATAGATTTTTTTTGTCCTTAATGGAAAACTTGAACTGCCAGCAGCCATGTCAGAACTCAGATGGTTAACATTCACTTCTTGCTGTTTTATTGCATATTACTGTGCGCTCCTGAGCAGCAGGAGCAGATTCAGGCAATTACAATCAAGTCAGGGCACACGCCGTGGCTGAGCAACACGATCATGATGAGGATACTGATGAGGCACTTATCGAAAACCCCACATCATCCACACTCATCAGCCACAACATGTCACCCCAAATGAGGCATCAGCTGCCTTCAAATGGCTCATTGCACACTGTTTACAGCTTTCTTTGGACCCACTTTTGATTTTGCGGTCAGGACTTAGATCAAACAGCGGCTGACTGGCACTGGCAAGCCTCGGGATGCAGCTCCACCACCTTCCTGGGAGTCAGACGTGTTTTGACACGGGGCCTGACCGGCAGGAGGGAGAGGTCCTGGCTCAACCCCCCCAACATTGGCCCCTTGGGGGTGTAAGTTGCTGCACAAGCTGCTGCCGCTTGGAAATCAGATGGAGGCAGTGGAGAAGTGGGGGGGGGGCAAACAAGCAAACAGCCCTGCAGCACTTGCTGCTATTTTGGTTTCCTGCCTCCAAGGGTAACCTTAAGAAATAGCTGGCAATAGGAATTTGGGCAGGAACATTTCTGACCTGATCCCTGTCCTTCCTGGCACCTTTTGAGCCATTTTGTGCAGAAGGGGCTTTATACTGGGGAGAAAAATCACTGATCCCAGATTCAAGGATTCAAAGTCTTTGCATGAGAATTGTACTAAGCTGGGCAGAAAAGTTTTCCCGGGCTGGAAACCTTTCCCATTTCTTGCTATGTGGAGGAAATAAAGGAGAACCTTTATTTCCTTTTTTTTTTTTTTTTTTTTGGTTTTGTAGTTATACAAAAAGCAAGCAAAAACATAAACAAAAATAATCAGCAAGCAAGAGTGACAGATATCAGCCTCTGATGGACTATGTACAGAGGGACCAGAAATATAATCCCAAATGGGAGCAGTGGTGAGTGGACCCCTGCACAGCTGGTGTGCACCATGAAGACAGATTCAGGGTCCTGATGAAGGGACAAGACAACTTCCAGACCTTTAGCCAAAGCCAAGTGCAAGGCACACTGTGGTGGTGCTGAGTTCCCAAATCTTCAGTGGGGCAGGGCTAAGGGAGCACAGAGTTCTTCCCCTGCACCACCACCCCAGAACAGGTACTGCCTCCACACGGATTAAAATTCATTCGTTGTGACAAATAGACATTTTCTAATGAGAAAGTACTACGTCACGGATCCCCTGATGCTGCCAAGCCAAGTGGAAGAACCTCAGGTTGCACAGCACTCTCGTGTGAAAATGAACCTCAAACAGTTATGTCAACCCGTGTCAGCAAAAAAATATGCCTTCAATTTGCTTTGCTACTCTTCCTCCTTTATCTGGAACTATTTTATGACATTCATGTAATAATTTATGATGACATCAAATACCAAAATTGCCAAGTGATTGGCTCCTACAATAGTTAGTATTCCTATTTTACACATGGACAAGCTTCTGAACTGAAAGCTGAAGTTTTTCATGCAGTTTTACACCACCAGCACAGGCCCAGCAAGGTCCTTCCTGCTCCATACTCTCACAAAGATTTCATTTTACATAAATGGAGGAGACATTTCTATTAAAAACAACTAGAACAACAAAGCCGAATACACAGTCCCAAGAGAGAAATTAATTTGTGTAAGCCATTTGCAGGTTGTAATTACTAAACACTTCATTTCTTTCCCAGGGCTAGCAAACATTCTATACAGTTCCTAAACCTATTAATTCTTTCAGAATAGCTTTAACTTGTTAGGGCTCCTAGCACACCATCCTCTGTGCAGTACTCAGCTATACGAGCAGGGGGAGGAGGTTAGGAGTGTGGATGCATTAGGATGCAAAGACAGGAAGATCCCTGGAAAGTTCTTGGCCGAAGTAAAACTGAGCTCCTCCTGCATAGCGCTGCGAAGACAGTGAGCTCTGTGTGAATGATGCTAGATGGAACTGAAGCACCAGTGGTAAAACATCCTAATTACAAACCTGCAGAGCGAACAGAATAATGGACAGAGCTGCAGCTCTGGGAGCTGCGTAAAAAGGAGTGGAAGTTTGTGCATTTTTGTTCTTGTATCCTGGACTGAAGTGCGTGCGTGCATGTGTATGTGTGTGTGTGTGTGTGTGTGTGTGTGTGTGTAAAGAACTGTTTTTCGGTCATCATCTTACGCTCTTTGTGATGCACATTCTAATTTAGGCAAAAGGGATGCATCTTTCAAATGCAGATCATGTTTGCATTAGAAGAGCAGTGAGAACACTTGTCACTTTCAGAACATTTATGTGCTAGAAGTACTGTTAGCAGAAGAGCAGTTTAGATAAATTCAAGACTTTTTTTTGCTGATCACAAACATTAAGCTTCACACCTGAAACCCTCAACCCCCTGCTGTGCTCTAATCCTAGCACCATTCACCCTTAGAGACTCAGAGTGCTGTGCCACTGCTCTCAAACATTTGATTGCCCTTACTTTGAATGCCACCACCTGCAAAAATGCCTTTTTATTCCCTTTGAGCCTCTTGAGAAGGAAGTAAAAATGATAATTCATGACAAACATTAATTAATTGTTTACAAGATGATCTTTTCTTTTTCTAACTTCTGTTCAGCAGACATGTTGAGCTGCAAGACTCCACGCTTGATGCCAGAGCTTGTCAAGAGGTCTGCATTGTTGTTTATCACTCAGGCATAGGATAGACTGCAGGTCATTGTTTCTCCAGTTCAAGTAGCACTGTCTAGCTCTTGTTTGAAGAATGGAAGCGACATGCATGAGTTCCCGCGTATAAAAGAACTACCGGTTCTAAGAAGGAACAGGGATTTAGCTTCTAATGCAGAGTAAATAAACATTTTTCACCATCTCTTGCTCCATGTGATTTCTGAAAGGTCAAGAGGTGCCATTACAGTATTTTAAAAGCTTCAAATTATGTTTAAATAACGTATCACTAAACTCGGAGGAATCTTATCAGAATTTGAGAACCTATTGTCGTTGTTTTAGTTCTTGAATTCATCACCAGAGCAAGACGTGTTTTGAAAGGAATGTGCTGTTGTTAGGAAGGCTGAGCTTCCTTGAAGCTGGGACACGGCGTCTCCCACCATCAAAAGGGAAAAATGCCCTGACAGCTCAGACTTGATTTAATCGAGTCTTCACATTCAAGAATTAATTCCACTAGGGATGTTGTGCCATGCTAGTGCCTGACCTGAGCATCCCGATGATGTACTAAATGAGAACAAGACGTCTCATTTAAAGCAACGCAGACAAAACACTGCAACTTCGGCAGCAAGATTTTTTCCCCAAATTGCACTTAAGCAGCTAAAGATAAGCAAACAGGTTTGCAGAGAAATCGAGATGCCACAACCCTGCAGAAGTAATCAGAAACTGTGGTGAACAGCACCCTTGCAAATCAGACCACGTTTTATCTGCATATGCAAGCATTCAGGCTGGCATGTTTGCTCACATTGCCCCATCCCTTCTGCAATAAAACTATTCCAAGAACTTTAAATGACATCAAAAGTCTAGCAAAAACATAAAGAGAGCAAAAGATCTTACTTGCAGAAAGCATACAGTGATGCAGCTTCACGAAGAGCTCAGGCTTCCACATTCCAAATTAGGAGCCCTTAGATCACGGCTGCAAGGCTAAAAATCAATGCTATATTTTCTGAGTTAATACTAAGGGTTGCACTTAACAGACATGGAGACTAATAAGGTATGCAGAAGGAGTAAAAGCAGTGCACAAAAAATTCAGGCCTTCATCTTGGCGATGATCCAGCACAATGATGTTTCAACCAGATTTTGAAGAAAAAAAAAATCAATAACATCTGTGGTATAATGGTTAATTAAAGAAGCTCTTCAGCAGAGCTCAAGATGAGAGGCTCGGCCTGAAATTCAGACAGCTGAAGCTTGATTATCAGGAAAGAATGCTTTTTTAGCTATGAGTGGATAGGCCAAAAGCTGCAATGTGTGGAAATGGGGGGAAAATTGCTTTTATTTTAACTTTCTTTAAGTAATCAATATATGGTTTTCACCTGCATTAGGAGCTGTTTATAGCAAAATCCTGTTTCCACATACATATGGAAACATAATCCACTGCCTTTGGAATCTATAGATTTAAAAACAATAGTAAAGATAGGCATGTTGGCTGCTTACCCCTAATTCACAAATTCTCCACCCTCCCCCTTATCAGGCCCTCCAGCTGCATCTTACCTACAATACACACTACGTGGCAGACCCCTCAAGCTCCATTCTTTTCTCATTTAGTTTAATTTTTAAGATCTAAACCTTTCAGTATTTGATGCAGAAACAACTGAATAAAAGATTGAATATATAAGTACAACACCTCCACTAAACATATAGTTCTCCTGTCACTCTCTACACCTTTTTATCCTGTTCATTCTGCTCATTTTTTTACTGCTACCCACAACGGTGAATGCACAGACCGATAGGCAGAATGTGTTCTCTAATCATTTGCACAACACAGGGCAGACGTTTGCAGCTGTTAATCTCTGTGTGCTTTCTATATCCCAGGGATAGGCTGGAAGACACATAGTTAAATATATAAAATAATATCTCCATCCTGATTTCAAGATTTTGCATGACAGAAAATCTACTTCATCCCTGGGCAAGTTGTTCTGAAACTTAATTAATATCACCATAAGACTGCCTTATTTTCAGTCTGATTTTTTTTTTCTGCCTACTTGTATCTTGGTCTGCAGAGTTCAAGAGCCCTGGGCTATCAGAAATCAGCTCTCTGTAGGAATCACAAACCATAGTCTCCCCTCCTCTCCATCTTCTGGATAAACTGAAAGAGATGGTGCCTCCGTACTTTCTCACTGTAGACACTTTCTTACTGCAGACAGATTTCCCAGACTTCTTGTAACTCTTTTCTGAACCTATTTAACCATGTCAGGATCCTTTCAAAGGGCAGAGAGACAGACACAATCTGTTCTTCCAGTAGCAATCTCATTGATGTTTGTATTAAGGATCTGGCTTCTATTTAGTTGTTGGGTTTTTTTTCTTTTTTCATTTTTTTTTTCAATTGATTCATCCAAAACCTTCTCCAGTCCCACACCAAGAGCTCAATCATTTTATCCCCAAGTATTCCAACCTTATTTTCTGAAACTAATTTCCAGAATGCTTGCACCACCTTTAAAATTAAGAGCTATATTCCTTCTTCCAGAAGATTAACATGCCCTGCATTTGCCTCCAGTATAACAAATCTTGTTAGAAAGAGCACATCTCTGCAGAAATAACCATTATTTCAGTCTGCATTGCTAATTGAAATGTCTCCCACACAATACAACAGTCATGGCATGAATTTTCCATTTTCCAAAATGGAAAAAAAAAAGATTATAAATATATTTTTTAAGTTGTCCATCAAATGAATTTTCAGCTAGAGCAAAGAATTTCACTGAGGTAAAAAACCCTAAGTAATTAATTTTTAAATTGATTTTAATATTTCATGTATTATTTTATTTCAAAATTAATACTTCTTCATCTTATATATCACTTCTCAAAATGTAAATAAGCATAAATTATGAAAAACTTGTCCCAAAATGTGGAAATAATTGATGTCAACAGTACTGCAGTGTTTTCCTTTTTTTTTAATTCAGTTTCTTGAAAAGATTAGGTTTTTTTGAAGACTTAACAAATTTAAGCAAAACAATGCTGTTCATTTGAATATACGATAAATAAGTTTAACTGGAATGAAATAAATGAGTTTAATGAAAATATAAGTAGGCAACTCTTTCTTTTTAAACTGTAGAATGCACAGTAACAGTGGAATTAAAAGCTGAAATATTATGAGCTCAGAATTTTCAGAGTGGGGCTTCCAAAAGCAATCATGATTGTTTTATACATGTTTCCATTTAAATCAGTGTTAGCTTTAGGTCTGTATTCAAAGGCAGCAGACTTAAGTCAAGAGAGAGTGCAAAGTAAAATTCTCCCCTCTCAAACTTTCTGTCAAAATTCTTCAGATTGCTCCAGAGTTCAAGTGGAATTTTCCTAAGCAAGCCATGTACTGAAAAGATTTTTTATGTCATCAGTGCTGAAGAAATTAAAACATCAGCAAGTACATATTTGGAAATACAACTGCATTCACGTCAAAACCAAGGGAAATAGATATTGTTAAGAAATATCTACATTTGATGTATGCTGTGTCAGAATATATACCTCATGATAAACGTGCCAAACATATCTTAGCATGTGTCTATTTCCCTCTGAGTTAAGTTGCTCAATAGTTTCATTTTATGTTTGTTTTATATATGATATAAAATATATTACATATATTGAATTCATTATATAAATACATGACAACTAAGAAACACACAATCATCTTTTCAATTGGCACAAGAGCAATACCCCAGCCCTCAGAGCTGTATTGGAAAACATCAATTTCTCTGTCACGATTATAAGCTGCAAGCATCGACCATGAAGACTTATAGAAGTCATAGAAGTCACATCTAGCTGTCCTGTCTTCACAAAGTGAGAAGAGAACCAGCAAAGCCTCATCACTCTTCCACAGTATCCAGAAAAGCCAAACATCCCATTAATGAAATACTACTGCCTGTAAACCTCCTCAAATAGATTGGCAGCTCTCCACACTACAGAAGTCCCCGGTGAGATCCCCTACAAGGGTCCTCTGAATAGGCAGTCTGCCAAGACATGACACTGAAATGGCATCATTTCTAAACCCAGTTTTAATAGCAATCTGGCAATCCACTAGGTCCATCATACCCTACCTCCCATTTTCTCATTTAGGTAATCAAGTAGTTCATTACTGTTTGGCAGGTGTTGTGCATATTCATTGTTCAAGGGAGAATTCCTCACAATCAGGATCTGTGCCTTCAACCAGCTGAATGATGGTTGTGCTGGTCAGAGGCTTTGTAGCAGTCACAGGCTGGTCATGCAGATAATGCTCCTGGGAACATCTGGAAGGCCCAGAAGTCAGAATATCAAGATGATAAGATGGAAATGATTATATGTCATCCCCACAGATGGACCTGTTTCAAGAGAGAACTTTGAAAGTCCTTGAACTCTGAAGACTCTCTAACAGGGCCTCAGTACTAGTTGGGTTTTCCTCTCCTTTCTCTCCCAGGGTGCCAGTGGACCCTTGCATGGCATTGCTTTAATACGAATATACAGGCAGCCCTATCAGTCTAGCACCTTGTCCAGAGCCTCCAGGAACCCCTAAGTGCTGTGAAATTGTTTCCTGCAGTTTCTTCCATCCTATGTCTGTGTTTGCAAATTTTTGCCTTTATCATCAGCAACTTTTCTCCTTTTCTCTAAAACTTGTTTCTTTGATTTCTAAAATCCCTTGGGCACTCTGGGCATGCAATGTGCAGAACCTTGGATGGGTGACCAGTACCTAAATTAACAGGTCTACACTGTAGTTTTAATCACAGAACTGATGTGATTTGAATCTGGCCACAGCATCAGGTTAAGCACGTGCAGACTTTTCACAGCATGCTTGAAAATTCATCTTCAGCAACGATTCTGTAACCATGTTTTAAAATCTGCTACTTTGCAATATCCAGGAAAACAGGAAATTTTAGCTGCAGCTGAACTCTGACTCCTTTAATACCTTTGAGTAACTGAGACCTGCTAGGAGTTAGTAGAACGCTCTCGATCCCAACAAACCTTAACAAAGACCAATGGTCTTAACTTTAAGTTTCTTAACAGCTGGATTTAACGTATCTAATCATAAAGGAGTGATTTACTTTCTGCAGTTTGTTTCAGCCCTGGCAAAGACAGCCTTAAGTGTTCTGCATCTGAAGGCTGAGGCCACGATAGATTGTTCACATCAAAAGATGAAATAGCTGGCATGGGATGATCATAAAATTCCACTGTGTTAAAATTTTTGATGCTTTTCTTCTGTATATTTAGTGCAGCTGTGCAAAGGTAACATTTCTGATTTGAGTTAATGGCTGAGGCACATTTCAGAACTACTCTTTGCAGTTCAGCCTTTGAACCCTAACCAGCAAGGCAAGATTCAGTTGGATCCTTCCACAGTGCTTCAAACATAGATATGTACACACTTCTGAAAAGTCTGAAGCAACTCAGCAGCTGGCAAAATCAAGAATTAACAGCCAAACTACATTCCAAAGGAGCTCTTGCTCAATGACCTCTCCTAAAGTACCAAGAGAGCCACATATTTCATTGCTGTCTGTTTTTTCTGTACCCTTGCTTTGAATTCAAGTTTTCGTGCTTCAGTGTTCTGTAGACCATAGTATGAACTGGAGTGAAAAAAAATGTCAGGCAAAGTATTAAACAGAGGCATGGCTTTAGAAAGATGATGGAGTTTAAGTAGGGATATACCTGGTTCGGAAGAGCAGTGAAAAATTGATCTCTTCATAGAGATGAATCCAAAGAGCAGTGGTTTCAGTTGAGGGAATGAGCTGCTTTCAATTCTGCCTACACTGATTCATCTGTGCCCTGATTCACATACCCAGGCTGCTGATGTCACCAACACCACAGGAAAACCTGGAGCAAGAGGCAGACCTTCATCACATTTGCAGGAATCTGGAGCAAGTCCATTGACTTCTGGTAGTTACTCCAGGTTTACAGTGAAATAAATGAGAGCAGAATCTAACCCACGAAACCATAAGTTCAGCTGCTATCAAGCAGTCTTAGAATTCACTATTAATATCTGCACTGAGAGCTATTCTGATTACAATTGCAAAATAATATTTCATATCCACTTTTACTATCTTATTCAAATACAGGAAATGAGTCAATCTTCAGAGAACAGAAAGACCAGTCAAAAGAAGTGTAGAGTCATATAGCTCAGCATCCAACTTTGAAGTGAAGGGAAGGAAAACTGATTCCTGCAAATAGTTTGCAAGTGGGACTGTTAACACATAGCTAAAGGTCATACGGACAGATTCTCTTAGTATGATGGTTTCAGTCACACTCATAGCCATGCACACAGTCGTGGATGTAGCACTTAACTGAACACAGAATGAGTGCACGCATTGCTGGACAAAATCAGCCACCAGGATCTTCCTGCAATTCCAGAAATTTTCTGTAAAGCAGATCAGGATTCTATGGATGAAGAAAAGTACAATTCATATCACTAAAGCATTTCCATCTGATGCTAACATGTTCTTAAATTTGGGAGTTTTGAGTATGTTTTGTACAGTTCACATATAAAGATACATATTCTGTAAAATATACTTAGACTCAACTCGTTTGCTTTTTACTATAAACAAAGGGTTAAAAACAGAAACCACACTGCTTGGACTTCCCTGGTGTGAGGGCTCAAGCTGGCTCTACTGCTGGAGCTCAGATTCTGTTTTCCTTTAGTGGAATACCACAAATGTGTCACAAAGCAGCGTCAGCAACTACTTCCACTTTTGTCCCTTGATTTTCATTCAAAAGCCCGTGCCTCTGAATGATCCTATTGCAACCACACCAGGACTGCCACAGCATTAGCAAGAAGGCATCCAAGAGCCAAAAATTATGAGGAGTTATCAGGAAATAATCTTTACTTCCTAGCCAGAGAGCTGCAAGAAGGAGCTCTTGCTTTGTTTCTACATTTAGAGACTGCCACAGCAAGGAAAATAGCAGGTTGGCTTATCTGATCAGTTAAAATTTTGTTTACCTCCAATTACAGCCCAGGAGATGGCTTGAGAAGTCTAGTGTCAGGCCCATCCTCTTAGAGAGCAGAACTCATGCTCAGTGGACACACTGTGACCTCGTACTGGCCAGCTGCTGGCAGAGCAAGGTGTGGGGTGCAGCCATGGGCACAGCTCTGAACTTTCCATCCAAAAGGAAGGGCAAGGCCTGAAGATTTGTCACTAAGAGAGAGCATTTTAAGTTAAAGTTCTTTCAAATTGGATAAGAATGAAAATACTTCAGAAGTCTTTTTAAAAATAAAACTTGCAAATTCAAAACTCAACCAACTCTTCCTAAACAGCAAGTGCAGTTACTGAGTACGGGTACTTAGGTCCTTACATCTGCGACTCCTTTAAACATTTCACATTTAACAAGAAAAGGGCATAAAAAACGCTGACAAATTAAACAGGCAGAAATGATCAGGAATTTGTGTTGAGCAACTCCAGTAGGTAACCCATAGAAACAGTTAATATCTTAAGTTTTTAAGGGACCTCAAAATCCAACTATTGAAAGCTGCATTTTCTCAGTGAGCCCAGATTGCCAAGGTCATGTTAGCTACAGGACTACGGAAGCCTGAGGTCATTTTATGATGAATGAGACATCAATCTTCTTTCCTCACTTTTTCCTCCATTTTTTTGTTCAGGTTGTTTGGGGTATTTTTAATCTCACAGACAATAAAAGTAGACTGCTTCATGGGCAGAGAGAAGGCCCAGAAACTGCCTGACTGAGGAACACAGAGCTTGAAAACTTCAATCATCCAGCAGAATTAGGATCAGGATTCAGCCAGAAGATGGAGAAGGTGCATTGCACCAAGCACACTGGCGAGCACATGCAGTGCCCTTGCCCTCTGGTATAGAGCACAAGACTCTATGGTGGGGGAAATCTGTTTCAAAAGAGTGGTACTGAAGAAGGGCTCAGCCTCAGATGAAGCTAGGAAGGAAGTAAGGATTTCCAGCATATCACAGCAAGTGCATTACCACAGTCTTCAGAGGACAGAGGTTTCATTTACATAGAGGAACTCATGAAAGTTTACTTGAATTTACTAAATAGAGCAGCTTAAAGTGAATGCACTAAGTTGCACGAAACTTCTCTCTGCTGTCGTCTGTTTCAGTTTTGAAGAAGTATAGTCTGTTCCCCCCCCCCCCTTATTTAAATTATATTGTCTAATTTCTTCCTCCTAAAAATCATAGAATCATAAGGGCTGGAAGGGACCTCAAGAGATCATCGAGTCCAACCCCCCTGCCAAAGCAAGTTCCCTACACCAGGTAAATCTTCCCTGCTTTGTTCACTCCAGCCCTAAGAATCCTTTGTTTATTAATGAATTTGTTCTTGTGTACCCAAATCAAGGCAATGGCACAAGAACTCACTCTAGATCAATGCAGGAATATAATTACCTTCACAGATGAGTGCTTTGAACTGTATATCTGTTTGGCTAAATTAATCGTTAGTTTGCAGCAGAATTTAATAGCACATTGATGAACTATTGTATAAAGCTGAACCCACAAACTCTCAGTGTTGCAGATGAATTAGTATAAATACCCACATGAGTTTGACCCAATCGCATGATGCTGTGTAAGTGGCAGTGCTATCTGGTCCTGGGGGAGGGGGCTGTATTCACACAGCAGCTCACCCCTCTGTGTGTAAGTGATCTTCTGTGCACCATGTACTCACCCATGCAGCTGGAGGAGTTAGGCTTGTTTGCAGCAAACAACAAGATGTGTCGTGCGTGTGTACTCTCAGGACTGTTCAGCTCCCTGACTATCCTACTCTTCATCATTTTATGCCACAGCCTTATTGTCGATGACTTTTTGTTTGCTTGTTTCTTAGTGGGGTCAGTGGGTGGGTAAAAGAATTGGATCTCTAGTTGACTAAAATTTGTGAGTCTTTGTTTAAGCATGTCCAATATAGTTCTTTCTTTCCTTTGAATATGAATGATATATTTTCCAGTTTTAATTAACAGTTCACAAGTGGAGAAGCTAAATAGCCATTTAATACTATGGAAATGTAATTGCTCCACCATCTGGTCAGCTGTAATATTTTATGATGACTATATGAAGAAACAATGTTGTTTTTCTTAAACACCATTGTAAACCAGTATGATGCTTTCTGAGTGCTGTTGTGTAGGTTTGGATTCTATCCCAGTGTCACACTTGAACCCAAAGACTGGATTCTTGGGCATCATGGTTGACAGACAAGTAAAATATGTTTCTTTTAATTTGTTTTGAAGTTAATGCTTTGGGCTAACTTTGGCCATTGTTAAGCTAGCAGGAACAGTGAACGTGGACCTCTAATGCACTTTAATTTCTTCTTGTGCAATTGTGATTACTGCACAGTACACAGAGTTGAAGTAAAGGAGGTATCATTCCAAGACCAATGTGATATCCTTTGTATTTACACTGCTACTTCAAAGGGAAGGAAAAAAAGAAGTCATTACCATAACAATGTGCAGTTCATGTATCACAACTATAATAGAACTCTAGTAACTTGCTGGCTACCGAGACTTGGAAATTTAAATGTAATAACACAGTTTTGCTGCAAATGTCTGGTGGCAGAGGCTATTTCTTAGGTGCTATTGTAGAAAGGTTCTTGATGCATTGCAAATGTATTTATTCTTTTTGAAAGGAAGGACAATGATGAGAAAAGCAGAAAAATACAGCTTTGGATCCAGCTTTAGCAGATTTAAAACTTTAATGAGGTCTTAAATAAAGTCAGTGAAGAGATGGAATATACTGAAATCTCTGTGTGCAAAAAGTCAGTGGGAATTTTACCACTGACTTGAAAGAAATCCAGACTTCATTCCATACTGCAAAGGTCTTATGAGGTATGAACAGTGTGAATTCAGCTTGTTATAGGGAAGTATAGTGAGGAACAAAGAATGGGCAGCTTATTTGGAATTAAGTCTGAAGCAATCAAGAATAGGCAGCTTAATTAAAACAATGGTGACTGTTACTTTGCAATTAGAGTAGGCAGGAACAGAAAAATCTATTTATTAGGTTCTTCTTTTTCTTTTTTTTTTTTTTTTTTTTTTGGACTGCTGTTTTGTTTGTTTGCTTGTTTTCTTTTGGGGGGAGTGAGAGGAGGGGCCTGTTTGGAAGTATCCCCCCAATATTTTCCTTCTGTTCCTTCCAGTTCTATTGAGGGATGATGCAGAAGACATGGATGTGTGACAAAAAAAAAAAAGGTAGAGGCATTGCTTTAAGGATGGTGCAAATGCAGCTTTCACAGAAGCTCCAGCTAGGTAGAGTGGCTCTGCCTATGAGCATCATTTCTGTATGGTTGAAACTAACCAGTGGGCTCAGAAGTTGTGAGGTGGAAACACAAGTGTTGGAAGAGTGACTGGATCAAAGAAAAATATAGAGAATATTGCATTAAGGTCCTTACATTATTTTATTCCTATCTCACACTTATCATAGCAACCAAGGAACAGAAATACTGCTAACAGTCAGATTCTTATAAGCCACAGGATAGCTGTCAGGCAACAGTGAATGAGATATAGAGAAGGTAGGTATCTGTACATAGCCTGCAGTAACACTCACACAACCCCAGTACCAACAGAGAACTACAGAAATTGCCAAATAATTTCTTCACATAAAGAGACAAGGTATTGCAATAATCTGCTTAGAAGTTGTCTTCCCTTACTGGAAAATCCTTACATGTTACCTAGTGTGAAATAACTTAAAGGAAATACCTCCCTTGTAAGCTGGAGCTATGAACTTACTTGACAACCACTTTTCTTGAATGTTTGTCCCGCAGCGCAGAGGGATTTTGCCTGGGGAATGCAATGTTGATTCCTTTGAGCATATGAGGAAAAAGCTGTCACTTTCAGAAAGTCTTTTTTTTTTTTAATCAGCTCTGAGAGAAAGACCACTATTTACTAGAAGGCTACAGAACTCCACCTTGAGCCTCTCATGAAACACAACCCTGTGCAAACAATTGGAAATGATGCAGAACAGGCCCATGGTTATCTAGGCTCCTAATGCCTGCAGCTCTGTTAGTATTTGGGTTTCGAAGATCACCGAGGGTTTGCAGCAAATCCCCCAGAAATCTCCACTTACACCATGTTGGTTCATACCCCATGACGATCTTGGCAGACACTAAGTGGATTATCTCATCTATGGCTCCTCAGAGCCTCCTGATACCAGCAGAGCTTGGATTCAGCTCTTACAGGCAGAATCCTTTTTCTTTCCAGAGCAGTATGGTCCTGCAGCACAGCTGGGATCAGTTCCAAGGCTGTGCACTAGAGGGCAATTACACTCATTCACACGCGCTGGCTCATTATAATAATACCCTTGCAGTAGTGCAGAATATGTCAATGCAGATTTCCTCAATTACCTGCAGGATTCTGATGACTACAAATCATTCACTGCAGGCTAGCAAATGGTACTTTGTAGCCTTCTCCATTGTATAAGATAGCTTTGCATTTTGAAAATTACCTGAATATCTTATTTTTATCCATCTAGGAAATGAGTCTCCTTAAATAATCCTATTTTCCAGTGATATCCATTTAGACATTATTTCTTTACCCATCTTTTTTAACTTCAATTTAAGAATGCAGCACCAGTGATTATATGTCTCTATAGTCTAGTCAGATATTGGAAAACAATTCAGAGTTCAAATTGATGTTTTGTTGCATTAGATTTTATTTAAGGTTGTATTTCTTTTGGAGAGAAATATTGTCAGTTTTGCACCAAGTAAAAGGACATCTGTAATTCTGATTTAAAACCACTGAGCTCAGTGCATTTTGTTATTTTGTTCAATAAAAACAGGGTAAGCATTTTTCTCCCCAAAATATCAATTAATTATTTTCTACAAAAACAAATTTGTTTTGAATAAGACAATGACTTCCTACATCTTAAAAGTAGTATGTGTGCCACCAGTTTCCAGAGACATTGTGTCTTACTCTTTCATAGTATCTGCTATCTCTGGCAGCTTGTGGGTAAGAGTGACAAGAGTATCTTGTCTGTCCCCTGCAGAAATTTATGTGAAGACAGAGAAGCAAAAAGGGATAACAAAAAGCTTGGTGAGACCTGAGGAAAAAACTGGCTGAGAACAATTTTTCATATGAATTACTGCATACTTGGAAAGTAAACGACAGCTGCTGGAGCTGAAGGAAAAGATGGTTACTAACAGCTAAAGGGCAGTGATGCAGTCCCCCCAAGATTTGGCCAAGCAGAAGTCATGTGAGTTTTTAGTGAGGTAGTGAGGGATCAACACAGACTAAAAGGATCTCAGATGAAATGAGAGGGTAGAAAGAAATTTCTGGTCAGTTATTATTCAAGTGTGATATAATACCATCTAAAACAACAAAGATCTGTACCAGGATCTCTTATTCTTTCAAAAATAAAAAGGAAGACTTAAAACTGGAGGTCATCACATACAAACACTCTGTGGAAATTAGATATCTAAGACAGAAATAATATCTTCTGTACAAAGTTCTCACTTAACATACCCATTTTTGCCCAAAGATATGAGCTAGACTTTCCCTTATTCAAGGGCTAACTTGATGAACTATTCTTCTTAGCAATTAGCCAAGCCTGCAGACCCACACCATGGCCCCGAGGACCACAGCATGATCCCTAGTACTTGAGGTGATTCTGCCTGTGGTGCAGTACTGACTTGACACTGTTGAGAGAAATCTCCAAACAATCTCTGTTATCCTTTGATAACAGAGATTTCTTAACTTTTTATGAGAACAAGCTTGTAGGTAAGATCAGCTTAGGTTTTACCTCAGCTGTAAGAGGCTGTAAGGGGCATAACGCTTCATTTATAATAGGTACATGTAGTTCGGAAATACACAATGAAACGAAAATTGAGGGGCACTGGACTCAGAAGAGAAGATGGTTAAGCAGGACAGGACAGGTAGAAGATGTAAGAGGAAAATAAAAGAAAACAAAACCCATGAGAGATTCAACCAGCTATCAGTGGATGGAAGGAAACTCCAATCATGCTCTTTGAATATCTGGAAGTTTGACATTTCTGCAGTTTGATGAGTTGTACTTGCAATTTGCTCATGGAAATTGACTGTGGCAAGGATCAGGAAAAAAAGAAAAATATGTTTCTTGGTTCCTCATACTGTCAGTAGGGGATGGGAAGAGCAGGAAGAAGAAAGGTCTTTGCTGCACTGTGTAGATCTGAGTGCAGAGTATTCCTTGTTGAAAGTGTTCTACCTCATAAAAATAACCTCAACCACTATTTGGTGAAGATTAGTACTTTCGGCCATCCCTAAGTTATATTAGAATAATACCAATTACAAAAGAGAAAATCAAACATCAGAAGCCAAAAAGTGCAAACACGGATCAGAATATAGCTACTGTGTGCGAAGACAAGTACAAGAAGCAGTAAAGACAAATTCAACTGAAAGAATACTGTGTATAAATATTTCCACTTGGTTCTACTAACATACTGAGCAACCTTCTGTTTATAATTTAAATGCAGGTTTCTACTGGAGTTCAGATTATTTTTTAAAAATTGTTATAATGACTTCTAAACACTGGGAAAAATAAGTGACAAAGAAATGAAATGATTGCAATCCATAAGCAGCTGCAGCAATTTGAATCTATACTAAGACCTACACTCTTTTCTTTTGAAGAAGACAGCAATAATACACAAGGAGAAAATAGGGATATGTATTTTAATAGAAACAGTATTTTATATGGAAACCTGGTCATATAACTTTTCCATTAATTGAAACAAAATGCCATTTGGAGTTTTGTTTTCATATTCATTAAGGCCAATATTGCAAATAATAATGTACATGACACTGGCATTGAAGTATTTATTTATCTTTTGTATTCATTACGCTTTTATTCTCATTCTTATCAAAACCTATAAATACACACAAGGAGTTTGTGCTGATAACATCTGTATTAGCAATACTTTAATTTGTGCTATCAATACTTTTGCTAAGCATAATAAATGTACCTTTTTTTCCTAGAAATTTCTTTTATTTGACATTTTTACTTTTCTGCAGAGAGAACTTAATGCTCAGTAAAATAAGGCAAAATCAAGTATCAGATTCTGGACATCTTGCATTTACTGTATATGGAAGAGCAAGCAAATCTTGGGAAGACCAGGTCAGGTTTTTATCCAAAATGTTTTTCCAAAGAAAGTAAAAGCTAGCAGTCACAATGTTCACTGCTCTGTATAATAAAGATAGAAAGAAGAAAGATCAGAGGATGAGATTAAAAATGCTCCACAAATTAAATTAGTATTTTACTTTAGGTTTCAGTTAGGATTATAAAGTAGAAGATGGGAATAGCTGCTTGGCTAATGGGAAAAAGTATATAAGAATTATGAAAGAAGATTTTTCCATCTTAGGTGTAGGAAGAATTCAGAGAACTCTGTGTGTTCCAGAAGTTCTCTGAATTCTTCTTAAGATCCCAGATCACTGAAATGAACTGACACATGAAATTGTGAGCCCTGTAGAAAGGAACAAAAATAAATATCTATCAACTCAGGATGGCATTATCTGACTGAAAACAAGCAAACAGAGTGCTGTAATTAAAAGAGCAAAGAAATGCCCTGGGCTGGTACAAACCATTAGTATCCTGATATCAGGAGCATATAAAGCTTCCTGCCACACTTTAAAGGAAAGAAATGCCATATTTCAATACATACAGATGACACACAAAATTCCTGTGCTACAGAATATGTCTGTGGCATGTACATGTACAAGAATGTTTATTTGAAATAAGGAGACAGCTCAGACCCAGAAGAGAGGGTTCTGGAGTAATTATTGTTTATAGGATTTTTACATTTTAATATATTTCCCTTCTGAGGATACTCTTTCCTCATTTTTTTTTTATTCCTGTATCTCCACTATGCTCTGACTTCACTTTGCTGTATCAGTGTCATCTACCTAGGACTTTATTCTGGTTCCTTCTCTTCTCTTTGCTTAGAAATCCAGCTGATTAATACACCACAATCTATTGTGATGTTTTCATGTATATAACCCACATGTTTCCTGCTGGGATTGAGTTATACGGCACTTAACTTTTGAATACAATAGATTTAAAGGTTATCTAATATTTAAATATATAAAGGTTAAAAGCATTTGAAGATGGAAAACTGGTCTTACTTTATCAAAAATAGGATATTATTATTATTATTTTAATTAATATTTTTCATCTGCATAAACTAGAAATTTTGGTTTACAAAAATCTTTCATATTACAGTCCATAAGAAATCATTAGCATATCTAGGTAAATCAGAGAGTGTTCCAGGATCTGCAAAATGAATAAGGAACTAGATAAGGAAAAAGGAAACTGTTATTCAAAAATCTTTTGGGTGTATTCCAGTTAATGATAGAATTCAGTCAAAACTAGCCTTCCAAATGATTGTATTTAGTCCTTCCATTAGTCATTTCAGTACAAAAAAGTAGAAGTGTGTTGTGAGAGCCAGTAATGATGGAAAGCTGAGAGTGACAGCCAGGACAGCGGTGCATTGAAGTGTCACACAGGAGCTACTGCTTAACTTTACACAACAGAAGGTACTGAAATGCGATAAGTACAAAGTACCAATCATGCTCTGGAGAGCTAATAAAGAATTTTTGTCTGGTATGGCATGCTGCAATCTGAATGCACAGCACATCTTCTCCCCTGCTCTGTTCCGCATGAGGACAGCTGAGGAAGGAGAGGGCATCTCCAATTCTGCCCTGTGACAAGGTGAGACCAGTGAGGGAGGGCTGGCTGCAACATGAAAGTCTTTTCATAGTACTAACTCCAACAGCCCAGATCCAGGATGCACAAGAGCATCAGAGTAGCCAAAGCTCATAACTCAAATATCCAAAACTCCCAGATGATTATGATGGAGGTTTATGATGGAGGTTAGCGCTTTTCTGTTGAGAGAGAAGGTCACTGCTAAGTTGGGAATTTTACTTACAATTAGTCTAAGCTCAACTAGGCATTTAGCATTATTGTTGAGGCGCTGGTTTTTAGATGGCTGCACAAAGAGGTGGCCAGCATCAGTTCTGAGTGAAATGCAGACCTCTCAGTGGGCAACAGTACACATGTAAGAAAGAGAATGTATGCAGTTAAGGCCCTTTATGCGTCTGTTTCTAGCTCATGAATTTAGAAGTGAAAACGGTGCTAAGGATCCAGTGGGCAATTGGGAATACAGAATTTAGTGGGGGAGTGGCAGACCAGAAGTCAGCAACCTAAAATCTCCTATACTGCAGGCATAAAGACATGGTACCAGTGTATTATAATCACTTTGTAATAGGCACTGCTTGGGATCACTGTTAGTTTGGCTGTTCTCAGTTTGTCGAGCTGGGCATGCTCCACCATTGGCATCTGCCCACCTTCTCATCCTACATGGTTTAGATTCAGCAATGTGGGCTGGTGGCTGTGCCAGCCCAAAACTTACTCCTGGTATGAGCAGCTCCAGCTTTCTCATTACAATGGACGAAAGCTGCTTTGAATAACCAGTTAAATTCAAAGTGCCCAAACACTTTTTCAGGTAGTGTTTTAATTGGGCATTCAAGGAATTAATAATTCCCTAGGGTATCTGACACTAGCTACAATGTATGCCAAGGTGACAATGAGGGTATGAAAGAGGGCAGGAGGAGTATAGAGATGGTTTTGGGTAAGGCAGGGAGCTGTATGAAACTGGCAATGCAACTATAAAATGCCATTCTTAGATAAACACAAAGAAACAGCTGGGGTTTGGGCCCGTTACTGCTTCCAAATCACTAAGACATCTCCTGGCGAGCCTCAAATACCTCAGTTTTTAAACAATAGCTTTCTTCCTCCCTTTCCTAAAATATATGAATTACTCTCATCTGTAGAAATCACAGACATGTTTTCCTATAATAGCAGCAAAAATTCCCTTCCCCCTTTCCTATAAAGAAAATACCAGAACTTCTAACATGCAATTGGGAGCTTATAATAGGAAGCTATTAGTCAAAGCTAAATTTGGGATCTTTCAGAGAAGTACGCTGTTATGGCTGCAGCTTGATTTGTGGCACATGCACAGTTGCAATTCAAGTTTGCCTTGAGCTGGAAGAGAGGTCTATACAGAAAGCTGTGATTAATTTTACAGAGGACACAGATATGCACAAAAGGTTGGTTTAAAAACAACAAGCCATCACTTCAATACTTGACACATGTCCAGTTTTCTGTGACTGAAGTGAAAGACATGGACAGATATTCATTGCACAACCTGGCCATATTTATTTGCATCCACATGTTTGAAAATCCAAGTTTACATTTTTTAAAGCTAAATAAAGTTGCCTTGTGACACTCGTATTGTATCTATTACATATTTCACTTCAAAACCTCATCTCTCCTAAAGCCTCTTCAGCGTGCTTGAAGTAGCACAGCTAAAGAAAAGGAATTTTCAATTTAACTAGAGCACTGACATTCTGTTACACAATTCGATCTTGTCTATTTACCTGCTCTTAAAAAACACAAGACACTAAACAAAAATGCTGAATGCATCTAGTCTGCAGTGCCATAGGTGTCTGAATGCATCTGTAGCTTCCCTCTCACTCATCAGTGTAATTGTTGTCATGTTATTCCATTTTTTGATTAGTCTGGTCCGCCAAGCTCAAAGCTTTTTCTGGCCAAACGTTCTTCTGCTGGTTGTCATGGTGACTGCATTGTTAGCGGGGAGAAAGGCTCTGTTGTCTGGCATTGTTCTGTTGTGCTTTAGGTAATGCACGAGGCATCACAAGTGAAGTGGATGGACCTTTTTTGCTCTGCATCATTGCAGAGTATTGAAAATCTCACATAAAAAAGGAGCAAATAGGCCCTGACCAAAGAAATAACCAAGTTCTTTTAAAAAGAAAGTGCGCATTATTGTAAAGAGGTAAAACAGCACTAACGATTAACTGAATAATCTAAGAAAATGCTATAGAAATTATATTTATTAAAAGAACAATTGCCAGGATTTGAATGTTACTATACAATACTAACCATTTCGCAATTTACCTTGAATATAGTTTTTAATGATACGGCTTTAACATTGCTTATTTCTCTCCATTTTACCATGTCATTTGACCCCGATTCTACTTAGCTTAAAACACTGTGCTTTAAGAGGTTAATGCAATAATTTATGCTTAGAATTTTAATCTATGAATTTCTGCCTTCTCAAGTAAGCTATCATAATTAGTTCATTACTTTTTCTATTACCATCAGAATGTGTGCTCTTTATTTCCCCAATAAATTAGGCTTTTCTTCACTATCAATCTGAAGAAAAAGTAGTATTAAAACATCAGGCTCTACTTAGAGTTTTGACATAGACATTCAGACCATTACTTTAAGAGAAACTTCAAATGGAAAGAAAATTATGGGAGAAGGCCTGAGAAAGTTCTTCAGATACCTTGGCTTATTTAAATGTTTTGACTGGTAAAATATTTGTTTTAAATTGTGATTTATTAACACCTTTCAATTGCAATTTAAAGTCTGATGATTGAAGATAATCACTGAAGATAAAGGTAGATCACAGGGGCCTATAAAATCCAATAACACAGGGTGCCAGGGACTCTGATGTTCATCCTATATTCAAATTCATCTGCTTGCAACATCTGGGGAAGGCAGCAGGGCAGCAACATTTCTCTCCTGTCATTCCAGGGGAAAAATACCTTTCAGCGGAACCTGTCACTGGATGTCACCAAAGTTCCATGAAATTGCAGGCAAAACAGCAGTAATTTATCAATAAAACTCAAGAATCTTCAAACAAGCAAGCAGAAAGGCCTGTTAAAGGTAGCCTGGAATGAAAACGATCTGGCTACTCTCACTGTCTCCTGTGCAGACACTGGGGTTTACCTCAGCTACAGATACAGTTCAGGTCAGTGCTGTGGCTTTGAGAGGGTTTGTGTCCCAGAAGGCATGGAGTTATGCAAGATTCTGTCTGCTGGAACAGCTCTTGGCCATTCTGAAAAACTGCATAGAGCAGCTGAAGTTGAGCAGTAGTACTGGTTAACAAATTTTTCCTATTCACTTCTGTAAAATGAAAATGAAATAAACACTTGCCTTTTTCCTCCTTTTTGATTGTTTTCTGTTTTTTGTTTTGTTTTTGCCAGAACTCTGTGCGAACTGTTTCTGCAGGCCAACAGGACCGGGTCTGTCCCATACAGCTGGTGGCTTATACGAACACCTGAAAGAAGCCTTTGCCTCTCAGGTGCTTTGCACCAATGCGTGTCAGACTGGGATTCTAAAAAGAAAAATGATGCAATAAGAATAGGAGGCACTGATTTCCTTGCAGGAGAATCAATGCAAGCACATTAGCTACAGAGTAACATTTGACTAATGAAAAAACAAACAAAGTAGGTGAAAGTAGAAAAAGATCTATTTACCATGAACAGGAAACTTTTAAATGTCTTACATGCAACCTGAAAGCGATTTAACCTTTGAAGAAAAAGGATAAAGAAAATTGCCTCATCCTGGAGTGGTGAGAGGCCTAGGAGCTGGTATTTCAAAACTAACCAAGTGACTTAGGCATCAGTACCACAGTGAATTCCCACCTCCTGCAGCAGGAGCAGGCCTTGCTGCAGCAGGACCCCAGCATGCTGCTGCTCTGGCTGCCCCACAGGTGTGCCCTGTGCAGCCCAGCACATGGACACCTCTGAGATTGGGGTACCTCAGGGCACAATGTGCCTGCATGTATGCACATGGGATTTTTATTTGCAAAGCAGAGGCAGGTCTGCATGCAGTCTGTGCCGGCTTGGTCTATGGCAGAGGTATAATTCTTACTGAATTCCTAATTCTCTTAATTCTATGGTATTACTATATAGCCCTGTTCGGTTTACTCTTATTGAATTCTGGAGGGTTTTTCCATAAGGGATGTCTTCAGAAATGCTAAAATAGGACAATTGTTGGGTTTTTTTGGAGAGCTCTATTGCCTTCTCAGCTGGAAAGGATGATTATGATGTCTGAAAAAGGTACTTATAGCTTAGTACACAGTAAACACGTATTCTGTTTTTCTTTTCCTCTATTAAACAATATAATACATTGAAAAAACAAAACAAAACAAAAAAAAAAACAGCTACAGAAATAGCAATCAAAGCAGTCACACTTTAAGAAGATTCCCAAAGCTTCTTAATTTGTATTTCATTCCTCCCATCAGGATTTCCACTAGCATTCATCGCTGAATATTCATTCCTGTTTTCTGCTCTGGGCTGTGTAGCAGCAGCCATCAGTGACAGGCAGGTAGGTATTTCTGTGACAGGGTGAGGTCCGCCCTCCCTCCCCTGGCCCCTCTGTTTTGGGAGGGCCGCGCTCCCCACCAGCCCCCTTTCCCTGCCTGATGCGCTGAGAGCTCCCCCTCCTGTCGCAGCCAACGTTCACTGCAATCAACAGATTAATATTATTACCTCATTTTAATTAATTCTTCTCCTCGACTCAAAAAAGCACATCTGGTGCCTTTCAGAGCCAGACAAAGCTTCTTTCCTCCCACCCTCTCCCAAACATCAGTTAATAACTTGGCAACAAAAAGAAAATAAGAGTACAAGAGTTAGTTCTGCATACCAAGTGGTTGGAAGTGACGGAGAAAAGGGACCTGCTCTTCACAGGGATCAAGGAAAATAACAACCACTAAAACTTCCATGTTTCTGTACCTTTGCAGAGCTTATGAGGTCAAGCCAGAGTAGCACAACTGTTTAACCTGAAGAGAAGCACTGCTTCACTGAATACAGCTACATGGGTACATGGCTTCTATGTAATTGCTCAGGCCCAGAAGGTGATTACACCTTACCACCATTTCCTCCCTCAAAACCACACTTCAATACAACCCAACCAAGCAATTCCCAGAATTTCTAAAAGTTAATACAATTTAAATAACAAAATAATAATAATAAAAATAAACAGAGAAAAACACATCTCTTTTTGAGCTTACAGTCCTGCAGGTGCCCTGCAACTCTGTAACTAGCAGAGGATGAAGGCTACTCACCAGTTCTCCAGAGCAAGTGAAGCCCTCTCAGTTTGACCAGAAAGATGAAACTCAAGTTCAGAAATTTTATCCAGGACAACCACAACAAAAAAGACACAAGCTTGTTACTATTGTTTACACACAATTAATAGGCATAGTACTAGACTACAGCTCTTTTGGATGTTCAGATTTGGAGGCTTAAAGGGCAGTGAGCCTGAACACACCACAGCAGCATAGCCTAGGAACTGCCTTTAGGGTTGGCTAGGCAGGCCAACCCAAATAGATATCCCAGACAGGACAAATGAAAACCCTGTCAATGAATCCTTGAGTATTTGCTCCTGTTTTTCAGGAAGCAGGTGGTAGTGATTTCTGATTTGCCCAGGCTGACTGTGACTCCTTAAAGGCAAGTTTTACTAGAGATATCACACCTATACTAGAAAACATGCACTTTACCACCTTTGAAAATTCCTTAATTCCCTTATACTAATGTTTGTTTGAAATGAAAGAACATGTATTATTATTCAGATTTCTTGCACCCATAGGACTATAGAGAAAGGCTCTGTTTTCCTAGGTGCTATGCTAAGCAAGGAGTAGTGAGCCTGAAGCCTGCTGAATTTAAGAAATAAAAGGAGATAAGACCTGAGGGAATAACCAATTTCTGTAAAAGGAACTGGTACTGCTTTGTTTTGCTTTTGTCTACACCTTGATACCCAAGTTTTCACTGTAAAGACAGTCACTGACATTACTGTCCAAACTGACTTTCTTCTTTTAAACTTGACATTGTAAACTCAGTAATTCATGTTTGTGAGTTGCCTGGGAGCTTGGCTTTCCCGTTGTCCAAGCACTGGAGCAGCTTCTTTCTTTCTTTCCATCTCCATTTTATATTCATCAATTCATCATACTCTGGTATTTTATTATTGCTATTATTATTGACTTACAACTCCTTAGAGCTTAAATTTTTAATGTCCAAATATCTTCTGGCTATTTATGCACCTTAGTGCTAGGTACATAAAGGATTACATACTGTAAAAATCCAAATAGATATTAGAATGAGATGAAAAAAATCTTGTGCATATTTTGTATAAAAACACAAATGTGTACTTTAAATGAGTGGGACAAATTTCTTCACAGAGGATGGATTTTAATAGATAGGATGTGAATTTCATCATAACTAAACCAGATCTAGAAGAAAAAAAAAAAAGGGGGGGGTGAGGGGAATAAACAAGTTAGCTGCTGATGAACACAGTTTAAAAGTATTGCAACAATTAATTCAGCTGTACCAAAACATGAGATACAGCAAACTAAAAATTTATCCACTCTTAAAACTTGCTTTAAAACTGTTACTCTATTTTTATTATAGACCTGAATGTCACAGTGCGATGTAGGGACCAGAGCTAATCTGCCATAATCCTTTCAGCTCTTTGAAAGAACAACAAGCAGTTGATAAGCAGGGTCAGGCTGGGTCAGGATTTTGATGGGAGACATCTAAGGAATGCCTAGGTGCTTCAGGAAAGGGATGTGAGTGAATTAGAGAGCCGGTCACATCAGCCAGCTTGCTCACCCTTCCACTTTGGTAATGAGCAAACAGAGCAGACCATGTGCTGTTGAAGGGGAAACCTTTTGGGAGATGAATAATAGCAGTAATCCCAATCAAACTGTTATCTTTCTCCTGGCAGTGGCTTTAACTAACACCAGTTCAGGTACATACATTTTGCCTGGTTGACTAATTGAACAAACTCTTTCCCACTCCTCCTAAAATATATGGAGTATTATCAGGTGCTCTCAGATCATATCATAAACTATGTTTTCAACCTGTTGTCTACATTCACTTCACTGCCATGCACTTTAGACATGTGAAATATATATTTCTGTAAAACACTTTTGAATTGCAAGAATTCCAGTTATCATCTGCATAAAATCTTGTGTTGGTTTTAACTACCACCAGTACAATTACACACAAAAAAAAAAGTGCTATGAAATACCAGTAAATATTTATAATTCACATTCTCATTTGAAACAGAAAAGTGAAAGGAGTGCAATTATTTCAGAAGTACGTGCCCTGTACTTCCCTTCCAATGTTTATGATTCTGATTCTGTGATTCTGTGAAATATTACACATGCTGTGCTGGTGAAAACAACCACCCTCCCTGAAAATATTTCATTGAAAAATCAGAATCTGTGGGTTACTGATAGAAACATTGCAATTTTAATGAAAAGAGAACAAGCCACTCTCTCGGCCCTCATTTCGTGCTTTTTTTGTTTCCACTGAGCATATTTTGAGAACTAATCAGCCTTATAAAAGGTACCACTGTTAATCTACTGTTTGTCTTCATTTTCACTGCAGCTGCTTAGTGGATTGAGAGCAAACAAAACCAGAATTAAGGTCATTCCATTTAAATCCTTCAGAGTGGAAGACAAGGACTAAATTATTGCTGAGAATTACATGAAGAAAAACCCAGGATAAGATAACTATTGTTTATTATTTGCCAGCCCCATAGTGGCACTGCATTTACATATTTGCGAAGGGATTACATGAACATTTTATGAGATTAATTGATAGCATGGGGAGATTCTCTGATATACTGTCCTCACAACTTGAAAGCATGCTCCACTGCTCTCAAAGACAAAATGCAGCACATATGGCTACTAAGGAAAGAATAAAACCTACCAGATACTCATCAGCACTCACACATGGAGTGTAATGACATTTTGTCACATAAATAAAATATAAATGACACCGTGCCAACATTACAGTTCATCATACAGCGTAGGTCTGAATCACATAGGCTCATTTTAAATTGCTAAAGGATGATTTTGCTTTTTCTTCACCAGATACCTCAAACCTTTATTTTCTCATCTTTAAGGCAGAAGGAGCAATAGCACAAAACATCTATTTTATGCTAATAACAGGAAATCATTTCACAGTAGTAAAATCTGAGTAGAAAATGAGTGGTCAAATAAGTAGAAAATCTTTTGGCCATCAAGAATCCACAAGCTTTTCCTTCAAATTAGGAAACATTCCCCGGGAGCTACTCTATAAATAATACATGGTGGGTTTTAGTGTAATCTTTAGTGTGAGAACACGCTTGCTTTAGAGCCAACAGTAATACCACTTCAAGGAGGAAATGCTGTGTGAAGAGAGGATCTTGCAGCTCTTTCCCACTTTAAAATCAAGTGCAATGGCTCGGTGGTGCCTCCAGCCCCAGGAGCCTGATGGCTGCAGGCCCTACGTCAGCACTGGGGCCTGGTCTTGATGTGCAAGACCTGTCCCAGGGCTGTCAAGCCCCAGGTGTGGTGCCTTACAACACTGTCCTGTTGGCACATCTGCGAGTTGCATGCAGTGCCCCTCCAGCTCTTAATGGACTGGAAGATCTGAGGAAGGGAGGTTTACATCAGCCCCTCAGTTAGCTCAGAGCACACCGTGTCATCATGAGAAGCATTATTTCTTCTAAAAATTGACCAAAGAATGCTTTCATTTGTATGGTTCTCCTATAATAGTCAGTATTGCAACAGAAGATAAAATACAGTGTGGTCACAATTCCTCCAGGTGAATCACTGGTACCTGTGAAATTCCTTGGCATATCCACAACTTGTTTCTCCCTTTTCTAAGGATTACAAAACAGAAAATTCGGTTTTTGCTCTACTTTGCTCTGTTAAATAGTCCTGTCTATGTTGGGAGACTTAAACTATTTCTGTCCCCGTGCAAAATTATTTTTATTTAGGGCATAAACAGCTTTAGTATCAGCCTGGAGGGGTCTTTTACTAAGGAAATGATGGCTATATACAAACAACATTTACATCTAAGAATATTGAGGATAGCAGTCATTACTGGAGCCACTGAAGAAATACTTAAAAATTCTAAAACTGCCACAGGAGACATCTGCAAATAATGAAAATTGCCTTCTTACAGTTCTGAAATATATTTTGAAACGCACAAAAATTCTGCTAACATAATCCACCAGAGAAATGTTACAAGGGTGATAGGACTACACATGTAACAGCTTGAAATACATAGTAGCTGGGAAATATTTATGTTTATATACAAGTACTAAAACAAAACAAAAAGCTACATATGCATATATTTATATAAAACAACAAACAAACAAACATCAACAACAGAAATAAAACACCAACAAAACATGAAATTATTTGTTAGAAAATTGGATGTCTAACTTGAGTTTAGGATTTATCATCCTCTCTATCTGAAAAGGCATGGACAGATATGCTTACAGCTTTTATTTTCTTGTATGTACATAAGGCCAGGAGTAATTTTCTCCCCATTACCATTCTTTCCAAGAGATGCTGCTACTACTTTGATTATTGTTAATAGTCATTTCTAATCACAACATTTGTGTTCAAGGAATTTTTCAAATTTATTTATATTATTTATAACATTTCAAATAATAAATAAGAAGACACAGAGCTCTGAGCTATTCCTCTACTTCCAGCTGCCTTGAGGGGTCAGAAAAGAGCCAGTCCAAAGAGAAAAAAAAAGTCCTAATAGACAGAGGTATAAATGGAGAAAGGCACGGTTGATTCTAGCCTTGATTTTTTGAAATGCATTAATGTGATCTGATGTGCTAAATGCATGTCTGTCAGCAAGGCACAGGGGCTAAGCCAGCACCTGCCACTTTCTGCAGACTTGAACTTTAATTCTCAGGTGGGGATATGATGAGTATGCATGTAGTACACAGCATTTTCTGTGAGACCAGAAAATAAACATAATACAACATCTTGTTGCATAGTTTGATGGCATCTTCCAAAAAACATTATGAGGCAACAAAATCATAGGTGACATTATTTGTCTATCATGAAATACAGCTTATCATTTTTACCAAAGCAGAGCAATTAGTTGAAACAGAAATTGCAGAAAAGGACTGTATGCAGGCTGTGATTATAGTGAGTGAACTAGAAAGTTACTCAAGTGTTGTACTTCTGACAGAAGTCTCAATAGAGTTACATTAAATAATTTATCTAACATAAAGAAGGCATTATACTCGCATCATGTAAATATTGACAGACTTATCTAACGAGTGGCTATGTATAAACAGCCTCCCTTTTCATTTCAGCTGGAGTCTAGAGCAGAGATCTTTGTATAATTTACAGTCTCTTGTACCTGAGCCAACAATTGATAGTGCAAAAGATCAAAGCTTTGATACAGAGATGCCAAGCAATTTGTGTATAAATGTGCTCCCTAAAAAGCGATAGGATCACAAAAGAAGTTTTAAGATACTTTTACCATGATTTAAATGTTTAACAGCCAATTACTCTGATGAGCTTTGTTTGAGTTGTACCTGATGCTAAAATGTGCCAAAATTAGATACATGTGCAAATAACACTTTTCTATTTTTGTTCTACAAGATTTATAAATTAGAGAATATGTTAATTTAAAAAGCAGCCATAATTCAATCTGTTCTCAGGAATATTTCATTTCATTCCATTCATAACTATTTCTTCAGATTTTATGTAATAAACTAGAATATAATTTTGTCTGCATAATTTTGCTTTGATACTTAAAAAAAATGAGTACCAAAATATGACCTAAATAGCCTTAAGATACTCAGAAGCAATGTCTGTTCAATTAAGTCGTTAATGTTTTAGAGTTGCTACTGACATGTGAAATGATTACATTCAGTTTGAAAAACCAGCCTAAGAGTTGCACTGCATGATTTAAGAACAGGATGAGCATGCTATGCCACAAATCGTTGTGCAAAGAGAGTTCAGCCAAATGTATAAAGGCTGTACGGTGTATTTTACAACCAGCTTGCCAGGACCAGTACTGACCTGTAGATCTATGGGAAGTACAGCAACACAAGTATTGAATAATTTGAAAATCTATGGGTTATGCTTTGATTCCTATAGTTGAAGGATTTAATTACAGGCACAAGTATTTTCTACTCCTGTAACAAAGTACCTAGCTTCTTCACTTTTTATTATGCAATAAAAGACAACAAGTCAGAAGTACAAATGTAGCATTCACTGTGATTCTCAGAAAAACCCTCTCTCTTGACTTGTTTTCTCACGCTGTATCAACAAGATTGGCTAGAACAAAAGGGAAAGGTGAATAGCAGCTGAACAGCTGCTTGTTTACTGCTGTGTAGTACAATCAGGCAGGCACACAGGACGGAGTGGAACAGAAAGGCATCTCTCCATGCAGAAGTATATTCTGAAAAAATAAGTAGTATTTTACACTAATTCTGCTCAGCCGCAAATGATGCAAAGTGACAGACAATACCACTGGTGGTGGAGTTCAAGGTAGACTTGTGTTTAACTTCTTCAGTGATTTTTAATTCTTTCTTTTATTAACAGTGCTCTCTATCTTGTGTTGCTAAGTACTCCTGCATCAAAAGATCAGTCTGGGTATAGGAGTCAGCCAGAGTGTAGGGGTCTGACTGTATTTACAGTGCTATCTGCAAGAGCAAGAGCATTAGCTGCAGGAAGGAAGGAGAGGCAGAGACCAAGGGCCAGCAAGTCCATGCTCTGCCTTTGTGCATGTGTGCCTGAATGTGCCTGCAGAGCAATGCAAGGTGTTCAGCATCTGGAAATACACCCACACCAGTTCTAAACCAGCTAGCTCAGGCAATGAGAGCAAAGCACATCCCAAAACCCGATATGAGGAGCAATCTGTGCTGCAGTGTGCATTCCTACCTCCTGCTATCATCATGCCTTCAACAATCCCACAGCAGACATCTCTTCCGTGGTGAGTTTCCCCGGTGTTCAACAGAAAAATACAGCAATACACACGCTGCCCTCCCTTGGCCCACACTTCTGCAGTTTCTCCACACTTCAGAGTAATCTGGATATAACTTTTTTGCAGATTCCCTATTGTATACATTATTTCACCTGGGTGTCAAGGTGCAAGCTAAAGAAACTCACTGTAATATTTTTCCACATTTTCACTAATTCCAAATATTGCAGTAAATAGAAACAAATTCCACATGAGTAGAAATCCCTTTAAGATATAGCAGTAGATAACAGTGCTCATGCCTATTATACTGCATAAAGAACAAATCTCATTGTTCATATAGCTAAGGGTATGGAAGAACCAGACTTCTGTAAGCTGAATCCTGGTGAGGAGCCCCACGATTTCTGGGCAGTAAGTGCTGTAAAAGCCAGGCACATCCTCATGCAGAGCTACATATCTATGTTCCATCCCTCACCCAGGAACAATGAAGCCTTGATGCAAACATGGAATGGAATCAAGACAGGACTGCATGCATCAGCATGGGTACCATGTGAGAGATGTGGGATGCCTCCTGCGGCCAGAAGTTGCATACTTAAAGGTTTACTACACCTCAAAGAAACATGCAGCCACCAGTTCTGACAGAACAAGAGCAAATCCGATGCGGAGCAGACTTGAGCAGAGGTTTTGTTCTTCCCTGCTCAGCCCCAAGAAGAGACCTTACCTCTCACATCCCTTGTGCCCCTGACTGTGTGGCTGTAGGAAACAAGTGGTGCTGGCTTCTGCAGGAGAGATGCACACAATTCCCAAGGGCACAACCTCATGCTCAGGCACATGGATCCTCACCTACTCTTGTGAAGTGAGAATGTATTTGTTATTTATATTTTCTTTGTTCCCCTTGGAAGCCTTCAGTTTCTTGGGGAGAGTTGGAACGTCCTTTGTTCCTCCTGAAGAGGATGGAAGACCCAATGGGTTTAAAGCAATGACAGTTACACAAAAAACATCAGTCTATTAATATCTCAGATTCAGGGTATGTTCAGTCCTTGGCCTCTGCAGTGCCTGTGCACTCAGATGCACTTAGAAAATCTTCCAACAAAATAATAGTGAATAATAGACACAGGTCAAACATTTCTCAGTGGATTTTCTAGTCATACTGAAGAGGAGTGGACATAAGACCCAGGACTTCAATAAAAGACTTGCATTCACCTAACAAGGTTTACCTAGAGGCTACGTTCAGGAAGGATGCGTGGCATTAAATGGTTGGAAAATGGGTCCTGGAGAAGACAACTAAATATGTCATCCCTATCTAAAGGATAGAGACACCAAGGGGCAACTTCCCGACAGCAGACAAACAGCTGTGCAGCGGGAGAAGAAAAGGTACAAACTCCTGCTGCTGGAATTTGAACCAAAGCAAATTCAAGGTCAGAATGAGATATGGCACACTCCTGCTGGTGCTCATTAGTCACTGGTACACTTTGCTGAGGGTGGTGGTGGCTCCACACCCCAGAGCCACATCTGCAGTTGAGGGTCTGTGGGAAGGAAAACCTAAAAGAAACTGCACCTCTAAAACCCATTTCTCTAGTACCACGTCATGGATACAGTCACATAAATAATTAGCAAAAAATCATAAATGATTGTTGAACACTAACTATCAGAAGAAATCTCGTATCTCTGCTACGTATGTCTTTGCAGGGCACTAAAAATATGCTGGTGCTTGGGTAGTGAATTATGTGATATCCAGTCTGCTCCAAAAATAATGCCTCCTATTTTATTATATCGGCCCATGACATCAGTGGCAGATATTTATGACACAGCAGCAGAAATTGAGCCTTCCCACCAACACTCCATTACCATTTGTTGCCATGCAACAGAAGGCAGCAGAGGGGCAGTCTGACGAAGTGGCATCTGACACGGAAGCACGTATGAAGAACAGGCGTGTCATTGAATTCCTACATGCAGAAAAATGGCACTCAGTGACATTCATCAATGTTTGTTGAACACTTATGGAGACCAAACAGTGGATGTAAGCACAGCAAAGATGTAGGTGGTGCATTTTGATGGCAACAGCAACGTGAAAGACATGCTCCATTCCAGATGCCCATGCAGATATACGTGAGAGCAGCATACAGGCTCTTGTGAGATGAAAAAATGGATCTTGCGTCCATCTCAAAATCCACTAGAGTGCATATGCTTATACCTCCTTTGTTATAGCCTTCTCCTATTCCTTGCCAGAATACAATAATACATTTTTGTGTCCTTCACAGTCTTGATAATTATCACTAATATAGATGACACCTTCATTTCCTAAATCTAACAAGAACTATTACTCCAGAACCAAATAAAGATATAAAAATGAAATTTAAAAGAACCCTTTATAATTTAAGAGTGCTAAGTTAACCCCAAAGACCTGCAATAGATTGATTTCTATGTTACTGTGACTCTATGAATTAGTAGTTGTAGAAGTTGGAATGATTATTCAGTTTTCTAGGAAACAAATGCTTCTTTTCTAAATTTCTGGAAAATATGAAGAAAGAAATAATAAAAGAGCCATTAAAAATAAAACTAAACATTGATATTGATTTAAAATTTTCTAATCACAGTGAAAGATTTTCTGCTTTTACCAAATGAAGTTTAGAAGCAACATACAATGGATATATATCTTACAATAAATATTTTTAGAGGAAAATGCTAAAAATATCTCTTTTCTATATTTACATGTCCAATTCAACTCTAGATAACTGCTAAAACATAAATTCCGATTGCAGTCCGGTTACAATGCACACCAAGCACAAAAGCCTTCTAATGATCTTTGATTAGTTCTTTATTAAATTCATCAAGGGAGCAAAGAAAATGTAATAATTTTCACCATTTGTCATCTTTCTGATTACAGTTTTGATTAGAACTTTCAGCTTTTATTTTCTTCTTTTCTAGTCAGTGCTATTACTTTAATACTGCTCCTTTGCTTTAACTTAAGAGAGAAGGTAAATGAAAGAAATTTGTAATTCCAGCTCTAAATTTTATTAGGCATGTTCATGCCTTGGAAGAAGGTAGCTAAGAATATTAGATTTAAAAAATGCAAAATAGCCCTTAGTGGAATGCCTTAAAATCGTATCATAACAATTTTCAGAGTCCCAAGTAAATACTATCTTATCTAACCACACAGTTACTGATAATGCATGACAGAAACCACAGGCAGAGAAGAGAGCCAAGTCCAGCCTGGGGCTTGTCACACCCCATTATATTGTAAGAATTCCCACAAATGAGGGAGGGAAAAGGACTACAGCCTTGTTCTGAGATTGCTGCATCTGACTGCTTCTTCTTGCCCATAATGCTTTCAAGAACTGTACCCTCTGCAATCACCCCACAGTACCACTGCTGACATTCAGCTCTGGGAAGGTGTCTTCAATTACATATAACACTGCTTGGAGAATGGTGATCCAGAGCTGCCTCAGGACCACAACACAAAGGCTCACTGCAACTAGACATGGAATCCAGTTACCTTGAAACCTCTGCTAATAAGAGAAAATGCAATTACTTATAAACTCCAAAACAGACAACATAGTTATTTGCAACAATGAAGGGAAAGGAAGGTAGTTAGTAATGCACTTATTCCACTTTTTCTGAGATTGTATTTATATATATGCAAAATCTTGCACATACTAAAAATATCAGATTATGTTGTTGTTTGAGACTCTTTTTCTTTCCTGGGCCTCAAGATGGTTTTAATTCTATATCATCAGAGGGACTGTTTTATGAAGCCAAAACACTCACTCACTGTTTACAATATGCTTCACTGCAATTCCCCTGAATGTTAAGCTCTGTATTTTTCAAATCTTCACATTTTCAAGCACATAAATGATCACTTTCCATAGCTAATTGGAACATTTTTTCTTCCTCACAGGCTGTCTACAGTCACCTAAACGTTTCAAACAATTATGTGATATCTCAAAAACAAAACATTTATACTAGTTCTTTCTCTCATGTGCAGTGATGTATTTGTCACAAAAAGCAGCAACCTTTTGTTTATGTTATGTTTGATTTAATAGCAAAAGTTAGACGAAAAAAATGAGAAGGAACAGAAATAATGACATTTAGCATTATGTACACAGTAAAACCTGAACATTTCTTCTCTCTAGAAGACTCGTGAGGCAACGTTACCACTAAGCTATTAGCCTAGAATGTGCTGCATTTTTTAAATAAAATTTGTCAGTTAGCATTAAAAAAAAAATCATCTTCATTACAGAGAACTTGAAGAGAGTCAGAATCTGCTGTAGAGCTGATAATGCCATTGAGATAAAGTCAAAGTTTTACAATCCTAACTGCTCTTTATTAGAAAATGATTTACTCAATACAAAATTGGTTTTCAAAATGATGATGGGATTAATCAACTTGTTAGCAGAGAAAGTATTGAAAAAACTTCACGGTTGGCATAGCTAGTTGTCAGAGCAGCTCTCCCTTTCATAGGCACTTGTTATAACAGGCAGGGGGCTAACCCTCTCAGACATGGAGCTAATCAGTCCTCGAAAGTCACTTCATTCAGTGGAGTGGAATAATGTACTCTATCGTCAGCTGTCCACCTCTACCATTCGGATCAATGGTATTTAGATTGGCCATTTTTTGCCTCATCAAATTCCATTTTAAAGAATTATAATTTTTTCTATGGCATCTTTTATCAAAATATCAGGTTAAATGTATTTTATTATACTAACCACTTCATAGCTAGCATTGTTAAGACCAGTCAGTGAATACAGAGTGAGATAAAGAAAAAGCAGTCTCAGGAAGACTGTTCTTTACATATGACTAAGTTCTCAGAAAAAAAACGCCTGAATGATTGTTCAGATCACCATTAATGACAAAGAACAGTATTTCCAGCACTACATTAACCTAAGCCAAGGGGTCTGTTTACAATTGCTGGGCAGATGACACTGCTTGCCAGTGTCCACCCATACGTTGCAAATGGATGTTCTTTGCCAAATTTTGCAATAAGGGAATTCACCTTTTTCCTGACTCTGGGCTAGGACAGTGAATGTAAATAGGTGGGCCAGGGAGCCCAAAACAAGATCACAGAACTTGGAGAAGACCACGATGATGTAATACTGCTTCCTCCTACTGTTTCATCAGTAATATCAGCTAATATAAAATTATCATAATGAATGAGGTGTTTCTTTCTCCCAATCCAGGTAACTTCCTCCTCAGGAAATCACCCAGAATTCTATTGTTTGTATAACATATGAAAGCAAGCACGTGGGGTTTTGGCACGAGGCGTTACCAAGCCCTTTTAAGTAGCTTCAGAATTTAAGTAATCTGCAATCAAATATACCCGTTTTCTTTTAATAATCTTACAGATTTTCTACTAATGTGTATTAACAAGTGAAAATTGTCGTTACCAAACTGAACTTTCCTGAATGTTTTCATTACTCAATTAACCACAATTTAAATTAATCAGAAAATCCGTGAAATGAATAAAAGTAGGACTAGACTAAACAATGTTGACAACTTGATTATGTTATATGCAGAATTCATCTATTCACTGAAATCCTCTTAGTGTGATAACTCCGCTCCTCTGATTACAATTATTTCATTTATGTGGCAAATGTGTTTTCTTCTGTTCTAATACTGACTGTTATTTTAAGCATTTTTTTCTTCCATTTGGAGGAGGCTGTTATCAAGAAGGGAATGGTCATCTTCAGAAATTCGTTCATCCAAACGCAGGAATAAAAGAAGCACCCAGATACATTTACTCTTTTGAAGTCAGTAACAGCTTACAGGTGGCTGCCTTGAAAATAAAATCTTTTTACCCTGTGTACTTCCTTTGTGTTTGTGCAACTTATGATGTGTCTGCTAGGTGGCCAAATCCTACCACGTGGCTTCCAATTTGTCTAGTTTTCTCCCTGTTTTTTTTTCAATTACTTCACTTATCTATAAAAGAGCACAAAATCAATCATATTGCATAAAATTATTGGCATTTAAACATGAATAATATAACATAAGGAACAGTGCTTGGGCAAAAATGAGAACATCACCTTCCACAACCTGGGAAGAGTCTTACAGTTAGAGAAAAGCATTGATGCCAATTGGAATTTATCACAGGGACAACTGTTTGCAATGATCATGCTTGCTGTATCTTTAAAACAAAACAAACAAACAAAAAAACTTGACTTGTTCAATTAGCTTAATCTTTTGACATGTTTTCCAATCTTGTTCTTAATCAAGGCATACCATTTCCTGACCAAACATTTGAAGAAGAAAGCAAGTTATTCTGAAAGTAAGAGCAATTTAATATGCAACTTTTTCTCCTTTGATTAAAAATGTGTTTTGTCTTTACCTAGAAAAAATTTGATCTTGTAAACAAAAACAGAGAACATTCTGCAACTGAAAGTAATTCTTCCACAAAAAAATCAGTTTGTATAAAATTTCAGAGTAGTTCTATTCATAAAACTGACGTTCCACAATTCTATCAAGAACTAAAATTTGTCATTAAGTCAGTCCTGCCAATTTCTCATCACATGCAGTGTTCTAGTGGGGAACAGATAAGTTAATAACTCTTCATCCCCCAACCTTGTCTTATACAGGGATCCACACGTGCCAGGTAAGCACGATGAAAAATCATTGCACTTAAAGAAAAAGTGAAGAAAAATGAGTTGAGAAGGTCACCAGGATTAGTTCATGCTGCCATTGGTTTGAATGGAGAAATGAGTTTGTTTCTTCCTAACCTTCTCCATCTATTTACAGACTGAGTTACTTGAAAGGCTAAATCAAGTCTTTTGCAGTACAATGAGTAATAAGGAATAATGGTACTTAGGTGTACTAAATTAGACCCTTGCCAATAAATATCCTTTTTACTCAGATGCTTACTTTCTTGAATTTCATATTAAATTAGAAATAATTTGCATGGAACAGAATGTGAAATTGACTTAGGCAAAAAGAGTAGCTGTGATATTTAACAGAAGTTACTGGGAAGTAATCAGTTTCATTAAGCTTACCTGAAAGAAACAGAATTGTGAATATAGAGTAAATTAATTTAGTCGTCTTAGAGCCTTTTATATCACAAACTACCATGGTGAAAAAGACAAATAATAAAACTTGTTGATCTCAAACATGTCACGTGACCACAGTTTTCCTATACAGTTTATGCTCCTCTTTGTTTTGGTTATGTTATAATCTTGCCAGATTTTTGTTTTCTAACATGACTCTTAGGAGTACTGATGTTTTTCATTAGTATATGTATTTTCTCATAAGCATAATCTCACTAAAATCAAGAAAGTACTTCTGCATGCAAGAAGTATGCACCGAATCAGCTATTTTACATTTACATGAAAGAGCAGACTGATGCTTAATAATTTTGTAAGAATAACTGGTGCTTGAAAGGAGAGCAGGAGACCCTTCTGCAACTGTACCGTAAGACTTGTTCAAAACTGTTTTAAATGTAATATCTTGAGAATTTCTGCCTGAGTATATCACAAAAGATCTTTATATAAGCCAGTGGAAGTTGCTCACTGAAATAAATCCTGAAATATCTAAAAGCAAAATTAAAGGCGTAGTGTTTAACTCGCATTCAGTTAATAAATTTAATTTTGTTTACAGGAAGTAATGGTTCTTTTTCAAAATCTGCATAGGTATCCTGAAACGTTGCTCTTGAAGGGGAAACGTGTGCCTGCACCCACTGACCGCTCTACCATAGCTATCTTCTGTAATGCTTTCAGTATCTCCAGCAAACATAACTCTGCCCTTGTCTGCTTTGCTTATGACTATTAAATACCATCAGCTTCCTCTCCATGACTTCACATCCAAAAATCAAAGAGCACTGCATTTTGAATCCTAGCACAATTATGGGCAGTTGTGTGTCACATTACCTGCTAAGATATGCTCTTAGAGCCGAAGTTGGTGAAATTTGGCTATTGCTATTTATAACATTACAGTGCAAGCGGAGCAATGTTTCTGAAAGACCCGTTCAGTACATTAGCTCTCAAATATGAAAAAATACACTTTCATCATTGAAATTATTCACTTAAAGCAGCACTTCAACAAAACATTGTCCACTCTGACCTTGCAATTATTTCACATCTAGTGAGTACTGATTTACATACCATATGCTTTTCCACCTGTAATTGAGGCTATTAAACAGAACGCAGAGGCTGTGCTCCACCCTCTGTATTTAGCAGATTACAAAGAAGGTGTAAACTCAAAAATACATGATGGTGAAGTTGCTGCTGAAGTGGGACTATAAGCGCCCACCATAGCTGAAGGTCCCATCCCTGTCCGCAAATGCAGCTCAGCTGCTTGTTCAGCCACAATCCTGCCAGTGCTCAGGTGGCTCATAAATACCAACTGGTAAAAGTCTTCCTGAGATAAACTAGTCTGAAAAGAAGAGGGATGACAATTCTGGTTTTTAGAATTCAATTAGGATTTGAGTTTTAGATTTGATTATTATTTTTTTTTTCAGTAATTTAATACTACTCTTTGAAATACACATGAGGGGAAAAAAAAAGGTACTTTTCTTCTGTGACTGAATGAGGCACTTATAAAAGCACTGAGTTTTAACTAACTTATAATCATGTTAATTTAACTAATAATTTGCCCATGGGTTAATGAAACTTTTCAGGATTTGGGAATTAACGTGTCAGCTTTGCCAAGCTACTGAAAATAACAAATCACCACTTTCATTCACATGAAAATAACTTTAAATCACTTTTTTTTTAATTATTTATTATTTTTTAACAATAATGTGGGGTTTATAAACTGCTATTCTTTAGCTATTCACTTTTGAGAATGTAGAAAACGTCTTAAATAGGAAATGGCCCTAGAAGGCCAGGAGAAAGAGCAATAAAAAGAGAGTTGTCTTGAGATCCCAATTCGGGAATAGTATTTTGTATTGTTCTTGCAATATAAAGTAATTATGGAATCAACTATTAGAAGATTCTGAATTAGTCTGGATGACTCCAAAAAATCACTGCTATGAAGGATGGGATAGGACATTTGCATGTGAAAGGACTGCGAATGGTATCTATAAAGAATTGTAAAATTACTACCATATTTATTATTATAATTTTGTATCATCACAGACTCATTTCAGCATGACCTGTAAGAATAGATTAAATTAATGTCATTTTCTCTTCTTGTTAACATCTTTATCACAAGAGCAAGCTGTCACAATTTTTGCGTCTAAAATAGTCTGTGAATTATAGAGGGCAGGAGATGGACTATTTCCCCATTCTGTGTATTGGTTAACCAACCTCTCCCAGTTCACTCTTCTGTCCCAACCACGCAGGGTGACAATCAGCATAAAACCTCTTCCTAGTCTGCTGGATATATATGCTGGTAGAATAGAAGCCAGCCTTCACTGTTTCAAATCTCCAGGTGATTTAAATAAGTAGAAAAACTAGAGCTGGATGAAGAAAAGAGGACATGGGAAGAGAAGTTCTGAATGGAGACTAGACTCAGAAAGCACTGTACGTAAAATTAAAGCAAAACTATATGTACCTGCGTGACCTGGTGTAGGGAACCTGCTTTGGCAGGGGGGTTGGACTCAATCTCTTGAGGACCCTTCCAACCCCTATGATTCTATGATTCTACTGGTTTTAATACAAATATATTTTAAACATTTGTATACATATTCATGTATACTGTCTATATAACTACTTTTATACGCTGAACACCTTGTCCACACAAACGATACAATGATAGGAAAATACTATGTCTCTATAACTTCTTGGTGGTTTTTTTTAGAATTTAGAAAAAAATAAATTGGTCTCTGGGAAATGTCAACTTTTTATGTAATTGGACTAATAAAAATACAGGCTGGTAAGGTTCGTCTGTTTTTCTCTGTCCACTTCCCCTTTTAATTTTTCTTTATTTCAAATATAAGGGCAGGGAATAAGGACTAAAATATCACAAAATTATTTCCCAAGTGTAATTCTGAGAAATTTTCTCTAATGTTTTCAAACAAATATACATTTAATTTGGATACCTGCTCAACCAAGGACTTTTAAACAAGGCTGTCCATCCTCTCTAAAAGACTGTTTTCTTGGTTTAGTATAGTACTCAGTAACTGCAGATACTTCTATAAGATGTTACAGTTCCTGATTCAGTGCTGTTAATTATCATCAGGGCTTTTATAGTCCTAAGTACGTGTCTCAGGTAAAAGGTAAGCAAGATCTCATTGCTTTTTAGAAAAGTGAGAACTGTCAAGAGGAAATTAAGAGACTACTTTTGGTCACCAAGTAGAAGAACATAGCAGACTCACCTTGTTGAGCTATGAGTAAATTTTAAATCCATCACTCCATCTCTCAGATCATAAGTATGTGGACTAAGTATGTGGACATACTATATGGACAAATCCATATAGTAACTATGCACTTTTCTCTGAATATCATCCATTGTGTTTTGTACCTGCTACTCATGTTTAATACACTGACTCTTAGCTGTTTTGTTTTGTTTTTTTTTTGGGGGGAGCTGCTAGTGACAGTACACAGCTACAGTATGGACAGGCAAATGAGTACCCACAGCTTTTAGCCAACTGAACAGTGAAACCTGTTTGAAAGTCAGGAAGCTGACTTTTCCAAATCATGCCTTATCTAAGGTTTTCCAGTTAGAGATGGACATTCCGGACACTTAAATTCAAGCCTGATGAATATCATCTTCCCTCTTCCTTTCTGAGTTGAGGTCTGCCCTCTGCTGCTCTACCACACTCCTTTGCTCTCAGCAAGACACGTGCATGCTTTGGAGTTCCAGACAACTGAAAGAATGTAGTAGGTCCTCCACTGAAAGCTATAATTTCAGCAACAATTATAAAGTCAGCATAAAGCTTAGACTGTAAAATATACTACATGCAAAATATTCTTGAAGAAGAGAAAACTGTTGCTCCAGAAATACTACAGGTGCCTGTCCCTGCAAATACAAGTGCTAAGGCACTTGTGGAACTGAGAACACATGAGAGCAGCACTAATTTAGAAGGTCTGGCACCTTGTTCACCCTACCATGGTCTTATTGCTTATAAATCAAAGGTGCTACCTGCTGTCAGCCCAACCAATCGTTCCTCATCATCCACGTGCTAAACTACCTCTCTTAAAAAGAATACCTCAACCCAATACCAGGAGAGTAGCTGAACAACAAAGCTGGCTGAACTGTAGGTAATGTGAAGAATCCCTTTTGGAGAGCCTGCTGCAGTTCCAGCTCAGCAATAAATAAAGCAGCTTGCAACTTTGGATGCAGAGCTGTAGTATTTACACACGTAATTCACATAGGTACATTTTAAAGGAAAGTTAATACAAACCCTTGTAGAATTCAAAAATAAGTTCTGCCATCTTTTGGCTATACTGTGCACATTAGCAGTCCATTTGTCTTGTTCTTGCAGCACTTTTTTTTTCTGTTTGTCTAAGACTGCCTGAGGCACATTACTACATAGCAGTTTTGAGAAGGATTAGAACAATATGATAAAATTTGATGCAGGTCATGTTGTTGTCAAGTGATGGCTTCTCAGCATCACATACATATTACTAATTCCAGTTTCCATTGTATGTAAAGATTGATTACTTATTTAATGAAGAGGCTTCACTGGAACAGAGTTTTGTCACAAGATAATGGTCTCATGCTGTTAACTAAATGGAAAGCATTTACTGCAAAGTGTATACACTCTAATACATAATATTAAGTTATACAAAGGTAACATCCAGCTATAGGATGTGGGCAAGCGTAAGGAAATATGCAAAAAACTATTTTCTCATCTATAGTAACAAAAGATAACAAAAAAAACAAAAAAAAAACAACCACCATCTCTGCTGTGCCTTTATCCTCACAACACATTTATGCCAATAACAGGCTGTATCAGCACAAGCTGCATGCATTAATGAAGAAAAGCACTGTCTAATTTTGATTATTACAGGACTGCAGGATTCAGTCCTTCTGTCACCGGAGACTGAGTGAATGACACAAAAAGGCATCTTCTGTAAGATTTTACAGCGCTTGTACCTCCAGCCCTAGGTACAAGTTTTGCTGGGCATTCAGTACATGTTCAGCGTCATTCTGGCTCCTCTTTAAATTCTTGCATTTCTATTACCAATATAAATTAATTTGCATATGGATATTTCCTAATATTCCTGAACACGATGTTAATAGAGAGCTATAAACTCAAAGTGTTAATCAGGATGGGAGAGACAAAGGATTTCCCAATGGGGAAATTGTCAGTTACATAATCAGAATACATTAAAATCCAGTAGACAGCATGCTTTTAATAAAAAAGAGCAAAATTAAGAGCTGAATTTATGGACAGCAGACAAAGCTTCCTTAAAAATAAGCCTATTAATGCTTTCTACAAGGTCAGATCAAGGGTGATGAAATGAGAATTGACCAAACACGAGAGCAATTCCCAGCTAAATAAAAAGCCAGATATTCTTTTCTTCATCGACAACAGAAAATGAACATAGAGACAAGAAGGGTTGATCATCGAAGCCAAAAATGTACTTTCCATTCTCTAAGCTTTCTAAAGTCTCCTCTTTTATCCATTTTCTATTTTTCATCATATTGCCATTCTCCCTTTTTTGTCAATGACCTTTCTTCAGTCCAACTCAGCTTCTGTCTAATGACCTGAAGAGGCCTTCTTCACAGGCTGGAAAGCTTTAGATTTAAGATCCCCCTCCTTCATTAGAGTGAAAAGTGAACAGCCTCTGTGTGCTGGGTGTTAATGAATGTGAAGAAAGATTTTTTTTGTATGTGTTTTACACATTATGTTCTTGACTCCTTGAGGTGCTACAATAAATTGCTGCGCTTCATTTACAAGGAGTGATAACAGAAGCAAAATGAGGATCTGGCAGCAAATTACTTCTCAGTTCACCCTGGGTCAGGCTGCTGGGGCTAATGAGAAGAGGTGCTCTAATTTTAAACTCCTCCTCGACCAAGCTATTCTTGCATTAATGTTCACTGCTATAAATTGTAAAGTCAAATGAAGGAGCACTGCTGAAAATTAACCAGTATTTTTATCCTTTGAGTACCCAATAGAACATATTTTGGCTTCTAAGCCTGGTGGTTATCAAAGGCAGAGTAACTACAGCAGGCGCTCTGAGGCAAGATGCTCCCTGCATTCACACACAACACACACACACTGCTATTTCTGCCTTTTCTTTTAAAGAGAGGAGGAAACGTCACAGGTTTCCGACAAGATTATAATTTAACCAAACGAAGAAGGTGTTTAAAGCCAGCTATTTTTGTTTCTCTTTAACAGGACACTGAGCACAGACACTGAAAGTTGTGCAGAATTACTCTGACCATTTAATGCTGCTGCATGTTTAATGAATTGTAATTGTGTATCTGGAAAGACCCTGTAAATCACTGACCCATTTAGGTCTATGAGCACTCTGATGCTGTAAGCCCAAAGCAGGATTTGAGTAGTTAATGAGAAACTAATGCAGCACCTGCTTCTCTCATGAAATACCGTCCTAAGCCTTTATTTTACCATTTTAACAAAACCAAATACAATGCAAATACAAAAAAAGAAAAAAAAAAGAGAGAGAGAGAGAAAATTGATAAAAAGAGAAACAAAAAATCACTAACAAAATGTTAGCCGAAACCAAAACACAGCCCCAGGATGCACATTAGGGTATTTATGCTTCTGTGAAGGACACAGCTCAGGATTCACGTCACTGAATTTTTTTGATAACTTGGCACGAAATTATGTCAGGCTATTTAAAACATATATCAATGACAGGGCATTCATTTGTCGTGTGATGAGTCTGTCCTGGTACATTCTTCCATGAAATTGCTACATAACATACAAATTAACCACACTACCCTACTCTAATCATTGTAATCAGTTATGTTTTCATGTGTACATTACTAATATATAAGGTTGTTGTAGTTCTTGTGTGTGGTTTAATTGCTTGTTTTTGCATATCTTGTGTGATTGATGATGTTCTAGAAATCTTTTCCCCGAAAGGAGACTTTCTAAATTACTTTGTTTAGATGCTAATGATTGTATTTCATTAGTGGCCCTCTCATCCAGAATCATCTTTAAATGAATGAATATGCCATAATTAAAAATCTGAATTATGAATTACTTTGAAAGGAGACAACATTGTCCCGATTTCCCACTGCGACTCAGTGTTATTTCAATTATGTAAATATGTTTAATCATTCCCCTTTTGTTTTTCTAATTATTTAATATTAATGTTGCTTTACCCCTTTATTGCTACAAGAAGGGATATGGCATCTTAAATGAGAGTACTTAGACAAGTGATACACAGATGACTAGATTCAAGCAGACATTTACCAGAATGCATAACCCATTTCAAAAACAAACATGCTATTAACATTCATACTAATATAGCAACACTAGCAGTAATTGCACTTCATGCATGTTTTGTCTTTACAAACCTAATGTATTCACAATGTACAATCTCCAATCAATTTCCTTATCATCAAACTTCAAATCCATTTGTACAACTTTAAATTCACTCGCAGCGCTGATTTTAAGGAAGGAGATTTTTCTGCCCACAGACTGCACTTTTTCAATTGCTTAAATAAAAAAAAATAATCTAAATTATAAAGCATCTGGACATAAGATCTCGTTTTCTCACCGTTACAGCTGGTCTCATTTCAGAGGAAGCAAATTCTTTCCCATGAGCCTGAGCATTAGGATAGAATTAACGCTCCTGAAGATTCGTTCAGAGAATTGTACTTTTACTGAAATTCACAAAAACAAAGGAGGGCACAATTAATACTTGCAAAACTAAGAATGTTGTAAATGCATATAAACAGTTGCATATGGTGTACAAACGACAATGAGAATTAATTATAAAAAAATTCTACATCACCCAAATTTCAAGTTTCAAACTTAATGTAACTAATTATAGTCTGGAATGCTGCAGTTTCTCAGTTGCATGGGAACATTCTGAAATGGAATTTGTAGAAATACATTATCTCACTCCTGAACAACAGAAGTGATGTAAATTTAAGACATTTCAAATATCTTTCTTGGTAACTTATTTGGAACCCAAGCATGGCATACAGAAGAAACAGTTATACTCCCATGCTTTTCAAGACTCTGCAGTCCGCTGAAAAAGTAAGAAACTGTTATTGGAAGAGAATGGATCTGTTCCAGTTCTCATCAGTAACAGTCGTAACACTGCAACATAACAAAATGCATTTAAAATATTAAAAAAAAAAACATATTTTTAATCATAAGTTTTACAATTTACCTTGCCTCAGGGTCAGAAAGCATAATGAAAAATGCACAAGTGTTATCAGCAAAAACATCCTGTCACTTCCAATTTGAGTTTATTACTCTCTGCTTTGCAGTGCGAACACTTCCAATTAACACTGCTGCTCTTTCAGCCTCTGAATTGCACTTGGATGATTAAATACAAATGAAGAAAAAATTGCTAACATTACATGTTAGTTTTGATTTGTTTAAAAAAAAATAATCACAGGCAAAAGAGAAGGTGGTCATTTCCCATGAACTTGCCTGTGTGTGTGTAAGCACAGTAGTGGGCTTTATTCAGCGAGCTGCTCTGCTGAATGGAGGTCCTGACTGCAAGCAGATGGGTGCATTCTGTCAAGCACATTCACACTTCTGGCCAGCTCAGCAAGTTCTACCAGGGCATGTATTTCTGATTAGAATTATTTTTTGTCACTAATTTCTTTCATAGTGTTCTTTTTTGTTATTGTCTATCTCTCTTCATTTCTATCTCTTTTCAACCACCCCCCAAAAAAAACCCACAACCCACAAAAACTGAAGAAGCAGCTGCTATTTTAACTCAGTAAACTTATATGTATGAAGACTGTATTCTTTTGAGAGAAGATATGCTCCAAAACTGCTTTTTAAAAAGTTAAAGGAGAAAAAAATCATTTATCTGAACTTCTGGGGGCTGCTGTGTGAAAAACGAGTAAGGCAAAGAGCAAAGCAGATTAGCCTGGCAGCATCCAATTTATACATTAAATTTTTCACAAGGCAGTTTAATTAGAAAAATTAGGAATGGTAATTGCTACATATAAATGTAAAGTATCTCTCTTGGCCCAACACAGGGAGAAAAAAACTACCAAATCCCCAACTATAATGCCATTCTCTGTCCTCAGGATTCTTAAGTATGCAAATAGTTTTTCCACTTAAGATCTCAAAGACAGATCTGGTCAAAGCAAATTACCCAAACATTTTGCACTCATCAGATAGGAAAAGAGATGGTAAGGCAGATAAAGCCAATAAATGCAGGCATTTTGAACAAAAGCCTGCCATTTTACAGAGGAGATTACCTTGTACTCTAGTTCTCTGGTAATCTACATAGCAGAAACATTTTCATACTATAAATAATGTGAAGTGAAATGTTGAAATCTGGCTTCACTGAGGCAAATGGCAAGATTTACATTGACAAGTCATTTATTTCCACGGAATTCAATCTGTTCACTATTATTTCCATTTTCTTTACCTTTTCCCTCTCCGACCCCCCCCCACCCAAAATGTCAACATTTATAACAAAGTTATTATTTAACATTCAGTATTATTTGCACAGTTGGAATTAATGATCCAAAAAAAAAGACTTGCCAGAGTATCAGTTATCATTAAATTTTCTCGTATTCATTTCATAACTAAGATAAGTATAATGCATGGAACTACCAAAAGAAGTGTTACTACAGAAAATAATAAGACAGATCTTCAAATAAAATAAAAAAATACATGAAGTCATACTCTTGGGATAACTGCTTGTAATTCCATCATACAGCTGTCTCCCAAAGCACCACCTGTGATCCTGTCCCAGCTTTTTCTACCAGTTTCTCATAGAAACCAGACTCTGATGCAAAGTTCAGACAACTTCCAGGTGCCAGCCTCCAAAATTACAGATAAGAACAACCCCTACTCAGCAACTGACACTGAGAGCACCCGGCCAGTTTGGGAGTTCCTAGCACGGCCTCAAATCTTGCCAAATCCCACGGTGCCTCTGTATATCTTGAATATTCCTGCTTCACACAACAGGGCATCAAGCAACCCCTTCTAAACATCTGAGTCTGAGGATGGTACCATGATGCACTATCATTCATACTGTGATTCACACAACACTAATTGCTGCTCTGCATGCAGTGACAAGACCAAGATGAAGAGAAATGGTGTCCAACCCCAATGTAACAGATGGGGATGGTCAGAGCACCAAAACTGTTGGAATGAGTGGAAACACACCCAGCTTCCATTTCAGCTGTCTGGACAGCCCTGGAGAGGCAGTGGGACAGAGAGAGGCAAGACTTCTCCCACTGAAGCTGGAAGAGACCTTCAGAAGTCATCCAGCATCATGCCAAGGAGCTCCTGCCGGCCTGCTGCCAAGGGCAGGGCAGACTGCTGAGATGTGTGGACATGGCTCTGCTATGGAGTTTAGAGCAGTGAATGTCAAAAACTAACGACTGTCATACACCTAGATTTCACCAGTTCGGAACCTTAAGAAACACCTACTAAGGATGCCTGACACTTGCAGAGGCAAGAGAATAGCAGGAAAACCTTAGTTCTTGTCTTCAAGTCCAATAGCTGAACTGTACAGAAAGGGGAAAATAATTTTTAAAAACATGTCTTTTCTACTTTATTTTTAAACAACTTCCATGTTAAGCATTATAAAACAAATATCAAAAGAATTCCAACTCCATTTTCAACTTCTATCCTAACTAATCATTAACATTTAACTGATTCTTTTTTAAAAAAGTTTTAATTCCTATCTCTATATTTGATCTTCAGCGAATTTAACGCTCTTAGGAAAAAATACTTCACCTGTCTACAATTCCCATCAAAAAATAAAAAAATGAGATTGTGTTTGACACCACTTTGAGCAGACAGGATACTGTAGGAATGTAGACTGCTTAAAATTCCATATATGAAGAAGAAACAGGTCCTAATGTATGTGTTACATATTTTTGAGAAAGAACAACTAAATAATGAATATAGTAGTATCAATATATATAGCATTACTTTAGTATTCTGGACTACTTAATGCCTTATAACAGATTTCTAGAAATCTGTCTATTTCAAAATCCAAAAGCAGTTTTAAAATGAAAAGCCAAGTTCACTCAGAAAATTCTGAAGTTTTTCAGCTTCTAAACGCCCTTTTTTTTTTAATACAGAAAAATCTTAACCAAGTTTGATCTGATTCATTTATGCTTATATGCTTTGCCTTCTGCAGAAAACACATTCTTGAACAATTTTAATGACATAGCAGAAGCTGACACATAACAGAGAATAGTGTGCTTGACAGGGAAGCAGAGGAATTCCCAGAACCAATGGAGATCATACAAGATCCACTGGGAAGACTGGAGGTGAGGATTACTAGAACGTAAGCACTTCGAAACTTTAAAGGTCCATACTGAAAGAAGCTATGAGATATGATTTTGTCCAAAAGCCACAACAGCACTCGCTGAACAATTATCTCTAAATCAAAACTCTAAAAAAAATAGAAATTCAAATTGAAACACCAAAAATTTTGAAAACTCTAATTGAAAGTAGATATTATCAAAACTTAGAACTCTATTATAAACACATTACATGTAATGCACACTGCATTTGTTCATTCTGAATTTCTTTGTACACACTGATCACTAGAGGGACATCTTGCTGATCTGCCTCTTTACTCATGGGGAATTAGGGGAGAACAGGAAGAATGCATGCACTGAAAGTCACGCAGCTCACATGGAGAAAACGTAAAGAGAGATGAAGTTCTGCAGCAAGATTTTGCAGTAGTGGGCATTGACTCTTGAAGACAATTCATTGTCATGGAATTTTAGGCTTATATTTTTTCAGTCAAGATAAAACAGAACATGGCACCGTCGGTCAAAACCAACTCCACTTAAAATGTGGTTAAATTACAAACGTTCACAGAAAAGTGGATTTTTAATGAAAACATCCCTGTGTAAAACCAGTGTTTTACAGGAGTGGATCATTCCAACAGAAGACTCATACCTATCTACATCTCACTGTTTCATTGTTTTCCTTCTGTTCATAAAGGACAATGCATGGGATTTGCTGAATTCTTTCCATTAGGCAGAGAAGCTTATGATTCGAGTCAGATATTTCCTCACTACAACTCTTTTTACATGCAAAGAATGTGCATATCCCTCTGCTTCTCTGAACACAATAGGAACAGACAAGAAGGAGTTCACCTGGGCACATTTCCAAGCTTGCCTTTTCAAACAGCAATCTGCTCAAAAGAATCCCGGTCTTGGCTTCCCCTCAGGGCCATGCTGGCAACGCAGCTCTGCTCAGAGTGCTCCCGCCTCTCCTGCAGCATCTCTGCTTCTCTGCTTCCAGCACACACAGCTGTGTTCCACCCAGTGCCCTTTCTCCACTTCACCAAACAATGGCAGTCCTCCCTACCCCGATACCACCTTGTCCTTCCAAATATAGTTGATTATTTTCCCAGTGATAATTTTAATTGTTCAGTGTTTGGACAGAGGCATCTCTTATTTTCTTGTGTGCTTTCATAAAGAAGCTTGGCTGGACTTCCTGATCGCTTGAAATTAAGAGAACCAGCACACCAAATAGCTGCAGCTTGGCGGTGATCACTAATGATAAGTCTGCTAGAAGTCATCCCTCTTCCACACCACAGACCCATTTGTTGCCAAGTAGAACGTGGAACGGACGTCGCTTGTAGAACACATCTTTGATTTATCCCCACTGAATAAATAGTACATTCATGTTCCCTGGACCAAATATCCACTTCTACATACTACTGTACTTTCAATTAAATTTCATCTAGTTATGCCCACACCAAAGTGAGTTAAGTGTAACAAAGGATACTTTTGGAATTACACAGATCAGGAAGTTTTACCATTACTTTTAAGCAACTGCAGCACAAAAAAAAAAACACTGGTGCAACACACCAGACAGGCAAGACACAATAGCTAGAACAATAGCTTTTCTTCCAGAAAGCTTGAGGAAGAGAAAGGTCAGTTCACAACTGGTGATGTTCTACTGCTGCCCAGTTTCAGGCAGTAGGGTTGTTCTGGTGAAAACACAAACGGAAAAAGTGCAATTATAAGAACTGCTCTCAGGGCAGTGGATTGGAGAAGCACTTTTTGCTGGCAAGCAGCAAAAAAAGGGAGAGATGGGCAATACTTTTGTGACACATTTTCATATTCTTTGAAACTTTGCCCTGGATTGTAGCAGCAGTACAGAGTCTTTCTTAACAGTTTACTGTCTAGAAAGTGGAGAAGGAGCAGGAAGGAGAATTTTCTCCCACCCTCCTGTAACTCCTACACATTTTGTAAAAATACAACCAATAAGTAATGTTGTTTTTTAATCCTAGGAGTTGATTTAGCCTAAAGAAAAACATTATGCATTGAATATGTAGAGACAAATTTGTGAGTGTGCTGGGGGAGCCTTATAGTCATTCAGAAAAATTGAGACCAGCAAACCAAATTTGAAGATAAATATTTCCAGCAAACCTCAGAATCGCCATATAAAATAGAAAGTGCAAATACCAAGTATCAGCTATTACAGATCAAACAGCAAATGTACAACCCTTGATTTCATATCACACAAGCACATTCACCTTCTCTACATTTCAGTCTAAACTTCACAGACAAAATCCACATTCATTTCAAATGAAAGTCATAGATAAAACAATATTTTCTCAAAAACAGTACTTTCTGTCGTGCAGAAGTGCTAAGAATGACACTATCAACAGAAGAGTTTGAATATCACAACGATCTCATTAAAACCACTGTTTTTAGTAGAATTTCTTGTTCTGGCCCATCATATAAAATGGCCTGGCCTTGTCCTCTGTACAGCACAGAGAACTCCTACAGACCACACATGGCTTTGCCTCATGGACAGGGCCAAATGTAATGCAGCTCCCTGAGCACACCTTTGTGCTGTACTGCTCTCCCACGGCTGGCCATCGAGGCAGTTTCCACTTTCAAGCTCAAACTACAGCAACAACTATTGCTTTTTCCTTTATGGAGATCTGTAACACTGCTATTATAAAAAAATACATGGGAAAACTCCCACAAAATAGATGGATAAAACTTCCACCTGAAATGCTTGCACTATTAAGTAAATATTGATGGTGATTAAATGCCTAATCAATCATTGTTATTATTCACAGGAAATCCATATTTGAACACTAAGTGTATTGTTGTCCTGAGTTCAGTGCTGTACAAATTTATTAGGGGAGAGACATTATTTCCCCTCTGAGTCTTCCATCCAAATAGAAAATGAGAAATGGAAAGAAGAAACTGAAACAAACTTACCTAGTAAGTCACTGTCAGAACAGCTCAGACAGAAAAGCTGTCAAGCAGATCATAGATTCCAGCTGGGAAGGCCTAGATGCATAACTTTAGCACTAAGATAAGGCTTTTATTCCAACAAAAGCTAAATTTCCTGGAAGTTAACTTCAAAATTTTCCACTCAGCAGCATCAGACAAAGATGAACCAAAAAGTACCACCTCAAATGTCTATTTTGGCCTACGGTACATTCAGGCTTTGCCAAGAAACCCACTAATCTTAAAGTATCTGTTAAGAAGAGGGTAATAAATATATATATATTTCTGACTTTCTGATCTGACATTGGAGAATTGTTTCACACAAATTTTCAACCAGCCTTAAAAGAATATTTATTTCCATTCCCTGTGTCATTCATAGTGGTTTATATGTGCACCTGATTGCAGAGTTCAAGGACCAGGCTCTGCAGTGATGTTTAAAGACACTTCAGATATAAAAAGTGAACCCCCCAGGAAAGAATGCCTTTCTCCTATTCCCTTCCCCCCCCCCCAACACAACCATCAGGCTCCTCAAATCTGAGATGCCCACCTCAGAAATCCTTTTACAGAAAAATCATGTGATAACTTGCAATCAAACTTATCTCTGGTTTTATTGCACAGTTAAAAGCCACGCTGTACTCAGGACCAGATCAAGGGATAAGAAAAAGGTAATTTTCTGTCACCCTTCTTATTTATCCACATCTCCCACAAAGTAAAAACCAATGAGCTAATTTGGTCCTCGGGACAATTTAGAGAAGTTACCCTGAATTTATTCTCTACAGCAAAGCTCAGAAGACTGCTCTCCAACAGCAGGTCACAAAGTAGAGCTGGGTTGAGCTCACTGCCACACATGCAGTATGCTGGGTACAGAAGGAAGTGCTGAAGAGTGCCACAACTCAGGCCAGGTGACAACAGGTGGGACAACAGACATCACAGAACCCCACGCAAAGAGTCAAGGGTGCACCTAGGATATCACAGAAGATAAGCTCCTGCTGCTTCCTGTAGTGAGCAGTTTGTTATTACTTCTGATCCTCAAATCACTGAAATAGTAACCTGAGAATAAGAGGCAGGGAAAATAGGTATCTTCAGGTCTTGCCCCCACTGATGTTTTGTGTAATCATGTCCTCACGCCCTCTCACAATGCTACTGAGTATTTGAGGAATAGGCCTGTTTTCCTCTTTCCTGAGTCTAATAGTGGCATATTCACCTGCTTATTCATGATCTCTGCTAACAGTGGAAGCTTCCTGGAAGATTACAGAAAGCATGAGAGAACAATGCCAGAAAGACACGCTAGCCACTAGCACTTCCACAAGAGCTCTAAGAGGCAATGACGCTACAGACCCCAGCACACCACACAGCTGCCAAAAGAAAATAATCCAGACAGCATGTCCCCAGCCTGCACTACCAGAAAGAGGGCTCCAAAACAAAGACAGCTGCTATCCAAAAGGCAGAAACATCGGTGGTCTCATATACTTTATACCTACTGATGACACCAAAAGCAGGGAAATACCCTACTAAATCTGTGGTGGTCTACTTGAATCTTGAGATGAAAGCATCGACTGTGGTCAACACAACAAATCTGGGCAGAACCTGCTATCAGGAGGCAGGACGAGGTTCCCTCCCAAACAAACACCTTTCCATCAGAAAGCTACCCTGCTCTGCAATGACAAACACATTAGAAGCTTTGCTGGTCAGGAGGGTGTAGCTACTCAACAGCACCAAGTGAATGAACAGAATCATCAAGAGTTCAGTGCACCTGTCCTGCATGGATGACATCGACTGTGATAAGAGAGGTACTCATACACTATTTGTGAAGGTGAGCATTGACCAATTTAGTTCCCACCACTCACCCCCTCACTGGCCACCAGCCACTTGGAGATGTTGAACATGCAACAGATACAACTGATTCTAACATAGGCACAGTATAAATCATATAAAAAGCAAAGAAAATGTACCATTTAGTCCACTTCATAAATCTCAGTGCTCCACTTTAAGTAAACTTCAATTCATCAGAAACATTCCGTGGAAGCCAAACAACAGAGTTAAGCATTTTGAGTATGATTTCAGGCAGCCAGCCTCCTTTATCATAATCCAAGACTTTTCCAAGTATTATTTCATCTATATTGTGATGGAAGCTTTCATTCTTCATGTGGTTTGATCCTTTTAGACAACTGTCCTCAGCCACAGAAAGCTTTCATTTACTTTCACGTTCAGGTTCCCATCTACCACTTCTAATCCTTGTTTTTATTCTTGCCAGTTAGTCATCTGATCTCTTTGATTCTTTGTAGCGAGCCTTGAACTCTGTTTTTATTCATATTAAAACCCAGGGTCAAGAAGTAGTGTTTACTTTTCCCTGTGGTTTTGCAACCTTTAGCTTATAAAAGTGTTTTATCTCCTTACCAAGATTTCAAATGCATTTTCCATGATTTAAAGCCATATTTCTGAGCTACCAAGCACTTACAACACTAACAACCAATTGACAAAACATTGCTGAAGCAATAATGAGGCAGCAGAACGCTATGGAGACACACAAGCCAACCTACCTGAACTCAACAGAGATGCTCAGGCTGAAAACCAGTTCTTTCCACGGGCAATGCTAACAGCATGGGAAATCCATCCTAAGGGTCACTATTGTCTCACAGCAAGTTTCTGAAACAGCCAAGGTGGTCCCATCTTCACTGTCACTCCAGGAGAATTCAGAAGAATTTTTCTTTTGAGTTCCTTCCCACAAAAAGGGAAAAAGGTATGTAAAGTGAAACCAGCAAAAACAAAGCATTGAGTGGGGTTGATGAGGCATGGGCTTTTAAAGTGCCCCAACTACCGCTAGGACCACGATTAACTGTTGCTTCCCTGCATATGACACTGCTGGACAAGACATTAAATACTCTGGACGCACCACTGTTCTGTAATAGATTTATCAACAACAAGAATAAGGCTGGGATTAGTACCAACATTACCCCTTGGCATTAACCACATGGCAGTGAAATCTGAATCTTCATGCAAGCAATCAAGAGAAGGATGAGGAATTTTAGAGTGATAGAACATAGATAGTCCACTTTTGAAAGTATTTCAAATAATCCCTGATGGCAATGCTCTTCAAGGTCATAAGACTGAGTATCAGTCAGATGTTGTCAGCACAGTAGTTCTTGCAGTAACATTAAAAAAAATGGATGACCAGCATTAAGGACCAGAGGCCTTATATAACCAAGTTGTCACATTCTCAGACAAAACAAATACATTAAATGCTTCTCTAGTACAAGACTTATTTCAAACAAGACAAGTCATGCCTATATGTGAATCCAAATGTTCAGATTTTGGCTTAGAAGCTGTCGTGGATGGCTTAGAAACTGTCACTGAATACCACTAGGGAACTAAGACAGACACTACCTTCAATAAAAATAAAAACTTCATAAGAATAAACACTCTTTACAACAATTTAGCAAAAAGAACAAGATTGAAAGATCTCAAAACAGATGAGTTCAACAGTCATTGGATTAACTCTTACAAGACCTGAAGAAAAAAAATGAGTCCTGTGTTTTCTATTGCACCAGGTAGAGACATAAAAATCAGGGATTACATACACATTCTCAGACTTTCATACACTTTCCCCTTGGACATAGGTGAGACTCATCTGCAGCCACCAGTCCAGGTGCAGAGTAAACGGCCCCATCATCAAAGAACCCAAAGTTCCTGTGGCAGCAGCAGCTTTTCAGCAACTTATTCAAAGTTCAAGTTTTCCTAGCCCACTCCCTATCCCTCACCACCCCAGAAGAGAGAGAGTAAAATACCACTCCATCAACCAACCTCCCTAAACCCCTGGCACCTCTTTTGATAGCTCACAGGCTTCCCTGTGTGACTTCATCACTTCCTGAACTATCAATAACGTGCAGTAATCAGAGGAGCAAACCAAGGTAGTACACCTCTCCATGGGTCGGGTGTGCATACTGGCCCCTCTGTCCCCCTGAGAAGGGAACTGCCCTCCACAATTAACCCTTCCATCCCTCCTGGCAGAGGCAGCCTCAAGGCATAGGAATGACCACCTCAGTCTAGTTCCCCTCACAGGCAGACCCTCCCTCGCCTCCTCACCTACCCTTCAGTTTCCAGCACCCCAAACCTATTGCTTAGGGGGACCTGGGGAAGGCAGACAGGGCGTGCACCTGACACTGAGCTGGGACTCTTCCAATTCTCATCCACCACATCTGTCTGACTATAGCAGAGCAGGGGGTCCAACACCGTTTGGGGGGGGTGTATCTTCAGCATGTCACTCCAGCATCCAGACTCCCACTCACACAACCAGGTGGTCCTTAGACTCACTACCACCTCAGGTTTCACTCACGCAGGTAGCAGCAGCAGGCTCAGGCATTCCCTGCAGCTGGAGACCAGAACAAGTCAGCCAGCTGCTGATAGCGTGCCCCCCACCAAACAATGAATCACCACAACCTGAACAAACACAAACAGGTTTGGTGTCTTACCACCATAATTACAATTAGAAACACCTGAGAAATACTGTTCTTTCTTCAGGAGGCTCTTAAAGAAATTTCGAGTCATGACATAGTATAGCAGAAAGTAAAGGCAGATCACTTCTAACATTTAGGGGAAGCACAGTCATTTGGGGCTGCTTCTGGTAGAGTTAGGCATGTTTTCACTTTCCTAGCATCTTCTACTGCCCTGTCAGCAAGGGGGCTGGGAAGGCCCAAGGAGATGAGAGGGAACAGAACCAGGTCAGCTGACCTAAACAAGCCAAATGGATGTGCTGTGCCATATGCTATTAGGCAGAAGGAAAGTCTGAAAAAGGGAGTTCATTGCCTGAGCTGCTGCTGCTGCTCAGGGACTGGCTGGGAAACTCATCTGGTGTTTGTAATTGGCATTGCTGTCATCTCTGTGCTTCAGGAACCATACTGAGAAATAGTAATTAGACTCTTTGCTTTGTCTCATCGGGGAGCCAGGCTTTTGAGATGGGAGGACTTTTTTTCCAGCAGTTCCTCAGTCTCCTTTTCTCTTTCACTTTTCCTTCTTCCTCTAGACTAGTTACAACATAATTTTGAACGTCTGTGGGATGTTCAAACCAGCATGCTTCTACTGCTACATGCTGTGAATGTGCTTTCGGGTGTGTCTGTGATAATTATTTAAGAACATCACCCAAAGATGTCTGAGGCTGGATAGCTATGAGTAGCATGGGATGGAATAAGCTGCTGACCAGAGCACACTGGTTTGGAACTTCACTCCTGAACAACTGCAGAATCCTGAAGATCGTGTAGAATATTTGGAAAAGGTCTGTTGTCACCCTCATGATCTTAGATTTTAAATGCTAGAGAAAGAATATAAGACATCATCCTTTCAGCAGTCATATTCCAGGTAGAAAAGTGCATTCATATGTAATAGTAAGTAAATACCTAAAAATTGTGACTGGGGGTGAGTAGTTCTGCCTTCAGGATTTATCATACACCTCTGATCGCGGCTTACACCTCCTTTCTCCGTGGGCATTTCTCATTTATGTATCACCAGCGCCCTTTGCTTCGTTTATATGCATTTTCTCATTCCCAGCTTCACTCCTTGGACCCGTCACTTTGCTCCTCCTTCACACTGACAAGCATCCAGTAATTGCGTAATGAAATGATGGCAGTGATCTTAAAACGAGTGAAAAACGGCGGAGGACAGCAAAGCCCCGCACTGCAGAGGTACGGAAGGCAAACTCCGTGGCGTGGCCCGGCCCGGTCCCGGATCGTCGGCCCGGTCCGTCCGGCGGAGTGCCTTGTGCAAGAGCGCCATCTGGCGGCACGGGGAGGCAGCGGGAGCCCGGCGGGAGTAGGGTCTCCCGCCAACGGAGGAAGGGGGGCAGGGGGCGGAGGAGGATGCTGAGTATTCCCTCAGAGCCGCGCTGGGAACGCGTGGGTGAAGCGCGTGCCTGTGTCAAACGCCCAGAGAACACCCAGCTGAAGGGCTGGCTCTGAAGAAGGCCACCCATCGCAAACGTCAGAGGCATTCAGGATCCGTCCCGCTCAGGAATTTGCTCAGAAGGTTCCTTGGTGCTTTTATGCCTTCATCTTCATCTTCGGGCTGTTGATGCTTCTGTGTAGTAAACAGAGGACAGTTAGGAGTGTACTAAATATTGTCATACTTTTCACGTCTTTATCTTCTGCTCGTGAGTTTCCTCCTTCCAACCTACACAAAATAAATAAATAAACCCTACCCCCAAATAACCTCTGTGTGCACACAGAGAGCTACTACATGTTTTTGGCAACTCAGAACCTGTTGTAATTTGCAGCTCTCCCCTTCAGAACTGCTGCCTCTGAATTTTGAAGCTACCTGTCTCAACAGAAATTGGTAGGCTGGTAGAAGAGTAAACCTCAACAGTGGCACAAGAAGAATTTGTATTCAACCTCGCATTGAGGACTTCGCTTTGTATGACATTGTTTTGTAATATATCAAGTTTTGCATTTCTGATCTTTGTTGTTTAAACTGATGAGCAACGAGCAATAACCACCTTTCCTTTTAATCTGCAACACTAAAAAGTTAATAATTTCCTACATCTTAAAGTGAAGCACAATAGAGTAAAAACTCCAAGTGAAAAATACTTCAAAAAATCTTGAAAAATCATACCTACTCTTGTTTGTAATGTGTGAAATTATTACAAGTATTTTCACTATGAGGACTTTTGATAGATGACTCACAATTTAGCTAAATTCAATAAACCACACACTGTGCCTGTCCCAGTAGGTGACTCATGCATTTTGTATTTCAAGTATCGAATGTTTGCCAAAAACAGTATTTAAAAAAGTAGGAAAATTGTTCAAAAGGGCTTGTGAATAGGTTGGGACTACCCACAGGCAGCTCTTACTTGTGTTCTGACCACTTACGTGGGATTTCACGGCACCATGGCAGTGTTCTGTGAGGGGTGCTTAACCACAGCAGCCCCACCTTACTCACTTCATAGGCTTTCTTCCTCTCATATATTGTACCTTCTTTAAATACACACACATTAGTATTTAATGTGATACTTTCAAGCAGTTATGTTCTAAAGAGAAAAGCCCGCAGGGTAAACATTTTCCCCACAGAGTCACTGCTCCATAATTTTATACACATTTCCTAATTTTCCTAGTACTGTGCTTTGCCCTTCTAAAATTGATTGTAAAGAAAAAGTAAAATAAAACATAAATCTTAAAAAAAAAAAAAACCTATTCAGCTGATCCCTGAATACAGTATAGTAGTATTGTAAACTGAACAGCTCATGTAAAAATGGCAGAATCACACCCAGAAGGAGGAATTCTGGTCTGGATCCTGTTTCACTGGTTCTGCAGCCTGCAGGATGGCAGAAGGCTACTGTGTGCTGGTGACTCAGTAGGTTAGCTTAGATTTTAGGCAGTTTTCCAAAGGCACTCATACAGACCTCAGTGTACATCTGCATCTAATTTTTAACTTTGAGCAGGAATTGCCTGACCCCAGAATACTGTGCTCCACATGTGCACAACACCTACTTACCATAAACTCTTTTCTGGGGACAGTCATGTGGCCATACTGTTACATGGCATGCTAAAGGAAATTTTTCATCAGGGCCTGTGAACTGTATGTGTTTACAGCAAGCATCACTTAAGATATCTATTTTCTGGCTGACTCATTTGCCTACTGAACAGAAGAAATATTTAGTGAAATGTTTTCAAATACCCAATCACACCTTTAATATGTATCAAACGGGAGAGGTTCCTGTCCTCAATGCAGAAAGAGGTTAATGCAGACTTTAGGAGCAGGGCTAGGAGGGCTATTAGGTTCATGACACTGTTAACAGGGGTCATTGGCAGCTGGATTACACAGAGTGAACCAGAGGAACTATCAACACCTGCCTTTAAGAGGGCGAGGGAGGAACCTTATCTTTTTTAACAAAAAAAGTCACAGAGACTCATTCCATAATCACTTTGAATAAAGTAAGTAAAGGTTTGTCATTACTGATCTTCTCAACATCTTTTCTCATAATTCCTCTGATGCTTTCCCTGCTGAACTGGCTCTTGCTCTGACTTAACTGGATCCCTCGATGAAACCAATACAGTGTTGTCTGAAAATAAATGAACTCAAAGTTTATGTTGACTAGGGGTATATTAAGATGATGAAGCCACTACTTCCATGTATGCAGAAATGCTAAAACTACGCGTAATATTAAGCTCTGTACTTAGACTTTCTTCATTAAAAACCAAGCATGAAGCATGTTTTATTCATTGTTTTGTCGACCACTTCACATTTTCACCCTGATTTTCTTGTAAAAACTAACAAAAGTACTCCTGTGCAAAAGTATTGCAGGAAAACATTTGATCTATTTTTGTTTGATTTAATGAAATTTAGCATCCAGGAAACAAGGAGAGGCAGCATCAATAAGCCCAGACAATTCTCTGAAGGCCTTAAGCATTTTAAGAGGATCATTAGCTTCCTGCCTACGAAATTAGCAAAATTGATGCCTTTGTATTGACATGGGTGCAAGTTATGCGCTACTTGAAGGAGATATTAAATTTTAAACAGACAAAGAATATATCCTTTGCTGGTAATATTGATTTGTCAGATTGTCCCACACTGGGAGTGAATGTATACATACTGTGGAAAATCTTAGCACACAAGAAGTAATTTTTGAAGACCAAATGATGACAGTTGTAATATTAACATTATTAACAAGAGGGCACAGTATTGTTTTACTATCCATGCACTGTGCTTGAAATGCTATTTAACATCAGAGACTCAATATTTATCAAGAGCATTTGATTTAATAATATCCAGTATAACAGTACTCCACAGTTTCCATTAGTTTGATTGAATGTTATATCTGTCTAAGCAAACCAAGCATTAGGCGCTTCAGAGAAAGTCACTTGTAATAGAGAAAAATATAATGCATGAATATTTCATTAGTAGATGAATACCCATCAAAACTTTACTTGAAATGCTTGAAAGTACCTACTGAATGTTTGCCAGTTATTTCAACAGAGATGGTTGTAATGCTGCTGTTGAAACAGGAAAAATCTATTAGATCATTTAACACACTAAAACAATTATGGTATAATTATAAGGAACATAATTATATGTTCTTGATGTCTTTAATTGTGTAAGCCTCACTAATTAACATTAGAAATTCAATCAAAACAAATTATGCTTTAAAATTTAAGGATGAACTTAAAGAGAAATATCACATTTCCCAAGTCAAACAATTATAACTTTCAATTCCACTTGATAGTAAGCAAACAATTCAAGTGCGTGTTACGACCTCTCATTCCATTACCTAGATGTATTTATTCATTGCATTTGGAGATCTGTATGCTCAAGTGACTGACCAGTATTTAAAGATATAATGTCTGCTCTGCCCAAACCAAAATCCAGTAGATTATTTTGGCCTTTGGATTAATCTTTAAAGAAACAGATCCATCCTACGTCCATCACATTTGTGTGTTTTCTGCATAGCACTGCAATGGTTATGCATAGACTCACTGTAAGAGTTACATTTCCAGTTCTGTTCTTGGACTGTGGCTTTTTTTTCCCTTTCTTACTTTTCACCTCTCACGACCATAGGTTATTAATAGGAAAACAACCTCAATTGTTCCCATTCTGTTGTCCTTTCTAGTATTTATTAGGAAAATAGTTCAAGCTGGTTCAAGTAAAATATATAGGCTTTGGGTGTTTTTATCAAAAATACAGTTTATTCCACAGCAGATATGCATCTGCATGTCTGGTTAAATTACTTAAGTTGTGCTTCACAGGAAGTATGAATTGGTTTTCTGAAGCCTCCCAGTCCCTGTATGGAGAGAATTCCCAATCAGAAGCCCTTGTTTTACAAGGTGCCCCACAGCCTGGTCTCAAGAACATTTATATTTGTTTAATCTCACCACCTCATCAGAATACTTACAGCAAAACATACTGTAGAGATTAAGAAGTTCCATTAATTAGAACATTGCGTTGAAGAAATTAATGTAATAAACCTCACAGAACAGGAAAGCAAGTTGGTATTTAAAACATGCATAAACACCACTGAAATATTATTAAAATTCTTTGCTTTGTATTTTCTTACCACTAGGACTGGATCTAACAAAAATACTTTAGATACATTTCTCCCCCGTCCAAAACAAAGAAAATGTTAGCCTACAACAGAAACATTAACTTGTTTGCAGTCTAAGTTACTTTAGGTAAATCTTCCAATTCATCTTGATCTTTCAAGAGACTTCATTGATAATTTTAAAAGCTATTTCTTTAGATCCTAGAAAGTCTTGTTTTTTCCAGATCATGTCAGCTATAGCAGTTATCATTACCTCTGAACTCTTGCTTAAGAGTATTTCAGTTGTCAGAAGAAAATTCAGACATCTAGACATCTCTTAGCATAATTTGATTAATCAACACCTCCTTAGTGAATTGTCTCTCGTACTATCAGATGTTCAATGAGTGTAAGAGAAATCCTGGCAAATTAGAGAAAATTGTCTACCACAAAACACATTTGTCTCCACATACCGGATGGCTTCTTCTTTCCAGTGCTGTTCCATTGCTTCATGGTACCAAAAATGATGATATGTCGTGTTCCTCTATATAAACTCTTGAAACATTGCAATAAAATATCTTCAGCATTACATGATATAATAATCTTCACGTGGCAGGACTGTTTGGTCTGATTTCATTCCTTCAATACACAATGTTTCCTGGCTTAGCTGGAATATGAGAATTGTTTATTGTAAATTTTCCTTGATAGTTTTTCCACCAAACTACTGTCCTCTAACCCTGCATGTACCCTTCCTTTTATCATTTTGTAGGCTTAATATTTTAAACAATTTTAATACATATTTTCTCTCAATGTGATTAGATGTATAGTAATGTAGGTTTTAGGTTGTTAATGTATTAATAAACATTGTCAAAATAATGAAGGTTCTGTTTTATTATTATTCCTGTACTGATGGCCATAATAAGATATCTTCTGAAGCCTATCTTCTTTCTTCCTTCAGAGAAAAAACAGCCAAAATGTCTCCGTGATACTGACATGCGTTTTCCTGGTGTTTGGAATGGTAGCACACAGACATGAATAAATAAATAAATAAATAAATAGATAAATGATAAATCCACATCCATTTCACTTTGAAACATATGATTACAGAGCAGCTGATTACAATTGGAGGGAAGGTGCAGAAAGGCAAAATGCCAGCAGTAGCAATTGGGGTGAATTAACTTGGGTGCTCAGGCATGCTCTCAAGAAATAGATTGACTTACAGAAGGAGTTTTAGTGGTATGAAAACTTGCACTACGTTTCGTCAGCACACATAAAAGCAATCTACCTGATTTTCCCCAAAGTAGCAAAGCAATCAGATATTTTAAGTCTGTTTCTTGCTAAAATACACAGAGAACCACAGAAAGCACAGAAACAGGAGAAAAAAAAATCAGAAGCATCTTTAGCATCTACCAGCACATTTAAAAATATGTATATATTTATTGTCATTTTTTGTCTTAAAATTGATTTTTTTTCTTTCAATTCAATTATTTAAAAAAAAATAGGAAAAGAATATAGCCATAGTTCTTAATTAACTCATTAACAAAGAAAGGGAAAATTAGTAGAAAAGTTATTTTGAATGCTGAAGGGAACTCAGGATGTTTCTCATAGATTTTCTTTTGCTAATCTTTATCCAATTATTTAAGCCATTTAAAAGCCTTTCTTAAACAGAAAAATCAAACTTTAACTCAGGAAATTCCAACAGATGTATTTATAACTTAACCTTTTTCCCCTTTTAACTCACAACCTATTGCTGTATTATTTACTGTTGCTTCATTACCTTCCCTTCACATCTCTCCAGCCCATAATTCACCAACATACACATCTATAGTCTTGATCATGTCTTTAGTTCTTTGGCTGCACAAAAATTTCCTGTTGGAATGCATAGATTGTAAAACCTACTGATTTGGAAGAGCCCAACTTTCAGTTTTGGCCTTGAAGACAAACCTAAAGTTCATTTTTTTCAGTGCTGTTATTAATGAGGGAAGTCTGACCATGGTTGCATGTGCACTGCCATCTGTGATTGCAGGGAGGGTTATACATGACCACAGAGTATGACTGTCACTATGTTTGCCTCTCCAGTGTGAACATCCTCTTCTGCCAAGGCAACCAGTGAACAAAGTTATGTGGTGGGAGCAAGGCATGATGGTTTCTCGCACTAATGTGTCTTCTGCTTCCCTCAGCAAAGAGGGAAGGGAAAATGAATCAAGCTCAAATTTTGCTCACCTCTGCTCAGGATCTGCCACTGAACATGATCTGCTGAGCTCTGGGAATTAAGGAAAAGAGGCTTCAGAATGAGGCTTCAGAGGAGTAATGAATAAGCAACTAAACAGGCCTCTCTCTCATTTCAGTCCTCCAACCATCATCTAACCACAACTGAGACCTTCAGCAGGGCTCTCTGTGCATTTTCATTCCCAGCAGTTGAAGGCACACAAGGTGTCTCCCCAACTCACCTTGAGCAATTCTCATGAAGGATCATCCTGGCAGCTCACATTCCTCTACCTACACATTCACATCGCTTTACTAGTAATAGAAGCACTATCAGCTACTACTTGAAACACAAGGTGTTCTGTTTGGCTGAGTGTGCATTGGTCATCCAGTGTATTTAAGTTGTTCTTCATAAATGAAGAGGCAAGGAGAGAAGTGCACCGCTAAGCAATTGGTCTCTGATCTTTTTTGCTCATCACAAAGCCTAACAACACAGATGAGAGTTCTGTCTCATGTTTATAGCTGGTTAATGTAATGTTTTAAATCTGTAATTAAGAGATGGAGTAAACAAAGTATGGAATATGAATAATCTGACCTTAACACCTAGTACAGCTGAATACATGTTCGTTTTTCTTGACTCATGCAAATCTAACTATGCTTTTATCATTAGATGTAAGGATTTCAGTGTCCTGTCAAAATATTGCTCCACAGTACAAGAAAGTAATCTTTGACATCTTGTTCAGTGATCAGGGAAGAAAAACATCAGTATATTCCCTCCAGGTTAAGCTTATCTCATTCACAAATTGCGTCTTACTAGCTAAGTAGCTTTTCATCAAACATATCTATTCACAAAAACAATTACTGTGACAGCTTACAGGAATATGATTTGCTATATTGGGGCAGTGACAAAACAGAGCATTTCCCCTGTAACTGTCAATCAGATCAAAAAACAAAAGGAAAGACACACTATTAAAGTCAAGAAAGCACAGATCTGTAACCTTCTGAACAAGATCACCAGCTTGGGAAATCAATTGTTAAATAATCACAGCTGTTAATTCTCATGGTTTGAGAAGAAATTGTACCTTACAGAAATGTGGACTAAGAGGTATCTGGGTTTAAATAAATGGAATGGAGGCCCCCCAGCATAAATATAATATGTTCTTGTATATCTGCTTATGAACTGTAACCAAAGACATATTATAGAACTCTGTAAAGAGATGGAACAAAAAGCCAGAAACTGAGCAACATCAGTAATGTATCTGGCAGTGGCAGAATGAGTCTCTGTTCCCATCTGTGCTAGCTGGAGGGTACAAGCAGTGCTGTGGTCAGGAACGCTGGTGCAGAAAGTCTGGCATTGTTTGCTTGTCACGTTGTGGTGCCACACACTGAAAACAATTTACTGCCATTGGATACAGCACCCTTGTCCTCAAGGGAGAGTAGGAATATGAAATTTTTGGGCACTGTACTTCTAATCATATCAGTATTTTCTTCGATTCTTCTGGAAAACCAAATTTCTGCTACACTGAGATGTTCAGGGTTTGTTTTCATAGTTTCAAAAACAAACAGTTTCAAAACCACACTTGCAATTAAGTATGTCCTGACTTGCTGGCTTGGAAGACATCCCAGTTTCCACCAGTGCCCACCATGGGTAGGGCAATCCCTACCCATGAAATTAACTGGAACAGGAGAAGCTAAAGCACTAGCACACTGTTTGCCTTCCTAACAAAAACACTAGAGATCCAATATTAATGAGAAACTTACTTTTCTGAAATAACTGAAATAACAGTTATCCACCTGGGAATCCAAATAAGAAATCAAAAAATGGTTATAAGCTAAAGTCTAAAGTCTAATCTCATTTCATCGGTTTCAGGAAGCTTAAAGTTCATGAACAACATTAAGTTCAGCTGGTGCAGAAAATATAAATTCTGTCACTAGCTCCCATGGAGCTAACAAGCCCGATGAATAGAGTTTTAAATGATCGCTCTTATTTATTCCTTATCATTACTGCAAAAAACAAAAAACAAAAAAACGAATGAAAAGAGAAATCCTAAATAAAGATAATGAGCAGATGGTACGTCAGGCCCAATGTCTGACATTTGTGTTGTTTTTAGTAATTTGTTATTAGATAAAAATGTTTACAGTTCCTTGACAAAAAGGTGTCACCTTCAGTAGAAAGAGAGGCAATTCCCTGAAATATAGCATCTTCCAGTAGCTTCACTTCTTCTTTCCCATTCATGGTTTATATCTCAAATATTTCCTCAAGGAGTGGGGCAAGCTTTGCACTAGAAGCAGCTTCTTTAAAGGTAAATATTCACATGAGTGTTCAAAACTGACCTCTTAAAAACACTATTTCACACTATAATTTCCTGTGATCAGGGTCTCAAAACTGCACAGTTTTGTCCTTTGCTGTTCTGCAGACACAAGTCACTATTCCTACAATAATATTCTTCTTCAAGCATAGTGAGACAAATATTTTCCTGAGAGGAGTGGTAAAAATTTGCCCTTTGATAACAACTGACAATAACATTTATGTTTTCCTTAGTATAATTATTCTGTGGGGCATTTAGGACACAGTCAGTTGTTGAAGAATTGTTAGCATGTTTTAAAAGACCACCTCTCTGCTGCTAGGTAGTATGCTCTCAACTAGGGTGCTCTAAAAGGTCTATCCATCAGTCCTCTGCAAATGCAAAAGAAGAGGATTTGTTTAAGCCCTCTTTGAGAGTGGTTTATGCTGATCTATTTTACTGTGCATTGCAACACCAACATAATCAGTTACCATTTCCCAGCATAATTGGACATGCTAACATAATTGTCTGAATATGCCCTGGGAATGCCAACATGTCAGTTCAATCAGCTGATGTCAGTGTGCTGATAAGAATCACATTTATTCATTCATGATATCCCAGGCTGTAAGTAAATCAATTAAAATTCTATTACAGAGAACGCAGAGCAAGTAGATTTAAAAAATCTTCATTGCAATGATTAGAAATTTAACAGAAAACAAGAACTGTTGGTTCCAGAAGCCTTTTTTACCTGTGAAAAACAGCCTTAAGGTAGCAGAGGTCACATTTTAGATCTAAAATATGGAGATAATGAGACTCGTCTCTTTTGTACAGTGCTTTAAAATCTCCTGATGAAAAGTGCTACACAAGAACTCGATATTATTATGATTAATGCTCATAATCACCATCTTCTCAGTACTTTTTCCCCTTCTGACCTTGTAGTTTCCATGTAGTAAAAGGCACTTACCTCACTGCTTGATCAAGCTCTTAAGACAGTTCAGGCAGCAGGTTTATGCCTCCTTTCCAGGAGGTGGATTCAAGAATCTACCTAGGTGGCTTGATAAAAGGAATGGGATGCTCTGAGAAAAGAGAAAAACTTGTTTATCCCAGAAAGTTTTTCATCTCCTGACTCTCAAAGTTATTTCTCCTTGAGTCACTGACCCTTTAGAAAGGACATCCATGGAAATTATCCTAAGTGAATTTTTTGAGAAAGAATTGATTAAGGACATTGTTTGAGCAGTGGGGGTGTTTCTCTTTAAACAGCACTCATTCCAGTACATCAATTTCAGGTTCGTGGGCAGAGGCTGCCATGGCACCAGTCCTCCATCAGATTTTGGTCAGCTGGTGTTCAAGTTATTCTACATGAACGGGTGGGTTGCAGTCCCGTCACATACAGGACTTGGAAAGTAACATTGAAGGGAATTCAGAATTTAAGATGATGTTAAAATTATACATTTTTTTTCTTCAGAGGGAGTCAATATATGGATACCTTGAAAAAAAAAAAAAGAGATTAAGTGGGGACTTGTCTATAAATAAAGTTCTATGAAGTTTATTTATGTTGCAATGCTTGTTTCTATGTTTCTAGGTACCATATTTCCTTATAAAATAGAACAGACAAGCATGTATTAAATAAGCATTTGATACTGTAAACAGAATAGCTGAGCAAGCCAATTGATAAAAGTAAAGAAGGTTAATTAACTTTCTGTTAGTACATGCATTGCTACTACAACTATCATATATTTCCATTCTAGGCAAAGTGACTTTCTTGTGAATGTGTTTCCAAAATTCAGGTAGAAAGTAATGTACTGCAAGTTTAAAATGAGCAGAACATTTCCAAGCTAGAATGTAGGCACTGTGCATCTGGGTTTGTGATGTACAGGTCATGTAGTTGTTTCTAAAACTCTAAGGTAAAGCAGTAAAAATAAATATTTCAAAACACAAAAAGCAAATAAAATACAAATACCTTTTTCTGTGTTGGGGTCAAAAATTTCCCTTCTGAAAACCTAAAATTTCCTAAGAAACTGAATGTCCTAAGATACATGATGTTTTAGGCATTATCTATTATGTGTCCTGCATTTTTCATAATACTATGATAAACTACAAGGGTTTAAGATAAATCCAAATACCAAAATGGAGTGCAGCCTAGAACCTGAAAAGCCACCCCTGGTGCTGCTGGAGGCTTGGGTATATAATATAAATAGCATGGGTATTATTGTAGAAGTTATGGGGAAACTTGAGACATGAGCTTGGTGGTATGGGTTTTTTATCTGAAGGAGAAATACCCAAACTAAGAGAGGAAAAACAAGTCCTGTAACTAGCAATAGTTACTGAACTACAGCTTGAAAACAAAGCAGGGGGGTTATGAAAAATCATAAGGAATATATTCCCATCCTTCAGAACGCCTCCTGTGCAGTACATATTTGAACAGATGTGCAGAACATTGTAGAGGAGCTGTCAATAACACCACCAGAGTTTGATGTGTGGAAAATTTCAGAATTTAACACATATTTATTAAGGCCAATATTCACATGAAAATATTTCCCTTTCCTTGTAACTCACTGGCAGGTGTTCAACTCTTTTCCATACTAAATCAGCCTTTCTCCCCACAAACTCAGAAATCTCTCCCAAATAACCTTGGATAAAATTGCTTTTTAATTTCTTTGAACATTCCCTCTCTTTGCTGTGCTGATTTAGTTGCGTTTATTTTTACCTTGCTCTGCCAGCTGCGCAGATACCACTAGCTGTGAGACAAAAACCTTCACAGCTGGAAACCAACTAAAATAGTCGCTGGGATGATGCTACAGATACACAGCATCAATTAGCAGCAGGAGCAGCTGTTGCAGCAGGCAAGGGCCTTCTTGTGTGGGGTTTGCTGTCTTGCTTTGCATCAGATGGCCCTGCTCCTGGGCAGGAGGCAGCACTGCACATGTGCTCTACCACATTCATGCCACACAGTGACAAAGTGAATCTGTGGAGGCACTTACAGGTGGTTCAGGCTCTAATTTGGGGCGGGTAATTCATACAGCTTTTGCCAGCTAGAATACCCCTAAGCAGTTTATGTTGAGTAAAGTACAGTGAGCCTTTAGTTACCACCCAAGATCTGCCCTGTTTTTGAGTGGCTCAGATTCATGGGAGTTCTCCATCATCTGAGTTCTAAGGGAGAGTTACTACACATCTTTCAAACATTCGTCTTCTGATACTGCCCAAGCTTTCAGGGAGAGAGAAACAGAGAGAGGAGGGGAGAAAAGAGGAAGAGAAATGAGAGAAAAGGTCTCATTAAACTCAGACTGCAAATTACAGGCCAGATAATAAGCCAGTTTAATTACATTAGTGTTGTTAAACTAAAAATCAGAGTCCATGCACTTGGTGCATACACAGGTTCAGATTCTAAGTAGGTTGCTCTGTCAGGAATGCAATATACCATCACACAACAATCTGCAATAACCCTGCTGTTGATCACATACAGAATTCCTTGAGACATATAAACTTCCCCAGCAGTTCTCCCTAAATGAGAAAACATACAGGACCATTGTGTACAAGGCATTCAGAGGGAGCCATGAAATGAAAGGCAATGAAATAAGTTTCTCAGGGACAAGCTGCAGTTTGGAAAGATACAGAGTTTACAGTGCCATGGAATAAGAATGCTTTGTAGCTAGTACTTCAGTTGACAGGTGAGTAAGGCATACCACATTACATCTGTCAAACCCTTCTGCATCCCATTTCTCAATATGCAAAATTAAGCATAACAGTAATAAGTCCCAGTAGGCCTATAAGAAGCACAAACAGTAAAGAAAAATTAAGAAAACATTCAACCACATTCTACTTGAAATAGCAGGCTCACAAAGTACATTTTGAGGTGAGATTTTTTTGTCTCTCAATTGTAGCTCTTAAAACACCATCATCTGTATTGAATTCAGCCTCAGATTAATGGAGACTTAATACATTTAAATGATTCTTTAACCCCTCAGAGGTGAATCACTAGGGAGATACCACATGAGATATTTAATCTCAGATCATAGAGAGGCAGTTCTCCAAGAGAACCAGTTATGTCTTGACATTACTCTCTCAAAAAGACCTAAATAATAAGAAATTATATAACATTATATATATAAATACTTCTTTTTAACTTAGAAAGTATTCCTACCACCTCCAGCAAATTCACTTACCGTACGGAGAGAAGCACATTTTCTATTCTTGTTTAGTTCCTCCTACATTTTAAAGCCTCCATGAATGCATCATTTGCCTTACCTTAGCTGTTTCACAAACCACAATTTGGATACTTTCAACAACACTCAAAGAGAATATAGATCAAAGCAAAAAATAGTAAAATGTATCTTCTTTCATTTCCTAATAGATCAAGAAACTCAGACATAATTTTATAGGTTTTCAATGCTTAAACCTTCAAGACCTGTAAAATATGTCCTAGGTGATCACGGCTGTTCTACTTAGAGGTACTGTTTCTTTGCTGAACTACCTGCCTACTGATTACTTACCTAAGACAGCTGAAGATGCTTGAGCCTCCTTCCCTGCAGAGCCCTGTGCGATGGCACTGCCTGTATCCCCTGCTCCTTGGCATTGCTCTCAGGCAGCTCAGCAAATTCTTCCTAAATTTTTAGCAGTCAGGTTGTCCAGCTAATGTAGGGAGCATGTCAAATGTCGTATCTTGGCACCTGGCTGAGTCTCTCAGCCTTTCCACACCCTTTATTACCTTTGTAGCCCTCTGCTGGACTCTTTCCAGGAGATCCCTGTCTTTTTTGTACCAGGGAGCCCAGAACTGGACACAATATTCCAGGCCTCACCAGGGCAGAGGAGTGGGCCATTACATCACTTATTGTGACTCTCAGTCTATGGCCTTCACGTGCATAATGGTCTGAAATCAGACTGCAGCCTGGTGATGGTGTCAGATGAAAAGAAAATGATGGAAGATCATCAGACTGAATCAAGCTTTTACCTGCCACAGTGATCACTGATTTGGGCTGTGATGAAGAATATGTGCGGCAGGGCAGACCCAGTCCTGCTTGCACTGCCCACGGGCTGTGCATGAACTTAGGGTCTCTGTTCCCCAGGCTGTCAGAACAGGGCCTTTCATGAACACTACATTCACATAAAAGTGCAGTAAAGTTTTATTAGGGAAAAAAAAACACCCTCTAAAAAGTTGGCTCAGTTCTCTGCTGCAGGGAACCTTTCTGCTTGAGCAGTCAGAAGGACTCAGGCCAAGACAAAAGTACTCTGGCAGAGTTCAACAGGAACTAGCACCAACCTGAACAGTAATTTCCTCATGCCAAGTGTCACTGGCTCCTCACTTCTATTGTAAATCAGGTGTGTCCATATATTTTCAGCACTAAAAATGACAGTCGCTAAGTCATGCCTGAGTTCATGCTCAACTCTCACACAACCCAGAGTAAACCAAGAAATCACATAGCACCATACATTATGTGAAATGCCTCTCAAGAGCTTAGCAAATTAAACCAAATGATGTTACACTGCTCCATATGCTCACAAAATGGATCTTTTTTTTTCCCAGAGAAATAACAGGAGGTTTTAACTCCTATAGCTCGACACAAATGAGAAGAACAGTGCTTACTCTTTTCTTCTCTGCATCTTCTATTACCACAGAACAGATAATGCACTAGGAAAATACCATAAGAAACATTTCCAGAGACACATGTAAGTGCCTTTGGAGCCTTTGTCTATTGGGCTAATTCCACAAACATACTCAGTGCCTAAACAGACAGATTGATAGATAGATGGCACATAGATAAGGGTATTTAAGAGCCCTACTCTCATTCTAACTGGTTTTCTGCTGACCCCATATGTCCCAGACAAATAGTACTAAAATAAGTGAATTGCCCACGCACATTTGACAAAGCAAAATGAAGCGCTGAAATTCATTTCCACACACTACATATTGTTAAAAATTTGCCTCCATATGTTAGATGTAAGAGGATAATAAAGGCATCTTAATTTTGCTCTAAGTATACAAATAAAATTTCAGATCCTCAAGGATTCCTCAGGTTTCCACAGGTCAAATCTCCTAGGAGACCAAGTTTCTGCACTAGGAATGAGCCAAAATGCTTGGGTTCTAAAAGCACTTGGCAGAGTGGTATCTATCCCACAGTTCAACTGACCAACCTTCCCAGACAAGGCAGAAAGCCTGGTCTTTGAGAGCTGACCTGTCAGATGTACATTCACCTGCTCTTCAGGAACTAACCTGTCAGATACACGTCTGATCTTAGTCAAATCACAGCTGAGAAGTCATCTATTCTCTACTCACTCCAGTCACTAGTAGTATTAGAATGTGACACAGCTTCAAATCTGCCTTCAACTTCTACTCTCCATGAAAGGTGTCTTCACAATCAAACTGCAGGCTGTGAAAACTGTCATTTTGTAGAAGCACCTCACATTTCACGTGCAGTTATAGGTTTAGAGAAGAATATCTCTCTCCAAAGTGACTTTGGAAAGGTGAAAGAAAAATTTAGGAAAGGACAGGGCAGGATACTCAACTGAAAACATGAGAATTGTACTCACATCCCCAGCACTTCTCAGCATTGCTTCCCATGGGAAATTTAGCTATCTCTGTACAGTGTTTCCTACTTTTTCAAATCACTTAGTGTGCAATTGGATGCATTAATTCACTTTCACTTCTTACAGAGCTTCTTTTGTCGACCAAAGACAAATTGTTCAAGGAGCTCTCTAGGATTAGAGCACCTAACAGCAATTTACTTAATTTTCAGTTATTTGGTTTATCACTTTCAATAAATGGGACTCTTATCCACATGCATTTAGAAATATGGCACATTTTGAAACTGTGGTTCAGAGTTCTATAACATTAAGATACCTTAATAAATTTTATCAGATATAACTTCCCTCAATATTTGAAAAAGACTAAAATAACTTGAGATAACAACTGGTCCTCATAAAAACGCTATGAGAGATCACTCTGTTCCTGTACCAAAAACTGTAAAATAGATTATGTAACTTAAGAACAAACTATAATTGGATGAAGTGAGATGTAAGAGTTGCAGGTTTGTGTTTCTCCAAATATTAATTCTCTGCCAAAGCACTTCATTAAATCTCAGTTACAGGTCAGAGTTGCACCATGAAATAGTAGGATATGTTAAATAATTATGTACTAAGCATGGCTCTGTATTACCTCACTTCACAAAAAAAAAAAAGTCAATGTGATTTTGTGAAGCAAAAATTCCATATCTGCCAGACATTTATACATCAGGAGAAGGAAATACATTTGGTCACAGGATCCCCTGGTGTTCTTCCTCCATAAAGAATTCTCTCAGGTTACCTATGAAATCAGTGAAGCAGTGGCACAGCTGTTACTAAAACATGCAGCTCAAAATTTCAGAATGAAGAAAAACACAGGCTTTGTTTCTTCACTGCCTAGACTAAAAGCATTTGATAATTCTTTTGTGTGTTCAGTAATTTGACCAGGAAAAATCAGCTGAGCAGTGTAAGGTAATGAGTAAGCAGGGAATATTTGAGTCTCCAAGGCCAAATGCTGTATATATAATTCTCCCCTGAGGCACAAGAAGAATAAATGCAGCACACCATGCAGTATACTCTTTCAATACCTAGATCTAAGATACAGGGCCTGAACCTGTGCTCTTAACAGAGCAAAGCTTCCCAGGCCAGGGCATGTATGCCTTCCTCTCTAGCCTGTGCCTGTTGTGAGTTACTTCCACCTTGGCTGGGACAGAACACCCTCCACTGTCAGAGGAAGAAATGGGTTTTTTTGTTTGCTTTTTTTCTAAAGAAAGGGGGAGATTTTTTCATTAAATAATTATGACATTCAAACCAGATTCTAATATGGAATTTATAACAATAATCTTTGAGATTAAAAAAAAAAAAAAGAAGTGGCACTATTTAGAGACGGTTTTATTTGTCCTATCACTCAGACTGGATAACTGTCTACCTCATCCATGCATAGTTGTAAATGAAGCTTAAAACTTGGTCCTTTACAGTGATCATAATTTGGAGGAAAAAGCCTCCTAGACAGATGTCTACTCCATGGTTCATAAGAGTATGTGATACCATCCACACTTTTCACAGCTAAACCCTTGAAAACTGGGAGATAGATAAAGGGACCCAAACGTGAAGAGCATTCATTAAAAGATGCAAATAGCCAAGATGCGTGCTGTTTTGTTTCAATCTTCTTTATCCTGCTGAAAACAGGAAAGCCTCCTGTCATGCAGGCTCAGGGATTTTCAGGGCGCAATAAAGGTTAGTGACATTTTCAATTCATGTTTGTTTTCATTCTTCTAATCATGTACCCTGTGTCAGCCTGAGAAACCAGCTGAGCTTAATCCATAACCTTTTACAAGTGAAACATTAACTCACAGCATGTTCTGTTGTCTTTTTAAAGCAATACAAAAGCGAAAGGGGGAAAAAATTAAAAAAAAGAGAGCCACAATATACATGTTAATACATAACAGCAGTCAAATATGAAGGTTACTTGAAAGTAGTTAGTTGTGGAAAACCATATTTTTAGGTCATTAAATTCATCATCTTCAGATCTTATAATTACTGTTTACTTCACAAGAGGATTCAGGACTGTCTACGACAGAAACCTAAGGGTAAAAATGTAGAGATCACCAGTGAAACATGAGCTAGGATATTTACATATGCCTTCATATATTACTCCAGTATTCTGACACACTTTCTTACCAATGTTTTGATTGGTACTAACCATAGATAAAATATTCAACTAGTTTCTTCTCTTTTCCTTCTACAAATTAAGTGCTCCCATTGGTCTCCCCTCAAAGTTCCATTCAGTTGTGTGAATGGAGCTTCAGGTTTCTAGGGTCTGGGTTTTGCACAAGGTGGACAGCTGACCACACATGGCAACTCTCCTGCCCTGCAGAGAGAACATGGTGATACACACAAAGCCAGCTCAGACAGCAGCTCTGACTGCAAAGCACACACAGCCAAGCAAGAATAATTATTTCTCAAGCCTGTAAAATCCATTATGGAGAAATCCTGGCCTCCCATATCTCTGTTGGATAACAAATAGAGTCACACGTGTATTAAAGAGAGTCTCAAGTTACAAACTTTTATTGCTCAGAACATGAAACCATGTTAATTCTTAAAGAAAAATGGAGAATCAGCATTCAGGAGGTATGTGAAAGGAAGACAGTGAGGCAGAAATCAGAGTGCCTGATATCTTGAAAAAACCATACTGAAGATAACAAAGGAGCCCTCAAAAGAAGAAAAAACCACAAACACACACAAAAAAAGAACAACAGAATATAGTTTGAATTAAGGCATGTAGTGCAGATCTCAAAGACAAAATGGGAAAATATGAAACCTAGTACCAGATTTTTGAAGCATTGCTTAAATATCTGAAATGATAAAAAGATGTAAAAAGTGGAAAAGAATGCACATATTCAGCACATAGTGAGGCTAAACTAATGAAGCCAAAGGGCTTCTGTGCCACGGCTGACTGCTCATCTAGCTGAGTTATGTCAACATACATCATGAGCTTACTCACCATTAAGGAAGGCATGTGTATTAGAGAGTGGCCCAGCATGGGAATGCTTCCCCCAGAAGTTTTCCCCAATTAGACCCCAGAGAACACAATGAGTGGTAAAACTTCATCAAGCACTGAGATCTCTCACACCTAATGGAGACTGAGAACAGGTTGCATTTTGTTTTTCTTCAGAGATGATATTCATGGGATTTCTTTCCCTTATTTGACCATCTGTTTCCCTAATGCCACTGGGATCTCTATTCCTGTGCAACTGGCTTGGGAAAATAAGCAAAATATCATAGAAGACAGGGAAAGAGAAAGAAGAAAAAGGGAGAAAGCAAATGGCTAAAAGGAGAGTGGCCAGAAGCGTACACAAACACATGCAATAAAATCATATGAGAACCATTTCCTTAGAAAACTAGTCCAAAAATAACCTGAGTGAGCTAGAGGAAGCTAACACAGGGAACCAAAAATCAAAAATCTGAACTGTCCCATCTTCACTGATGGTGCACCAGGGCACAATGTAGTTTTCATATCCACATTGCCTGACCACAGTATTTTGAAAGTACTCCTGAGCCTGCTAGCCAGCACAGCATTAATACTTCCTCATTTAACTGAAGGCTATGAAAAATTAAGAAGCTGAGTCTAACAGAGAGAGCAAAGTATTATATGACCTGTTGCACTCTGCTCTTTTGTGCAGCAAAAGCTCTGGCACGAAGAGCAGGACTCACCATGTGCAAGCAGGCCAGCAGGGAAAGAAGTCACAGTACCTGCAAAATGCTTTTCTCTTTGCTTTGTCAGTCACAGTTACTGGTTAGAGTGGAAGTCGCACAGCCATGGCCCAGCCTTTTCTTCTGAAGCAGAGCACAAAAAGAAACCAGAGCTCCAAGTCCTACTTAATTCTCCAGGCTGCTCCTGGGGCAATGCATCTACTTAGCCAGGGCAGACCATAGCATTACAATCAAGCCCAGAAAGAATAAAAAGGGCTCAGGAGGATTAAAAAAGCTTTTATAGCTAGGAAAGTAAATACTAAAGAGAAAGAAAGTCCATTAACAGATGAGGGGATGAAATTATGGCAACTCAAAAATAGGTAAGATAATAGCCTTGCTAAATGAAAAGTAGAAGGAACAAAAAGGAGCTAGAAGGTCCTCTGAAAATAACTGTTGGTAATCACATCTAAGGCCCCACAGTAAATATTTCACTTATCCTCGGGTATTAAGAGAATTAGCTAACAGATTTACACAAGCACTAGTTACTATACCTTTGGTAAGTACATCTGCATATTCATTCATGACTCGTGCTGATGTCATACCAGAGTTTCCAGGTGCTTTTTCAGGTGGGCTGGTATCTTTGTGCCTCACCAGACATCATCAGTTCAGTCTTCCAAGTTGGCTGTCCTGCTCTGCTAGTGCTTCTGCAATTGCTTTCCTGATTTTTTTCCCATTCATATACAAATGTAAGATTTTTAGCTTGTTTAATTACTAAAAATTATTTTATTTTTACTACTTATGTCAGTACATGCGCTTTTTGAATCTGTACATCCTTCAGCGTCCTCTTAAGTCTGTAAGGTGGAAAGATGTCAAATGTTTTCTAAATAATAAACTGTGCAATTAGGAGTTGATCATGGTCCTTAGAGGTGGTTTCAGTGCTGCAGATGAAATGTATGTCACCCTTCTCTTACTCAAGCTTTCTCCTGGGTGCTGTTATTTCTAGCTGCTGTTTCCTTGTTCCTATATTACAAGAGATTAATTTCACTCAGAAGGGGTATCACTGTGAGCTCAAATACTCTTGTGTTTTCTTTTATAAGGACAGAAAAATTCCCTTTAGACTCTTAAATACTAGGGCTGAAATCTTGTGCTTTCCATGCTCTCAGTGGGACCTGCTACAGGCTCCATTTTTCTGAAAATGCAGTAATTTTGCAGGAGTTTCTAAAGAGGAAAAAAAGAAAAAAAAAAAAGCCTTGATACCTGGGCAGATTTGCGAGGATTGTTCAAACTTTCATTTCTCACCTATTACATCACCCATTGTCACTAACAGGTGTGCCAGAGCTAGCAATAGCCTTTAGTGGTACATCTGTACTACATGTTATCCATTGCCTTACTCTCTCAGAAGGTTTGCTCTGTTTCCCACACCCAAATTACAAAAAGTCAAAATTCCCTGTTTCCTGGGAACAGAAATTCATTTTTTGTACTGTGCTGTAGGCAGAAATTTGAGCAAAGTGAGCCCTAAGTCATGAGGCTCTCTCACTAGGTAGCACCAGGTGGGAGTCAGAGCCAATGGGTATCCTTGATCTTTAGCATACCATTTATTTCATTACATCTAATTTGGTTGATATTATCAACATTATTACACTGATAGTTGTTTCAACTCAGACTAATTTAATTGATAAAATTCTCTGTCCTTGCTATTATATGAGACAATTAGCTCTCATTAGTTCACATTTCACTCATTTTCCACTGACTGATTGCGCTACATACTGATACTTGCTAATATCAATATGTAATGCAATCAGTCAGAGGAAGTGTTGGTACAGTATCTCTAAAAACTATCACACTTATCATTCTGATTGTCTTCAAAGTACCAATATTTTCCTATAACTTAATGGTTTCATAATGTAATATTTTGTATTAATAACAATCTTTTTAAGGTCACACAGTTAATCACATACAGATTAAACAGCAGTTAACTAATGAGGATGGCAAGTTATTAATAAATTGCAGATAATGCATTTCCGTTATTCAGCGTAACCTTTAAAGTGCAGAGCTAAGGCTGAGGGCTGACATAAAGACATTTTATTTTTTTTTTCTCCTGAATTCTAAGCTTTTCTTGTATGCTATTGTCACAGACCTTCTGTAACCATATGGAGAGCTTTAGCAAAGCAAGAACACGAAGCTGATGCTTTGATAGAAAAGGTGAAGAGGTTTCTCAAATTGTACTACTGTTAATTTGTCCTGTATGCACCCACAGCAGGAAGTCTGTATTGGTAAGAACTAAAGCACAGAGATTTGTCTATCAGATTATTACGTCAGAAATGTTGAAGATTCAAAGGAAAGAAAAGGGATAAAGGCTTTTTATAACCAACTTAATATAATCCACTGAGCTGTGACTGAGGCCCATCTGTAAACAGGCTAGCAGTTTACTGAGAAAATTGCAAGCCTAAATTTCTCTCCTTAAACTTCTGTATATCACATCTCACTGGTATGAATTTGTAGATGTGTTTATAAACAATAAATGAAGCACGGAATTCCTCACTATGCCAATAGAGTGTAGATCATTCTGTGAAAAATAATAGTCCAACTCTCTCAACATGCTATTTGTTCAATCTCAGCAATTCAATAGCAAACACAATCACCTCTATGGTTAGTCCAAAATAAGCTCATAATCTTTAAAAGAAAATAACTGATGTGAGAAATAGTAAAATATATATTAAAATAAATAAATAAATAAAACACACAGTTTGCAGTTAAGGACCAGGAAAAATTCAGAACAATCACATTATAAAGAGCAAATCCAAATTAGTCTTGCTATGCTAAATTTGATGCTGAATAATGACAGAGGACATTTAAATACCAGAGTTACTATAATAATCTCTGTTTGAATCATGGCTTCCATGAACTGGGCTAAGCCTTCAGACAGAAACTAATTGCTACAAACACTAATTTTCAAATCCCTTTTGTTTCCTACTGCAGGCACCTCTGGATGCAGAAGGTATCCAATTAGCAGAATTCATGATTCTGATTGTGCATTGTGGGGACAGTATAAACACTGCTGATTACTATTCCACTGCAATGGTTGATTTTTATTTTTATTTTTTTTTCTGATTGCTTAATAAGGCCATCTATTCTGCATCAGGCACTGGCAAGGCTGCTGGTGAAATCAGTTAGGTCACTTTTTCTGGTCATAGTGGCAGGAGGAGCCTTGTGATGGCAACAGATGACTAAAGGCGTAATTATAGGCTATTTAACCACATCTGTTTCCCCACTTAACATTGTTTGCTAAAGTTAGATGTAGTTAAATAAATCAAAAGGAAAATAATGGTGAAGACACTAAAAAAATTACTATTACATGAGTAAAACTCTAGGGCTTGTTATAATTACAGAAAACAGAGTTTACAGTGATTTTTAAAATGCACTAATTTATATTAGGGAGTTTCTATACACACACACTCTGGTCCAGTTGTGGCTGATTTTAAAGTCTACATTATTTAAATATCTATTTCTACAGAGAAAAAAAAAGTCGAAACTAGGAAAAAAATGAAGATAACTATGATGTATTGAATTTAGCTGTAACTTCTTATCCAGTATAGTAAATATATAGAAGATTAGCAACCCTTTCTACAGTTTTCTACTAAGAACAAATCCTCTGAATGTCAACACCCCCCATCAGTGACAACGGGTAAAGCAGAGATCTCCAAGTACCTCTATATGCAACACTATATGTAACTCCAGCCATCCAAGGATATTGTATATATCCTTTTATTTCATTTCTACAGGTACATCTATTGTTAACATTCCCTAATATATCACTACTTCATGATCAAGTATAGCACTGAAATACGTAAATGCAATCAAAGCCCACAGTGCACACAAATAACCAAATGACTCAGTGCATGAGATACAGACATATCTGTGTACATAGCAAACATAGGCATGTGTTCTAAAAGTTCAATCACATTCTTTCTGCATGGGAAAATATGATCAAAATATGCACTAAGTAATGTCAGATGAAAGAAGTTTTTTTGGTTGTGCTTTTTTTTCTTATTTTCTTTTTTTGGTTGTGCCTCTGTATGTTTGTTTGTTTGTTTTTTAATTGATTTTAGATTTTGCTTGTGGGTGGTTTTTGTCATCATTGTTGGTTGATTTTAAACTAATGAACCAAGGAACTGGGGCAGACATCAGATGTTTCATGCTATCCTTGAACAAACTACAGCAAAGCCCACCAACAGTGCAAAACCCACTGAAAAATCTGGTCTGCCTGATGAAGGCACATGACCTTACATGCTCATAGCACAAGACCACCATACATTAAAAAAATAAAAATCAGTGTTTTACTTGAAACAATGGAGTTCTACAATCTTACACCAGATATACCTATGCTCCCCTCCCCACCTTCTTTTGTTTTTCCAGTTTTCTTTTGTTTGTTTTGAGAGACCATTGGAAAGAGCTTGAGGCCTGTTAGGATAAATAGTTTGGGTTTTCAGGGTTCAAAGTGCTCACCTGTATCATGAACTCTTCTTGCTGGTTACAATGGATTGTAATGATGTAGATTTGCACCCTATGTAAGACACAAGCATCACACTTGCAACAATTAGTGGAAGAAAAAAAAAACAAGCTGTTCTAGAGATATAAATGGGTTTGTAGAAAGATGGGTTAAATAAATGATGCAATCCTGGTTTCAAAGATGCAGATGAAAATACAGTCCTTTCCAAACTGAGTTCCAAACTCAATCACATCAGGGGCATAAGAACCAAGGAGTCTGAGTTACTCTGCTGACAGGAGCTTTCACGACTCATCGGTGTCAGTACAGGCAGAACTTGCTGACTAAATTAGACCTGTAGGATCTGTCATTGACACAGGAGTTTACTATTGTGTAAACTGATTGGTTAACAATTTTTGCTTGGTAACAAGTAATTACGAGAATGCACATCCCCATTGTGCATGCACATATGTACACACCTATGCACATATAGAGGATTAAGTGATTCAGTATTTTGCATACTGTAAAAGCATGCATAATTCAATTACAATGCTTGTACCTAGGGTTAGATTCCTCAGTTTCACGAGTCTTTATCTCAAGACAATGCATTCAAGGCTGACTGTACTCATACTTCATCTATTTCCATTCTCTGTACAAAGAAAATGAGGCCACTGTTATCATTACAGGCTTATATCATGATTTTCCTCTGAACTAATACAGAATCTTCCCTTCTGGCATATCTCACTCCCAGCTCTCCCCCCTACACGCTGCTCAAATTGAAACAGTCAAGATAGCCTTCCCCCTGTGCTTCCTCCTTGTCCTTTAATAGAATTTTAAATCCAGCTCTCAATTTGAAGGTGATATAACTCTTCTCCAGGTTCTTGCATGCTATATTCAGTTGTGTTTCTTAAAACAGCTCTTTCAAAATAGCTGTTTTTCTCTTTGACAATATGCAGTAAGCTTTGACTAAACAGATTTCCACAGAACCATTTGCCCTCAGTAACTGGGGACACTGAAGTTAAGTTTCCACTGTCACAATCTCCCTTCTGAGCCAAAACATGGCATTTTGGAAACAGACATGAACACAGTACTGCCAGAAGCACCAAATACACATCTAACACTGCACAACTTCACCACTAGCTTGACCTCCTGCCCAAAGCAGCATGTCTGTCACCAGGCAACAGGCTTAACAGATGTAAAGGGACAATGGATGTGATGTACATAACCCCTTGCTCAGCTGCAGTATTTTCTAATAAAGCTATTTCAAAAAAGTTAGGGCTTGTGCATACCTTCTTCAAACTTATGTGAACAAAGGTAGAGCTACTATGTTCTAGAGTCCAGACTTATGTTACAATGATTAGGAACAGCTTTGTGAGTTCAACCTTATTCCTGGCAGACACATCTTTGCATAAGCTAATGTTTACTTGTCTGTATAAAATATTCTAAGCTCACACTCTTAGACTTGCTAATCTTTCACTGTTACTCACATACAATTTTCTTCTCATTTATTTTTGAAATTATTGTTACAAATTACAACTTCGTGTTTATAAATAAATGCTCACCTGGTTTGCTGAAGTGGTAGTGAAGTCAGGAAAGTGTGATCTCAGCTGTCTTGTACTAATGAACTTGAGTTCATTAAGACTCTAGCTAACACCAGAAGAGTTTTATCTGAGAAAAACAGTGCCGGTCAGCTGGGCTCTGGGAACCTCTCACTTTTTTAACTGCACTGGTAAGCACTGAATTGATCTGTGGCTTTTACTGTCTTCAGTTGTTACAAAGATTTTTCAGCTTCCACACAATGAATTTATAGCTCAGTAAAAGAATCTCCTAATTCTTTGTAGATGCCCTTGTAGCATCTGTTTTTGTACAACAGGATTTGTCATGCTAGGTTTGAAACATTTGGGCCTGTATCATCTGTTTGCTAGAAAGACACAAAAGGGGCTGTATCTCATCTACAAGGTCTTCCTTTACAATTTGTATCACGAGGTAAAGTAGCATATTCTAGTCTCAATTTCCGTTAAAAAGAAAAAAATTAATTTCCCTTTTTTTTTTTAGTGTCTGAAAAATAAAGCTTTACTATGAGCATGCAGTCACAAACCTGCAGGTTTTGTGAGAAACTGTTGCTTTCACAGCAGAGATGGCAGAGAATGCAGAACATGACTGTGGTCAGCTGCTGTAGCTGAGATATGGAACACGATCACTCCCAGGGGTGTGGTGCAAGCTCTGGCAAAGCAGAAGGAGAGAGCATGCAAACTAGTGCGTTTTATTACAAAGGGAAACGTTTTTTACTTGCATTAGGAATGAGAACCAGCCCATAATTTTCATTATCAGTGTTACAGGACTGGCCCAGACTTAGGTAAGGTACTGTTAATCAAACCTGCTAGCAATCATCAAGCAACCAGCCATTTCTTGTTTAAATTAATTGTCCCATATATTTCTGTTTAAAGCTATGAACACGTATGCTGTAAGGCAAAAATTTATAGTGTGTGGAAGCACTCAATGTATTTCCAGGTATAATGTGCTCAGAAGACTTTTCTTTCCTCAACTATACCTTGGCAATCTTATAGGAACTGGTGGAGGATAGTCCTGGTACCTAATCAATTCTGAGTTGTGTTTTTGTTTTTCATATAAATTCATTTAATTAAACTCATAAACTTGCTTGTGTGCTGCTACCTGATCATTTCAGGTGGAACATTTTACCTGGCATTGTAAATACTACTTACATTTCTCCTGGTGATATTTTGACACTCCATTGCACAATTGCATGGGGGCTTAGCTTTACTTACAGTTGTTTCAAGCTGTTGATGACATCATCAGAGCCTGACATATTTGTAGATGTCCAACTTTTCTTGTTCTGAGCTTCACATCCAGTTGTTTTGAAGTTTTGTCCAAAGTAGTTTCTGTAGACTCTACAATGCTCCTCAAATCAGTGCCTTTCTTCCACCCTTGCATTTTAACGACCTTTTATCTTTTTATAAAAGTACATTCTGCTTTTCCAAGGGGAGATGGGGAGGGTCCTCCAAAGACATTGCATATTTTTCCCGTGTTATTGAGCTTCTCTTATGGAATTTCTGTTTCTCTACTGTGGCTGTTTCAGACAGGAACATATCAACAACATTTCATAGAATCTGTGTTTGGTCCTGTAGCATTCTCATGTTCCAGCACCTTTTGTGTACACTAACAAAGTACAATGTTCACCATTTAAAATGTAATGATCACAAACTAACTGTTGGCGTAAGCTTGCATTATATTCTTTTTTTTCCCCTAGGATCCTGATTACACATAAGTCCTGCCAATAACCCAACATCCAGCTTGTAGGTGCAGATGGTTTTTAGACCATGTTACAGCCTTAAATGATAACTGTTAAAAGAACACTTCTTACAGAACATCTAAGTGACCATACAGTAGAAGTCCAAAGGTTTATCTAATGCATTATTCACTTGCCATAGGCAGATTTCCATGGAAGAGTGCAATAGGGAAAAAAAAAAAAAAAGATATATGACACTGCATTCTTCTTTCTTCCAGTCCTTTTACAAGCTTTCCATTCTCTTATGAAGATCCAAGGATTTCACATCCATAGAACCCATTTGCTTTCACACCCATGTACGGAGGAGCAGGAACATAAGATACTTCCACTGCTACTTGTTAATGTTGTTTCTCTTCTTCAGAGTGAGCAAGTCTTTAGGTGAGTTGCTTTTTCTGTCTTACTCAGCCATCAAGCTGAATTGTCTGTTCCTCCCCAAGATAAGCTGTTCTCATAAGTATTTTCTGCATGTACCACTCCTGTAAACAGAATAATGTGGCAACTTGACTCGGATAGCAAATACCATGAAGCCAAAACTCAACCATAATGTGGAAGCAACAGGTTATTATAAAAAACAAACAAACAAACAACAACAACAAAAAAAAAAAACAGTACCAGCAGAGGAAGAACTTAAGTGATTTCTACTTATAAATCCTTGAGTTATTAAGCAATTGAGGTTTGAATACTCAAAAACTGTTAAAAATATGTTAAGGTATTTATAAATGCATAAAATATTAGTCTTCATACTTGAGCGTATTAAATTTTAGAAAGCAGTTGCCTTAAAAGTTATTAGGCAACAATGATCAAGTAATTGTTTTAAATAAAGGGATGCAGTATTATTCATCTAAGTTGCAATTTTAACTTAAGATTTTAGGAGAGAAAAGTCTGGAACTTTTATTTTCTCTCGTGTTTCAAGTTATTTAAATCTATTGAAATAGACACCTCACTATGCCAAGTAGTGTTACAAATCAGTCAAAATCAGGAAGCATGCAAGTGTCATTGAGGACAAAACATACAGACCGCATATTTTGAAAAGTATGGTACCCCTTTGTGTCAAAAATATTATCCAACAACTTGGTTCCAACTGGATGTCTACCAAAAAGCAAGACAAGTTAAAAATCAGTGGAGTTAAACCCCTTGGAGAGATGTAATGCTGTGAGTATAATTGAAATGTTAATAATTATGCTCATGCTGATAATTACCGAGAATAGTTTGGTATAGTAGTTACAGAGCTCACCTTTCACCTCTGGGTCTTGGATTTGATTTCTACCTGGAACTGTATGAAAAGAGTTCAATTATCTCCATCTCCCTTTTAGTGGATGGATTTTCCACCCCATTCACACTTCAGGAATAAACAAGAATAAAAATGGAGAGGGACAGAAAGAACATTTTATGGCCCCTAATTAGCTAATTAGTGTGAAGTTGTTGTTGTTTTGGGGCGTTTTTTTAGAATTAAATTTGTCAGGAAATGAAATACAGTTTAGACTATTTGGAAAAGAAACAAAATGACTGAAAAAACACAGACTGAGAACAAAGATCTACTGAAGACCTTTTGCTACAGTTTATTTTCATATTTTGAATATAACATATACAAAAAATTACAGTGGTCTCATAATGTAAAGATAATACACATTGTTGCTGTGCAACAGCTTCATAGCTGCATATCCAGCCTTATCAACAGGACACAAATGCTTTAGCTCAGTACTTATTTCTATTCAAGCTAATACTTAATAAGAAAAAGAATTAAATTACAGCTTATGCAAATAATTAAAACAGAAGGGTGAACACACACATCAAACCTATCCAGTGTTCTGAAGCTGGATTTTAAATAGCCCAGTCATGGCCACCTACATGTGCAGAAACAAAGTACAACTGTGAGGATATGTAGGTATCCATATGGTTCTCTAGCTCCAAGGTTTCAAAGTTCTGCCCACTCTGGAGTGCATCTCTTGGATTTGAAAGCACCCTGATGGGAGGAGCAGCCCAGCACCTGGTGCCCTAATGCCCAGCTGCAAGACAGAGCACAGTCTGGAATTCAAGGAACTGGAAGTTGTGTCCTCACATCAAGTGAAATCTAAGAGAGCTCTTCAGTGCTACAGAAAGATTAAGCAATAAAGACCAACATTTAGCAGCAACTACTGTTTGCAAAATGATGTAATTAGTCTCCACCAAATACTTACCAATCACAATGGTAGATGTTGGTTTAATCTATGAACTGTACAAGTCTAAAAAAAGCAACATTGTGGACACAAGCTGCATTCCTTACCTATGTTAAGAACAAACCAAATGGGATTACACTTCACTCTTACGCAGAACCAATACCATCATTACCTGTATTCTTTCTGAAGTGCTCAAAATACCTTGATGAAATAGAAAAAGAAATACAATCCAGACATCATTAATGGTTGGGTTTTTTTTTTCCATTTTGTTTTGCTTTTGAAAACTTAGACTCTAGCAATTAAATACCACAGCACAGGAAACTAACTACAGGCTACACCTGGAAAATAATAGGAATTTTTCTGTTTCTTGGATTTCAGTAGCATTCAAAGGGAATTTGAAATCAAATAGGCTCATAACAACAAAGTGAGAGGGTTCAGAGCAGTTTACAATTGAAATACATTCACCTTTGCTAAAATCCATCCAGGTATTAGGAAAGGGAGCACTGCCCTCTTGTACCCAGAAAGTGCTCCAGCAAAGCACCCATCGTTCCAGTTCTGCCCTGCTTTTCCTGGCTTTTATTTGCAAATGTATTGATTTCAACTCAAATAGTAGATACTGAGTCATCATATGTATTTAGACCCCTCTCCTTCCACAACACAGGGAAGCATAAGGGGAACAAGAGGAAACTATTGCCATTTTAGTCCAATCAGAAGGCCCAAAATTTGTGAAATCAACCTTCATTTCCTGTATGAAGAACCTTTAGTGCTTGAATTTTCATATATTGTAGAGCCAGCTTAAATCTACTTTCTCTAATAAAGCATTTAATGAGTTTTTCACATTTTCTCTGTGCTAAGACAGTATCATCCTAAATTACAGAATTAGCCACAAAAGTCTACCTGTCAAGCAACACTGAAGATCACCCTCACAGCACTAGCAGGATACTTGGCAAGCCACACTTCCATTTGGTAAACATGCAAACTGTTCTACATTTGTCAGTTTTAACTGCTACAATTACAGAACGTGCTTTAGTACAGGTGGGATAACGTTGAATTATTCTGGCTTTGCTTTCCAAAGCAACAGGACTGTTCATTCATCTGGTGATGCTTTAGGTGCTTTCCCTCCTCCTAGGAGAGAAAACTGTCAAGTGGGCATGACCAGAGTCAGAGAAAAGCATTGCAGAGGCCTTCCCATGCATGTTCCCGCTGTCTGTGAAGTGTCATGTTCAAGTGCACAACACTTCAGCAGCATGCAGTGCTGTGGTTCTTTCTCTGGCTGTGTATCACCTGTGGTGTTAACACTCTCTAAAATAAATAAATAAATAGAAATCTACAACCACAGTCTTAAGTTACCTATCAATTAAAATGGATTTTGAAATTTGTGAAGTGGTAAAAGTTATAAATCTACAGGGAATGCAATAGTTATTGGAAGGAATGGGGCAGGGAATAACCCCTCCAGCTAAACATAATCAGAGGCTTTGATAGTAAATGTACAGGTTCTGCACTGCACCCACAGAGTTTCAAAACCGTGAATACAAGGTTTTTCCTCCCTGGGTTTTAAAACAGTAAAAATAGTAAAACCCAAATGAAAATGGGAAAATAGAGAATCCATTAAAGATATTCTCACAGTAGGGCACAACAGGCCTTCTATTTAGCAGCACACAGCTAAAGCATTTGCAAACTGTATAGTTATCGAGAAAATGACAGATGAAGGAACTTAAAATAATAATTTCAAGCACTCATTCCTTTGACCTTGCTCTATTTAATTTCACAAGAGGAGTTATCCTACAAAATATATTGACATCAAAGGGCTCTGTCCTTGAAACATCTCTCACACTTGCTTTATGAAGGTGTCTCTTATGTCCATTATTTCTTTCAAAATACAAATAATTCCACTTCTTCATGTATAGCTTCACTTATCTGAGTTCCCAAATCCTCTGATTTCTACAGAGCAGTGATTGACTGTATTGGTCATTCCACATGTACTCCATTGCTTTTTTTCCCCGTATTAATCTCTTCCTTTTTAAATTACAGTTTCAGTGTGTGTGAGGATCTAAAGGAAATACACAATATTTCAAGCACATATGCTCTTATAAAATGAGTTTTGCAAGTACTGTTGCCTGTAGTTTGCGCACTGACTTACAACGCATTCCACTACAACCAGCCTGGCCTTCAGACTATAATTTTACACATTTTTTTTTTCTGTTATTAAATTGTTACCCATTCCTAATGTTGCTGACTTCTGAAAAGGTAATCTCCAATTTGAAAAGGAGGAATTGGATGGGGGAATATTTTGTCTGATCATAGAAAAGCAGCTCTATAATCTTACGTATATGGTTACCCTTCAAGGACATCACACTTCTAAGGAAAAGTTTTCAAACAAACACATCCTAGCATGTGATTTCTGCCAGTCACCTGCTCTGTTCTCTCTCCTTTTTCCTTTTATGCACATAGTATTTTCCAGTCAGATTCCAGCCCATGCCCCGCTTGCCTCACAGCCAGCTGAGCTCCCAGCTGCATCAGTACCATCCTGACTTGAACCAGAAGCAGCCTTCATGTCTGTGATAACTTTTTTTTCCTTCTTACAGCTGTGGGCTCTTATGTTCTTGATGAAATGAAACAAACTTCCTTTTCAAACACCTGTAAATTTATTTCACCTTAATTAGATTTTTCCTTGTGGCTCACATTAAAATTGATGTCAATATTTTATGACATTTGTGGCACTGCGTGGAAAAAGGAAAGGAAACTTCCCTTAACCTGCCTTTCTCATTCTTTTCAGACTCCACACCAGTCCACTGGACAATTTGGATTCTCTGACTGATTTCTTTTGAAAAAATTGCTGATGGCAACTTTTAGACACCTGTTTTTTCACTGTTTTTTTTTTAATTTTTATTTTATTTTTTATTTTTTGCTGTTTTGGTTTGGGGTTTTTTTTGCAAATAAGAATGCATTTTTTAAACTAAAACATGTCTGCTTGGTTAAAGAGCTATTTTCCCCATTTTTCCACAAATACCGTACTGCTGAAAATAGAGTCCTAGGGCATCGGTTCTCTGCTTGCCTTTGTAAATTGACTATGCTTTTTGTTGTTGTTGTATTCCCTCCCTCTTCCCTGTCTTCTTAATATTTCTATGGCTAGAAGACAAAACTGAGCTGGTTATTGAGACAGTATCATTTATTTGTGTTCTTTAAGCAGGCTGCAGCAGAGCCAGAAGATAATGGGCACCTCATTTATTCAGGCTTTGAATGATCATATTTAATTCCCAGTGACAGCTGTCTTCATTGCATTAGCATTGCAAATCAGCTCTGTTTTGTAATGGCCTGCTATTGAACATGATTCAATTATGTGTGGTCCGTATCAAGGCAGGATATGGTCTTAGTATCTATAGCAATATTTCTGCAAGCTGCTGCTCTTTACACTGCTCACATTTAAGCTGTCTGTTTGCCACAATGCTTTCCTTGAACTAGACTGAACTCTCTTCATTTTCCAGCTAAATAAAGAAGAATGAATATAATTTGTAAAAGCAGTTACCTGGTCAGACATATTACATACCCTATCTTCTTTACACATGCCTAGAATCAGGAAACACTTGTTAAAATAATTGTTACTATACTTAAAACATTTATATTACAAAAGTCATTAAAGTGGATTTAAATGATTATACAGTGTTAAATGGTATTAAGTACTAAACCTTGGTGCTGGTTTGGAAGAAGATTATAGCACATCAAACAGCTAAATTTCTTTTAATGTAGTAGCTTCCCAGGAAAAGGGCAGAAAGGTTTAATGTCTAAAAGACAAAACACAAAACTTTGAAAAAACAGTTTCAAAACTTTTGATTCCTATTTAATTTATAGTGAAATATCTAAATCCTACACACCATACATTCCAGTCTTTCTGCATCTGAAGCTGAGATGTATATTACATTTCAGACGAAGCCACTGAGGGCCTGGATCACATCACTGCAGCTTAAGGTTTGTCTGTCTGTTGTAATAAAAACACTTTCCTAAACCCTGGATTCACATGTAAAGTAACTCCTCATATTGTGTCAGACAGCCCCAGAAAGAAAGTTTCCACCATACAGATCCAACAAAAACAGGCCTTGATTTGTGCAAGGCAAAGCACAAACCATATCCTCTTCTCCAGAATTTCTACTCCTGTGATCTCAAAAAAAACTCAACTCTTGCAGAAATCTCATTATATACAATGCAGCCTCAGGGCTCTATTAGCACCCTTCCTCTTGTTGTTAAGAGCACATATAATAGAAGTATGTTGTTTATCCCACACACTAAAGTGCTGGACCATCATTCCAAAGCACTTTATTGAACAAGGTAAGGTGTCTTAGCCATATGCTACTTTGAATGGTTTAAGGACCCTCTCTGGATAACAATGGTGGAGCAGTCTCAGTGCCCTCCTGTGGGACCCAGAGTTTGAGGCTGGTGCCGGGCTGAGCCCACTGGCCCCCTCCAGCTGCCCCAGGCCAGCAGGCATATTACAGACCTTGATGCAACCACATTGCTCCCTAAACACTGTTGTGCTGGACTGATGTGCATTTCCAACCTTCATCCAGTATGACCTTCAGATAAAGAGGAACTCCTCTGTCACAAAAGTAACACTCTAACCCCTCTGCTTATGTGCTGCCTCCTTGAGAGAGAGAAAAAATGACATGAAGATGTAGAAAAACTGGTAAATCATTTTGATTCTTGAAAAACAAGAGAAGAAAACCTATAGAGACTGCTGTGCATTTTAAGTTTGGATCTTAATTTTCTTTCCTTTTTTCCCTTACAGAACAGGCCATTTGAAATGCCTTCTAAGAAATTCTGAGTCTGAGCAAGAGGACAGCTCAGTGTGGAACAACTTCTATGGCTACTTCTAATTTTTACCTCAAGTCACACTCTCTGTAGAATCCAATATTAACTGAAATCCCTGTCTTTTCTGACCATATTCTTAAGGATAACTTAAATAACTTAATTGAGAAACAATGAAGATTTCTTCAAATAAAATAAACCTGTCAGAGAAGAAGGAAGCAGAAAGTAAATCCCTTAACACCTTCGCATTCTTCAGCTGGAGGGATTCATCCACCATAGGCAACCACTTGTAAGTATTCCAGACAGTATTTCAAAATCATGCTTGTCAGCTGACCTGCTGCAGTACTTTGAAGTTGTTTATATCCCTGTTTCCATCTCAGATTACACGTTCCAAGTACAAAGGCAAGTAATGCAAATAGATCAATGGGGAAGATAAAGCTAAGAGAATTGCTGGGCTTGATCTCATTTGACTGCTAATGCTGTCCCAGTCCTAGTAAAGAAAAATATTAAGGAGGATTTGGAAGATAAATGAAATAGTTTGGGGTTGCTTATAAGGATACTCCCTTTCCCCAGCTTACAGGGAGGTACAGGAATGTCATGGGAAAAATAAAAAAGTGTTTCCTGGAACTTCAACAAGTGGATGAAGAAGCTGGGTTTGCAGGATGACTGGAAGTTGGTATTCATCCTTAGTCTGGAACATAATGAGAAAGGTTTTCAAAAGTCTTGAGAATTAATCAATTGCTGAAGCAAAGAAGATTTTTGCAAAGCAAAGGAATCAAAGGTGAGAGAAACAGGGAAAGAAAGATTCCCATGAATAATTGTCATAATACCAAATTAAAACAAAAGACAAAAAGGTACTGATAATGCCAACTTCTGCAAGCTGGAAGGAAACACAGGAAAGATTTGAAATATTGCACTGAGAATAATCAAAACAGCCTGAATGGAGAAACAACTTACAGGGCAAAGCCAAACTGTATGCCTGACAAGCTGAGCAGTACACAGTCATAAATAAATAAATAAATAAAATTAGTTGAACTTAAAGTCAAAGATTAGCAACTTTGCTTGAATATACAGCTGTGATGGGACATAGAAGAGAGTTAGTCCAAGATTTTAATTTGAGTGAAGTAACTGAAGACTTGAGTAGAGAGACCAATTTGTGAGAAACTGACCTAGTAAATGTTATCAAATTTGTCTTTCCATGGACAGGTATTCAGAGATAATGTTAAGTGGGACAGATACAGACTATGCAGAAGTACTATAAAGATAGCAAGAATGGTCACTTGGGCCATTTCTTCAAGGGAATCCTTTCTAGAGAAATGCATATTTTAAATTAAGTTTCCAATATAAGAGTATCAATAAAAAGTTCACATGACTGCTAAATATAGTCAGTCCATGATTGCTGAGGTAACAGGAAAGTTTTGGGCTTATTTTCTAATTATTATTATTTCTCAAGTTTCTTTTTTTTTTTTTAAATAATTAAATAATGGGGAAAGTTTAATACGGGAAATGTTGACTAGTAATCTTGATTCCAATTCCAGCAATCTATAAAAAAATGCATTATATTAAATTATCACATATATAATTAATCTATCCAAAATTTATATTCCCTATAACATCTAGGGGAAAAAATATGAAAAAGATTATAAATTTTTGTTTTGCAAGATGGAAAGGACAACAGATCCTTCTGGTTTCCAATTTTGCCCTGTACTATTCTTTGTTGAATGCAATTTTATTTTCTCTTATATTCCTTTCTTCCATATAGATTCTCTATACTTGAACATCAGCTTTGGGAAAAGGTAACACTACCACATGCAACCAGACTACAAATGTATCTGAAAACACATTTTCAAATCAAGAAAGTAGTCATAAATCCTAGTATATAAGGAAACCCACAAGACAATGTTCAAAACTTGACTTTTTCTCTGACTTTGTTAGTAATTTCTGAGAACTGCATCAGAAAAGTTCTTATTTGTGCAACAGAAAAGGTTAAAAGCAGACCATTTATTCAAATAGTGACCTTGCCATCCAGGACTCGAAGATAAAAAAAAATTAAAACAGCACCACATCTTGTCACATTCTCCAGCACTCTTCTTGCTCTACTTTCCCAGAGAAAAGTCATGCAAATAACAGTGGACAATCCACATTAAATTGCAGTCCATGCACATGAAAGTTTAGGAAAACATAACTAGTACTAGTATGAATGTTAGAACTTATTTCCATAGTTGCTATTTTAGCAAATGAAAGGAAACATGCCTGATCTCTGTTATCTTCTCTCCTTGCATTACTTATCACCAGTACAACTGCATGCAAGTAGCTCTTAATGTTGCATTTATACTAAATTACTGAAATAGGTTTTACAAATAAATATGAAGTATAAACGTGCTGTTCAGTACATTAATTTTGAATGTGTTTTGTTTTTGTTTTTGTTTTTTTTGAAGAAAAAAGACAACAAACCATCAACTCTTCTTATCTGACAACTTTAATTCTAGTAGCAGAACCTATACTGATAAGGAAAAGCAGAGGAGTATTTTCACAGATTAGTCTGTATAACTTACAATCACTGTTAACATTATCATATATCTGGGGGATGACAGGAACCATTATTCACACCTTAGTCATATCAGACCCGCCTTACTCACCTCACCTTCTCCTTCTCTGAAGAAGTTCAAGACCTGCCTAGATGCCTACCTGTACAACCTGGTTGAGGGAGCCTGCATTGGCAAAGGGGTTGGACTAGATGATCTCTGGAAGACCCTTCCAACTCCTACAATTCTGTGATTGGTTCTATGATTACCTGTGTACAGCCCAAAAAAGCATCCTCATTTCTGGATTTCAAAACAAATTTGCAGAGATAATAGTAAAAACATAGATTTCTTTTTAAAAGTTTTGTGTATATATATATATAAATATATACACATTATTCGTAAGTAGTATTATCTACATTACATGCAAAATTATTTACAGATATGGCTAGCTTTTACTTTCTGCATTTTAAGAGCATGAAGAAACACAGCCTTTGAAGTTTTATTAAAAACTATGGAGTAACAGCAGAAGTTCAGATTTGTTTTTTTCACCCAATACTTTATATCCACTAGCCAGTAGAAATCAAAACCAGTCAGCCTCACCTCTGTCCCTGGAAAGGTGATGGAACAGCTTGTGCTGGATGCCATCTCCAGACAATTGGAAGAAAAGAAGGTCATCAGGAGTAGCCAGCATGGGTTCATCAAGGGGAGGTCATATCGACCAGCCTGGTGGCCTTCTATGATGCTGTCACTGGCTGGGTGGATGGGGGGAGGGCAATGGATGTAGTCTACCTTGATTTCAGCAAGGCATTTGATACTGTCTCCCATGACATCCTTATAACAAAGCTAAGGAAGTGTGGGGTAGATGAGTGGACAGTCAAGCAGGTTGAGAACTGGCTGACTGGCAGAGCACAGAGGGTTGTCGTTGGCAGTGCAGAGTCCACTTGGAGGCCTGTAACCACCGGTGTCCCCAAGGGGTCCAAGCTGGGTCCAGTCTTGTTCAACATCTTCATCAATGACTTTGATGAGGGGATAGTAGCCACCCTCAGCAAGTTTGCTGATGATACAAAGTTGGGAGGATTGGCTGACATGCCTGAAGGCTGTGCTGCCATTCAGCAAGACCTGGACAGGCTGGAGAGCTGGACAGTCAGAAACCAGATGAAATTTAACAAAAGCAAGTGCAGAGTCTTGCACCTAGAGAGGAATAATTGCATGCACCAGTACATGCTGGGGGATGACCTGCTGGAGAGGAGCTCTGAGGAGAGGGACCTGGGTGTCCTGGTGGATGACAGGTTGACCATGAGCCAGCAGTGTGCCCACGTGGCCAAGAGGGCCAATGGCATTCTGGGATGCATTAAAAAGAGCGTGGCCAGCAGGTCAAGGGAGGTGATCCTCCCCCTCTACTCTGCCCTGGTGAGACCTCATCTGGAGTACTGCGTCCAGTTCTGGGCTCCCCAGTATAAAAGACAGAGATCTCTTGGAAAGAGTCCAGCGCAGGGCCACAAAGATGGTGAAGGGCCTGGAGGATCTCCCCTATGAAGAAAGGCTAAGTGAACTGGGTCTCTTTAGCCTTGAGGAAAGAAGACTGAGAGGGGATCTGATGCAGGTTTATAAATATCTGAGGTGTGGGGGACAGAGTGGCAAGGCCAGACTCTTTTCAGCAGTGTGCAGAGACAGGGCAAGGGGGAACAGACAGAAACTGCAGCACAGGAGGTTCCGCACGAATGTGCGCAAGAACTTCTTTACGGTGAGGGTGACGGAGCACTGGCACAGCTGCACAGGGGGGTTGTGGAGTCTCCTTCTCTGGAGATATTCAAGACCTGCCTGGACGCCTGCCTGTGAGACCTGGTGTAGGGAACCTGCTTTGGCAGGGGGGTTGGACTCAATGATCTCTTGAAGTCTCTTCCAACCCCTATGATTCCATGAAACCTACACTTATATCGAGTCACCTAGACTATGCTGTGTGAAGTTTCCATTTTGAGTAGTCTTACATTGGTGTAAATGCAGATCCCATTTCTATTCTGGTTTCACTATTTAACTGCTTTCACACATTCCAGGAGTTCAAGAAGTGAGTTCAGAATATTTTTGCAAGTCACTACTTGGTTCTGCCAGCTGCAAGCATATATCTCAAATGTAGTCACAGATTCACCAAGGTTGGAAAAGACCTACAAGATCATCCAGTCCAACCATCCACCTATCACCAATCATTCTTACTAAAACATGTTCCTCAACACAGTGTCTAAAATTCCCTTAAATACCTCCAGGGTCAGTGACTCTACCACCTCCCTGGGCAACCCATTCCAGTGCCTGACCAGAAAGCTGTCAGCATGCCCGAATGGATGAGAAGCAGAAAAAAAGTAATTTGGAAATCTGATACTCATCGATACCTGCACCCAGTTTACATCTCAACTTCTGGCGCAAATTGCTCAAAGCACCTAAAATTGGCCACTGAAGCAGCATCTGACTGAGTTTTGGTGGGCCAGGATATCATTATGGTCCTCAAGACTATGTTGTCTTAACCCACAGGTCTACAGTCTGAAAGGACTCTTTGGCCATTTGCCACTGTGCAACATAGCCAGTGCTGGATCCAGCTCCAAACAGCATTCCTGGCAGCCCCACATCTGACCAGTGGTAGCACCAGTGTTCCCAGCTCCATTAGGAGGCTACACAAGTAGCAGGGTGCTCATTAGACAGAGTCTGTTGCTTTTCAGTTTCCAAAAATATGTAATGTACATTCCAGGCAGTACAGTAGTACCTGCCTATAAATTCTTGGCAGCTCATCTCAATATTTCAGTGGCTGATTACAATGTTAGTTGCCAGTCTTTCAATTTTCTTTCCTTAACCCCTGTCTCACAATCACTAGGGGTATATATCTGCTTCAGATATTTAGGGTTTTTCTGAACAGTATTCTCAATACATTCAGCTTTTCACTCAGAAGAATCTAATTTTCTCTGCCCGGAAAGAGGAGGAAAAACCCTCCAACACTTAGCTGATTGCATAGCTATGTTTCTGTTCATACTGGGCCTTGACAGAGAAAGGGCTATTGTTGCATTAGCTCTGTAGACCCACAAAGACACCCACGTTTTCCAACCACAATGTTTTGTGTTCCCACAGAAACCACACATTTAGTGGGGCAGCCCTTGTAATGAATGGAAGCCTCAGCATTCATACAGTAATGGATTACTGTTCTTCTAGTACTATTTTATAAATACAAAGATACTGAAAATATGGAACCATTCCTTCCTTCCCTGTTTTTGATTTACTAGAGCAAGACTGTACAGAGACTGTATTAACACCTTCCACTAGATCAGATGTACCCTCTCATCTGCCACTAATTCACACTGTACTTGCTGTTCTGAATCTCAGTCTAAGTGTTCTGTTTTATTCCTCATTCTTATCAACAATGAAAACATCTGTATGTCATTAGATATCTAATAAATTATACTAAGAAATGTTGGATTTCAGTAGATTATTGAGAGATTAGTGATTATGAAGTTACAACAAATTTAATCAAGCAGTCTCAGTGAAAACCTGGCTAGCTTTTATGTAGGCCGCAAAATGTAGGCCGCAAAAAGGATAACAGAATCAAAGCTTGCATATTTAGTATTGAATAAACCATATTTTCTATGCTGTTTTCCATAAAAACAGACATGCTAGATCAAACTAAAAGATTTCTCTCAGCCAGTGTCCGGAAGGTGATGTTTAGGAAAAGGAGCATATAAAAGAGGAAAAGTGGAGTGCTAGCTGCCATTGATTCCTGTTTAAAATCATCCATCTTGTATTTAATAGCTCTTAATTATTTCTTCTTTTATAAAAATGCCTTATTGCTTTTAAACATCTTGTAATTTTGGCATCCTATGAAAACAAATTTTAAAATACAATATTCTTAAGCGGGAAAGATCTTTCTTATGTTTGTTTTAAATCTGCTGCCAAAAAAGTTTCCCTGGGTGCCCTGCAGTGAGTAATCATTCCCTATTCAGATTCCTCATGTCATTCATGATTTTCTATTCCTATCTCACACCCACCTTTTGTTGTCTCTTTCCAAGCTGAAAAGTATGAGTACAATTCTCATAAAGGAGCTGTACCATTCCCTTTCTAGGTCTATATATCCTCCAGCAGCTCCCCAAATCAATCACTGTGTTGCCATCTCATCAATGCATGCAGTGACATAATAAAGATTTCAGTTTCTTTCTTCATTCTTTTCCAAATACTTCCGAGTATTGTTTGTCTCTTGATGGATACTGAGAGCTGGGCTGATATTTTTAAGGAATTAATCAGAATAGCTCCAAGATCTTTTTCACTAATTTAGAGTCCACCACTGTGAGCTTCATAATTACAATTGTTTCTCCCTCAGGAGCAATACCTTGCATTAATTTGGTATTTTCTTACCCAATCATTTAATGCAGTAAAATGCTTCTATAACCCTTAAGAGAAAGTTTGAGCTATCCTGAGAAATTTTATATCAGCCAACAATTGTCTCCCTTCATCCCCCTAGATCAGTCACAAATACGTTGAATAGCAGACAGCTTTGTTCATTTCCCTTCTAAACCTTTTGGAAAATGATCACCTATCATTTCTCCCCGTTTCTTTAATCCATTATTAAATCAGGAAAAAACTTATTTCTTATTCCATAACAGTTAATTTTTGTTAACCTTTGGTAAGATGCCAATTAAATATCCAAGCACATAACATCAAGTTTGCTGATTTTTCCCCATTACAATACATTAAAACACTGTCACGTATTAGTTCTGGCCTCTATTACAGTTTCAGCTAATCTGTTCACTGCAGAATTCAGATACACTAATGAATTTTGGTCTCTAATGAATTTCACGCTCTACAAGCTCTGAAAAAAACAACCAACAGGCATCACAAATGTCCCTTTCCCCTCCTCAGGTATCAGTGCTGATAAGAGTCATCACTATCTCCCAGTTAGTAGTTCAGAAGTTTACTTGTGATTTCTTCCAAGTTCTTGGATTTACACAATTTATTTCTACTGGTTTGTTACTATATATCTATGAAGATTTTCAGAACAGCAAAATTTTACTCTGTACTCCACACAGAAAGGTTCCAGTACAATAATAATGGCACAAAAATAGATAAATGAATAAAATAAACAACGAAAACCACCTCTCTTTCTTCTATCAGGTTACTAAGAACACTCAAACTGTAATACATAAACAACAATAGAAAAAGAAATCATTTAAATTTGAGGGTTTTGTATGAATTTACTGTAATCTTACTTATCTAGTGCCTTCCTTTTACATTTTGTCCAAACTACGGTCAGAATTTCTCCTTATTTAAATGATGTCACTATTTGTGTTAGTGTTTTTGTCAAGTTGAAGCTCAACAACATTTTGTCTAGTTTCATTGCAGTTTTAAATTGAAGCTGACAGAATTTTCTATATTTTGGACAGAGGTGCCACAGTTGAAGTTGTCTCTGATACCACTAGCAGTCTCCTGCATGAATTTTACCCTTGCGATTGCCTCTTTAAATATTTTTTAGAAAGGTTCCTTGTGTGTCTGCACTTTCCTGTTTGAGATTATATTATGATGGGGAAATGTACAGGGAATTGTTCTTTTCTGCTTTGAACAATAATGAATTTGAGAAGGCTGGGGGCCAGCACTGCAGGGTAGATGACTGATTTGATTTTAGAAAAGATTTTCAATAAATAAAGGAATATTATATTCAGTGTCAATTTGAAATCATTAATTGTTGGATTAAAATAACTGCCTTAGGAACACACTTATAGGCATGTGCAATGTGTGGCATGTAATTAACATCAAAATCTTATTCAAATCACTGCCATCAAATGAGAAAGCAGGATAAAATGTCTGCCCATCCTAGATTATTTATGAAATATTATTTCAATGATGTGGACCTTCCTGTTGTTGTTTTAAAATTGATTTAGTTATTTACCTGACTAAGCCTGCCTTTTTCCATGAATGTGTAGAACCTTTCACCTGGGATAAAGATGAGACATGGCCCTTCATCATTCAATGTGAATCCACAAAAGCTACCTGAATAACAAAGAAAGTAAATCCTGTTATCATTTCAGCAATTTCTATTTAGAGATAATTCAAATGAAAAAAAAAAAAAGAGCAAAGGATTCATTGAAATTTGTGCCACTAGAGATGAGAAAACAAAAAACTGTTAAGTAAATAACTTAAAAATAATTCTTACAGAAACAAGGATTTCTGCATGTTGCTACTGACATGAGTGACCTCAAAGAAATTATTCCAATCTGTCAGCAGGATTTTTTTTTTCATTCTTTGCCCATACCACAAAAAATTCAGAACATTTTTTGTCAGAAGTAACTTTGCATTCTCATTTTTAAGTATAACAAAAGGCAAAATAACTGAAAATGAATTTGAATTATAGAATAATAGAATCATTAATATTTGAAAAGACCTCTAAGATCATCTAGTCCAATTGCTGATCCATCCCCACCACATGCACTAACCACGTCCCTCAGCGCCATGTCTACATGGTTCTGAAACCCCTCCAGGGATGCTGACTCCACCACCTCCCTAGGCAGCTTGTCCCAATAGTTGACCAAACTACAACACCAATTTTACTAAACTTTTTCGTCTGTGTGACATTAATTGGATGGTATTGGACTGCTCACAATGATATTCAATGAACTTTACTTTTGGTTGATGCTAGATTTTTTTTTTTTTTTTTTAAATGCTAAACAGTATTGATCTTCTCTGAATTTTACCAGTGGCTGTGGCAGACAGTAAAGTATTTGAAAACACTAATCTGTGCATGACATCAACAAATTTCAGCTTTTTTAAACAGAGCAAAACAAGGGATACAGGTGGAAAACAATTCAAAATTGGTGTTCTGCATGTTTGCTTTTAACTGAAAGAGGATCAAAGGTTAATAAACATCTATTTTATATCAACACTGACTAGGAGTTTTTGACATTAATATTAAACTGTGGAGAGTTGTTGCAACAATAGTCAATGTCAGCAAATGACTCAGCTCTGCAACAACAGAATCAGTTGTCTTCCAGTCAACTGCACCGTGACTGAACTGGTTTAGACACATACAGATAGTTCTTTATAATTTCTCCTCTGCCTGCTTTGCTACCCAAAACCTTTACCCCCTTCCTCCCCCCTCCCCCCCCAAATAAAAACAGAGTGATGACAAGTCAAGATTTTTTTTACTCAGAGATCAGGTTGTACAGGTCACCCATCACCGTGGGAAATAACTACTGTGGGATGGAGGATCTTCACATTAGTAAAGATGCATTTAACGTTCTAATAATAAGACAGAAAAAACACATCTAGGCCATAAAGAATAAAGCATGAAACAGAAGTCAAGGCTGAATAGAGGTGACTAAAGACTATGTTAGGGGCTCTTACTCTGTTAAGTGAGTATGAAAGTACAGACAATTTTCAGATCTACCTGAAATTTAAAGGATATGTGTTGAATAATGTCAGCACCAAAACCAGAAGGAATTTTCCACCCTGTAATTACACAGACTGCAACCAAAACCACCCTTCCATGCACTTAAAATAGGAAAAGCAATACTTTTATTTCAAACACACTTTAAATATAATAAAATATTGCACACAAATATCTCACGCAAGCATTCTAAAGAAATTCAATTTAGACAATGTGGGGTATACACAAGTAGACACAAACCTATGCACGCACTACAGTGAAAACTGAACTACATATAAGTACGTTTTTGGAACAAATTTTAATAAAAGAAAAACATAACTTTCCTTTTTTTCACCTTGCCTTTTTCAAAATCTGTACTTTTTTCTCCTTTCCTCTGTACTTTGCTCTTTTTTTTCCTGTCACTATTACATTCTTTTCCCTCTTTTTCCATTTACATGTGTGTTCTTTTATTCACCTGCCTGACTTCCTTCTTTTTTCTCTCCCCTCTTCATTTATTGCCCTGTATTCAGAGAGCTGTCTGCCTCTGCCTAAGACAATCTCAGCTAGTTTACACCAACAGATTAGAGATGGTACTTGGATTATAAATGCAGATAATTAAATACAGTTACATCCTATTCCCTTTGAGTTTGCACTACAACAAATCCCTTTTCCAAACCAGAATTCTGACACAGAGAAGTGAATTTTGCTCATGCTATTTATTTCTTGCAGACATTGGTAAGTGAATCAAAAACTCACATAGTGTCTGGAGTCACTAGATGTAAAAACTTTAAGAGACAAAATTCAATGAGATGAGTGCCTGCCTGGAGACAGTTGACTAACGCATTAATGTAAGCAATACTGCTCTACTGATTACACTGCTAATGTCATCAACGAGAACCATGCCTTTCACCTGAGCAGCTTAGCTCCTTTGCTCATCACCCCTCAGTTTCAAGGCTTCAATAAATCTTTGGTGCTTCCATGTTGGTGGCTGTGAAGGAGCCAAAGCCTTCCCTAGAGAAAGGCTTTCAGCTTTCCATGTATGACAAAAGTGCAAAAGTGGTCTTATCCAACCAAAACAATAAGCTCTCCCCAAAAAGCATCATCATCATTGGAACAGGCTGCCCAGAGAGGTCATGGACTCTCCTCTGGAGACATTCAAGTTACACCTGAACACCTACCAGGGCAACCTGGTCTAGGGAGCTGCTTTGGTAGGGGGGGTTGGACTCAATGATCTCTAGAGGTCCCTTCCAACCCTTACAATTCTGTGATTATGGCAAGCCCAAGGACACTTCATAACCCATTTACAGCCTGAAGTCTATAAAACTGATGAAAGCGTATCTCAGCATTCTCTAGGATGAAATGTGATCTGCTTGCTATAACTCAAAGTGCAGAAATCTGACTGATTTGAATGAAGAAAAAAAAGAAAAGAAAAAGGAAGAGTTGCAATTAATTTGTTTTTCTCATTCTGAGGAGCAACACTGGTCTACATTCTCTTGTCATACTTGTACAGAAAAGCAGCAGCTCAGTGTGGGCAAAGTAAACATTTATGATCTGAAGGAGGTGGGTTTCAGAGGTATAAAGCCAAGCTATAGAACAGGTAGTTCATTCTTTAGAACACCACTACTGATTCATATTGCTTCCAACATAACTTTTACAGTAACTTAGTGAAAATTTACTAGCATAATTGGCAGACATCTATCCATCTCTCACAATGTTTTACTTTCAAACTGAATAAATCCAAGTACAGATATACACATCAAATTATTCCAAATAATAAACAAAACACATTTATCATAGATACATGCTCTTCTAGTCTTCAAATACAGTGATTTATGAGTAATACTTTTTTTCAAGTATTTTTAAAACAATTTTTACTGAGCAAGGCTGTAGGCAGGGAAGGATTCTGTTGTCTTCCCTGGCCTTTAATCTGAATTCAAATGGAGAAACAAAAAATATGCATTTTTAAAAACAACCTTTCAAACTATGCCTCTGTCCTTACGCCTCTCAGTTGATTAATAAAAACATTTCCATTAAAAATACTAAGGGTCTGAAAGTGGAGTAAGGCACAGAGAAAAATGAGATTGTGCTTCACTTTTTAATAATCTCTATACAGCGAAAGGAAAAAATTGAATTTGTTGAGGCTGAGAATCTTTCCTACCTTCATTTATTTTTTTAAATTCAAGTGTAAACCAGAAAACGGGTAGCATTTTTCCAACATTATACTTTCGTTATGTTAATTCAGGTGGTGATCATCCACAGTTTTCCAAATCAGACAGATAGTTAACATGATTGTTTCTTTTATGTATATATATAAATTTTAAGAAATTACAAGCTGTCTGCTTCTACTTTTGATTTATATCCCTTTTTTCAGCTGATAAATGCAAGAACTGGCTATCTGCTTGGTGACCTTCCCAATATATGAATGCATACTTTCAGCCAAGGCATGCCCTTTCCCAACATTTCTTTTAGTTTGCATTTAACAAAATAACAGCAAATGTCAGGTATTAGAAGGGTTGAAACAACCTTTTCTATTTTGTTGTCTTTAGAACCCCATCTTTTATTCATGACTCTCTCTTGGTGCTGGAAGGGAGGCTGTGTTGCTATAGCAATGCCCTGCATATCCTTGTGGATAGCTTACAGTTTCACTTTTTTTAAACAACAAAGAGCCATTGATACTACGTGTTGCCAAAGGTTACAAAAGTTGAATTCTAAAATGGAAATATTTCTTCTATAAGACTGCATAGTATATCTGCCATGTAAATTCAAAGATTCAAGTAAACACATAGCCCTTTCGTGAATATAGATGAACCTGGGATAGCACCATTTGGCTTCAATATGTTATTCAGAAGACAAGTATTTAAAATACACTCCTGTTATCTCCTGTTCTCAAGATACAAATGTTCAAATATGTACAGCATACCTTCCTGACCTACTGTAGAAATAAAAGCTTTCTACATTTTAACTGTTCTGGGTAATAAAACACAATCTCGTATTCCAATTATGATTTAATGGTAAATACACTCCCTATGTCAGGGAATAGTCACCTTATAGGAGCTTCCCTGCCCACAGTGGATATTAAATATAGTTGAGTGTCCTTCAAGACTTCTTAAGTATGGTTTTTGTTCCTACTCTAAATGATTTCTGTTAGATTTGAGTCCCACAGGTAGATGCTTACAGATTACAAATTCAGTAACAGTTCAACAAGTTAAATCAAATAAATAGTTAGAAAAAAATTAGGGTTACGGTTGTAAAAAAAGAAATTGTGTACTGATGATTCAGCAGGCAGCACCCAATGACTCAGAACAGGGGAAAAGCATCTTCTGTCACTTCAGATGAGTGAATCAGGGAGGAAATACAGAGTTTTCTACCTTCAGAGTGCCTGTCAGAACAAATACACGCCTCAGTGTGCTGAAAGCTTCCACTGCCTTTCTCCTGCTGTGCTCACCAAAGAAGCAAAGCAGCATCAAGAAGTGTTCCAATGAAATGATTTCGTTTCACGTCCCATTCTCTCTTCTGCAGAAACCTAGCACAAAGGCCACTGCTCAGCCTCCGCCAGCAGTGCCACATGGAGCATTCCCTGCATGTTGCACTCCCCCCAGCACACACCTCCCTCATGTCCGACCTGCTGCAGCAATCTGAGGGGCCATTCAGGCGACCAGTTCACAAAGGCAACTCTCCTCCCACTCAAACACAGAAGTAGGCCATAAGCACTTTCATTAGTTTCCAGATCTTACAAACAGCATTTGTAGGTTTACAAACCAACAAACATTTGCTAAAACAATGGCAGGAGCAGAGTGCAACAGAAGGAATGAGGAAACATTCATCTGACCTGGACCTTGTGGGATCTTGCAAGTAAAACTTTTTCACCATAAAGCAATAATCACTCCTATTTATTCCTTATAATTACTTGAAGTCTATTCATCAGGCTTGTTAGCTCCATAGGAGCTGGTGACAGGCTTTAGGCTGAGAAGTAGTGTCCTCAAGTTGCACTAGGGGAGGTTCAGGTTGGATATTAGGAAAAATTTCTTCCCCAAAAGAGTGGTTAGGAGCTGGAACTGGCTGCCCAGGGAGGTGGTGGAGTTGAAGGTGCTCAAGAACCACATAGATGTACTGAGGAACATGGTTTGTGGGCGTGGTGTGGATGGATCAGCAGTTACAGTACACAGTCTTAGAGGTCATTTCCAGCCCTAATGATTCTATGACTTTATAGACCTGACACCAGCTGAATTTAATGCTGTTCATGAACTGTTAGCTTCCTTGTCCCAATGAAATGAGACTTTTCATTGGACTTCAGTGCAAAAGGTATTGCTTATATGAATATTTTCATATAAGTATACACTACTACTTCTGAATTACTTTTATTTTTCACTGAACCTGGCATCACAAATGCTTTCCCAAGAGAGCTACCCACCTCCCACACCTGAATCACCTACAGTACTGATTGCTGCCTGTTGCTCCCAGGTTCTCAGCTGCATGTCCCTTGTCCCCAGACCTCTCTAGTCCTATTTCCCTGCTTCCTTCACACTGCTGTCTGGCTTTTGATCACTTATACATTCTTCTGTTCTCTGATGTGCTCTGCAATTATCATCTTTACTGTATGTGTGCTCTTACAGAACTAAATCCCTCTCTTAACATGTTCTTGCAGATGGAGTCTTGTTAATGGCTACATGTAAAAATTCCTTCAGGATAAGAAGAGTTTAATACCCAAGATCAGCACAAAGCAACAAATAAATGCCACTGTTTAGACTTACAAAGGCTTTATTTCTATCACGTTAATCTTTAGTTGGCTGCTATGTAGAGTTTTATGTTGCAAACTGTAAGTAAACCTACTTGCATTAAACCTCCTTCAGAAACTCAGCAACAAAGACTGGTGTTTATTTTCAGATAAATACTACTGGAAAATAGAGTTAACAGTAGGCAGCAATGACTTGTGATAAAACCATTACAGGGCTGAATTGTAATCAACCACAAAATTAGGCTTTTTTAACCCCTTGGAAAATCAGAATGTAAGTCACACTCCAGATAAATTCAAATATGTGAAGATACTTAGGATGCTGTTTGTAGGATGGGTTTTTTCTTTCATATTCAAGAGCCTTACACTGACCTGGAATAACACCAGCTAATAGACGTTAGATTCTGATTAGGCAAATTTGGCTGTTGAGGCCAAGCTCAGAGACCTGAAGCTGCTCTGTGGAACTATATTGAAGCTCAGAGCTTTTTCATAGCTTTCAAGTATTTGTTCTTAAAAGTTAATAGTAGTTGTCACAGCAGACCATAAGAAACTGACAATTTCCAAAACTGTCATTAAGGGCTCTTGAATTTGGGATTGTACTCCTAGGCAAAGTCTGCATTTAAACCATACTTCATTTTTTATGTTTTCTTGCCCTCGCAGCAGGAGGTCTATTCCTGTAGCCATTCAGAGCAAAATAAAAGATGGAAAACCATGTTCATGACTCTTTTTTTTTTTAATTATATTCAAATTTATTTTATCACGCAGAGGTTTTTTGTTTGGTTGGTTGGTTTTGGTTTTGTTTTTTTTTTAGAAAATGGTAGCTGAGTCCATCACAGTTTTTGAAGAAAAGTGCTTGAGCTTTCATATATTAAAAATGGACTTCTCTGCAATTCCACGTTCACTGCAGTGTATTAATGCTTTTGCGTTTTGTAAGAGGATGCCTTCTCCATTGAAAATGGCAGAATTCAAAACTCTGAAGAATTAATATCAGGATTTGGGGCACACCTGACAACTAGTAGAAGGGAAGAGTACTGTACAGAGGCTATCTAAGCTACTAGCACTAATAGTCTTTCCATCTTAACTGATAATTAGCATGATTCACTGTCTCTTTTCCTGGAGCACCCTTTGCAAATTAAGTCCTTCAGTGTTCTTTGGTCTTGTAGAAACGAGCATAAAACTTAAATTATCTTATTCAACCACGTAGCCCTGTCTACCTTAATTAGAAACTGTTCTTCTAACTTCCAAATGTTTAATAAAATGCTATGCAAAGTATTATTGTCTCTAATTGGTTCAGAATAACTCTCATGTCTCTCCCTCATCCTTCTCACTTTCTAACAACAGTCAACAAGCAGCATGCCCTCCACAAGCTCACAGAAGTAATCTAACTTTCAAAGGAAATTCACAGCAGCCTTCTGTGCCTAGAAATGACAAACCCAGGATTTTCTCTTCTACATTTTTTTATGACTGACAAATAGACAGAGAGACAGACAGATAGACTTAATTTAGACAAAGCAAATATTTCATTTAGTATCAACTGGAAAAATTAAGCATATATTTGCTTACCTATCACTTGATACACCTACTTTTGAATTTGCACATGCTCTGAATTAAGACATTTCAAAACATTACAGAAGCCTGAAAAGGTGACGATGATGTGCTCCAACACTGCTTCAACACTGACCAGGACAGTCATACTCAGATTTCAGCCTCTCTCCATGTGATTCAGAGAACAACCTTAAAACTCAACTCACAAAACAAGACCTGGAAGGGAATTCTCAAAAAGCCCATCAGATGGTCTGGTCATTTCAACTACAGATGCTGTCCTTCACATAAAAAGTAAGATGTTCAGTATCTAAAAACAGAGACTGAAACCCAGGTTTCCCAGAACTGTAATTTAACTGATGATCTCATTTATGCTCAATTGATAAATAAAATACTTTGTAACATGCATAAAGATTAATTTTAAGCAGGACACACATTTCCCTCTGGAAAGCACATTTCTGTCCTGCTTGGTTGAAGTCTACTGGGATGTAGATGTTACAATCTCTTTCCCAAACCGAACAATGAGAACATCTGAATGTAGTTTTATACATTCTTGTTGGGAGTCCAGGTTACTGACTGCAAATAAATGAGGGGGGTTTCTCATTGATGCTTCAGTGAATGCTACCTATAACCTTGAAATTAAAACGAACTAAGCCAAAACCAATTCGTCAAATTGCACTGGAATTTGAAAAGGGTTTTCTTTCTCTTGAAACTTCCCAAGGGGGAAAAGAATTGCCATACTAAACTATGCTTTTGGGCATAAAAATTACCAATCAAAAATGGGGACAAACAGAGTAAAGCACATTAAAAAAATGCAAACATCTACTAGTTACAAAAAGCGAAGTGCTTTATCCTACTTCGTAGCAAAATGTTTTATCTTAAAACCTATTGATAGATAAAAGGAATGTCTGCTCTTTAGCCTCCTGCTCTTATTTTCAACTATAGCACACATTTGAAGACAGCTAATAATGCAAGAAAATTTTGACTTTAATTAGCCTCCAGGTTCTCTTTTATTCTTTGCACAGTCCTCAGTTATTGATAAGAATGCAGAATAAAATATACGTAGAGAATGGCACTTACCTAGAGCATCAAACACATAAGCTGCCCATTTTGGAGTTGAGCCGTGGGTGCACAAGAGATCTCATAGCATCCAGTACAGAAACTACTTGGCAAGAACCTAAGAACAAGCATTCTTTCTGAAGGACTGCTTTTCCACAAGTCAGGACTACATGCAGTAATGGAAACTGTGGAAACAAGCAGGGCAAAATGACCAGAACATTTTTGATAAAGGCGGTTTGATGAAATTTAATACCAGAGGGTAACCATAGAAGTATATTGGAAAAGCTTAACAGAAAAATTAAAACAATATTTCTGAGCAAGCATAAGGCTGGGAACGTTTGCAAAGTCACAAAAAAAAGTTAAGTTACATAATCCTATAGGAAGTTTGTAAAAAAAAACCAAAAAAACAAAAACAAAAAAAAACAATGCAAGGTATTATTGCAGGAAGCCTCCTGAAATCAAATTTTCTGAAGACTTCGAAAGAGAAACTATTCTTTCTCTAAGGAGATGTGCAATGCGGTGTCTGCTGCATTCGGACCCGGGAGGTGGTGGTGTGCTGCCCCCCAGAGACTACACGGACTGCTCCTGCTACCACTGCGCTACTCATACCCTTGGCAGCAAAATCTTGTGCCTGCGATCTGCCCTGTGCCCAAACAACTCTCACCAAATCAGTTTCGAGCCGTGATGGGCTTCACCAGCTGTGTTAGGGAACTAACAGTTTTCTCTACAGCTGCAGCTGAGGCCTGATTCTAAATGCAATTGGCAGGTGTGGTGCCTTATGTTTATTGTTACTGCACTTCTGAAGTTTCCAGAACATTCATAGCCATCAAAACAAATTTGTACATGTACTATTCACTCACACCAAGTCACATACAACAACCCATTGCTTCTTTGTGCTTGTGTTTAAGAAACTAACATGAGAGATGATTGCATCTTCCTTCATCTGACCTGATCAGTGGCCACCAAAAAGAGGTCTCAGATGTCTCCTTCATTCCAGTCCTCCTCCTCACTGAATTCATATTTATTTTAGTTAGCTTTTCTCCTCATGTTTTTAATCAACCTGAGCATTTGCAGGCAACTTCTTTTCTGCTTCTTTTGTGCTTCTTGTAGAGTTATCTTCTTGTATCGTCATATTTAACTGTGTTTTACAATCCTAAAAACACAATGTCTTTAAAATTAATGAAAACGTGGAGCTGAATTGCCTGTGCTTTAAGCAACAACTAATAGTTGAATTCAACTGTTTCTTACTGCTTCAGCATCCCCACCCCCCACAAATCCCTTTACATCCACATATTTTTCTGTTTTCTCTAAGAGGTCTCTGATGCTGTTACTATGTCTTAATTTTGGTATAAAACACAAAAATAAAGAGCACAGGTAGAGAGGATTTGCTGTATGGTATTAGTCCTTGACAAGGAAAAAAACGACTCATTTCTCTTCTGTCCTTCATCTTCAATCAAAATGCAAATTTGTTATTTACAACAATGTGAGAGCTTATCACATTGCCCTCTGCATTTTGAAGACATGAGAAGCGATCTAGAAAAGGTAGTGTTAGATTTGTAGGAGACTGATTACAAAGCAAGTATACATCTGAGTGTATACAGCTTATCCCCAGATTTCCCCCAAGCAGGTGGTAGAAAGAGGTGCAGGAAATACTAGTTAAAGGAGCACACACATGATTACCCCTCACTGCAGGACCATCCAGCACACATATAACTTTTTACAATAATGTATTCCTGAGGCTGAAGGCAAAGATCCATGCAGATAAGGAGCAGAAGCATATCCCCATCACAAAACTGAATGAGAAAATTTAATACCTGAGCTCACAACATGATTTGTGGCTCAGAATGCTTCTCACAGTGCTGCTGTTAATCTGCATGGAAAAAAATATAATTTCATGCGCAAAGGACTCAAGGGAGAACACACAGAGATACCAGGACAGGGGTAGTCTTGCATACTATTGCTATTCAAAGCCAGCTAAGGGCTTTCAAGCCGCTGACTCACTTGAGACCATCTTAGCTTCAGCCCAGTAAAGAGCTCGTACAGAGCCACGTCCTACTGCCTTTTTCCTTAATTGTGAGAGCAAAAGATTTCACTACCTGGTGTCTGGCTTAACAGGGTATCATTGATGATCGCAAACAGAAGCCGTTCATTCCAGCAGGTGTAAGTTAGGAGCTAAACAAAAGCAAAAAAAAAAGGAGACAAACGTTTTGCAATAAGGTTAACTGCGGCGCAAATCGTCATCCGATTTACGGGCTGGCACGCAGGTGAGGGAGGACAGCGGGCGGGAGGGTCGCTCCCATGGCAGTAGGTGTTCCCTTTTCAGCTCAGTAATCAAATAGGTTTGACTGGTCGATGTCCGCCTTTGTCCGGCACTGACCTACATGTTCCGCCGAGGGACATCTTTGTCTCACTTTTCTTTGGTCACCGAGTTCATGGAGCTCAATAGGCTGCGGCTCGCAGTCCATTAACGAGGGTTCTCAGCGCGGCCCGGGCCACCCAGGAGCCCCGGTGCATGTTCTCACTGAATGGCTTCACTGGTGGCCCATTCAAATGCGCTAATGTCGGAAAAAAGGGCTGAATGGCGGAGCCAATGTACACCATTGCTCAGGCGAAGTGACTGCAGCCTCCAACAAAGCCTCCCCTGTGGCGATGTTAAGCAGAGTTATCAATAGTGCAAAGGCAGAGCGAGAACTAATGCTCCAATCATGTCATCAACAGGTGGCACAGATGCAGCCACTTCAATACAGAAATCACAGGGCAACATTTCCTGGTAATTCTATCCTCTTTCCAGTGCGAATGTACAGAAAAATGTGCAGATGTCATGCGGCTCTCTTGTAGCGTGTCAGACCCCCTTGAACCGCGCTCCAAAGGACTTTTTTGTTTCCTGTTTCTTTTACTATTCACATCAACTGTAAACCACAGAACTCGGTTATAAGGTACACAAATAATTTTATTTAACTTTTCTCAGCTGCATCAAAGAGCATCACGACCAAGAAAGGGAACCGTTCCAGCATGCACAACACCAAAAATATTCTTCCACTATTTTATTAATTCTTTATGGGGCACACTATTTTAAATCAAAATATAGTTCAACTCGCATCATCTACGAACATGAATGCCTTTTCTCTTCAGTACAATGCTCACCCCTAATGTCTTGGGGAAAACAGGACTTGTAACAGTTCTGAATGCAACATCTATAAAAAGTGCCTCAAATACACTTGGCAAATTCAAAGGGCTGCCACGGTTTCTGGTTCTAATTGAAATCCACTGCAAAAATTATGAGCTGTTAATTACTGTCCTAGTAGTAGGTGGCAAATATTCAGCAGAAGGGAAATAACCATCTTCACAAAACGTTACTTCTGAAGGAAAGACATCCTACTAGGCTAGACCTGAAGGCTTGCATTTGTTTTCATATTAGTAATATGAGACAAAAGGGTAGAAAAAGCTTTAGGGAGATAATTAAGCCTCACGCTACAAAGCTGAGAGGAAAAATTCCCTGTAGTTTTGAAGAGAGAGCAAACATTCCAACTTTGGCTGTTGTTTGAATCCCCTGGTAAAACCAGCAGGGGGCACTTTCTGCCTCAGAGAGACGGGAGAGAAACCAGAAACATGAACCAGGAGTAACCACCAGCACAAGGGACAGATTTAACATTCCACCACTTCACTACAAAGAATATCCATTTTAACGATAAAAAGAATTAATAAAGGGAGACAACACTTCTTCATTGCCACCACGTGGACTGCTACATAGATTTATGTCAAAAAGGGTTAGTTTACCTGCTCTCTTAGAAAACCTGTTATTGTCTCTACAGAATACATGATGGCAGCATAAACACCGACGAAGATTTCACTTGCTTGTCCAATTGTCAGGATAGGATTAACACTGTTTATTGGCAGCTTCTTCATTCATACATAATTAAGCTACTCAAAATTCAATCTGATTATATGAACGAAATTGTGATAACATTTTCATATAATCATTAAATCAACTCAACCCTAGGATGTAGGTTTGCTCATGAAGAACAGAGTACCCCCATTGGAAGCTAAGATCTTGCTATAAACCCTACAGAAATATATGTAAAAGAACATAATACAGAAGTGAGCCCTGTATGGACATCTATCCATGTACATCAAGTTTTCCACAACCTTTTTAATGACAGCTTATGGAATAGTGAATCATCAACTTCTGAAAGATGAAAACAAACCAAACCACATCCATACAAAATATTCACTCTCCCTAGTACCTAGCTAGTTACTAATTGTTGCCAGTTATTTACCACTTCACATGAAGCATAAAAAGATTTTGTCCTGCATGTCTTACCTGCAGACTTCAGGAACACTGTGAACTGTATTTGCCTTCATATTGTATTTCATTGTAATTTCTATTACTAGAACTTATCAGAGATCTGTATTTCATAAAAAGGAATACAACTTTTTCATGTTTTCACTGTACATGAAAGTAAATTAATTTCTCCTTAAGAATAATTCAAAGTGATTTGCTATTAGTTAGCAGAGAATCACCTGCTTTTCATTATTTCCTCTTCTATTATTCTGTACACCTATGACGTTAAAGGCTCGGCAGATCCCTGTGGACCTTTAAATCCTGAAGAGATAAAGAAACTCCTGCTGCTTTGCAGAACCTTCATCCTTGCTGCTTTTTGTAAACATGCAGAAAAACAAAGGACTGAAACACAAACTGCAGCAATTTCGCAGCAAGCACTATCCTTCCACTGATCAAATCCTCCATGCCCAAAATAAGCACCTCTCAGGCACCTGGTGCTCTCCCACAGTAACAACCATGGGTTGAAGCTCCCCGCTGGCACAGCAGTTGTTTTTGCACTACAGTTGTTCTTGAAGGACCAGGAAAAGTGTTTCTTCTGTAATGCACAGGAACAGGCTGCCCAGGAAGGTAGAATCACCATCCTTGGATGTGTTTAAGAACCATGTAGATTTTTGGATAAAAATAAGAAACGTTGGCATTTTGGAATGTAGATGGAAGTATTTTTCTCCATCCACTCTGCTCTGCACAAGTTGCACTGGGAGTGACCAGCAGCTCTCCCGATGGTGCTAGAAGAAAGCTCTGCCACTTTTCCTCTGGAAAACCAGTGTTTGCCAGGAACGCAAACACTCCCACATTCCCTCTGCTCACAGAGTGCAGTACTCTGTGCTTTTAGGAGAAAGAAATTGAATCTAACCTCTTTTTTTTCCTCCTACTCGCACGAGAATATAGGGCAGAGAAAAAAAGGGAGAACAGGACCTTGAGCATGAGCCAAAACACGGAGACACTGGCCATGAAATCTGTATACTGTATAAAAGTCAGGGCTGAAATAGATGTCAAGGGATCGTCTAAACTCAGCAGAGTGCATCTCTGCTGATGTTAATACTACCGGTCTACTTCACAGCTGCCACACACTCCTTCGTTTGTTTTGTTATTTAAATCACGCGTCATTCCCGTCTGTCGCTCCACCACCAATCGCACCGGTTTACACCTCAGGATGCAGCACTACCTCTAGATAGCCCTCTCCTCCTGTTCTGATGTGGTTTGCAGACGCGGCTGCTCAAGAAACTTCTTGTGAGAAGGAGGGATATATTGAAGAGTAGTTACTCTCGCTAAGCCCATTGAAATTGCATTTGTCCATCAAAATGGATTTTTTTTTTCTAAACAGTGCACTGGTCTGGCTGAAAAGCATTTTGCAGCAAATGAGAGTGAAAATTAGTAAGAGACCAAGGCAAAAGAAAGGCTATTGGCTTTGCTCACCCACCTCACAAAGTTTAGAATTAGAAGAGCACCTTTTAATCTTCATCATAACTGTTTTCTGTTTGACTTTTTATGGCATTGATCGCCCTTTATAGAAAAATGTAGCTATTGTAATATGCAGCATCAAATAAATGAACTGCAGCAAAAATATTACAGCAGAATACCTGCACAACACAGCTCTTTCAAGTGTTTTGCAGCTGAGCAACGACACATGCTAGTTGTGAACATAAAGCTATGAAAAGGACAAGCATGTGTCTAAGAGAACACACAGAGCTTAATGATACACATTTCTGTGAAATAGCACTGAAAGTCCAGGATTAGATGATCTAAGTATGCTTCTTACATCTTACCATACTCCAGGAAGCACAAAACAGGCAGATTTTTCAGACAACATCACCTTAGGAGTCCACGTTCCCACAAATAACAGCTAACGCTATTCCAGTTATTCACAACCTTGTGCCATTGAGCCTATGGGTTATGTTCCACCTTTCAAATTCCAGAGTCATCAGCTTTGGTCATCAGCTTTGATCAATGAGTATAAATACCTGAAGGGAAATTACAAGAGCTGTTAAAAGATGCACCAATTGATCTTAAATAGTATTAACGTAGGAATTTTGTACTTCCTCGAGTAATTTCTCTCCTCTACTGCGGTCTCAATTTTGCTGACGTAGAAAGAAGAAACAAGATTTTCACTTCCTGTAAATACAGTTTTCTTCAATATAAGCTCATTTTTCATTAAGATCAAATCTTAAGAGGTCAACCCTATGGAAATAGAAATATAAGGTCAACGAACAACCAGACAGTATTTCATAGTTATATGCCATTCCTATATGCTTATAGCCTTAGAATAGCATTTATATCATAAACTACACATTGATCTTGTATGGTTAAAACACTTCAAAGCACTTCATTTCTTGAAATAAGTCTGTTTCTGAGCTTTGCTCAGTCTGAGAAGACACATAGTTCAAAGCATCAATTTAATGTGCATTATTTAAATGCACTGGATGTTCACATCAGGTCTGCAGCCTTCCTCTGGTGACTGGTGCATGTTTGTACATACACGTGCTTATCTGTGTAAACACTGACAAATACACATAGAAGAATGTGTAAATTATGCTGGCACATTACTCATATTTTCTTAAATATGGCTTGGCCATCATGTTATTTTTGGCCACTCTTCAGCAAGGAAACATGAACTTAAGTATTTTGAAGTAGAAAACGCCTACTTGACAAAAAAAACCCACTTAAGTCTTTTTGTAATAATTGGATATAGCATATCATCCATGTTCTACATTAGGCCTCAGCTGTCCTGATTAATATGAGGCATTCCCTCTGTTCTGCAAAAAGCCATACTCCAGAGTTTTGTTTATTTTTGTCAGCATGGAACAAAACTCAAACTTTCCACAGTTTCAGTGGAAAAGAATCTCTGGGAACAGAACCTGGCTTTTCATTTAGTGATTGAGGCTGTTTTCCATAAAACAGACTTAACCATATAAATTATTTTAAAATCTTTTATGTGGTATAGTCAGTTACACAAACTGCAAGATTTTGGCACAGCCTAAATGGTTAATGACTATGCTCATACTTTTCAAAACTTATTATATCAGTGGGACTTGTTTTATATGGCAAACCTAATTAGTGGGAAGCCATTCATAAACAACAGTGTACATAAACCAGAATAGAGTAATAAGAATGCTCAATATTTGTGACTTCTTTTTCCTATAAGGCTTCTAGAATCTTTTCTTTTCACAATAATAGAAAACCTTGAATTTAATTGTTAACTTATGTAATTGGCATATATTCATTTTCTAGTTTTCTCATTTAATTTCTATAGAAGCAGACATGACCCTGAAAACATAGAAATACATTCTCTAAGTACATCTTATGAAGTGACTTAATCTATAACAGGTTTTTCATTTCATTTAACCTTTTTAGCAGCTCAAATTTTTAAAAGCAAGTTCTACAAAACAAAAAAACCTACAACACACTTCCTAGCAAGGCATCTTGTTCCAGTCTTTGAGGAAAAAGGCACACGGACAAGCAGAAAGAGGAACCACTGTACAATGAAATCTTAGGTCTTCCAGGAAACCTCATGCAACATTTAACACAGTTCTACCTGTATAAAAATAATGCAGTTTTATCCTCTGAGGTTCCGGTTTCTGAGCTGTGTTGTCATTAATTTAACACCACAAGACCTTTATATGACTATGCAAGGTACAGATAAGAGGATTATTGCAGAATTTGACCAGTACTTGGCATCACAGCTGGTGCTACCTATAGAGCTTTGGGTTTTGTGATCTGACACATCTTGGTTGTGTTTTGTCTGCTGTTTTTGATATTAAATACACTTTTCTAGCTCAGTTTTCTTAGAAAATGAGAGTTATTCCACTTGCATCACCAGCTGTTCATCTGTCCTTCCACTGGTCCTCCTGGTAGAACTGCTGAACATTAGGTCTAAACCCATCAATGAGGCAGGGAGAGGTTTTAGAGAAAGCCCACGGTGACACCACACAAGAAGGCCCATGGAACTGCTGCTCCACTTCTGCTGGTAACTGCAAGGCAGCCTGGACCCAGAGGTGAGAGTGCAGCTGCCTACTCATACTGCTGTTGCTTCTGCCAAGGGAGGGATGCCCAATTCCCCCATGCTGGTGAACGGGTACCACCAAATGCAGGTGCCAACAGGTCTGGGCAGGAATGCTTCTAGAGCTAAAACCAGGGATGTCGATTTTAATAGTATTATGTCTCAGGAGATAACCATGGTGGTGATGGCCTCCCTCTTAAAACAAATACAAGTCAGTAAGGATTAGTTTTTCTACAATAAAAAAAACTTATGCTAAGAAATACAATAATAAAGCAACCCACATCCCAAATCCTTCATGGCCAGGAAAACATTTTTAGTTTGTGCTATTCCAAACAATAACAGGCTATTTATACCCCGCAAAGACAAAAATAAATATTAAAAAGACCACAGTGAATGAGCATTACTTAAATAAGAAACAGCTTTTCGTGAGTTGGGAGTGAAATTTTTTTGATAGAGCCCAATTCAGAGAAAGGCTGATTAAAAATGGTTCATTCGTAGGCATGCTAGAATTGGCTGACTGCTCCTAATCATTAGGAGTATTTATATATGCATCTCAGACTCTTTAGAAGGGAGAAATTGAAAAAGAATTTAAAACAAAATGAAGAACCATGCATTTCACCAAAAGCTTTCTCTTGCCTTCTATTTAGAGATTTACTGAATATTCCAGCTTCTTCTATGCAAATATGCCTCCTCCATTTTCCATTAGCAGAAACAGTCACTGTCAGAATTAAGCTAACAACAAAAAAGCAATCCCTACAACCTTTCTGAATTGTCAACAATCAAATTTTAAGACATACAAAAAAAAAATGTTCTGAGAACTCAGGTGAAACTTTCAAAGTAAAAGGCACTTCATAAGAAACCCCAAAGTGCCCTCTTTTGGCAGGTGGCACTAAGTGCTAGTTCATCTGTAACGTGTGCTAAATGCACTCCATTCACTTTCTGATTTGACACGTTATCTATTTCAAATTGTCTTACTCTCGTTTGCCTTGCAGATAAACTAATCCGCAAATACACATAACTCAAAAGTGTTGAAGGGAGTCACTGTGACATGCAAAACTGGTATCATAAAAGCGTAAACCCTACAGAGCAGGGACATGCATCTGTTAACATGCCCTTTTGGAATAAGAAACATTGAAAAGATCTTATTTTAAAGCAAGCATAATTAAACAGTTAGTATTCAGAAAGTAGCATTTTTTTCCCCCAAAACAAATGCACTTCAAGTTTTTATTACTTTCATAGTATCAGCATCACATTATTGTTATTAACATTAACATCATTAATTTGCATCAAGATTTCTATGCTACTTACTGGTTATTATTAACATTCCTTTTTATAGCTTCACTTTAGGAAACAAAATCCTTTTGGCTTGAGTTAACTAAGCATCAAAAGGCAACAGATGAAAATTTTATCCAAAAAATAATCCCAAAGCTCTGTTTATTTCTTGGGTTGGTACTGCAGCATAAGACACTCAATCATTGATCAACCCTCCCTAAGTACCTTCATCAGTGTAAGAGTTGTAATATATTTCATTTTGTTTAATTACATATTTTGTTTCTATAGTAACTAGAAAGCATCTAATCCATTTCTATTGCTTCCTAAGCCTTTACACGCCAATTTTCTCCATGATACAGTAGCTAGAGATAATCCTTCTTTAGAGCTCTGTGTACTATCTGTTCTTTCTAAATATCCCTTAATTAGTATGCATTAGGATTAAAACCAATTGCAGGAGTGCTACAACTAAAGGAAACAGAGCACAAAAAGAAAAAAAATACAGCAACAAGCCAAACAAACTGGATCTAGACAGAAAACTAGCAATCTACCAATGAGGAATTTGGGCATAAGCCTACTGCCACCTGCAGGCACTCAGCACAACGTGTCTCTGCAGCACAGGAGCAGGGTACCCCCAGATTCCAAGTCACAGGGAGAAGGCAAGTTCAACACTCCCGTTGGTGCCAGCTGTTTCTGACTCCTTTTGCTCATAGGAATAAGGGCCTGGAGCATCTCCCTTATGACAAAAGGCTGAGTAACCTGGGGAGAAGACTGAGGCAGGAACTGATTAATTTTCATAAACATCTAAAGTGAGAGGCAAATGAATGAGGCCACACTCTGCTTGGTGGTTTATAGTAGTAGGACAAAGAGTAATGGCCTAAAACTTGAACATAGAAAGCTCCATACAAATATGTGGAAGAACTTTATGGAAAGGGTGATAGAGCACTAGAATAGCTTGCCAAAGAAGCTGTGGAATCTTCTTCCATATTGATTTTCAAGACCTGCCTATATGCCTGACTGTACAACCTGCTCTAGGGAACCTGCTTTAGCAGGGGTTTGGACTCTATGATAATCCCTTAAGGCCCCTTCCAAACTGTGATACCTGATGCCCTCCGTCCAAGTAAGTCAAGCAGCTTTTTTTCCCTTCGCATTGCCCTAGTCCAGTGTGCTTCTTTTCATCACTAACTAGGGCTACATTACTCATTTCACCATTTTTTGAAATATGGATGTTTGATATAGACTTCAGTTGGTCCATTTACCCTCCAATCTTTATTCTACAGTCAGAATTTCCTCCTTCCAACATTTTCTTCAGCCCACACCTAACTTTGGGTCCCCTATCAGCTAGTGAAACTCTCTGCTTACCTCCAGCATTCCAGATCACTTTTCTCACACCTGAGAAAGTCAAACTTCTAGGAACACGGTCTTAATAAGCCAGCACACTGAAGCAGCAGTTCAGCACATCACCTTCTGGAAGCACCCACCTGGAACAGTAAACACTGAAAAAATCTTAAACATTGATTGAGGATCACCTCTGTTTCACTGAGACTAGGTTATCTGTACATCAACAATAACAGCATACACAATGCAAGGAAAGTAAGGTTGGCATTTTCAGGAACTAGGGAACACATGGTGTGCTTTTGATTAAATCATAGGCTGCAAACTCCATGCTGATTTACTAAGGATGCACTATGTGGCTGAGCTACATGTATTCCACTGCTGGATTCCCAACAGCACTACCAGTATGCACGCATCACCCAGAGCACCCGGCTGCAAGCCCCCTGAGGTACCTTACATACCAGAGGCCTGTTACTGCCTACTTGTCCTAGCTCCGATAGTAGATGGCCTTGTTTATGAACAATTTCCTTCAGAAGGATCAAGTACCCCTCTACCATAGAGCTCGCTAAATTGCCTGTTAAAGGGTGCTTTGATAGAGCTGTGACATGCAGAACTTGTGTAAAGAACTAACGCCAATTAGAACTGTGACAAACAAACAACCTCCCACACAAAGCAAAACACAGTAAATACCCACAGATCTTCCACAGGAAACGAAAAACAAACGAAGAACAAGAGTAACCTTTTAGAGAAAGGCTACATAGATCTTGAGACAGAGTGAAAATTGCAGTACATCATCCCATGCCACTTGGTGGGGTTGGTGAGCTGGCTATGCAGGCCTCGGCTTCCAAATCTTAAGATATTCCACAGAATATAAATAAAAGAACCGATTTTCATAGCTTTGAAACAAACACTGTGAGACAAAATGCCAACATTCACATGTATTTGGAAAGTTGAAGAGCTTGCTGTTACAAGGTACCTCATCTAAATTCCACAATACTTACAGACTGAATGTTTTTGGATTGCATCAAATGCTTTTCAACTAAATACACCCAAAGTTTTGTTATGGGAAATAAGAACAGCTCATCTTGCTTTGCAGAAATAGCATCTCCCCTGAAGTATAACAAAGTTATTTTTGTGCCTATTACTCTTATTTGTTTTCCTTTCACACAGTGTGTAGGTCAAGAAATTAAAAGGTATGTCCAACATCTTTTTCCTTTCAGTGCTTCGTTGAATGTAATTGTATTTGCAGGTTAAAGTAATGCTACTGAAACTTAAAAGCTTTCCTGCAGCAATGCAAAAGGCAGATGAACAAGATGCTAACAACATCTGTAAAATCTTCTCAAGATGCTTCTTACAATTTATGACATTAGGCAAACCATTAACTGTCAAAACATTACGAAGATAACTTTACTTGTAACAAATGCAGCTCATATAGGAATAAAACAACTGCAAAATATTTTAAAGAAAAAAATATTAAGGACAAAACCATTGTAAGAAACTCATTCCTTCCCCATCACATGCACATGTAATTACATGTAAAAAAAAAAGGAAAGTCATAGCTCACTTTCTTGAAATTCTAGCAACAAAACAGATCAATCTCAGTTGGTTGACCACTATGACATAATGCTATGTTTATTAACTGCCAAGTTTATATGAGCAGTCTATTCTGAACTGACAAACCACACTCACCAGGTGTCAATCCAAACTGCACAGCTCTCCAGAGCAAAGCTTTGCACCCAAAGAGATCAGATTAGAAACAACTTTAGAAACAACCGATTGCAACCAGTGTGGTACAAAATACAGGGAGAAAAGGGGTGAGTCACTGATCAACTTAAGAGCCTCAGCACACCCTAAGAATAATTTCAAGCCATTCAGAAGCCAAGCTATTTTTAACAGTGCTTAAAAATTGATTTATAAACAGTGCAGACCAGTGCTTTCTTAACATACTAAAGTGTCAGATGAAAGAAAAAAAGTGTACACCCTCTCAATATTCAAGAGAAAGAAAACGCAAATCAATGACCTTTAAGAAAATGCTTTCTGCAAACTTAAGTATACTTCACTTACAGATTTATTATATCAGAAACACCAACAAGATTAGAAAACATAAGCACAACAACATTCAGGATGTTCACTAACACCAATCATTTATTTATATACTAAGTTAAAAAATACTAATATCTTATTACAAAAAAATTATCAAACAACTGTATACATACAGTTCATCTTGTTAAAAGCCAGTCAAGTGATACTTTATATACATTATTCATGTCATACGCTTGTAGAAAAGCATCCCTCAGCAGAGACTGATTTGGCATTTGCAAAGTAGTTACCATTCTGCACTAGAAGAGACAGTTAATATAGGAATAAACCATTTATATGTTACAATAAAAATACTTATTTGCTGTGATCCTTTAAACCAAATGGATGCTCTTACTCCACAGACAGTTGTCCTAAGTGGAGATTAAAGTGCACAAAACCAACACATTAAAAATTCCTCAACAATCCCATCTAACAGTCTAGATGCTTCAAGCACATCACAGTAACATTAAGGATTAAGGATATTTCTCAGTGGCTTAAATAGTAAGATTTAAGAAAAATTCAGCTTTCTAAGTCACATAAAATAATTCTGGTATACAATAAGATGAAATGGGTTACAGAAATTTTGAAAATGTTTGGTAACAAAGTCAGTGCCAGTTTGCCCAGTTATATCATTTCTGGGGAAATATTTCCCTTTTGGAAAAAAGAAAGCTCATAGTATCCCACACAACTATGGATCAAATAAGTAGAGCATGCAACAATATTTACATAATCATCCCAGCAGCAGCCGCTCTTCATGGGCTGCCTATAACACATGTCGAAGTAACACTACCTACTTTACACAAACACTGATGATAATCTTGGAAAGAAGAAAAAAATTACCAATAAAATGTTTACTGTAGAGCTGTAAGTTAGAAAAGTGCTCCTGAAAAATTGTAACTCAAAATGTTTGTAATGAGACAAACCCAACAATATAGTAAACGTACAAATATAACACGGTCAGAACTAGCAGAGCTGTTGAGGGCAATAATTTTAATAAATTGATCCACTGTGGATAAAAGAATGCTTACGCACGTTAGTCTTTTCAAAAGCAACAGATGAACAAGCTAAATTTACATCCACAAGAGAAGCATGATGTTCACTGAAAACAAAGTGAGTTGCTAGTAATTGGGGTATCGTTTTAATCAAACAAACTGGTCACCAATGAAAAAAGAATTTTTTATTTTTTCCATTTTAAAAGATTAACCTTTCATGAGATGTTCAGAGCCATTACATTTGAAGAGCACACTTCATACTGTAAGCACTGAACCCAATTTAGAGTTAAAATGTCTGCCAGCACAGCTTTAACATCCTCAGGTTTCTGAAGGCCATCCGCATGAAGTTTACATACAGCACTACAAATACACATCAGCTATTGCTGTAAATTTGTAAGGAATATAAAACACTATTAAATACTTTCATCCCATGGCACATCAAGCATGGCAAGACCACTTGCTTCCTATCTGTTTAGCAACAGTCAGTTGTGGTTATGCTTTATTGAATATTTTCCTTTCTGTAGCTGAGAAATATATAGCTTGGACTTGCTTCCATCCGGTCTTTTGAACCAAACTTCATCATGGTTAATTGTTGTAATTATGGCACTACAGAAAAGAAGGAAAGGAGGGTCAGGGAAAGAAAAACAGGAAGCTTTTGGAAAAGTTAGAGTAATTAACCTCAAAAACCACAGCTGAAAATATGTAGCAGGTACAAATACTACACTCAGAAGGTACCAGCTCCACTGTTAGGACAGCTTAGACAATATTTCTTCATAACTACGTATCTCTCTCGTAAAGATTTTTCAAATTGCCAGCCAGCTATTTTTATTCCTCTTAAGAAAAAATTGTCACAACATCTACAAATACTTTAATTGTTACAAAGGACAGTCACTTGTAGTTATCAACAACTGACTACCCACAGTATGCTAGAAAGCATACCCAGAAAGTGTTTAAATACAAAAATCCAAGGTGTACAGCAAAACCAAAGCTTAAATAAATAAATATAAAGAAGAAAGTATTCAACTGTTAACCCCAACACCAGATCATGAAAAATAAAGCTAAAACCTGATTGATTTAATTTAACCAAATCATTCTTACACGATCTTTGCTTTTATACTCTTTGTGGCAAACTTGAATGCAAATACTGAAAAAAAACCCTAAAATTATGTTTCTTCCAAGTAGAAGAACAAAAAAGAAAAGGACAAAAGACCATTTATTTATTTTTTTGCAATGCAGATAGTTAAGTACTTGCACAGGATGCCCAGAGAGGTTGTGGATGACCAATTCCTGAAGGTATTCAAGTCCAGGCTGGATAGGGCCATGGATAACCCAGTCTATTACCTAGCAACTCTGTCACAGCAGAGGGTTTTGAACTAGGTTATTTCAAGATCTCTTCCAATCCAAGCTATTCTATGATTCTTTAAATTCTGAAAAAAACAGCTCAGCTCTACCAGCAAGAAGTACTTTTCCATCATTAACTATTTTACAGCTGGCTAGCAGGTCAAAGCCTCAAAGCAACAAACACAATCCAAAGAAAGAAACACAGACTGTCCAGAAATTAAGAGCTTCAATCCTTAAATGAAATCCCATCCTAAAAAACTCTGCATTACCATCAGTGAAATTTATCCTTTACTAAGTTGAATTTATCTCCAATAAAGCCTCATTCTTCAAAGCCATCACTTTGCCTTTTGCTTAACAGGATAATACAGAGATGTATAAAATGAATACTATTTACCTTGTAGGACATTCATCTTTCTTATCAATGTATATTGTCTGTCCACGTCCATACCACTCTCCATCATAGTACAGTCTTCCTTCTTCAGATCTAGCACTATGTAGATGTTTCTCTAATTTGACAGGTGCTAAAATGATCAAATTTAATGTCAGTTGGCCTAAGTCAGTAAGATTTAGAAAAAACATTCAGTAATTTATACACAGTATATGTAGTTTTTCCATCGTCAGAGGTAGCCTCTCTATAGATAACTAACTCCAAAAGCAAGAAAATTAGAAGCAAGCTATTTATCTCCAGTCAGATAAGTTACATTTCCATTTTTAAAGAAGTCCTCTTTCATACAACCTTCCTATCTATGACATGAATTTTCACAATTAGAATAACACCACAGACACAGAACATGAAATCTCTTCATCAATGCATTACCTCAGAATGCAAGCAGTAATTCATCACTGAAGAAACCAATCACTTACTTGCCTTCTCTCCCTTTTCTTCATTACTCATTACCTCCAAGCATTTGGTTTTACCTAGCATTAACGTGCTTCTTACCTCAGACCATGTTATTTACCACATCTTTTCCATACCTCTGTTTTTTTCATAGCTGCAGCACAGTGAACACAAGGTGCATTTAGAAAGCTCCCCTAAGGTTCAGATGATGTCAGTTTCCAGCCTTACTTTTTGTAAATATTTGCAAAATATACCAGTATTCACTAGTACAGCTCAGTCTTCAAGTCTGCATTTTTTTTAAATGATACCTTTCACAATTCACAAAATGATGACAATCACCAATCAAGCTGCAAGTGTCAGCAGCTCAGAGCAGAGACAGACAAAATCCACATCTGCCAGTTAGTTCATCCCACTCTGCATTCAGTATATCACAGTTAAACATAGCCAGCTTCAGCATAGCTTGCATTGTTGTATATTGTAAGTTCTGTCTTGTGAAGTTAAACTATGTTAACTTACGTTCGGGCTTTACTCTGTGTGGCCCCAGCGTAGCCATTGCCTTGAAACAAGAGAAAATGAAGACAGCCAGCTCAAATTGTGTTGCACAGCACAGCTCAAGACATTTGTTTCTACGTGCAGCATTAATGTTACGTGATACTGATACTATGAAATGAATACAAAACTTGAGTACTTTTTTGGGGGAAAAACAAATATGTTACTTCATGAATACGAACTGTTTAATTACACTTGCTTTAAACTACTTAGGGATGGGAGGAAAAATGACCTTCTCTAATGAGTTTTGATTTTACATAACTCAAATTTCCTAAATAAAATCCTCAAACTGGCCATGATGCAATTCTATTAAAAAAGATAAAAAAATGACACTAATTCTGATTCTGAAAAACAAAGTGCTATCTGAACAACTCACTCTCTGGATACTCAGCTATACCCACCAAGCAGACAAGTCACGTGAGTGAAAATTTCTGAATCATATGTAGTAGCAAGACAGATTTTTAAAAACTTTTTTAACCTAAGATTTTGGGTTTTCATTCAAATGATTCCCAAAAAAGGCAAGATCACCTGCAGATTCTGGTTCTGTTGATGTCTGGTTTTAAATCATGTTACGCTAGAACAACAACTAAGTGAAAGCTATTTTTAATCTATGCCTCTGATAAGGCAGGAAAACAGACAGATTTTCACACAGGCACCACAAGACAGATGGAAATAGAATCAACACCATTTCCCAGAAAGCTTCTGAATTCATATAAAGTAGTTTCCTAATTCACAAGTTGTAAAGCACTGATTTTTGCTAGAATACAAGGAAAAAATTTCCAACTGCAGGTGCAAGGCAAGAATAGCATTTGATTACATCAATTTACACTAACAGTATGGCAAAGATCTGATAAGAAACTGTATCCAACATCTGGATTTATTTTTTCTTCATATATATACTAATTAGTCAAACTAATTTATCTTATCATGAACCCTAATCCTCTTACAATATGGGAAAAACACAGCATTATACTTTAAGCCAAAAGAAACAATGAAACGTAGTGAGAGGCTGAAGAACAGGCACTGTCATAAAATGATTAAATTTACTACCAGAAAACAAAAGATACGGAATACATATATTCAGAAATCTTTACTTAAACCAAAACTCTATCAAACTACCCTATCATAGTATTACAGACTTCAGTAGAAACAATGAGATACAGGCTTCAAGTTCACTCCACCACAGAAATGATAGATGACACATACTAAGAGAGAACTTCTGCCATCTCCTTTTCAGACTCCTTTGCATGATTTGGGTAGAGTCAGGAACTGCATAGCTTGAACTGGAATCATTTGCAGACCACTGAATAAATACAAATCTGTTTTAAGTCTTGATGCAAGTAGGAATACACTTACATATTTCTAGGACGGAAAAGGAACAAGAACCCAAAGAAACCCAAAGCTACTGACATCTGTGCCTTCATCTTACCTTCCTTATTGTCGTCCAGTCTTCAAGTATATCAAGATCTTGTAACATATAAACTATATAAGGGCGTGAAAAAGTTAGGGAAAACTTTTAAACAGTGGTAACATATTTTAGAGACTGTAGAAATATATAGCTTCATTTTGTCAGTCCTCTCACAGAAAAAACACCTGAAAGAAGTTGAAACTCAGTAAAAATGAATGCATCTGAATTAGGCAACCTAGAAGTATGCTTTTAAAGTTATTAAAAAGGGTAAGTAATAGCATGTAAATATTCATACAATTGGAATTCAACAAAAAATAAGTAACAATTGTCATACAACATTACCCTCCCTACAGACTCCAAAAATTACTATTTGCAGTGTTACAAATTACAGTTAAAACTTCCAGCAATTTCAACATGCCACTAAGGAAAGTATTCACACTCAATCTCTTATAAAGCCATCACTTTTATGGTATTCTACTTGCTATTTGAAGCTTCCAAGAATCCTTTGCCATTTTCATAATTGTTCTAATTTTCTCTAAATAAGGGAGAATTCTAAATCAAACGCACTGTAGAATTCCTAGGTACTTCCTTTACACAGATCTCTACAAAGTGGTAAGTTCACAGCTACCTTAAAATCATAGGCAGTAACAGTGTGGATTAGGGACAGGAGGGTCATGGTATACTCCATTTGCAAATGCAGTTCCTTCTTTCTTAGGATACAATCATCTTTCTTCAAAGTGCATTCAGAAATATACATTCAGAAATATAAGCTGCACTGTATGCCCATCTACAGCTATAAAGAAGATACTGATACCAAAATCTTAAATACAGTACCCATTCTACAGGAACCTCAGGCTTAAAGAAAGCCTACAAAAATTAAAAATTTCAATAATTGAGACAGTTAATCAAAGAATGTCCTAATGACTTGGAATTCGGTAAGAAGTCATAAATGGAAGTGAAGGTGTCCCAGTAAGAGAAGCTAATCCATACAGGAGCAGTGACACAAGTCAAGTTGCACTTCGCAGATACAGCTTTTTCTGCTTTCATTTTGTAGCTAGCTGTTCATCAGGCTGAACATCCATAACACTGCGAGCCAACACTTTACCTCATATTTTCTCTTCCATCCAATCAATCCTACTAGTAAAACCAGAAAATGGCTGCAGTAATGACAAGTTATTGATTATTCATTCATGTCCAAAGAGCACTTAATTTCAGAGCTAACACCTTTCTATGTCTCCATCTGAGAAAATACACTTTTTCCTAAACTTCTTACATCTAAGCCCTTTTGTCCTAAGTCTCCTATACTCCTTCCTCTCCACAAAAACAGGACTGAGAATGGTTCAAGATACATTATTATGCGCAGTACATTCCTTAATATACACAAGGCCCAGTTCAGAAGCTCAAGTACCTACACCAAATATCCAAAAGATGAGTAAAATAGCATTTTTTTAAATATATATGTATTTATAAACAGTCTGACAGTAGCTAGTAGATATTACTAGCTGCTACTAGAATTAGAGATACCTAATTTTAATTGTCAAAATGGATTGACACGTAATATGACTAGCTATAAAACAGTGAATACTATCAGAATGATCAATGATTTCAATGGAAGGATATCTGATACAACAACAGGCTTTTTTTTATCTGGACTAAATGGATCCTTCCTTTTTTTCCTTGATTGTAGCTCATCATTCCATAATTCTGAAAAAAACAATAGAAATGAATGAATCAGTTGTTCTTACAGTAAAAAAAATTACTTTGATTTTTTCTTTCTGGACAATCAGGTAAGATGCTGCTTCTGAACAGAACAAAAGCATCACAAGATCATGTAGTCATATATGAATATTCTCAAAACACACATCAGATGTTGATAACTACTGGACCAAAATTTGTTTTAATCTTAAATTCAAACCCATCCTGCAAACCTTACACTGTTGTTCAAAATAGAATTCTACTGCATAACTTGAAACTCACCAGAAGTACTACAGCTCTCTGAATTTTTATTAATTTTTAAAAATTTACATTTCCACTCACCTGAGGTAATGTCAATGCTATGTCTGTCTTCTTCAAGTCTCCTAATCTTTTCTTCTAGTTCACTTTGTACAGTATCATACAACAGAAGCTTTTCACTCTAAAGTGACAAAAAAATGAGGCATGACTAAGATCTATCATCTAAATGCGCGTGACAATAATTTAAAGGCTCAGCAGAAGGAAAGAACAGATCTGAGGTGAACACTTTCCAGAATTGTAAAGCATACAATATATCCCTGTACTCATTTCCTCATCATAAGATCCTAGTTCCTCAAAGATGGCACATTCACTTGGCATCAGCATATATAAAGTTATCAAGTATCAGTACCAAGAATAACCAAGTACATAAAGCATACTGCCAGATTTCCAGAATAGCTCCTGATATTTTAACACAAATTCCTTTTGGACAGCAAAATTTATTCACAGTGAAAAACTGTAAAGCATTAAGTTCTGCTCCAACTTTCTTAAAGGTTGATGTTTTCACTGAGAGTCTTTTATTAGGCCTCCAGTGCTAATGAGATTGTAGTAATTCATAGAGAGTTATTATATATTGTATAGTAGTAGGTAATTACTTTTTTCCACATAACTGATATACCTACCCAAAGTAGAAAGAATCTACTGTGCACACAATAATCTGGACAGTTGCAAAAGCAAAACTGTACCTTAAAACTGTAAGAAACATTCTTTAAATTGCTTTAGAAAAGTCAGTCTTTCAAATGGGTGAACTAGCTATCTCTGATTCATGCAGATTAACAAAATGCATTCAGTATCCATATATAAAAAGTGATAATGCACTAAAATAAAAATACATCTGATGCAAGATTTCTACTGGTATTTTGTAGTTTAACCTGTTTTCCATCTCCAAGTACTTCAGAAAAAGAAAAAACTTTTTGTACAACTGCTCTCAATTATAAAACTCCCTATATTGGGCAGATTTGAAAGTTATACAATATATATAGAATAGTTATCCTCTTAAAGGCAATTTCTAAACACACTTAACCCTCTAAAACTTCAATTGAAAGAAAGGAATTAAGCAGAGTACCACTTGCACGCATCCTAAAACACAAGTAGGAAGATAGCTGAAATTTTTAAGCTCATGTTCACGGACCAAAACCTCTAGCAATTTAAGGAAACGGAGACTTAGAATTATTAACTGAAAAACAAAAAACAACAACAAGCAAACAGCTTAAGTTGCACATGTCACTGCATCTACTTACTTGCAACCATGTCACTCCCAGAGGTTGCATAGTCCTATAGCCAATTCAGCAGATACCTGTATCTCAACTGCTTCTGACCGCAGCACAGCATACTAACTGAACACCGGTGATGTGAGTTTCTAACCACACACTGATGCAACAATCACTGAAATAAACAAGCTCAGAAGAAAACAAATACTCCTACTCCAACAGATGCCTGTGTGGTTAACAGCCCCTTCAAGTTACAAAGTACTTGTGCTCCACAGATCCTCTTTTCATATATTTCTCAAGTCATTACTACTAAATAAAAAAATAATCCTCAAAAGAACTGAAAAGGCAAAAGCCTTCTTATATATACCTGAAACATCAAACGAGTGCTATCTGTTCTGAGACCAATTTAAAATTTCCTTTTTCAAAAGACATTCGTGTTTAGACACCTGTTTTGCTGCAAGTCTTGGTAACAAATAATGTGTGAGAAGTTGTCACTGGCAACAGAGGCATTCTTGCTGAAAAGCTGTAACAATGATTCTATAAGCAGCATTACTGAGTTTGAAGAGCTTTTCCCCATGGACCCTTACTGGATGGTGCATGCTTGAATTCTGAACATTTCACTGTAAAAGAATAGCAGCAAAGCAAGCAACAAGGACAACCTTAAAGACATAATACACAGCCAAAGAAAGTAATTCAATTGTGGGTAAGAAACCCTGCTAGTCTTAAAGCATTCAAATCTCAGGACTCTCAAGTATTCACAGGAATGAAGAGAGTCAGTAATAATGTCTGTCTTATGTTACACCTTGTTCTTCTCCAAAGCAACAAGAAAATTGAATTTTTAAATAGTTATGTGTGTACACAATTTATTGGCAGAATAAGAACCAGGAACTTCAAGAATACAGTCAACCCCTAGAAGAACACACATTTAACACACATTTAAGCCACTATAACAAGGAGGTGAGGAGGACTATGATACACACATTAGGATCTAAGCAGCTATGCCACAGAATCAGACAGATGTGCACTTGAGTATTTGTACTACAATACCACTATTTAGATGCATTAATGGAAATGTTTATGTTCAAGTAAAGAAATATATTTCTCCTGTAACTGCTTTTGAAATGGCAACCCTATCACTAGCCGACCAAGATATCTTAAAAACTGAATAAGACTATTATCATCACAAAAATGTAAAGTGCTGTTTGCTAAAATTATGGTAGAGATCTTAGTTACTGTTCTTGGTAATCTTTTTACCAAAATAATTTTTACTTACCTTATTATACCAAATAAGATAATTACATCTATATGCAAATCTAATCTACTATAAATCTAATTTTGAAATGCTTTGAGCAAGCTTTTATGTGGATTTTTAACAACACAAAAAAACCCATTAAATCAGCAAGTAACAGCAATAGTAAATGACACACTGAACTTGGGAAGCATGATACACAGTAAAGGAAAATAATCAATACAGAATAGCTGTCACAACCTCACAGTGCTGTCGAGATGCTTGAATTTCACATTCATACTTGTTCTTCACAGATTCCAGACAAAGCTCCCTATAGATACCTGTCATCAAACAAATAACAACATTACTTTTTTTAGTGAATACCCGATTTCAAAATTCTCTTTTAAGATTGCCTACAAATCTCAAAATATGTAGAAAACATGAAAGATATATTGTTAGACAACCAATTCCTTTAATCCCTTAAATCTAAATACCCAAAGAAAAATAAATGCTATTTTCACTTTTTGCCCTATCAGTCAACAGTTACCCCAGTTACCATGCTAACCTTACAAAACAAGTCTATTTCATATTTCATACCACATTACCCTGGATACGCTTACTTTTCAAATACATAAGCATTCATCTGTTCTGTTTTCTAATTAGTATTTTAAACAATACTTTAGGGGGTTTAAATAGCTAGAAAACAGAATGAACTTTTACAAATTAGTGCGTGGAATAAGGCTTGCTTTACTCAGCATGACACTAATAAATCACATCACTTAACAAGACCCTGCTCAACTCAAAGAAATAGACTTCTTGTGATATAAGAATGCCTCTGAGTATTAGATCTACTTCTTGCACCTATCAATTTATAGTCACTGCTTATTTGCAGTTCTTAAGGGTTACTTGCTGGAGCTCTAGTTCTGCTACTCTCCACTTATGTAAAGGCTATGAAACAGTAAGAGCAAATAGAACCTTCTGCAGTTTCTGAAGTCCTCTGAAATAACTTCTTAAACCTCAGTAAGTTAAAAATAAAATAAAAAAAATACATCTGATTTCTAGTCTTTAAGAAACTCAGTGTTTTTCCCAAGCTCTTTCTACATTGGAACACAGATCTTCACTGCTGTTGAAGACCTGAATCAGGAGAATCCTTAATATTCTGCCTATCCACACCTACCTACATAAAAGCACTGACAGAAAGTCACATTTAAAACTAACAAGCAACAGCCTGGATTCAGGATGCTTTGATGTCAAACCTCCTAGGAAGTTCAGCTTGAAATCTTCATCTTTTGTGACTGGCAAGAGTTCTACTCAGATTAACCAAGTAAATTTTGGGTATGGATCATAAAACCCAGAAATTCCAGACACCAGCTAAGGGAATGCACTATGGAGATGAAGACAGGAGAGAAAAATGCCACAGATCGAAAGATTTCAAATTCTCTTCATAGTCTGCAGTCAAAAGTAACAATGAAGCATCAAACTTTACTGTTTAATTTAGAAACGCTGTGCTCACTTACACAAAGACAGATATTCAATGAAACATAAATAGACCATATTTTCAGCATGAAGCTATCAGACAAAGAAGAGGGAAGCAACCTACTCAATTCGATTTGAAAAATATTTTAAGTTTAAAACCATGTGACAATGTTTCTAACTTTAAAACACACCAATAGCATTTTTAAAGTAAAAATAATAATAACTGATTGATGTTAAAATGCATAGCAACTTATTGTTGAAACAGAAATATTCATTTTATGTGCCTACCTGCCACCTTGGTTCTGATTTGCATATTCTCTTGCAATGCTGCCAATGGTTCTAAATATTCAGGTGCTTTTCCAGCTATGACCTCTTGTAGCTTTGCATCCACTTGGCTTAATCTTTCTTTGTATAGTCTGAAAACAATAAACGTAAAAAAATGTGTATATTTAAAGTAAATACAAAGTAGAAGAAACTTTTAGAAAACCTAATTTGCCTCTCTTTTTTAATTTATGGTACACCTTCTGAAGTAAATTTAAGATTTGTTACCATTTAAATCTTCCATGCTTTCATTACTGAAGGGAGAGAAAGATATTTTATAGATAGAAACCTTGCATTTATTTTCTTGTCCACATCTCTGCTCCCACAGTACCACAAACCAAGGAAAAAAGATAGGCAGCTTCTTACTGAAGCAACCCTCACTCCATCTCTTGTGAAAATCCATATATCAAAAACTATCAAAAAAGCCACATCTACTTTTGAGTACACACGGCTATGCCTTTTCCCTTTCTCTTACTAGGTCTTCACTCTGAGTGATGCAGGTATTAGGGTAAACTAACAACAGACCTAATGCTAGTTTCATTTTCAGAATTGGTACCTGGTTTGCAGCAACCACAAGAACTTCTTATTAGCACCAGCTATAAAAACAGCTACAATATCTTACAAAAACCCCTCATTCCTAGTTTAGCAGACACAAATGTAGGGTGAACACCCTGAATGATAGTACCCAAACAACATAACGAAGATGAACAGTATATTTTCAGATGGATTATCCACATTGTATAAAGACACCCAATGAATTAGGAAGGGCTCACCTATCATCAAAGTTCAAGGCTCACCTAGAACTCCACACAAGAGGATCTCCAATAAGAGATCCTTCCTCAGTGGTGGTCAGTCCTTAAATGGGGTCTAGGAGAGGTGGAGCCAGACCCCACCTCTTCCAGTCACACAGAAGTGCCTTCACCTGTGCTCCTGTGGCTGACTCAGTGCTCGCCTCAGGTGATCAATCAGTGGTTCAGGCCATGATTCAACAGTTCTCATGCAACAGTTAACAACTTGGGTCTGTTTATAAAAGTCATACATATAAAAGGAGGAGAAGGACCCCGATATACCAGTTGCACACAATATTCTCACAGAAAAGGCCCTCAAAATACTTACTGATCTTTGAGATCTGTAAATTGCTTTTCAAGATTGGACATTTCATCTAAACACTCCATTCTTCTCCTTTCACAGTCTTCATCGTCCATTTCTAAGAATAAGAAAAAGTAACTTTTGAACAATGTAACCAAGTAAACTGCATAGCTTGCTTCAAAAACTTGAAGCAAGTCTGAATTTAATCAATAAACAGATCAACCACCATAGTACTACGTTATAGCAGGCCACAAAAAAAACACTTGTCACATAAAATGTAAAGTAAGAAACATAAATTTAATTGTAGAAGCCCCACTAAGTGCTATTTTCCTTCCCCAAACCAGAAAACAACATGACTGTAAGATTTCAAGAGGTTAAATCTCATAAATGACAATGCTAAGTGCAAAACAGAACAATTAATAGTTGTATAGCACATCAGATGAGAGGCAGCATTACTCATGAAAAAAAAAAAAAAAAAAAAGGCAGCATTCAAGCATGCCTTCCTGTTGTTTTGCTAAAGACTATAGGTGAGAGGAGTAACTTCATATAACCTCCCTGACTGACAGGAACCTTTTAACTCTGATCTGCCACTGAGACCTCTTGATGTACAAAGTCTGTTCCACGTTCCTTTTTACTGAAATCATAACCTTTTACTGAAATAGACACAAGCTTTTAAGTTTGAAAACCACACTAGCCCCTTCTGCCTCCATATGAAAACCAACAGGCAACAGAGAAGTATATCCAAATGAAAGTCTTACTGCAGTCCCTTGTACCACAGTCAGTAGAAGCAGAAAACTTTGATGAAGTTTTTGAACATGACCTAGCCTGAAGAGAGAAAATTTAAAGCTAACATCTCTAATAAATGCTTAGCGCACAGAAGAGTATGAGAGGAAAGTAACAGGCTGTTAGAAGGCACTATTTTAAACTACTGTTCTCGAAAATAACACAGATCTTAAAATCCAGAATAAGATTGAACATCAGATTGAAGAGCAAAGTTTTAGTTGGCAGTTCAATGTACTACCTGAGCCAAAATGACTGGGCAACTTTTGTCTCCATCAGATTTAAGGAATGTGGCAGTTACATTACTTTGAGAGTTGTCTGAAGATTTTACGTTCCATAAAAATAAAGATGTTCTCAAGTTTACAGTATCTGCCCCATGAAACAAGGCAGGACCAAGCAAACACTGGGATCCAGATCACTCCCCACTTCCTTTTTAAGCTCAAGTACACATTTCAGATGTTTCCAGGTATTGTTTTGGTTCTAAGCATGTTTCAGCATGCCATTCATTCAGAAGTTTTCCCTTATATAAACGTGGATATTATTTTATTTTTAAGGGCTACAAGTCTAAAACAAACAAAATTAAAACAGCAGCCTTTTCTGAGGATCCGTCCAACTCCCCAGCACTGGAGGGAAAGAGAATTGCATCTTGTGTTTTTATCTTCTGTTGCAAGAAAACAAGAACACATTGGCAAGAGGGGACAGCAGACACTCCTGTACTTAATGAAATACAACAGAGCTCTTTCAAATCTCTCCTCAGCTACCTATACACTCAAAACACATTTGACTTCCTGTCTAGAAATCTACATTGTACCTGTAACACTGAATAACAATAGTCTGTTGTTTTTTCCTTATTCTGCCAATTAACCATTTTCAAGTGTTAAGACTCCCAAAATATCTTCAATTCCCCAATCACAGAACTTCTTCCTCCTATCTTTGAAGAACAGTTTAGAGAGTATTCAGTACTGAAGAAGTAAAAGCTTTTCAGATTATATCTCACAGCTCATCTGTTGAAAATTTATATCACTAGAAATGGAAAACAACTCATTATACATAACAATACTTGTTAACAGGCCCATACTGTCTCAGCACTTCAGATTTCACATCAGGTTTCATAGTACAGAGAGCATCTGGGGCACTTTGAATTACAGTAATTCTTCCCCTACTATATTCTAATAATCTAACTCAGCAACCAGGGCAGCTCAATTTAAATAAAAAAAAAAAGTACTTAATGCAAGAGTACCTAAAATAGCTCTTATTAACAAGCTCTGGCCTACATAAGATGCTCTATAAAATGTCCAATTCTCATATTGGGTAGTGAGCATAACTTGTGGCTTTTTTATTCATCCCCAATAAGCTACTCAGTACCTTGGCCAATATTAAAAAACAACAACACAACACTTTACTAAATACGTATCAACAAAAGGAACAGGACAGAAACAGTGCCAGCTCTCAAGGGCACATTAATGGTGCTTCTGACTGTACCTTCCATTTTCTCACGCACCAACTGGAATGGATAAAAAAAACAAAAAAAAAGTTGAGTGCAAGAAAAGCAAATAATAAATTTAACAAGAAAGAACTTGAAGGGATTTTTTTTCCCAATAATTTTAATTACTCCTTATTTCTTGGAGTGCTTATCATCTTGTGTCTGTAGAAGCAAAATGCTAGTTCTTGTGAGCCCATACCTGGATGGGCTCCATGGTTTACAGACTGAAAATATCACGTGAGTAGTATTACATTAGATGAGAGAAGTAAGATGCCCCCTAAGATGAAAGAACTGCCCAGAACTTAAGAATCCTTGCTTCAGGAAACCTCCTGTCTAAACCTGTGCAAGTCATTAGTCTTAAATTCACAAAAACGTGTGTAAAGTTAACAGACATAAATTGGAGATCTTTACACATTCTAACAAAATTGCTATTTGCAATTTCTGTTGCTATGGAGATGCAGTCTACCTAGGTATTAGTTTACATAGCCTCAAGTACCTCTTCATTCACAAACCAAATTCTTCACTGAACCATTCTGCTATTTCCCTTTTTAATGGGCTATTCTTCTGACAAATCAGCATACAAAGGCCCAATATAACTGAAGACAGAGAAAGAAACAAGGACAGGAAAGTATGCTGCACCAGGAAGGGTGGGTAAGGATGAGAAGAAGGATAGCCTGATCCAAGCAGACAATTAACTAGCCTATAGCTGTAAAGTGGGGTTCAGTCAACAATACTTGCCTAAGGACATGACTATACTCCCAGAATGGCAGCACTGCTTTCCTAGCACAGGTATAGCCTTCACTCTACATTCTTTCTGCAGAGCCATCTTAGATGACTCTGTACAATACCTGTGGGCTCCAGCAGTTTTCTATACAAAAACAGAACAGAAAAAGGAAAACTCCATGGAACCACCACAGCAGGGCTTTCCCTGTAATGAAGTTAGTGTGAATACAAAAGATAGAGGATATTAATAGCCAAAATCCTCCAGATCTTCTAATACCAGAAAATAATGAATTAACAATATATTGATGGCTTTAGCACATACAGGTAAACCAATTGCAGGTCAACGTATGTAAAAACGAATTTCAAAGCTGTGTAATCTTAGCAAGGTGGAAGAGGTAGGACTTTCTGAACCACACGAGTCCTGCACTCACATCACAAGTCACTGAGCTGCTACAAGCATGGGCCTGGACTGGTGCAGCAGACTAAATGCAAGGAGCACACTCTAGCTACCAGAAGCTTGCCTCCAGACCACAGCCAGCACTAAGCACAGTTCCTGGTTTCCAAAGAATCATAGAACTGTTTGAGTTGGAAGTGACCTTTAAAGGTCCATTTGGTCCAACACCCCAACAATGAACACATACAGGGTGCTCAGAGCCCCATCCAGCGTGACCTTGACTATCCTCAGGGACAGGGCATCCACATCTTTGGACAACCCGGTCCAGTGCCTCACTAGCCTTAATGTAATTTTTTTCCTCCTATTCAATATGATTCTCCTCTATTTTAGTTTGAAAATATTTCCTCTTGTCCTATTATAACAGTACCTCATAAAGAGCCTGATCCCTCCTTTCCTATGGCTCCCCTTTAGGTACTGAAAAGCCAGTGCATCCAGTGACAAAGGTCCCATGTGGGCCAGGACCTACAGAGCACCAGTGATCCCATTCAGTGCACTCTTTAAAGGATCAGTGGGGTTCCCAATAAGTGACGCTCATCTAATTTAGGCCTTGGAATTATGAGGCCATCTCGATCAAAAATCTTTCTCCTAATAAGAGTGGAAGGTGAGCAGCTGTTAAGTCACCTTTCACATGCTAAATCATCTCCAGCCTGCAGTTCTGAGCAAGTTACGCACAAAAAGAAGAGGCCTTCAGCAGAGTAGGGTTTAACGCTGCGCAGAAGAGGCCAACGATACTGACAGGCCCCACAAGACCCAACCGACACACTCCGTTTCGCCTGCGAAGAAACAGGCGGACATCGCCGTCGCCGCTGGCGGCCCGAAGCCCCAGCGAGGCCCCGCACAGACACCGCGGCACCACGCGTCCCAGCCCGATCGGCTCCAGGACCGGCGGCGGGGCCAAGCTACAGCCGCCGCCGCGCCCCCACCACATCCCCGCCCCCGGCTGGGGCGCAGTGACGGGAGAGTTGCGGGGCGGGGTCGCGGCGGGGGCGAGTACCGGCAGCTCCACGACCGGGGCTGAGGGCCGGTTCCTGCCGTAAGGGGCGGAGAGAACGGCGGAGACCCCGGTACCTGAGCTGTCCCCCTCCTCGGACACGGACGAGCTCTCCGTCTCCTCTTCCTCTGAGCTGCTCCCCTCGTTCTCCCCGTAGTCCACCTCCATCTCATCGTGGTTGTTCTCCTTCTTCTCCCGAGAGTGAACCGGCATCGTGCCCACCGCCGAGCTCCGGGGCGCCCCGGGACAGCCCTAGAACAGCCGTTCCCGCCGCCGCCACTGCAAGCCGCGCCGTGCTGCCCCGCCCCCCCGTGCGACAAACCCCGCCCAACGCCCGCCGTGCCTCCTCATTGGCCGTGCCCTCTCGTTCGCCGAGCCCTCTCATTGGCCGTGCCCTCTCATTGGCCGAGGCCCCCATTGGTCCAGCCCGCAGGCTCAGTGAGCCCGAGCGCTGGGCACGCTGGGAGTTGCTCGTTGGGAGTGAGTAAGATGGTGGGCATTCAGCGTTCAGTTCTCGCATGAAGGACAATGCAGGGGCCGGGAGCGCTTTCCCGGCCTGCAGGGACTGGAGTTTCAGAGAAAGCGTGTGCAACGTGGGTTGCATGTGAGGTTTGAACCGAGGAAAAGAGCAGTAGTGTGGGCTGTATGTCGCTGTGCTTTCCCTGTGGGAATCGAGAGCTCTGTCTGCTTAGCGGGAGCAGCTCTTCGTATCGAGATGCAGATTCAGCTGGGCAGCACGAGGTCTATGTAGCCGCTGAGGGTGACCCCTATCTGCGTTGCCCCCTAGGTGCCGCACCTCATCAGTCCTTAGTGCAGCAGATGTTTCTGCGCATGCTCCGGGCACACGCATGCGCCGTGGTGGGGGTTGCGCGGCCGGGTGTGAGAGCGTCGGGCTTCGCCTCCTTCAGGCTGCTGTTGGTAGGGGGGTTGCTGATGCTCATGGGCTTCAGTTGTTTAGAAACAGCTTTTGGGACCCCGAAAGTGGAGCACGAGCCGGTTTATGTAGTTTAAAAAATACTGAGGCACTTCTCAAACCGGAAGATGTCGTTCATTCGAGCTGACGTTTCCAGGGTGCTTTGGTAGGGATGTCAGTATTTGGGTGGCTGAAAGGAAGCAGGGAACGGTCTCTCTGATGAGAGCGGGAAATGTCCTCTATAAAATTGGATGGATTTCACAAACTTGGTCTGAAATGCCTTATAATGAATCCATGTGGGTTTTGTAGAAAGAAAACAGAAATAAAATAATAGTCAAGATTTAGATTTGTCTAGCAAGATAAAACAATGAAATCAAGTGCTATGGCCTGCGAAGGCCTACTGGAAGCAGCAGCAGAGAATGTAATAACAAAAAATCAGGAAACTTTTGGCCTCCTGACTGTAATTTCCTATTCAAACAGTTTGAACTTGGTCTAAGGGGCTAAAAACAAATTTCAGGAGGAAAACAAGGTTCCCGTGCCACAGTGGAAATGAAAACTGACATTTGGAATTGGGCCTGATTTAAAAAAAAAAAATTAAGGTTGTGATTTTTACGTATTTCTTCTATTATGTTTTTTATGCTTTGAAGCCAAGAGGGTGTTACCCTGCTAAAGTGATACAAACTTTTACTGTCTTGAAGGGAAAAAAAATGTGCCAGCAGCCAGTCAGTCTCTCTGTCCAGGTGGATTGCTGGACAAAGGAAGAGGACAGGCTAATTCCAGGAGCTACACGTTGGCACGGTGCATGGATAATTTGTTTCCAGAATATAAAGTTTATCACCCATACACCTACAATGTGAGAAGTGGCAACACCTATCTCAATCACATGCCTAGAGCCCAGATGTGTGCTAGGAAGAGGGACAAAAGAGATTCTGTTTGCCCTGTGACAGGACTTTCAAAGATGTGTTCTTGCTGTGTGAAGGTGCATTCTAGGAATCCGTCTTCAGGAACTGAAGGACCAGTCTATAGATCAGCCATTTTATCGATATAAGTGAAAGGAAGCATCAGACGCCCGCAAATTGCTGAATTTTTTTTCTGGATTGAGTTCTGCCTATCAGCAGAATAAAACAGCCATTAAGAAGGTGATTCTCATCATCCTCAATAGCTCAGTTCTGCACTTAAAGGAGAATTAGTGATTAAACATCTGGTATGTGGTACTAGTGAACAATCAAAAAAAAAACAACAGTCTGTTAGCAGGGATAGTTGGCAGTAACCTAAGTTTCAAAAATGGCAATTCTCCTAAAAGGTGGCATAGAAAAAATACTGGACAGAAAATGAATAGTTAAAAATGAAACAGTTATCAATCATCTCAACAGATGGTTTGAAATTTCCTTTCTCAATTTGGGAAAGAAAGATAATTTTAGATTAGGAACTCACACACACATAGACAGCATAAGCTTGAAAATGCAGCCATCAGCTAGGACTTAATTTGTCCAATCTTAAGATAGTAGTAAGAGTCTGGCTATTGAATATCACCTGTGAAACACAGAGAAAAGCTGAACCTGGCACAATCATGGTGGCTATTAGACCAAGCATCTTCAGGAAAAGGCTGGGAATCAGACTTGTAATTTTGCATTTAATTTGTTGACTGGAGACACTAACTGCTTTTGAGATTCTAGATTAATACACATTTCCAGTCACTATCTTCCTGATCACCAAACTGATTGCCAGCTCTCATTGTACAGGGGAAATAGAGAATAATCATGCATATTTTGAAATGCATTACAAAACCTCATCAGAGAAGTGGCCTGGTGAATGTAAATTAAAAATGGTTCTATGTGTTAAGAATGTGGAAAAGACTTTTCCGTGCATGACAAGGTCAGCAGTAACTTGCAACCTTCACAATGTGCAAGCTGTGCTGTTGGGGTATGCTCCTCCCTCCACTTACATATTATCTGGGCAATATTCTGGTATATGCTGCAAGTGATCTAAAGTAATCTTAAAACTACTAATGCAAATAAACCCAAGGAGATATGACTTATTTCTAAAAGACCTTGCCTACTCCTGCGGATGAGATATAGGGAGAGAGTAGGGGCAAATTATTTTCTTTTATCAAAGAAACAATGCTAAACTGGTTTCTTGTAGAGCCTGGCAGATGTGCTGAGTTTCTGTGGGTTTTTTTCTCTTCTGTAAGTTCTTCTGTGGGTATGTCAATATTGCAAAACCGTTTCATAAGTTGGGAAAGAAAAAGAGAACATCTTAGTGTTGAGAGAGTGTTTGAGCATTTTCAGGTTATTTTTTTTTAAGCTGTTGTAACTGCCTCTTTATCAGTACATTAATATTTCAAAACCTCTTTTGTATCAGATATGGGTGCTAATGTTTACCCAAGAACTCAAACATTGTGAGTTGGAGGTGACTTACTGCAGCAAAAGACTGAAATTTTGTAGCCACTGGATGAGAATTAGTAATCGCTTATCTGTTAAAAATAACTTCACAGTGTATAAAAGTTTCTGAGCATGATAGCTCATGTATCTGTTGTTTAGGCATAGCTAGCACAGTCTTTAATTAAGCTTTGTTTTGGTAGTCTGCTATTTATTTATTTTATTGGAGTGTATTTATCTGCTGCTTTTGAAGCATTGTCTAATTTAGATCAAATTTTACCCCAGAGTAGAAGCATTAAAGCTGCTCAGTTTCTGTGTGCTTTGTGAAAATAGTATCTGGAAAAAAGAGCTCCTATTGATGTCCTACAGAGGACATTGTGGAACTTGATCTTTACATTTCCAAGAGTCAGTGGTGAGCTTGAGTCTTTTCAGCAGAAAGGACTCTTGTCCATCTTAAATAGGCAAGGAAGGGCTAAGCAGAGAGAAGTTCATGGCTGTGGAAGGAGGTGAGGGAGGCACTCAGTATCTAGTGTGCAAATTCATAGGAAATCTGTCTTCGTTAATTCTATAGCTCATGGAAAAAAATTCCAACTTGGGATATTTGGTGAGTGGGAATACCACAGTGTTTTGACTTTGTACCAGTTATCCACGTATAAGTGTTGATGCCGATATCCTTCTTAACAAATAAAGTGATAGAGCAAGAATTGTTCACTCAAAAGATAAGCCATCTCCAGAATTCAGAATTGTAGAGAAGTCTGCTTTGGACTATCCAAACTTGAATTATTTAGATTTGGGAGTCTTTTTTGTCAAAGTAAATAGTTGCTAATCAAGTTAACTAAAAATTGTTAACTTAGAATGGATCACAAACAGAAATACTGTAGCACAGGCACTATGTTCTACATGGAACCTAGTACAACCTAACCCTTCCCCCTAGCTATTCCTGGTATTTTCTAACTTTGTCCTCCACACGTAATGAAAGTCGTTGAAGTCACATGCTTCAAAGTCATTCTTTTGCAAGATCATGGCCTTAACTGTGCATAGAACACGCTCTTCCTGCCCAGTGTGCTGTCAGCAAGGAGTTCTCTGTAGAAGCCATTATTAACTTGGCTAAAACGACTCCCTCCTTTCCTTTACTACTTCAGTGGCATCTCATTCTGTTTATTATTTTTAAGCTCTATCTTGATAAGTCCTAAAAAATTACTAGGAAAGCAAGTCGATTCTATAAAGCAAAGGTGTTTTTGTCAAGATACAACCGTATGTTTAGAACTGATAACACGTAAAAAACAAAGCAATTTATAGTGGAGTTAGCACATTTTACCTCTGTAAGATTTGATGCTATGATAAACTAAATTGTTGTAATTGTAGCTGTTAGATAACATCGCCAATCCTCAGACCTCATTTAGCAGGATGATAGAACCATGGAATTGTTTGTGGCACACCACATCAGCAGATGACACCGACTCCAATGCTGACTAAAACCCGCTGCCCCACTGCTTATGATAGTCACTGATGGGTCATACATTTCAGTGTATTTCAGTAGCATGTATATTGCTAAAAATATTAACAAATCTTATGATTTTATAATGTCTTGAATTATTAAGTATTCCTTATATTAAAAACTGCAGCTTTTGTAATCACTCAGCATTGAAGGAACACGGTTTCCATGATATAAATTCAAGCATCGGGGACTTTTTAAATAAAAAATTCCAGCAGAGGGCCACTAGGAATCGTGTTAAATAAAACAATACAGTTCTATTGAAAAGTCCAATGATTCTTTGTTTTATATATTTGATTACTGCAAACCAGCATCGGGATTTTAGGAAAACCTTTTGGTCTTTTCCAGCGCTCTTGAGTTCAGCCCTCAGCAGCAGCATTCACGTGGCATAAAGCTCAGGAGCATGGCCTGTGCAGTCTGTGTCTCACTTTGCTCCAGGACCAGCATGGCTGGGTCCACGTGTCCTAAGGAGCACAGTACTGAGGCCAGGACTGCGCTACCGAGCATCTCGCTGGATGCTGTTGGCAGGGCCCGATGAGGCGTAGCAGCGCTCCAAGCGCGGGTGTGGAAAGAGAAGTGAAGCGCTGATCGTTGAGTGTTGCTCAACTGGAGCTTGGCTGAAAGATCTGGAGCCGCGGCCTCCACCAACACGGTCCTGGCCTGGATTTTATTGCTACATCCTCTGTGGGATTCCTCTCCCACTATTCGAGTTTCTCGCTATAATACAGGCAGTATAACTTTATACTGCACTTCCGAACGGCAGTTCCCTGCCCCACTTACTGCTGCCGTTCCGCACCCTCCCCCCCGCACCTGGCACACCCCCGCCTCTTCCAGGCGGCCGCGGCCTCCGCCCGCCTCGCCCCGGAGGTGCGCCGTGCAGCGCCGTCGTGACGTCACGGCGCGGTTGCCATAGCGACGCCCGGGGTCGCACCGGACGGCTGTCGTGAAGCAGCGGGAGGAGAACGAGGGAAGGAGGAAGGGGGGAGGCCAGGCCCGGGCCACCCCCGGGCCCGCGGGGAGTCGGCGCTGCGCTCCCCCCCGCGCTCCGCCCCGCCGCACCCGGAGGCGGTGGCAGCAGGAGGAGGAGAAGAGGAGGAGGAGTAGGCGGCGCCGCCGCCGGCTATGTAGGGCCCCGGTGCGGGCGGATCCGGAGGCCGCTGCCCGCCTCTGGAGCGCGGCGCCGGGGCCGAGCCCGGCGGGATGTTCTCCAAGAAGCCGCACGGGGATGTGCGGAAATCTACGCAGAAGGTGCTGGACACCCGCAAAGACCCGCTCACCCGCCTCAAGCATCTGCGCGTCCTCATCGGTGAGGCGGCCGGCGGGGAGGGGGAGCGGGCGGGGCAGCGTGGGGCTCTGGTCCTGGCGAAGGAAGAACCGAACCGAGGCGTGCCGGGAAGGCGGCACGGCCTCACGTTCCCTCGATAAACCCGGCCCGGCCTCGGCTTGCTGCGGCGCCGGGGCGTGCCGTCTGCGCTCCGGGCGCTGCGAGTCACCGAGGACCCGCAGCTCCTCCGCGTTCGAGGGAGGGACTCATGTAGCAGCTACGGAGGGGGAGAAGCTGCTGGGTTTCCCAAGCGTGGTGCTCTGTAAGCGCTACGCTGATGTATAGTCGGAGTGTTTGAGTAGAAGTGGCAGCCAGGAACGCCTGTGAGTTCCTGAGCCATTTTCCCTCACTGCTCATCTTTGTGTGTGTTCCCGAGGTGAGAGCTGCAGCGGTAAGCGCTGCCCAGCACGTGTGTAGACAGGCGGTTCGTATACCATTCAGACGTTTCTGGTTTGCAGAGTGATCAAGGAGGGGGCATAAGCACCGCGGTGCTGCAGCAGTGCTGTTCAGGCAGCTGGTTCACCTGGCCAGTGCTTTCTGTAGTGTGGTTATATGTAATGGTTGCCTAATAGGAGAACCAGAGTTACCCATTCTGAAACATCTGCCAGGTGACTGTATGTGGAAATCTTAAGTCCTTGCCGTCAGACGGTCTTTGGTAACAGAAGTTTGCTCTCCAGCATGTTTTGGGTCTTAAGTTCAGCAAGAGCATGGATTATTTCTGATAGTTAATAAACATATGAACAGAGCTTGAATTGGGGCAACACATTCCATATTTTAGAGTACTGGATAGTTTAAGGTTCTGCCTGTAGTCTGGGGAAAATGTAAATAGTTTGCGCTCAGCCTTGGAAGGTGGATTCGTTCTCTTCAAAGGAAAACAGTTCTTCAACTCTTCTTTTGTTACAGCATTTGTAGGAACGTCTGTTCCCCTATGGTGCCAGCTGCTGCTGCAGAACTTATTTTCTGCAACGTATTATTCTGTCATTTAAAGCACAGAGTAACTTTGTAGCTGTTATCCCTGACCCTTCTGTAGTCAGTAGCATTTTCCTTCCTTCTGTGTCTTACAACTTGTTTTTCCTTACTAGCTGCTCTCAGCCAGTTGTGGCTTATTTTATGTTGACTTACATTTCTTTTTATCTGTTTAATCAATTGAAGAAATGTAAGAAGGAAGGTTATTATGAAGAAACTAAGTACAGCTCTGAATTATGTGTTTCCTGGATGCTGCAGGTTAACCTAGGAAGGCAGTATGCTTGGTAAATTACATGGAACGCTTCTTGTTTGCTTTGTTCTTAAGAACACTGTATTTGGCTGTTATTTTCTGGTTTATTCTGGATCTTCTATTTCTGTCTCTTGTTTTCTATTTACAAGATTTTTCATTCAGTCTTGGTAGCACTAACATGTATTTGATAAGAATCAACCCATGAGCTCTGTGTCAAGCAGATGTTTTTATCTAATCTAAGGCTTCTGCTTACTGGCTGTAGGACAGACAAAATCTGCTGGGGCATGTTCTGGTGTGGTGGCCATTCCCCTTTTTCCACTGCACATGCGTATATCTCAGTAGTTGAAGCATAGCTCCTACTTATCCTTTCACTAAGTTTGGGAGCATACTATTTAGTTGATGGCTGTGTGTTTAAGGAATGAGGTGACCCTGCTCTCCTGCTTCTCTTGTATCCATCTACATCTTCTGTTGGTATGAAGATAGAGCTAGATCCACAAGGTTCAAAGCGAAGGTGTTTGGAGGGCAGGGAGATATTATTCTTATTAATACATTAGTGTGAGAGAAATACAGTGCAGATTATTTCAAGTCCAGCTACTGCTCTGATCACATCTTTGCCTTATTCTTTACATCTCTCCTCTCCCTTAACTGGCTTACAAAGCATGTGCCCATTTTTTTCTCTTGTCTGCTGGACAACATTAAAAATGAGTGATGTGCCTGCATGGAACAGACCACTGTCTGCGATGGCTTTCTGTGCAGACTTCATTCTGCAGCTTGAGCAGTGTAATGCTGCATTTTCCTGTTTGTCCTATTTTTTTTTCTTCCCCACTGACCACTGCTCCCTATGTAATAATCAGTGTGTTTCTGTGCACTTCAGTGGAGCCAGGCTAGCTATTGTCAGCAGAGTATCTCAAAGAGGTGATGGTGGAGTCTGTTTCGGCATATTTATTCATGAAAATGGTTTGTCTTGGTTATTGCTCTTAAGCCCTGTGTGTTGGAGACTATAAGATCATTTGGAAGAGAATTCTCTGCTGTTCCACATCTAGCAGAGGGAGAGAAGTGTTTTTATTTATAAACTTAAAAAACTTTCAGTAGGCCTGCAAGGTCAATTGGACCAGAGTTAATGTTATTGCTGTACTCTTCCAGTGTTTGGTTCAGTGCCAATAAACTAAAACATGGCTTTTGGATTCATGGTGAAGACTCGCTGGGAGGAAAGAGAGTACTAGTTCATCTTTTTATCTAGGCATCTAAAACACCCATTCTCCACTAAGACCTTACCAAATAATGAAATAGGCGTGAAAGGAGGCAGAGTGCTTATGGATAAAACCATGACATTCTCCATCTCTGGAGGCATTCAAGGGCAAGTTGATCTGGTTGTTGGCAACCCTGCCCATGGCAGGGAATTGGATGTAGGTGATCTTTAAAAGGTCCCTTCCAACTTAAGTCATTCTATTAATCTATTAGCCAAAGAGGAGAAAAAAGGTTTGGTTTAGGGTTTTTGTTTTTTTTTTTTATGGTGAAATATTGACAGTTGAATCCTGCATAACAGTGGTGCAAGTCAGGCATCATCTAAAAATAGTTAAGCTGATATAATATGGTTGTTATTTAAGACCAGAAGCAACAGAAGAGTTTCAAAGATAGCACAAAAGCAGGTGACTTTTATTAAAAAAAAATTAAAAATAGTGCACATTAGATTGAATTATTTAAATATTTTTACAAGGTAACTTAGAATGCTGTGAGTTGTATCGTTTCTAGAAAAGATACTTAGTCATTATAGGCAATTCAGTTTAAATTTAGTAAAAAATGCAAATTAGCCTGTGGAAAAAATATAGGCAGTGTCTCATAAAACAGTAGTGTGCTGTTATCTGAAAACATCATCTTTACTTATTGCTGTAGTCTGTACAAATAATTTAGAGATGAAAATGACACAGATAAGGATAAAACTTTAATATGGAAAGAAATTTTTGGCATCCCTTTTTGGAGGGGCAGAAAAAACATGTAAACACACATGAAAGAGACAAGGAAGTAAAGCCTGTTAAGATCCACCAAATCTGAAGATACAGTAGGAGATTTTTTGGTGTGGAGATCCTTCAGTCAATCAGGCATGGGTATATTTGGGGCAGATGTATTCTCTTTATTTATTTTCCCCAAAAACTGTTATTTAGAATCTGTTCTTTGCCACTTGAACCTACGTAGTATCCTGTCTTGGAGTGGTGCTCTGCCATGGCTCAGTATGGCTCTGTTTATGGTATTTGGGCTTTTTCAGAGAAATTCAGGTGAATCTTGAATAATTTATTTTATTATTTCTTAAAATAAATGTAGTAAATGAGCAGTTTATGTATTTCCCGGGCATTAGGTGTCCTTTAGGAGACCTCCAAGTAACAATAAATATTGTTATTGCTCATAAATCTTATGAAATATTGGAAAGAGCTTGAAGCCATATCCTGGGACGCATCAGTCTGTGAGTTAGAGTAATCTGCTTTTCTCTGTTTCACAGCTGCAGTTTATTTCTTGAAACAGGTAGAGCTAGCTCTCCTTTAAGAGATAGCTTTGTTTCCTTTAAGGAAACAATCTCCTTTGTTTCTTTTAAGGTGTTACTAATTTCTTCCTACAGATAACTGTGTATGCTCTTTTTTACTTTTTCCCTACCCACGCCAGTACCTTGAAATCATTTAGTCTTCTAATGATATCTCTGTCAGCATTCGATTTACATTTTATTATTATTTTTTAGTGAACTATTCTTCTGTCTCTTTTCTGTGCACTGGAAAGGTGTAATAGTTGTGCTTACTGTGAGCTACTTTGGTGGTAAGTGCATGTCGATCTTAAGCGTGAATGCAGGCAGGGCTTCTCCTGCAATCTGTGGATGTGGCTCAGCTGTGTCAGAAGTGGGGTCCTGCTGTTGCAGACAGCTGCAGCTGGTGCAGATGTGATCACTGAGACATGGCTAGTAGATGGCAGTGAAGGCACATAGCACACCTTAAGGAATTAGGTGTTGCCTTTAGAATGAAGCTTGTAATTTTCCAGAAAAATATGTATTTATATAAATCCCCAGTGTTTTAGTGACTAATTGCAATTTTTAGGATTGTTAAGGGCAGGTACTATAATAATATTATAATAATAATATTGCCTTGTTCTTACAGTTAGTGTTGGATTGTTTAATAAGACCTCAGCATCAAAACTTCGCCCCACGATGAAGGAAAATGAATATTTTGTTTCTCACAAATAATTCTATTTGCATCTGATACCTTAAAAATGCACTACTTGTATCTATGGATCCATAGGAAAAAATGTTTGTAATGTAGAATGCTGAGAGGAGAGAGAGTTTGGAGTATGGATTTCTTATATTTTTTTTTGATCGTCTCAGTGGTCAGTGCTTGACATCCCGTTTAAGTGAGCTTTATAAGGGAGAAGTCAAGCAGTATAGTACAGGATGAGACACTCTGTATTCAACTTCCATTTTGATATATTGCTTAATATTAAACAACATGCTTGAAGATGGCATTTATCTAAAGGGATTTTAATTTAAGAAATGTATTTGACTGGCAGTCAGCCCTAACGTCTCAGCTGGATAAAATTTGCTGTTGTTGCACATCAGCAACATTGTTCATTGTAATCTCACTTCTGTACTATAAGAAATCAAAAATCATTGCTGTTACAGTGGAGGGCTGGTGGGAAGCTGCAGCAGAAATAGCTGCCTGGAATTTCCGCTGGAGATAACTGTTCCAGAAGTTTCAGTGGATGTGTAATGCTGTGTTATTTTTGGCATGGGTTGTATGTATTTATTTTTTTAACTCTCCTGGTAACTCTAACTGCAGAGGACATGTCACCCAGGCTTTGGCTGCTGACTGAGCACAGTTTAAGATGCCTGAGTTGGTGTTCTGTCAGTCTAAGTTAAACTTGAGCCCATTCTGTTCTCTTCTGGCTGTCAGAGAGGGGGGAAGAATTGTTTTGCTTTAGGATTTTGGCTTATGTTCCACATGACCTGCAGACAGCAGTGCTGGCCAGTACTGCTAGCCTGTGAGGCTACAGCTGGAACGGGATCAAAGTCCCAGGCTAGACAAAGGAATGGCTCTAGGTGCTTGGACTCGAAGGGAAAGTTAGTGTGGGTTTAGTTGTGGCAGTTCAGAATGGAAATAAGTACATTGCTGTGGGAGTGTTTGAAGTTGGTTAAATAAAAATCAAACTTCTGGAACGCACGTGAGTTGTTATGGGAGTAGTTTTATAATGCTCATCAGTGTTGTAACCCCTTTGGAGTCTACTGGCAAGCTGAAGCAGCTGGGCTGGAGAGCTGTCAGCTGCTCTGCTCATTCCTGTGGTTAACTAATGGTGATATTTGGTAGCAGTTTGTATGTAGATGATGGTCATGCTGTTAACGTACTTAATCATTCCCATTCATTTTTTTCCCATGTTCATTTGTCTCTAAAAGGTGCTCGTGATCTGAAATTCAGACTTGTCCAATGCAAAATTGAAGTCTGTTAAAAAGTTTGAGGTGTGTTCTTATTTTTTTGATACCAGGAACCTCAGGGATGTTTTAATAATATTATATATAAGTAACAATAATGAGTGAATTAACTTGGCTAGTTATTAGCGATCCGAAACAATAAAGCTAAGGTGAAAACCTTGTTTAATAATTATAGACCTGTAGCATGTTGTTGGAAACAGTGTGGCTTATTATATTCTTTCTTTTGTCAATTTTTGGCACTTATTTAATATCCCTGAACCATTGGTTAGTTCTGAATGTTTCCTACTTAAACTATTTAAATGATGTTGTTTTGTATTTAAGAGACTGTCAGTATGTAAACTGATTCTCTGTACTGCTTTACTGAAAAGCAGCAGTTAGATTTTCTGCCCTGAGGAACTAAGAATAATTTCTGTTTGCTGTTTTGCTTGTATGCTAAATCTTAGGAAGCTTCAAACTGTCTTGCTTCCTAAAGCTACTGATTCATTATGAGAATCAGTACACAAAATTTCAGCCTGTAGTGGATCCTGGATTTACAGAGAGGAGCTATAAGTCTGCCCATCCTCTAGGTTGTTGTTTGTTATACTGGTATAAGATTTTTTGGGGGTGAGGATGGGGGAAAGTGAGTAAGAAGCCACTAAGTCTCAGGGTAATGCTTTTGTTATGCTGTCTGTCACAGTTTTGTTTGTATGCATGCTAATTAAACCTTAAACACTTAAGGGTAAATCTAACCACAATAGGGTCAGTAATGGTGTTGGTCATTCCATTAACTGGAATGGTAAATCTGTGTTGTGTGTAAATGGTGAATATTCAGGTTCTCTTCAGACAAAGTTCATGACTTTCTAAGATCTGCATGAGCTTCCTGTTGTTCTAGCTTTCTAGTTGTGATTGTTTACTGTTGAAGTTCTGTTCTGTGCAGAAAATGTAGAATTACATGCTTCCTAACATTTTAATCTCATACAGAGGCAATCTTCTAAGCAGTACTATACATTTCTATTGTGAACTCACTCATAATCCATAGTAATGCTATATGCTTACTTTGTAATAATTTGTACTGTAATATGTAGAAAAGAAAATGGAGAAGGAGAATTGTTTATGCTATAAATTATGAGGTGTGGTGGATTAGAGAGTTTTATGTGTAAACTTGTAAAGTTTCCAGAATTGTGCTTAGGTGATCCTCTACGAGTTTAAATGTACAGTAAAAAAAAAAATCTACTTTTTGTTTCATATTTTATGTTGGACAAAATGGTAGCTTGTCAGGTTTTTTTTAATCTCTTCTGCATTGTAACTATAAGTATGAATTGCTGTTGAAATAGTATCCTTCTTTGAATGTGTAATATTGATGGATATTTGTATTAAAATACTGGATTATTTATGTGACTGCAAATTATTCCTGATTACAAAGGGGTGTACTGATGATTGAACTTTAAAGCCTTGGAGCAACATCTAAAGCAGAGTTTTAGCAGAATCAGCCTTAGAATCTCATTTTCCTAAAATGATCAGATGCTGTGGGCATTTTAAGTTTTGCATACCTTGTTGGGGTACTTGAAGAGTGCAACCTTTTGCAAAGTTTTGAACTAGAAACTTGCAAAGGAGTTGGCCATTTGAAAAGACAGGAAAACAAGTCCTTGAAGAATAGCTAACCAAAAATAAGTGAAAGTAGTTCCTAAATGTATCATCATATGTAAGCACAGAAGTTGAAAGCAGAGATGGAGGAGTTTTCTGATGCAGTTTTGTTTTAGTTTATTTCTTATTTAGTCCTGTGCTGCAGGCCTAGTCTGTAAGTAGAACTTCAAGTTTCAATCAATTTAATGAAAATATAAGTTGCAGTTGGTTGGGTACCTGACTCTTCTTGTAATGAGGTTCATACAAATATCTTGGATATAATCTTCCATTTTGTTTGATTCTCTGTATCGTGCATCAGAATAGAACTAAATTCCATAAATGCAGTCCAACTTCTGCAGTTTCAGCCAGAAAAACTTACCTCCTTAATGCTGGGGCTAGAGAAAACAGAAGCCACTTTATAAAAGCTTAGTAGAAGGGTTGGGGCGGAGGGAGGAGGGGAAGGAGGACATAGAAGGCATCGCATCTGTGCTGAAATGCAACTTTCTTCCTAAAAAAAATAAAAAGGAACGACAGAACTCATTTAATAAAGGGATGAGATTTGTATCAATTTTAGGGTCACAGAGAAGTATTAAGGAACTCTCAGCAGTCAAAAAACTCTGTTTTCTCTTACTGTGAAGCGTGAAGAAAACAACATTTTCTTATAAAACTTCTGTAAATGAAGATGGAAATCTCATTTCAGTGTACTAAAACTATTTATTTTTGTACAGTCAAAGCTTTGGTTTTTACATTCTTGGAATAAGGAAATAGGTGTTGTCCTGTTTTCCCTTTCCTGTTCTGGGAAACTTTTCTATTTCAAATGGTGCCAGATCTATTTTTGAGTTGTCTTTTTTTCTGGGCATGAGTACTTAAGAACACAAGGAACACATTACTTTGTGTTAGTCGCATGAAGCTGTGCTGAGAGAAGTTCTTTTGTTTAAAAATAAATAAATTTCAAATGAATGGAAAGCCTGTTTCTGTGTAATCCCACAAGGTTACATCTCTTTTAAAATGGCAGGTAAGTTTAAGTAGCCAAAGCGGACAAGCAACTTCCTGATAATTCACAGTTTAAGGCTGCGTGGAAAGGACTTGCATATGCTTCTTGTAGAGGAAATGTTTTTTAGCACATTGTAGAGCATTAATGGTACTTTGGGAGAGCATGGATAAAGACAGATTGTTTAGAATTGAAGGAAATGGTTGAAGGTAACGACACTGATTGTTTAGAATTGAAGGAAATGGTTGAAGGTAACGACACTTAAAATCTGTATCTTTATCACAAAGATAAACTGAATGTTTTAGAAACATTTTCATTCAGAAAAATGGTAAGCTTTTAAATGAAGGGAAGTGTAGCAGAGTATCTCTAGAAGTTGGATAAGTAACCGTCTGTCTCTTGATGCATGGTGTAGCCATACAGGGGCAGCTGTGTATGGGTTATAACACAGGTCTCCAGATGTGATGATTTCCAGATCAAAATCTGAAATCTGCATCGCTGTTTCCATACGGTACCTTATTATTTTTTTTCTTACTCCTTCTTGCTGGGATTCTCAGTCCAGCCGTGCATAATACTTTCCAAATTTCTTTAATTAATGTGAGATTCCAAATTTCTGGGTCAGTAACATATTGAATCACTGAAGGTACTGTTTGGGGATAAGCAGAAGCTATTTTTAATGTAAGTGGCAAACAATAACCTTTTAGTTGTACATGTTTTTCCTCCCTTTAAAATTTTCATCATTAAAAGAAATTTTGTGCATGTGCATTATTGTCAGGTAATGACTGAACAGAATTCTTATTAATAAAATGTATCTTTATCATTTGCTTATGTCCTAAAGTAGTAGCACTTACTGCAAGCACTCAGTGCTTACTGTTTGAATTCTAGAAACTTCCTTTGTTTATGGTATTGAATGTGATCTTAGGAAATGAGGGTGAAATGCATTTGGTATAAAAGTTTGAAACCTTAAGGAGCTTTTGACTTGTATTATACTCTTCCAAGCTACGGGTGTACTTAGGCCGTATGCTTCTGGAGGTGTTATTCAGGTGTTAATGGTAACAATGCAGGTCAAGCAGTGCTCCTATTTTTTTTTCTGAGGTGACTAACACCACCTTACATTGTAATTAAACAGATAAATATAAAAAGAAGTAGAACAGATCATTCTCTGAATTTCTTCAGAGATCAGAGAAATGACAAAGAGCTTTATCGTAGTGCCGATTGTACCTACAGGAGTGTCACTGCAGCAACTAGGGAAATGAAGACTGCCTGTTCAGTTGGTTACATAGGCAAGCCCTTAGTTCTTCCCCTGGTGAGTCAGGGAAGCTACTAAAATTATGAACAGTTGTGCTAAGATTGAATTCAAAAGAAGATTTTTTTTATCTTGAGTTTACCCATGTCTGGGTAGAAACTCATCATCTTGAGAGAGAGAACATTCAGTGCGCATAGGAAACGAAGCTGGTTAACTGCTTCTGATCCCCTTTTAGGATCTAGAACTATTTTCTTCCATTCATTCGCATTAGGTCACATCAGGTCAACTGTTTCCCTCATTTCTTTGTGTATTTCCCATACAATAGTAAAATAAGATGGGAAGTATATAATCTACCACCTTATCCACTTTCCTGAATGTCTCAATCATTCTTTTCCCTTTCACTCCTGTCTCAAATCTTGTCAGATTTGTCCTTAGTGTATTTTCATGCCTGTAGTCCAGAACTCTGGAATTCTGCCCCATAAGTGGAAATGGATATAGCAATTGTACTGTACTCACAGCTCATTTTCTTGGCTCATGGCCCTGACCTTCTTTGAATCAAAGTTCACTTTGTTTAAAAGGGAAGTATTTTTTGTTGTCCTTCAGTATTTCAGACTACTTGATAGCAGTTATGCTGCTGATCTATAAATGGTGATGTGGTCTGTGAAACTGGAGGCTTGGTAATCCTGTTGAAGGTCAGGTACATACTTTACCTACCTGGGCTGCTAAGGTTATTCTAGCTGAGTTGTCTTGCTTGAAAAATCAGTCTTAGATAAGATAGTGCTGTACAAAAAACTAAGCACTGACTCCACAGCACTGGTTATGGAAGACATAGGTAGAATGTCTTTCTTAAGATACTGCAAAAATTCAGCATGTAATAGAAAATTTCATGGCAAGATTTGTGATAAAGTTGTGTTGTCAGAAATACTATTTAAAATTTGCTGTGCTTTTGGCTATCCTTGCTTTTCTTCTTTTTGGGGGGCGAGGAAGAGGTTTATATGTCCTGTCATGTAGATTAAGATTTATGTCATTTGGAAAGTGTTTAAAAAACAGATTTAGCAGAATTAGGAAGGAAATTAGGAAGACGACAGTTAATAATGCCTCAGTGTATAGAAATGGTAAAGCTTGATGGTGAGGGCTATGAAGCATCTGTGTATGTTTTGATTTGCCTTACTTTCATTGTTTTATTGTTGTTTCGTATCCGAATTTTGAAGGAAAAGTGTTTTAGCTTTTTAAACTCTGTCTCCCTGTTGCCATATGCTCCCTGGCTATTCTTTTGTGCACCTACTTCTTGTCTTTTGTCAAACATCTGAACAGCGAGTACCTTTCCTTCAGTGTATTTATTGATATTTGAAGTAGTTAATTAAACCAACTAGTTTACACCCTTTTTACTCTCACCAAATTTTAGCCTCAACACATCCAGTTACCAGCATCTCATCTCCAGACACCATAATCAAAGGAGCCTGGGGCACTGGACCAGGCTGGTATGTCTGAACCTTGGGAGAGGAGGAGGGGGAGCAGCAGTGGGAATCAAGGGCTGCTGTTTGCTTCCTTCCAAAATGTCTCTCTAAAGAGCAGAGGTGGTCCTTGCTTATTGTCCTCCAACTCAGCTTAGTTGTCTGGTAGTTGCTGCTGATAACAGTGGATGACAGAGATGTACTTTCTATTGTACAGACTGGGAGTGGTGGGGTGGCTTTATTTCTAGTGGATTGTCAATTAAAACAAGATTCATTTGTACAGTGCTATTCTTCATGAGATTCTGATTGCCTGCTGAGGTTTGCAGATGCTGCTGCCATGCAAGCATATGTGAAAGAGATGCTGCTTCCTGTTGTAAATTCTGGGGGGCGCTTATGGCACCTGGTATTTAATTTCATTAGCTCCAGTTTAAAAGAATGAAAACTTGAAGAATTTCTTTACCAACAATTACTTTTTAATTCTCTTTTCCTGACTACAGAATTAATAATGGTATACTGGAGGTGACTGAATGTTTGGAAAAATGAAAATCTTCTGTTTTGTTTTTCAGAGAATGCAGAATCGATTGATCTCAAACAGTTTTTTGATCTACATTTCTCACATATATATTATGTGTTCTTTGAAAACTTTGTGACTATTGAAGTAGGTCTAAAACAAAAAGGTGAGTATTTAAAATAGAATGATTTTTGGTCTTTGTGCTTCTGTGATTCCAAATATATTAGGTATGCAGGAATATGTACGAGCACTAACATGGCAAATAAAGGCAGAGTATGCATGCAGTGGGGATTGAGGAAGGGATTCAGAGTTTATTCTCTAATTACTGTTTTTGAAAGTTTTTGAAATTTTGAAAAATGGGAATTCTTCAGATGTTAGGCTTTTTATGTTCTGCAGAAGCATTACTTCATAAGATGGTGTGTAACTTAATTTCTGCCAGCTGCTGATGCCATAATAGAAAGTTATACAAACTTTTTATTTTGGTTATTGTAAACTGTAACAGAAGAAAGTATTATTTTTATTTGCAGAAGAAATATGAAGTAATTATTGATTGTAGAAGGGCATGTTTTTGTTTTATACATCTAAGAATATTCTTCAATGTTCTTTAAATTCTTCTTTGGTATCTTAATTACAACTAGGTCACAAGTCTCAAAGAGAAGAATTAGATTCTATTCTTTTTATTTTCGAGGTAAGATAACTTCAACATTCCTTAATACATTTTTGGCTTTCAGTTAAGTCCAGTTGAATAGTAATAGAAGCTATCCTTCAGTCCCCTAGAAATGTGCTTTATGCTGAGAACTGCATTCCCTTTTTCTTTTGCTTAAAGTTAGATCTGTGCTTTAGGTGAAAAGAAAAAGATTTTGGCTTGAACTTTTGCAAGAAAGTGTATTAATTGGAAAAAGCATTTTATGTGTATGTTCCCAAGTTTTTGGTGGTGATGATTATTACGGGCCCTAAATTACTAGTTTACACAGACTTGTTTTTATATTTTGCTTTTCAAAATAACAGTTCATAATATCCTTACCAAAAGCATTGCTTCACTTAGTTAAGATGATTTCAGAATCTATCTGGATTAAATCAGGCTGTGTTTGATGAGAGATCATAGTTTAGAAGTAACTCAATGTAGTTGTTTTTGTCTTTTTTTGTTTTGATCAAAATTTCTAATTATGGAATCAGGATTTTTTTGTTTTAAGAATATTTAAAGTAGAAAGTTGCTGAATTCTGATTACACGGTTGAATACAGATTTAAGAAGTTTTGTTAGTGGTTTTTTTTGTTGTTTGTTTGATTGTGGGATACACTGCTGCTTAAAACTGTAGGGTTAGCTGTATAGGAGAGAGTGAATCTGAACATTTGATTAGTTCAGTGGTTGTTGCATAAAGGTTATTAGGTGATCTGTGCTTTGGAAGCAGTTGCACAGGCTTCTAGAGGGACAAGGCCAGTAATTTGTTTAGGAAGGCAGGTTGTTTACAAATTGTTAATGCTTCTTAGCATAAATATTGAAGTGCTACATAATAAGTTTTGGATTGCCTTTGTAGCTTACTGCTTTGTTTCTTTCCATCTTCTACTAATGTTAACTGCAGAGGTGTAGACCATTATTGTCCCAGCTCATAATTATTTTGTTGGAACTTATTGCTTTTGTCTTAAGAAAGCTGAATAAATGTTTGCCTCTGCCACAGAGGCAAGTTCACAGCTGAACATCCTAGCTTAAGCCACTATATAAAGGCAGAATTGACCTAATAGAACTGTTATTAATGAGAGCAACTGAGGCAAGTACTCATCCCATTTTATTCCCTGTGCTGTAAATAGTAATATTCAGCCAAGAGTAAGTGAAGCTAGATAAACTGCAGTGACATCTGAAATCTACAGGATGTGCCAGAAAGTGTATTAGAGCCTTTGGGCATTTCAGCTTTAGGAAGAGGGTTATATGGAAAGGACAGTAATGTTTCCAGTGAAAGTAGTGTGAAAATTTTCTGAATTTTCTAAACCTTCCAGTTTCTGATTTATAGCCTTTCTGAAAGTGTTCTTTAATCTTCTGAGTATGATATCTGTAGCATATATCTGTGGGTTCTGTTTTTGTTGTGTTTTTGTAGAAAATATTGCAACTCCTTCCAGAAAGGATTCACCAGAGGTGGCAGTTTCATAGTATTGGTAAGTTACTTATCTTTTTTTTCTTCTGTTTTTTTAACTTTTTTTTTTGTCAGTAGCTGTTAGGAGTTTGTGCTACTGATTTCATAAAAATTCCAGTGCCGTAGCAGGGCTTAACATCTTGAAACATATCAAGGTAGGGAAAGAAAAAAACAGTTTGGGGGGGGAGGGGGGGAGAGAAATGAAGCAACAACAGTAAACAACGTAATAAGATGCTTTTCTACCTGAGAATTCAGAAATGTAACAGTGGTTGAGAAAGAACAAGGGCAAGTGGACAGCTGAGCTATAAACTAATTTTCCAATTTTCATGTAGTAATAGATGGAAAAAATTGGGGGAAGATCTATATTTGTAAGTAGGTAACACTGATTTTACTTATATCAATGATGTAAGAATCATTTATGTTCAGTGAACGTCTCCCAAATGTCCTTTTGGAAATACATTCTATGTCACAAGGAATCTGTGAGAGATGGTGATCTTTTTTTCCTTCTGGCATTGAGAGAGTTGCCTGAAGGTAACAAGCTCACCAAGATTAAACTGGAGGTTGCCAAGGACTTGTTTAAAAGATGTTATCAAGTCTGACCGAGAACTCTGACATCTTACTTGACAAAGAAATTAAGAAAAATATTTTTTTCTTTTCAGGGTTGATTTTAAAGAAGCTTCTTCATACTGGAAATTCATTAAAGGTATTGGAAAAAGTTGCATACTATTTTGTCTCAAATACATAAAAATAAGTAAGAATTTTTATGGAAGAATTGTTGTATGTTGAGAATCAAGTCATGACTTGTGTGTCATGAAGTAGTCGCTTCTATCGATATGTTAATTTCAGTAGAACTATTGACAGTAGTAAGTTGATTAAATCAGATAACCATTTTAAGAATGTGTGCAAATAATTGAAGATTTTTGTATAAAAGCAGGAGGAAGCCTTAGTTGTTCAATGCTGAGGTTTTGATTGTCTTAGGAAATTACCTAGGTCAAAGAGACTAATGGGTAGTAAAATAATGGTTGACCATATGGTTTGTACAGCAGTAAGCAGCTGTGCCACTTCTCTGTAAACCGTCTTCAAGCTTTTTGGTCCTGAAGTTCTCCGTTGTGAGAGCCAGGAGAAAATTGTTCTGGGACTTTATTTTCTTTGTTGAAGAAGGAATGCAAAAGGGTAGGAGTATAAATGTCTGAAGAGTGAGTGTCAGGGAGATGGGCCAGGCTATTTTCAGTGCTGCCCAGTGACGGGACAAGGAACAACGGACAAAACCTGGAAAGCAGGAAGTTCCATGTGAACGTGAGAAAAAGGTTTTGTACTTTGAGGATGACAGCACTGGAACAATTTTCCCAGAGAGGTTGTAGAGTCTGTTTCTCTGGAGATATTCAAAACCTGCATGAACACTCCCCTATACAACCTACTTAAGGAAACTTGCTTTATCAGGGGATAGGACTAGATGATCTCCTGAGGTCCTTTCCACCCCCAACAATTATGTGATTCTGTGAGTCCTGCTACAGCAAAAGGCTCGCTCTGCTGTTATAGTTCACAAACATTTAGGGATCTTATGATATTATTTATTTTCTTAAAAATTCAGACATCATCTCATACTGTTCAAGCAAGTGAGTAGATGCATATTGGTTTTCTTCCTCTTCTTTCAGGGAAGGCACTGTGAAAGAGATTGTGGGATCTGCATTTCAGCAGGACCTGCAGATTGCTAGCTTGGTTCTACTGGTGGTTACGCTGTCTGTTCTTATTTTTTACACACCTGTCTTTTTTTCTCCTCCCTTCAGGATGTACAGAATTGTTTTGGTCCAAGTTAACTTGTTCCCTTGTTCCGTTTTCTCATTTCAGATACGTCGAGAGGGTGTGCGTCTCTTTCTGCTATGGCTGCAAGCACTTCAGAATAACTGTAGTAAAGAACAATTATGGATGTTTTCTTGCTTAATTCCTGGATTTTCATCACCACAATCTGAATACGGTCCCCGAACACTAGATAATCTTATTAACCCTCCTCTTAATGTTCAAGAAAGTACGTAATTTGATAACATTACTCAATTTTTCACATAATTGATACGATAAGAAATTTTTAAAGCTGGGATCATTATCTTCCCTAATTGATTAGAGTACAGAGAGAACTTTCTCATTATTTTCACAGCAAATTCCACTGTTCCCTCCAGCAGTAAGCATCAGATAATTGTAGCTTTGGGGAAAACTCTTACTTTGTAATTCAGTGCATATACCTTTTGTAGGAATTCACATTTATCCATGAATTGGAATTGAGTGGTCTTGAGTGCAGACTGTGTATTTTCCTTGCAAACTGTGTATTCAGACAAATGCAAATAAGTAGCTAATCATTTTTTTTCTTCTGAGCAGAAAATGCTGTTGCCTTTCTCCCCATCTCCACCTAGTGCTTTAGAGCTGGCACAAGCATTGCTTATATGTGCAAACAGTGTCTTCTTAATCGGTAGTTAAATTTACAGAAAGAAAGAGACTCCAGCTGCTGAATTTCCTGACAGGTTAGGTTTGGAGATTGTAGTTACTTGAAGGCCTGTTTTGAAGTTATCTCAAGTATGCAGACATAAGAAGTAAGGAAAAAAATCTAAATGTGTAGGCAGCATAGAATTGCGGAGTACAAAGAGCGAAATGCAAACATGTTTCTGCAGGACCAAGAGGAAAATAACACCTATCTAGCTTCACTTTAGAGGCAAGGGATGTATAAAAAACTAAAACTTTTTGATGTAATTGATGAATTACTAAATGAAGAAAATGTAGATAAGCTTTAGTGTCTGTATTTCACAAACGCCACGTTTTTATTTGCATAAATTTCAAAATATTGATTATGCCCTTTGGAAAAATTGGGTCTTAGCCAGTAGATTTCAAGGTGCATAAGGAGAATTTAATCTTCCTTTTTTTTTTTTCGTTATTGTTATGGTTTTATGATTTTTGTTGTATTATTGATATTCCACATCATAACGTCATGTGGTGTATTGGGAGTTAAGAGTTAATGCTCCAGCTCCGTTCTGGTATACCTGACTGGGAATTGAACCTGGGCCGTGGTGGTGCAAGCACCAGCTCCTAACCACTAGACCATAGCATTAACTCTTTAAAACCATAAAGTGATGTAAGAAATTATTTGTATGTTGATTTATTAGCTAAAACTTAACTAAATTTCATTAATGTGTGTTTGGTTTGTTTGCCTGTAGCTCTCTGTTCACAGCAGTGTATCTCTACTTTCATGACTTGGTAGATATTTGTACTGAAGTCATAAATGTAGATCTGATTTTATTATTATTCTTTGATAGCTCAAGTGACTATAGAGGAAATCACTCCACTTGTTCCTCCTCAATCTGGAGATAAAGGGCAAGAAGACTTAACAAGCTATTTCTTAGAAGCGCTTTTGAAATACATAGTAATTCAGGTATGTTCTATAACTTCTAAGCAAATAAACATTAAACAGCTAATATCTGTTTGTCCAACACAAATAAAAAGGACCCTGTTAGCACTCTGTATACTGCAAATGTGTATAAAAATATCTTAAACATTCTCTCTGCCCTGAACAAGTCCTTCATGAAAAGCCACATCTCTTAAAAAATCTTTACACAACTTGTGAAGATTCACTCGTCTATTACCACAGTGTCCTCCATCACTTTGCAGTGTGGAGAAGAAACAAAGCTGTCAGTCATTGCTAGAAGGGCAGATTCCAGCTCTCCTCCCATTTTGCTCTCTCCATTCTTTTGGTTTTCTTTATCTGGTTAAAGGGTATTGTCTAGGTTTCCCAGTGACTAGAGATTTAGTTTTTTGGACTAAGGTGAAACTCCTGACTGAAAACATTGTATTTTTATGATAAGTTTCTAACAAGCCTGAGCAAATGTTGCTGACCTCTTTCATAGACTTAAACTCAGAGTAGATGATAAAATGAAGTGATACAAGGTTGTCAGACACAAAGATTTGTAAAACAGGGACAGCCAGTATTTGTGCTTAGCATTGTCTTTCCTTCATCTCTCTTTCTAGCATTAGAACTTTGTGAAGCTAAACGTACAACTTCTCCATTCTCTAACAGAAATTTTCAATAACTTTCAGTAACATTTTCAGACTTTCAGTAACAATCGGGGTAGATTTGGCAAAGGTGCTTTCCTGAAAAACTCGTTCATTTTATTTGTGGCAGGCCTGACATGATTTGACAGGCAGGTGAATTCACCAGGACATCATGAGAAATTTAATACTGGGTCATTGTCTGATTTGTGTTTGACAATATGAAACAAATACAAGTACCTACTATAATGGTCAAAATGTGTTAAATTATCAAAATAAATGTTTAGGGTAATGTGAGTGATTGCCCTTTCTCTTATAAAGCATTTTGTAATATGAAAACAGTTTTATTAAAACCACCAAACAATGAATTCAGCTTTATTCTCTGGCTTGCTTAATGTGACCATCAAAGCAGATGCATTTCTATCCATTTCAGTATTTGATGTGTTCCTTTTGGAGGGAAATGGTCTCTGTTTCATTGTAATTTACCAGCTAATTTGTTTCATCTTTCTAAGTGTTTATTAAAATGTGTATGATATTGTTCCATAGAAATAATATATAAAGAGGCAATTTCATCAGACATCTTTCTTTTCTTAGTGTTTGCTTTTTTTTTTTTTTTTTGAAGGTTAAGAGTTTAGAATGGAAGAACAAGGAAAACCAGGAAAAGGGATTTTCATTTTTATTCTCAAATTTTAAGAAATATTACTTACCTTCTATTTTCCCAAACATCTGTAAGGAGACCAGCTTATATAACCCTATACTTGGTAAGTGTATACGACTGATGAAGTAATTAATCATTACATTTCCTCTAACATAGAACATGGCAAAACAGTTTCTTGCTTCAGTTACACTTCAGAGAACATTCTTTGTGTCCTTTCATAAGAAACACTGAGCATATTGTGACTTCTGTTTTGTGATTTTCAATTCTCTGTAGAAGAAATTGATCTCTTCATTTTTTTTCTATCAATCTTGCTGTATTAAACCAATTCAGGTAAATTGAATGTTGTAAATACATTTCTTTAATGTAACCTCTGTTATTCTCGGAAGAGAAACTAATTATGTTAAGACAAGAAGTTATACTGTAGTATACTGCTCTCTGGGAGATGCTGACTTTATCCATACAGAATATGTACAGATAAAGAAACATGTTTGGATCATACTCCACCTGTTCAAGAGTTCAGTCAGGGCAAAGTTAGTTATGTTTTTGTATCAACTGTATTTTTGCCATGACCTTGTGTTAGGTGGAGGAAGCTAGGTTTCAACATCTTTAGAACAGACTTTGCTAAAATGCATCTTTCCATACAAAAAGTTGGAATTGTAAGTGTTTACTTAGCAAACCCAAGTGTGGGTTTTTTTTTTTTGTTTGTTTTGTTTTTGTTTAGAGGTTTGTAGCCCATTCTTAAGTAGAATGTTGTTTGCATATCCCAACCTTGGTATCTCAGCTTTATATCCAACCACGTGCAAATTGTAAGCAAGCAAAGCCGTATGACGTACTTGGGTTTTTAGATGCCATTTCATTGCCTGAATAATATGTACGCATCACCACTCTTCTTGGATGTTGATGCTGCATCTCATAAAAATTAATAGTAATATCTCCAGCCACAATTCCATGTTCTAAGATCAAGGTGTGGGAAGTATGCTGAAACAGTCTTTCTTGCTGCCAGTCCAAGTATGGATTATGGCCTTGTATAGAGATGTGTATTTTAAAAACTGAGATGGGTGTTCCTGCAAGTGGAAGACCTTTCTCATGTAGGGGAAAAGGAACAGTATAAACCCAGTCATAAGCAATTGTGGAACAAGAATTATGTGAAGATACTGAAGAGCTTCTCTGATGAAATAGCTTCAAGTGCTGCTGCTTTGAGGTCTTTGAAGAAGAAATGTGGAAACCTTATCTCTTTCTATGGAGGTCTTGATTGATTCTTCCACAGAAGTACTACTGTAGTCCTTTATTCTCCTGTGAACCATAAACAAGAAACCTGAAAGGTCTTAGGACAATGAGAAAGAAGAAATTAACAAAGATCTTCAAAACTACTGTCAGTGCCTTAAATTGTGCAAAGTCAGAAGCAGTCTGGGGAGGAGTACAGTAACAGATGCAACAGAAACACTGGTAAGTGGAATAGAAATTTTCCTTTCTGAAATTCTTCTCCAGCATTCCTCCCCCACAGTAATTGAAAACTATCCTCTACTTGGCAGTTCCAAACAAAAGTGACAAATCATTTAGACAAAAATTAGCAAAAGCCTGGACACTGAGCATGTTGATTAAAAATGTGTTTTTATGCTACTGGGTTAATATTTACGAAAAATCATGAGGTTACAAATAAAACAGGAGTTTTACTAAGCAGGCATTAGTACACAGGCTTTGTTGGAGGTGGCATATTCTATAAAGAGTTTAAGGAAGTTACGGTGATGGGTATTCAGTTACAGGAAGCTGACGTGCCTCCTCCAAGTTCTTGGAGTCTCACAGGCATGGAAGAGCAGTACAGTACAAAAGTAGAATTGTTTTAAATGTCTTTTATCAGCTATTCGTATTCTGTAAGGTGTTATTTGGAATATGGGTTTCAGGGTCGTCGTTACTTCTGTCTGTTCTATTTCCAAGACACTTAGAAGAGCTTATTCATTTACAGGTAAGCAAGAAGGTAGTCTGTCCCATAGCAATCTGTGCTCCTCACTGCCTTAAAATGTAAGCATGATCAAAACTGCCAAGTGACCACCATTTTTTTTTCCCCTGATTTTTTCATTTTCTGCTTTATATAAAACTTGGCTTAAGCTCACACTGAGTCCATGAGTGAAGCGGAAAATTAAACAAAACAAAAAATGGAAGGTTGGGGAAGGGAAAATTTTCTTGTATTATTTTAGTTAATTCAGTAAACTTCTGATTTGCTTCTGTTTTAGGTCTGTGCCCTTACACAAAGCCCTCACAATACTTTGAAGACTGGCAGAAATGTGAAAGAACAACAAATAGTTGAAGGAGGATGCATTTGAGAAACAGTTGCAGTACATAATAGAGTTGAGAGGAATATATAGAGAGGCTGTTCTGGGAAGATACTATGAAATTACAGGAGACTGACTGTAAATGTCTTTGCAGTACACTAAGATATATTCTGTGTTTTCAAAAGGGTGAAACAACTATCCAGGTGCTGTTACTGCATAGCTGGGATAACCCTTTGCCTTCTACTGAATGCAACAGATGTCAGGGGGGACTAATTTTTGTGTCTTTAAATACTGCACTACCAGGCACATTGTTTTTTCACTGATAATGCAGTAATATGTATTGCAGTTTAAGATGGATAATTTTTTAAAATGTTCTTAAGTTGCTTCTTTCTACAAAGTGAAGATTATATACTGTGCTATATTTATAGTAAATAAAAACTTTCTAAGCTGTTTAAAAGTGTTCTGTTCATTTGTAACTTATGTTTTACATGGGTGGTACGCAAGTGTCATGTGGTTTCCTCTAAAAATAATACTTCTATTAAATTTACTTGATGTAATTTTAGTAATGTTTACAAAACATACTTTCAATTGAATAGTGCCGTGTTGATATTCTCTGGTTTTGTATGCCTCTCTTGGAGGAAATGGAGATGCACCAATTTGGATATTCTCGATTTTGGTGCTGGATGTTGTCTTACGTATTTGTAATATCAACAGGAGACTTTGTCACAGGGTGGCTGTGAACTTCAAACATCTAAAAGTTTATATGATTATCATGAGATAATCAGCTGTTATCTAGGCAGTTATTACATTTCTACTGTCTGGATTTAGTATTCCTGGATTAATGACATCATATATAAACCAAAAAAGTAATACTGGATCCTCAAAAAGCTGTTGGCCTAACATTAGGAAGATACAGATGGCGAACAACTTGACAATTTCTAATGTGGCTACTGTACATCTTCTTTGAATGCTAGTGCTTTTATTTTTGAACTGCCTTCTGACCTACTAAAAATAGTAGAACCATGGAGTGTATCTTAAGTGTCCAATGCATCATTCTCCTTATCTGGATGGGATCACCATTCTGTTTTTTATTTTTATTTTTTTTATTTTGGGCAGGGTGGGGGATTGCATGGTGGTATCCCAGATAATAACTGTTATACTGAAATACCAGCAGTAAGATGTGCTCTGACAGCACTCATCTTCTTCAGTCCTCAGCTGCATTTTCACTGACTGTATCAGAGCAGATCTCCTACTTGCCTTTCTACAGTGAAGAACTGGGGAAAAAAAAGTTGGCACACTACTCTCATAGAAATGCCACTCATATTCAGAAGTCTTGTAGTCACTTCTGACTGTCAGTTTTCATATAGCACTGTTCTGTATTGAGTTGTGAAACCTAGACATCACATTTTGCAGTGTTGAGCTGGCTATATATATGTCTGGAATTCAACTGGGCTGTTTGATACATGTGCTTACCAGAAGGCCCATTATACAGCGTTTAAAAACAAACTGTTTTTCCCCTCCTGCATGCTCTAGCACATTTTTAGATTTTTGTAATGTTTTTATTGCAATTATGGATACCATCCAAGTTGAGTTTGTAAGAAATGTTGCTTTTTTTTTCCTATTAGATTCATAAGTACCAGTGGCACTGTCAGCGTCTGTCATTGCAGGGGCTGAGAACCAGGAGATGTAGAATATAGTCACTGCTGTGCAGAACATGGGAATTTTAGGTTATAAATCCTGAATAAGTCAAAGTTCCTTAAGAGGAGGATTGTAATCCCATGAGGCGTTGCATTCCTTGTAAGCTAGTGTGATTAAGTCATATGAAGGTGCATGTGCCCTTGCTTTGACAGCTAAGTCCGGCAAAATTATATAATAGAAACGTGGTATTAGATGGAGCTGTGAGATTTAAAGGGCTCAGGAGCAGAATTTCCCATTGTTGTGTTATTCATCTTTCACCTATTTCAGGACCAAAAAAGTGTTTTTATTGCAGCTCCTTTTAGAATATGGTTTGGAATTCAGGCTTTCCCATTTCAGCCATGATTAGATGTTAGGATCTGCATCAGTAAACAACTGTTGACCCTTATTGCTAGCTGTATCGGTGAACTGCAGTTTGTTGCAGACAAACAAATGTTGCTGTGGTTTCATTAGAATGTGTGATGGTGCATTGCTTCTAAACTGCCTCTGTTCACCTAGTAGATTTGGTAGTAGAAAGTTAAGTGGCTAACAAGGCTCTTAAATGTCTGTAGATTTGGTATGAGTCACAGATAAATTGCTGTTTAGTAAGTTAGCCATAAACATTTCTTAAGAATTAAAAAAAAAAGACAAAACCTTCATTATATGTGAAAATTTTCTAATATAGGATGCATTCTAATCTGCTTAATTGTTACTTTCCTTCTTAGAACTCATTTGTACTTTTCAGTGCAACTGTGAAGTAGTTATTGGGTGAGCTTGCGCAGGTTTCTCTTCAAATGTTAAATATAATGTGCAAATTAAAAATAAGGCTGAAATCATAAAAAGCATGCAAAATATTTTTAAAATTGAAGCAAGACTAAGGCCATACAACAAACGACTTCCTGATAAAAATTAAAGGTTTTGCAATAGCAAAAACTGTTTGCTATCTGTTGGATTACTAATACATTTTCACTCTAGAAGAAAATGACAGCCTTTTGAATCCTTATGGGCTAGTTTTGGGATTATCTATTTCATGGCCATTTCAGCATGACTTGGAATGTGTTGCTGAACAGTGAATATGAAGAAGCAGCATCCCTAAATGCTTGCGTGTATTGGTTATGGTTTTAAGATTTCTTGTGTGTTAGAATCATAAAATGGCTTTGGTTAAGCGTAGAGCTTTCTCTTTGCACATATTTTAAAATGCTGTATTTACTTACAGATATACCACAGATGAGACCAAAGCCACACTATGTAATGGTTAAGAAAGATGCTGAAACCAATGAGGCAATATATTGCACAAAGGAACCTTTTATTAAGGCTCGTGTCATCGTCATTCGGTGGTTGGTGTCTTTCTGGCTTGAGCCAAAACCCCATACAGGACCTCATATTCCTGGGATAGAAGGTGAAAATGTGCCAAAGAATATTCAGGTAAAATTTTTTCTTGTTTTTATGTTTTTCTTTTAATTGCATTGCCAGCAGCATGAGATATTTTGATCATTGTAATTAATAAAGAATTGAAAAAAGGAATGTCTAAAAAAAATTTCTGCTTAAGAATTCAGTTTAGGAGGAGTCACTGTAGTTCTTTTTTCTTCTTTTTTAATCTGCTAAATATTTGTGTTTTAGTTGAGTAGAGGTGAAAAGCTTTGAAATGCAGTAAATTTTATATTTTGTTCTTCGTGAATTCTCTGTACTGTTTTAAAGTATACTTCTGTGTGATTTGAATTGTGCAGTTCAAATTCTATTACTAAAACGTTCTATGAAATACTTTCTTAATTTCTCTTTCAGAGAGCAGCTGCTAGCATGGCTTCAAGAGAAGACAGCAAAAATGACAATACTGACAAGCAGGATAGAAGTGCAGAGCCAGAGCAATCTCATTCTAATACAAGTACTCTAACAGAGAGAGAACCAAGTTCTTCTAGCCTCTGCAGTATTGATGAAGAACATTTAACTGATATTGAAATTGTCCGCAAAGTCTTTTCTTCTAAAAGAACTAATGTTAATTTTCTAACTGAGATTTTTCGACAGGTAAAAAGCCTTCTTTAGAATACAAGAACAGTAAAATTATACTATAAGTGATCATCATGTCATATTATTTTCAAGTGTATTTGCTAACTAGAGCATTATAAAAATGTACATTTTACTGTTTTGCCTTTAAAATTTAAGAATTAGAAAACATTTCAGAATCTTTCGTTCTTATGTAGAATGTCTCTGGACCCTGCTTTTTGTAATTCTGTTTATTTCATAACCAGCTTGAGAGTGTTTTGTTTAGACTTTACAGTTCAGTTCAATAGGAATGTTTTATCTTTCCATACATCAATCCCATAGCTGTTATAACTCACAACCAAACTTAAATATAAGCCTCCTTTAGGAGTACGCAGCTGTTCAAGATCTGTTTTGGGAGCACTCAATTGACCTTACTTTGACAGTATTCATCAGAAAAGTGAGACAGATGGCTACAGAAGGTAACAGATTCTGCTTGTAATTGTACTGCAACCAGAAATATAAGCTGAACATACTCAAAATACTTTTTTGTAGCTGGAAACTTTACTACACAAATTTAAACTAAGAGTATATACCAGAATATTAAGTCTTTCTTTGTAATACAAAGATACATAGCTTTGAGTTCAAATCAAGAGAATGAATGGAAGATAGACTTTTTTAATGCCTTTTGGAATAGTCTTAAAGGTAAAGATGTTTTTCCTAATAACCTTAAAGAAAAACTTCTTTCAGTTGAAATGCAGACACAGTTTTCTTTAAAGAACAATAAGCTAAACATTAAAAAAACTTCAGTATTTCTGGATGAAATTGATATTCTTGAATTAGGTGACTATCAGAAGCTAAACAACTTTGAAAAAATGTTGAAGAAATTGGATGCATGTGTAAAGGAAATAGCAGACTTACTATATTGAAACTGCCATGTGGGAGTTGACAATTTGAGACATATGTAGATTCTAAATTAATGGAGCTATAGAACTTCTCCCTTTGTTTTCCACACTTATTTCTAGTGTGATATTTTTCACCCTTATTTTTAGTGTGATACTCATATGACACATCCATTTTTGGAAAGAGAACTTATTTGTGTCAAGTGGGTACTCCTTGGAGGCGTAGTCAGTTTTCAACACTCGCACAATAGACTCCATAAAACCATGTGCTAATGCAGTTTATCTGTTGGCTTTTTTTAATACTGTTAGGTCATTACAGTCTTTGATAAATGTACTTATAGCTAGTTTAAACCTGACTAATATTAACAGTTCCTTATCTCTGACTACTTATTACAGGCACAGCAGTTACATAAAACGTCCTGAAGAGGGCAGAAATCAGCCATCATGCTGACATTCAAATGATTTTTAAAAAAAACAGTAATTCTGAAGTCTTTTCAGTGAATCATTAGTTTTAAGGCTACTACTCTGAATCTCTTTTAGATGGGAGTAAGATATATGACTATGAGTAATGAATATTGCTTGCATTTTTATTAGCAGTTTAGAACTGATTTAACTCTACTCTTCAAAGACCTCTAAATGGAAGGTATCATAGAAGAAGCTTCTACTCATTTCTTTTGCATACTTCTGATGAGTATTTAGGTTTTAATTTCAGCATTCCAGACACTGAATAGATTTGCCTGTGTGGATTCTCACGTGTATCTCTTTGGCAGTGAAGTTTTCAAGTTTTCTTGATAAAGCATCTCCTGTCCGCGCACTTTCATATTACAGATTAAAAAAGTGAGCGAACATTTAGGCTTGTGAGAAAGTTACTAGTTAAAATCCTACAGAAAGTTACTAGTTAAGATCCTACAGTGGTTGTACTTTTTTTTTTTATCCCTTAGAGCTTGCACATTATAGTGCACTGCTTAAGTGAGTTTGAAGTTGATCTTGTTGCTTCTTGACTTGATACACTTTGTACCTTAAAATGTTCTGCCCTAGGTGTAGCTTGAAGCCACACAGTTTTAGGTATTCTTTCAAGTATTGTAATTGGGTTTTTGCTGATTTCTTTTTCTACTCCCAGGCATTTCTGTTGCCAATATGTGAAGCAGCTGCCATGAGGAAAGTAGTAAAGGTGTATCAGGAATGGATTCAGCAAGAAGATAAGCCTTTATTTATGAAAGAACCTGAAGAAGTAATGCAATGTGCAACTGTAGATTGTGATGAAAATGTTGTAGACCACAATTCATCAGAGAAAGCAAAAGATAGAGAGGAGGTAAAATATTGTTGACTGCTATTTCTGCATCTTTTGCATAATAGGCAGAGGCTGAGACCAAGTGGCTTTCTCAACAGACTGTATGTGGTTTAGCTTGATGTTAAAGCATCTGTTGGGGGAATGAAGCAATGGCAATTAAACAGTATGTGTATGAACTACCAATTTGCTCCATTATCTGTAATTTCTTGTATTTTATTCAAGTTTTAAAATTAAATATATATATTCAATATATAGTTTGTATAGTAGTAAAGTATGCTAGCTTTCAGCTGAGAACAAATTATATACAAATAAAATGGTGATGAAAATAGCAGGTATTTAACTAGATTCTTGAAAATAATTCCTACAAGCCTCTTAAAACACAGTGTTGTCTTTAAGATAGATGTTAAACTTCTGTCTACTGTTTATTATTACAAAGTTCTTTCTTTAATACAAAACCTAAATACCTGTCAAAAAATCAGTGTGAACTTTAAGAGCAAAATATTTTTCAGGAAAAAGCTATGAACTCCAGTCACGTTAGAAACTCAAACTGGGCAAGAAATGGCTGTTACCAAGAGACTTTGCACAAACTGTCTGAGGTTGACTCTGAAGAGCTAAATGTACGAGCAGGAGTGCAGTCAGTATTACAGGTATGGAATAGACTTGATATTTAATTTTCCTCTTGCTAGTAAAACTCATGATATTAGTACATAAAGAATGGAATACAATATAGTATTCTTACAAAGGAATCCTGTGCCCTTTTAGAGGGCATGTATTTCTTCATTACTATTAACAGATTTGTTGAAAATATTGAAGTGCTTCAAATTCATTACATCTATTTTGTTTTTACTCACAGGTTTTTATAATAAATTCTTCCAACATATTCTTTCTTGAACCTGCAAATGAAATTAAAACTCTGCTGGATGAACACACTGACATGTGTAAACGCATTCTTAATATCTACCGTCACATGGTAGTTCAAGTTACTATGGACAAGAAGACTTGGTAAAATGCTAATTTTTTTATCTTATTATTTTACAAAATAAATGTGAAAATGTTCTTGGTAGTAAACACAATAGGACAGTATTGACTGTGTGAATCAGTTTCTCTAAATCAATAAATTCATGAGGTTTAATATCCCAGGCAACTTGCCATACAGGAATTGGTGAACTCCTCTGCTAAAGGTGATAGTAAACACTAGCTAGTTTGGGACAGCTTAGCCTCAATAAAAAAAAGAAATAAGCTGGTATACATGGACTACTATTAAGTAGCTAGTGATGGCTTTTTTCCAGGACATTTTGCTCAAGTACTGGACTTCTAAGTATGAAGTCACATATGAAGCTTCACAGTCTTATTTGAAAATAGACAAATACATTCAGTTCAGTCTGGATAATTACTTAATGATATGTGGGTTGCTCTTCATCTGCAATTAATTTCAGCTTTAGACATTTGTGTAAGAATCCATTTACTACTTAACTGTGTTGTTCCATTCCAGTGTTTAAGTTGCATAGCAGGAACAAGGGACCCTCTTACCAAGTCATCTGCATTGTTTCCCCCTTTCTTTTAAGTAATTGTCTCTAATAACGTAGTATATTGCCACCTTTATTGCAAGGAAGCAGTAGCAAGGGGATATGAAATGGCTGATTTATTCCATTTTAACGTGACTTGCATTCAGTCTGTCACTAGTATCTCCTGGGTAAGTACCTTAAATGTCATGTAAGATTTGTCACCTCTCGTGAAGTAACAAGTAATCAACAATGGGGAATTTGGGAAAAACAAAAGAAAACAGATCCCACTGAGTTGCTATTTTCTTCCTTATTTTCTCGTTTTAAAGATGTGACTTTTGACTGTGATGATGGTGATTCTATGCCACACAAAATAATTAATGAAGCATAGTTATGATAATGTTACATTGCCAAAACCTGTCATTTATTAAAAAAAAAAAACAAAAAAAACCTTGTAATTTCATAATTTTTTTTTTACTATAACCAAGTTAGGCTGTTTGCAGCATATTTGAGAAAATCAAGCTCAGCCATTATCTTTAGAAGTATCTTGGTATATACAGAAATATAACAAAACGCTGACTCTAATATTGCTTTGCAGGGAACAAATGCTACTTGTGCTGCTCAGAGTTACTGAATCTGTGCTGAAAATACCACCCCAAACTTTCTTGCAGTATCAAGGAAGAAAAAACTCCACTTTAGCAGGAAGACTTGCAGGACCTCTTTTCCAGGCAATTAAACATAAATTCAATTTAATTAATTCAGTTTAATTTTAACCAAGATGCATTAACTCCTGTTGTCTGAATTGTCAATTTAAATCATTAATCATCCCGATAATGTGAATGGCATAGGTTAAGCATCTGGCTACACCTTAAGCTGTCTATCATTAATGGCTTTCTAATAATTGTTTTCACACTACAGTGAAATTGAAAAGAAATGCACTTCATTAGTTGAGTTCAGGTAACTGGAAATGTATGCAGTGTTAGTCTGCTTCTGTTACTGAATAGAATTTTAGCCAACACCAGCACAAAGTTTGCTGTGCTATCTATGTCTAATAAAGTGATTTTTGTATTCCTTTCCATAAGCTATTGTAGATGATTTCAAACTTCGTATTTTCAAAATGTTGTTAAGATACCTTCTCTATAAACGTATAATGTCCTCAGATTCTTTAGTAGGAAAATTAAAAACAAAAAAAAAGATAGTGAAGTTACAAATGTGATGAGAACAAATTGAGAACAGTGTTATAAAACTGTCAAAACTTGTAAGATATGAAAAGATATTACAGGAGTTAAACTAGTTGTTCCTATATTTAAATCAAAAGAACGTGTTCTTCACATTAATGTAATACTTGATTATTCATGAAAAGTCTGTGTGTAATGGCGAGGAAATGAGCACAGAAATTTCTGTCAATTAAGTACTTCTTTTTAAGCAGTAATGTTTGAATATTGTCATCTTTTGTTGATAAACCAACATTTCTCATTTTACTCTTTTAGACTCTTATAGTAGCTTGGATCAAAGCAAATCTAAATGTGTACATCTCTCGAGAGCTTTGGGATGACTTACTGTCTGTCATGTCGTCACTGACATACTGGGAAGAGCTGGCCACTGAGTGGTCACTGACAATGGAGACACTAACTAAAGTGTTGGCTAGAAACCTGTATAGTCTGGACCTCAGTGATCTGCCATTGGATAAGTTGAGTGAGCAGAAGCAGAAAAAACACAAAGGCAAAGGTAAGACAACATTGTATGCTCATAGTAAGAGTTTGGGAAGAACTAATGAGATGTTAGGTCAGTAGAGCTTTAGTCTAGTATACCTAATTAGGCCTATTTGTCACCTAAAATAACATAATAATAAATTTGTTAAGATAAAGCTGCTTTTTATAACCATCACAAAATCCTACCAGAAATGTTCAGTCCATCAAATAGACTGGTACAGAATTTAACTCTTAAAGGTGTGTAGAATTAAACCAAGAATTTTATGCTGCCCTGAGTTACACCTTTCTACTGTTATCAAAACAATTAAATAGTTGAGGCTTCAATTGTAGTGTCTTGAAATTAGTGAAAATTACATGTCTGGTGACAATTAGCTAGGTAGAAAGTGACTATTGCAAGCATGATTGGAATATTGATCCTGGAATCTTATGAGTCTTGATTAAAGGTGGAATGTTAGATGAGTGCAGTTTTGAGCACTAACTCACTGCTAAACTATAGTGAAGATTGGTCTTGTCAAAGTGACTGACTGTTGAGGTGAAAGTATACTAGTGCCATATTAGTGGTATCAATTTTTAAACTAATTCCTAAATGATGCAGAAAATACGCTGTGGGACAAAACATAGGGAGAGAGGGTAGCTACTTGCTTATATTGTTACTGTTGAGATGGGAAGTCTGTCCTTCTGCATAGAATGCTGAACTGAGATCAGCAAAACCTGGATTCCATTCCCAGATTAGAAACTGAATTTTTGCATATCACAGTGAGAAATGATTTCTACCTTGCTTTAGTCTTCTGTAAAATGTGAATAATAGTTCTGATCTTCTTGAAAAAGAGCTTTGAGATCTAATAGCAAGAGACAGAACTATGTGTAAGATGAGTAATAAGGATGGAGAAAAAATATGGTTTTAACCTACTTTTTAATCTCTCTGTATTCTGAATGATATGGTTCTCCATTCGGACTTGTGGGAAAGTACTCACTACTTCTTTAGTGAGTGAGAAATAATCCATCCCTATCTTAAAGAGAATATTGCTATAAGCTGTTTGTAATAAAGACGTTTTGCATGCTTTCCTCATCTTGGGCACAGACATTATTCACACTTTCATTTTATTCTTCTACTACGTGACTGCTGAACAAACGTACTTTTTTCTTCAGTTGACCTTGAGATTTTGTTCCAGACCATGCATTCTTGTTTGCCTGTAGCATATAGATTTCTTCATTTGTCCATAAGTTAGTTTAAAAAATAAGTATGACATTGGATAAGAATGTGTATTTTTATTTTGAATATAGTCTTTAAAAGTATTTTGAACTGTCTGCATCACCCTTACATAGCCACGTGAGAAGAGTTTTATGTTAACTTTCAGTAGCAGAATTACAGAGAAAGCCTCCATTATTAATTATGGGTTCCAGAATTAATTCTAGTGGGTTTTGAAAATAGGCATTTTCTTAAATGCCAATATTTTTAGCCATGCTTATTTGTTAATAATAATGAATGTGCACTATTAAGGCACACTTTCCAAGGAGATGCCCTTTAATGATTGTAATTGTGATCACAATTTGTGATCGTGAGTCAGTTCGGTGTGGGTAAGGAAATATGTTGCAAATGTTTTTTTCAGTTCACTGGGACTTTTTTTTTTAACAGTTTTTGGAAGGCTGCTCTTTTGAGCTGTATTTACTTTGATCTAAATGTCAATTCTGAATTTGTTACACCTTTTCTTAATCTTCTAAAACTATTCTTTTTTGTGTGTGAATTTTTAAAAACTCATGTTCTTTGAGCCCACCATCTGTTTTACTTATATGTTTGGTGTTAAAATATCTTGTCTTTATTTCATGTTCCTCAAGTCACAAAGTTATTTGACAAACAACTGCATTGTTAATGGTATGTAATATATGATTTTGCGTGTTTTGTCTAATAGAAACAGCAAATATTGGAGGAAAAATTTCAATAATTACACATTTTGTCTGTGATTGTTTGAAAACCAGTTTTCATGTGATTTTGGAATTGATTGATCACAAAAGAAAATCACAATAGCTTAACAGCAACAGTGTTTCTGAAACAGTTTCAGGATCCCTCAGTAAATGCTGAGTGGGTTTAGAGACACTTAAAAATAAAATAGTAATTTGCTGTTTAGCTTTTAAAATCATGCTAGCTCTGATAATTTATTCTATCCAATATTAAATCTCTCTGAAAGAACACAACTCTCTGGTGATACCAGCATAGAAGTATATGGATTTGCAATTCTATTTTTGCAGGAGTTGGACATGAATTCCCTAAGTCCTCTGTGGATAAGTCCTTTTCTAGAGGCTGGAGCCGTGACCAGCCTGGACAGGCACCAATGAGACAACGAAGTGCTACAACCACTGGATCTCCAGGAACTGAAAAGGCGAGAAGCATAGTACGGCAGAAAACTGTTGGTATGTATCTGTAAGTGCTGACATAAGTGACATGTGAGAAATGGGAAGGAATTAATAATAGGTTTTGTGGCTAAATGGTTAACGTTTTTCCACAAAAGTATACTTTCTTAAATAACTAGTTGAAGATGTAAGTGTAAATTGTGCAGTCTTGCATGTTTTGGAGATAGCTGAATAGCTTGCTGTTACTATAATTGTAGTTATAAGTAAAAGTAATGCAGTTATGGTTTAATTTTGAATAAGCTTGATTGCATGCTTAGGCTACATTAGAAAAATAGTACCATTGTAAGAGTATAAAAAAGAAAGCTGGAATGGTTTGAGCAATGCTATAGATAGGTGGCTCTTTAAGTGTATGTTTTCATAAATAGTGCACAAAATAGGTAGAATATTTTCCAACTGCAGAAATAAGAGTGCAAGAAATACATATATATCTGCATAGTTCATAAAACCTGTTGTCTTTTACTGTACCCTGAATTTTGTGTTAATGAGAGATTGGTGCAAATGTGTGCAGTTCACTGTTTCTGAAGTGTCTTCTTTTAATTTCATTACTTGCAGATGATCTTTCCTATGTTAGAAATGAGTGATACTAGACAGTGCTTTAGGTGGATTGCTCAAAAGAAGACTCATTTACATTTGTATGATTTGTGTACAATACCTTATTGAACTGGACTTCAGATTTCTTTATTCTCTTTTCTCATCTTGAGGATCTCAGTGCTATCCTTTATGTGAAGGAAGGTTAAACTCTCTTCACTTTTTCATTTAAAAGAACTTATGCCTTTTCACTCTCTCTATAATAGTAGTTGCTTCAGTCCTTGTGTTTTTTCTTCACTGATACTTCTTGGGAGCAGGTACAATCTGACACAATTTAGGAAGCAGGAATGCATATTAGCAGTTGAATATATATGCAGTTATATTAGCTTTTCAGAAATTAACGTTATTCTATTCACAAAGAGAAGATTTTTATTTTTTTCTAAGTCAGATTATTTCAACAACATTTCTATGTGAACACTTAAAAAAAATTATATTACTCCATTTTTACATTTTGTTTACTAGTAGCATCTGAAGACATCTATTTGGGAGGCAGAGCTGATTAGTAGTAAGCATTACTCCAAGAATGCTTATTTCATGCATTCAGATGCTGCACAGCTTTTCCTTTATCTCATGATGACAGCTCTACCTTGACTCAACAGTTTTCCTTCCAATCATGGATACTTTAAATGTAATTTCTGCTTCTCTGTAAATAGGCTGTGATGAACTGTAGCAATGTTTTTCTCTTTAAGTCTTAATTGTCTTAACAAGGTAAAGCCCATGTTAAAATTTCTCCCTCGATTTCGTCCTCTCATACTGTTATTTCAGATACTCTGTAAGAAGGCTATACCACTTGATCAATTTTATAATGGTTTTGTTTTTCTTCTGTTTGAAAGATGTCTAATTATATGATGTTAGCCCTAAAATCATTGAGTTTATCTAATCAAGCTGTGTATTGACCTCATAAGTAGCAAACTAATCTGATTTTTGTTTCACTGTACTTTAGCTTCCTTCATTTGGTTCCTTGTCTACTTACATATTTGATATTAACAAGCCAAGTTTGTATTGTAATAACCAGTTAAAATTTCAGATCTAAATACCACCTGTGGACAAGCATCTCAGTATTGGTAGGGTAATTTTAAAAGATTAAAAGCCCAAACTTAGTTGCCAGCTCTTTAGTCCCAAACTTTTCAGTTTTTAAGATGTGGATGAAGCTTATGCTACAAAAGCATATGTCCTTGTTACTGTCTCATATCTTCTAAGAGACCTATTCAGGTGTTTCCTAACTTTTTACCATTTAAAACAGGGTCATGTATTAAAAAACCACTTGACAGTAAGTTAAATTTTCTTCAGAGCATTTTGCTGGACAGATTGTCTCCTTCAATTTATTAGTATGCCACAAGCAAAATCTGGAACTGAGACAGACCTTGGATGATATCTGATATATAGTATATTTCCTGTGATTATGAGTAATATATTCTTTATATCTGAGTAGGGGAGATGTGCATGTTGAATATTTTATGGTAAGAAAAAGCTGGGATTTCTTTTTCGTCTGTTTTATGTTGTACACATTTTGTGTACATCTGCACACCTTTGTTTTTTGAGCCATCTTCATGCCAGCGCACATCTATTGCTGCACCAAGTTTGTGTGTATGTGGTTTACTCAAACAAAAATCACAGCTTTTCTGATATGCAGTGTGTACATTTTTAGCCTGAACTTATGTAAAGTAATTTTTGGTAAAGGGCCTTTAAATGTGATATGCATATGGGTTGAAAAATCTTCTGTAGGGTCAGGTCTGGAATTTATAGCCTAGGCAGCAGATTCTAGTCCTATAAAAATATCAGGATGGAAAGAATTTGGGATTCCATTCATCTGCTTTTTTTCTGTAGTCAATAGTGGAAGGTTTTAAAGCAACAAATACCAAGTCCCCATTCTGGTCTCAGACCTGTCTCTACTTGGCTTAATGTGACACATCTTGTTTAAAATAAATATCCAGGGAGATCACATTTTCCTTTTACAGCATCTCAAAGTTATTTTACCTTTAAGTTTCTCTAAAATTTCCACCTTCCAAACAGTCAGTGTGAAATTCTGTCTCCTCTTGCTTGAATTAATGTAAAATGGTAGGAAAGATTCAGTCAAATTAGAAATGACTCTTCTTTTTAATGATTTGTATGCAGCATAGTATCCAATCTCAAAAGTTTGGTCTGTTTTCTATATAGCTTGATTTTTTTGTTTGTTTGTTTGTTTTGACTTGCCTAGATTCATTTAAAAATGCATAATGATGAATGCAATGCAGCTAACTATTGCTGTATTCAAAATTCTAACATTCTGTCTCTAAAAGAGAAGTTACAACTGTGCAGGTAGTTGCTTTTTTTTTTTTTTCTAAAAGAAAAAAGTTGCTTTCTGTCTTATGAGCTTAAGTGAATGGCTTCATTTTTAAAACATTTGTCTTTCTGAATTTTTTTTTTAATTGATGTTAAGATTCTGCTTAAGTTGTGCTGTATGTGTCAAATGTGTTTTCTGCTTTACATATGTTGGCCTGCTCAAGTTGAGTGTTAGGGACAGTTCTCTAACCTGATGTGCAAGTGTGACGACAAGTTTTTCTGTACTCCATTCTGTTCTTATGATTCCCATACGGATCAGAAGCACTGACATTTTGGAGGGTATATTCCATGTTGTTTTGAAATTATGCATACAAAAGTTCAAGACTACTTAAATACTGTGCTGGCAATGTTTAAGATGCACTGAAGTTTCCTTAAAATAGGTTTATCAATAACTATTTTAGCGTAAGTTTTCAATTTTGCAAAAATCTGAAAAGGAAACTGTTTGAAACTATGAGTATTAATTTCTGCAGAGCTTTTGGTGTACTTTCAGATTGAATGCAATATATCTTGCTATATCTTAATCTGACAAAGGAAATTGAGCGTAATGAGGGTTCACTTCAAATCTGTTGGAAAAGCTATACTTAGAAGCTTGATCCTATTGCTACAATTCTTATGTAAGCTTTCTTCGGGGACTGCTGGCAGGAGGTGAGATACAAACAGGCTAATTAGGATCAGTTTAGCAAAATTCATTTGATATCTAGTAAAATAAGAATGTAACGCTTTGTGTTGACAGTTTCACTACAGTCTCTTCATTTTTAATGCAGAAGTATACTGTACTGTATTGGAAGTTTCTCCACATATAATCACTTATTTTCTTATTACACTTCTGAATCTCTTTCTGAGAATCTTGAGTTCAAGACTACAGGTGTGGGTAAAAATTAGAGATACTTGTTTATGAGAAATCCAAAGGAAAGTAGAAAGATATAGATGTAGAGTAAGTTGTTTTTCTGTTAAAAAAAATCTAAATTTCTGAGTACTTGTGGAGTGGTTTAAACTTTGATTTTTCAACCCTTGATGCAATGGGAAAGAACTGTTAATTAGTTTCTTGGTTTTAGAATGCAAAATCTCTGTAATAGTCATAATAAAGGCATTGTTACTGCTTTACATAAAAATTTAAAACTCAGAATGTCTTATGTGTCCACTGATTTTTTTCTTTCTTACAGCTCTGCCAATATCTGCCGTGCTGAAATGTTTTAATTTTTAAATTTTCTTCCTTTTTATCTTTGTTTTCTCTGTTGCTGCTTTTTCTGTGACACAAGCCTTTCATTATAGTCACTCTTCTTTTTTCCTTCCCCACTTCTTTCTTTTCCTTTTTAAAGCCATGAGAAGCCGATCCATTGGTGAATGTGCTCTGCCATCGGCCTATATACGCAGTGCTAAAAGTGCTCCTGTTCTGATCCATACTTCCAAACCCTTCTTGCCTGATATTGTTCTCACTCCCCTTTCTGATGAGCTTTCAGGTAGTGCCACCTCTGCTAATTTCTGCACCCCCTTTATCACTTTTTTAAACCTTCTGCTTTCAAATCCTGCAAAATCATTAATTTTTTGAAAGTAAAAGTATTTGGGGGATGGGGGGAGAGGGGAAGAGATTAAGAATGAATATTTTGAGTTATGTAAAATATCATGCTATTTTGCAATTCATTCTGGAACTGTTAGAAGTTAGTGCTGTGCCAATGTTTACTATCATAAAAATTAAAATGAGAAGGTTATCTTGTTTTTATAATTATTTGGTAAGCAGTAATACTACTGCTATCCCTGGAGAGTACAGCTAAATCTAAAGATTTTGTCTGTGATTAGGGAGGGAGGAAAAGGAGAAAGTTTTAGTTTGACCTGCCATTTACATTTTTCTACTTAAATTCTTCATTTCAGTGTTGGATTTCATGTGGCCAACCATGATAATGATATAATTCCCATGAAAAAAGTACTTTCTAAAGTGTATGGTATCCTTTAATATGCTTTACAGAATGGCTGATTTTTATTAACATATAAAAAATTATATATATATATATACACACATATACAGTTTTGAATTCTGAAGTGATGTGATTTGCTTATTTCTCCAAATTATCTGTATTTACAGATTTATAATTTTCTGTAATGTTATGTTTGATCGTGCAGGATGATTGGCTATAATTTTTCACAGTAGTTTTCTTTGGATAATTTTCTTTCAGCAAATAGATAAGATGGTTAGGATTAACTCATATAAAATGTTACAGATAATATTGTCTTTTTTTTTTTCTTTTACTGCAGCTGTTCCTTGGGTAGAAATTAAAGTGTAAGGCTGACAATTATATTATGTCTTTGTCTCAATGAGTGAAAAACAAAGAGTTCATTGGGAAGGCTACATACAAATAGGACTTAATAATTAGTAATTTTTTTTGTGAGGAAAATAGGTACTTTTTTTTTGCACTTCTTGAGTGCTTCTGTTACCTAAGAAGTATCAAGAACTGTATGCTGAAAATTGTACTTTATTATGTACTGCCAGAATGTGCTTGTATTTTTGCATACCTATCTCCTACCTCATTTTGAAAAGCTGTCTTTTCTTTCTGCCTTCAAGCAGAAAAAGAGAAGGTTAGGTTGGTGTAAGGAAAGTTGCAATCAATTGAGATTAGCTAGAACTGCCAGTTTCAGTCCCTTCTTTACTCGTGTATATTAAGTAGCAGACTATTTCTTCCACGTACGTGTACTGTCAAAGATACAGCTCTCTGCAGCAACCATTCTGATGTGTTTGGAGAGTCCCATTTTGACTGTAACTAGCGTGCCAGTGTGAGCTCTGATTTCCAAGGAGGCTGTTCATTTGGATTTTAAAACACTATTTGTATTTTCAGTGCTGGTACTGCAATAACAATGTATTTCTTCTGTTCTACAAAAATGAATTTTCTATTGGCACAAGCACTACAGATTTGTATGAAAATATTTGTGTATTTGTATGTGCTGTTCACACATACATGAGCACCTATTAAGTAATACTGGATCAACATTGAAATAAATCTAGCTGAATTTATTTCAATGTGTGGAGCTGCTTGGCATGCTTTTGGACTTCTCCATACAGTAATTTTTAACATCCTAGAAAATCATAAGCACTGCATGCTTGCATAGTATGCAATCTTTAGGCTGGTACTTTAGTTAAAATAGAGTTTATAAAACATGAAAGATGCATTATTGAGGCCCAGGATGAGATCAGTTTATCATATTAATTTCATTGATAATAATATTGCACTTGTTTAGATGCATCCTGTGATCCTCAGATGCTGCTTTCATTAAAGCCAATTTCTTAAAGCTGCACAGAAACTGTTTAAGAATAATCCATGCTAATATCTGCCTAAATCAATAAAATAATCTGAAATAACAAACATAGCTAAAGAGAGGCACCCTTCATTTCAGATGATATTAATCTGTATAGTTAGTAATAAGCTGAATAGGAACATGCTTTTTGCTGTTGCTGAAAGCTGAAGAGAGAGGAAAGGGTTAATAAATTGTGCATTATACAGCGATTTTCAGTTCATGTTTATTTTCTGAAGGAGCTTGTATGTCTACTTTCTTTTTCACTGTAGACTTCTGTGTCTTGTCTAGTAGCTTCTATACAGTTCAGTAAACTTCGAATCAGGTCTAAGTTTAATTTTCAAATTATAACTTCCTTGAAAAATTGAGCATGGAAGTAGTGACTGTTCATCTTATTTCAACATATAACATTAAGTGCAAATGTATCTGATTCCTCCAGGTTATGTGCTTTGCTCAGAAGGAAATTATGACAAAATTCAGTTTCAGCTCTAACTTTCTCAGAAAAGTATGAGCACTTCAAAATGGTCATTTAAGGTGACTTTGGATTATCATAATATTGTTGAAATAGGTGTTGATATCTATGAAGTAATCATCTGAAGTCTTTTAAAATCAATTCAACGTAATTTCTTTATTTTGGCAATAACGTCAGAATTGATAGAGGCATTACAGGTTTAAATTGTGTGATATGCTGAATTTAAGTAAATGCAGTAAATTTAAGGTCCACTGCAGTGCTGAAGGTAAACTTTCTAGACAGAACAACAAGGTAAGTCTGTCTGTTGTGGGTGTAAGTGTAAGTAAGTGTTGCTGGTGATAATTTAAGCTCTTTATTGTTATTTCTGTTTTTAAAAGCAATGCTACAAGTGATAGGTTTTAAAAAGTAAAACTGGAGAATGAATGCTTCAATGAAAATGAAGCCAATGGAAAACTGACTAAGCTGTTTTTACCTTATGTTTCGAGTTCTTATCCCATTAAAAAGTCCTGAATTTATGCAATTATTTGAAGAAACCCTTGTCCTTGCCTGTATCATTGATTTTTATAGTATGCAGTATTCCTATTTATCAAGAAATTTGATGAGAAGTATGAAAGTCATTTATTTTGGTGGATGACATGAAGTGGGCTGAACGTACTTCTGTACATTTCCTCAGAGTCCCATGTCGAAACCACAGTTATTATTGCAGTTAACTATGATTTATACTGATGGTGGAGTATTAGTAGCCTCAATAGAGACAAGGAATTATTAATTTAAATGGTCATAACAAATGTTCTTGTCTTGTTTTTAGTTAAAGTGATTTTACTCCAGTGTTAACTGTTGTGTGGCTGCAGGATTTGTTCAATAGCAGGGTTCTTAATTTGATAATTCTTAGGATTTCCTTGAGTAAACCTGGAAGAAGATGGGGAGGTTAGCTTCCATTTAGTATTTAGTTTTGCAATTTGAAGATGAGATGCTTCACAAAGCATCCTTTTAGGGAAAAAAGTTCTATTATAAATATATATCATCCATAATTTATAGTCATCTTCTCCAGCTCTTCCCTGTCATTTAAGAACTTAGAAGAAATATTTCAAAGTCCTCGGGTATTTGCTATATTATGTTTGCTGTAATATTTATGACTTTACATTACTTTTGTTTCTGCTATTTCAGTAATTTAAGTGTATCCACACAAGTTATGAAAAAAGTAATAGTTTATCTCTTAGTAGACCGTTCTAATTTGCCAGAAAACTTACCTGTTCTCTTTGGAGTTGTGTTTTTTTCTGAAGATGTAAATTCCATGACGGAGTAGTACTGTTAAGCTAATTTATATTACAGGTAAACATTTCTTCAAGGTAGTTGGAACAATATTGCTTGAATTATTGAACTTATTGGCACAGCCCTAGCTTTAACTGTTATTTCCAAACGTTCCATGGTCTCACTGTTTGTTCTCATGCATGTTAACATTTAAAACTGTTCTGATGGTCTAACTCATTTATATTGCATTCTGTACTGGATACTGTGCGTTTGTTTTTAACACTCTAGTACTGAAAAAGTATTTTCATTGTACTTAATTAAACAAGGCTCTGGACTTTTCTGGCTTTTTCAATCACATAATTAGAATGTAGCAGTAAATTATTTTTGTCTTTCTATATAAATTCTGGTTTGTATTACATACACTTTTTTCCTACAGACATTGATGATGCTCAAATTCTTCCACGTCCACCTCGAGTCAGACATTTTTCACAGAGTGAGGATGCTCCAAGTGAAGTTTTTGGTGCATTAAGTGAGGAACAACCACTGCCACGAAGTAGCAGCACCTCTGACATCCTGGAACCATTCGCAGTTGAACGAGCCAAAGGTGCAGTTCCTGTCATTGACAGTTCATCCCATCACGCTCCAAGTTTACAGAGTTCCACTGAGACCTCTACAATGCATAGATCCACTGAAAGCCATATTACTGATTCAAATAGCAGAGAGTCCTCCTTGGAAGTTGGGGATAGTATTTATGACCATCTTTGTCATTTAATAGGGCCAGTAGAATTTGCAAACACAACCTTTGAACAAAACCAGTATGTTGACCTTGAAGGTGAAGATGATCTTCTTTCCTCTCTGAGAGAATATCTTAAAGAAAAAGAAGAACTTTGCGGTAACTTTGAGATAGATGAATGTGAGGCGTCTGCTCACGAAGGTGATACTTCAGTAAATAGGAATGATAGATTACCACTGGATGGATTAGAAAATAGTGATCAGACTGGTCAATGCACGAATAGCATCACTGTTGCAGAAAAACCTGATAACCCAGAGCTGCACCTAGAACAAAACCAAAGTGGCCTTATAAGTAATATTGCACCTTCTCAAATAGACATTTTTGCAAGAAATGAAGCACTCGATAAAGTCAGACAGTTAAATATCGATAAACAGTGTGAAGGTCTGTTTGATCATGGGCCAAGTAGTCCTAGCATCAAAGAAGGAAAAAGATATCTATACAGGCAAGCAGCCACTGAAGCTGATATTGATTCAGCTGTGGAAGCAGCATTAGCTGAGAAGCATAGAAGTGTTCAGTTTAACGAAAAAGTAACCAACTCATGTGTTACGCATGCAAAGAAAATTCTTCCTAAAGCACAAGTTAACCCTCAAATGCCTCACATCACGGGTACAAGCAAGCTGTCACCAACTAAAAGGAGTATATCTGAAACAGTAACTCATAGGGCCAAAATCATGAAAATAACAACTAAAAAAAGAAATAGTGTTCACGTGACTTTTAGGCCATCTACAGAATCAGTTCAATTTTACAATCCTCTTGAGAACAAAGAGGCTGCTTGGAAAGCAAGACTTCGTAAACTTAGTGGCTTCAGTAGTAGTGGTAGTGGTAGTGGCAACAGCAGTACCAGTACAAGCACCAACTCATCAGCTGCCACAGAGCTGGTTAGACCTGGAATATATAGACCTCTAGATGCAATCAATGCTGCTTCACTTAGTAGCAAGCAAAGTAAGGAAATTATGGAAACTCCAGCAGCTGTGCTGCAAAAGGAAGGTATTGCTGTTAATCAGTTCCATAATCGTAATGCATTTAGATCGTCAGGTCAGGAGTCAACGCAACAGCAGGGCTCCCTGGGTGGTGTTTATAAAACTGTTGTACATGCTCTTTCGAAGCCGAAGGCAAATGTTTCCCCACAGAGGCAGAACAGAATGCCAGCAGAGGCTCCACTGAGGGATCTGTACAGTCATGTAATGGGCTATTTTGGAAGGAAAGCTGCAGGTGAGCACTGACAGTGTGCAGGGTGCAAAAGGAGAAAGGCAGCACCAAGTTTGGCTTAATGCAACTGAAGCAAGCTCTGATAAGCAATCAGAAGGCTTTGGGATGATCACTGCTTTTCCTGTTTGGTTGTGCATGCGCCTGTAGCCAGCTGATTTTTCTCCCAGCCTAAGTTACTTTTACATACTTTAAATTACTAATTTTCCTTTTAAAGATATTTGGTTGAACCTCTTTGCTGCTGAAGTCCATCAGGTTAGGGAAGAGGAAGAGACAGTAAATGACCTAATGAAGACAAAGCCTTGAGAATTTTGAAGTTTCATCTACTGTACAAAGCCTCAAAATTCAGCGTACTGAACGATTGGCGTGTGCACATTATATCAGAATGTACTGTTCTGCTCCAACTAGTTTATTTGTCAGAAATACTTGGCTATCTACCAGCTAGGTAGATAGACCGATTATATTTCTGGTTCATTTAGTGTATTTTCTTCCTCCTCCTATCCCCCTCCTCCTTATCCTCCTCCAAAACAAATAGGCCCCACAAATTTACATTTGATGGTCAGTTTAGATACCCTTTTTAAAAGCAGTTTTGAGCAGAAAGCTGTTACTGGAATGATTTTGTTATGATGGTTCTGTGAGAAGTCGAGGCTTTGTGTGAAACTTTTTGAATTCTGCTGTAGGCCTTTCTGTATACATTTACAAAATTCATACGGTTACATCTTGGCAACATCTTTCATTGCTTTTTTTATTTCTTGGAACCGTGAATGTTCACGAAGGTCTTGCTTACTTTGAGACCCCCGTGGACCGATCAAAAAGAGTGCTGTTGCTCCAATATCCATTAGCTTAGTTCAAACCATAAATAACCTTAAACGAACAATAAATTAACTTTCAGCAGTAATGTAGGTTTTCTTTTTTCACCTTGTTACACGGCATGATTAACAGCAGATTCTGTAATGCATCCTGCGTTGAGATGTTAATGCCACCTGAGGGCAGTCTGTGAAAGCATAGCACCATGACAGGTGGGCAGTGATGTGATTGTCATGTTCCTCAAAAAAGTTTTTTGCTTTTCTGCAGAATATCAACTTCTGAAAAAGATATCTAGTAAGCATTTTATTTGAAATCCATAAAATCTAGCAGAGCCTCAACATTAGGATAAACTAAAACCCTATTGTGGTCCCATGAGGGAGGACCCTGAGGGAAAAAATTTTACAGAGAAAAAATTAACTGAAGTAACTTGAAAACATCAAAGGATCATGCAGTTATTTGTAGGAGCCACAGTCAAATACAGAAATATAATTATTTCAAAATACAAATTAATAATTGAGTGGACTTAATTAATTGTTCATCACCATTGACCATCCAGAGATTGAGTTTTCATTCCAAATAGTAGCACGTTATTTTATTACATAACATTTTTAATTTGTACTGTTTATATAAAAGGTATACAGTGCCACATTGGCATTTGTCATTATTTTATATTGTAATCTAGTGTGCTTTTCCTACTACATTGCTCTTCATTAAGAATGCAATGAAGATGAAGTACCTGTAGGAATTGTATAAAAATTTTAGGATTTTTACGTTTTTGTGCGTGTGTGTGATATGGAGGAAGAATACATGCTGTATCCTTAAAGCAAGCATTAACAACCTTAAGTAGTGCTTACCTGTAAGCTTTCTTGCTCTTAAAGTTTTTACTGGAAATTGACTAACACCTGCTTAGTGGGACGAAGTGGTTTTACTAATTCCTACGGTAGAATCTGCTTAAAAAGTGGGAAAGTCTTAAAATGCATGTTTGGCGATTTTTCATTTTTAATTTCTATTTATTAGCAGGGCTTCTTTATTTGTTATCTTTTGTTTTGAATACGTGTTGATGTGTTCTTTACTATATACAGTTATTCATTTGCTTTTAGCTAATAGAGAGGACATGAGTCAAAAGCTGCACCCTATTGATAGTGATATTGGCAGTAGCAATACAAATGTTCCTGACCTCATGGATGAATTTATAGCTGAGAGACTCCGCAGTGGTAGTGCACTGGTAAGCCTTTAAACTTTCTATGTTATGATACGTAAGTCTGCATGTATGTGTGAACGCTTATATAGTTTTTGAATGACTATAAATCAGTTCACTACTTAGTAAGATGTTCATCTTACTCTGGATATAATGCATCAGTTGGCACAGGCTTATGTTATTTTGTGCATATTTTATGTCAGTTCAATTAAAATTTCATTCTTCAAGGAATGCAGAAGTAGCTGTCAGATGGGTATTCTTATTGAATTAAATGGTTTTAATTGCACCTGAAAAGATCTTTGTACACAGGCAGTTGCACGACAGATGTTTACATTAAAATCTGCAGTCCTTAGTGTGTTGCTGTATTTAGGCACCATAGTGGAGTACAGGAGTATGGAACTATTCTCTACAATTTTAGGTAGTGCAACAGACTACAAAACTACATTGGCATTTTTTTTCCTTTTTTTTCACTTAGAAATGAATAATTTCTTCTAAATAACTTTCTGTTGTATAACATCTTTATGTATTATTTATTCCTACACTTTTCAAGCAATGTTGTTGGGGTTATCAATCACAATGAAAAATGTCAATAAATTTTAAGTCAGTAATTTCTGGTTACCTTTGAGTACTTACCAAACAAAGGTAGAGATTTGAGTGTTCTAAGTGTTAAGTGTCAAAGAAGCGAGAAATATTTAAAAAATGTTAAAAATGAACTGAATGGATAATAATTGAAATAATTTAAAAGCTGTGTAGTTTTAGGTTTGTTGTTTTTTTGTTTGTTTGTTTTTCTTTAAGGAAAAGAAGGTTATCTTAAGATGTGCTTCTGTAAAAAGTTTCCAGTGAATATCTTACCTGTGCTAATAAGGAACAGATGATGATTCTTCAAAGTGATTGGAGAAATTAATTAGTTTATCATCTTTGGTAGATGGCAACAGAGGATTTGTAGAATTTGCTCAAATTTATGCTTTTTACTCGTTTTGAATTTGTGTTTATCAAACTTTATTTCATCTTGAGTTACAAGATGAAAATGCTGTTTTGAAATATATTAAATATTAACTTCGGGCTGCAATTAATAAAATGGAAGTAATCACCGCTGACCACAGGGGAAGAGAAAAAATAAATAAATAAACAGAGAAGGAAAAGGGAGCACTGTTCATTTTTGCATAGATGGGCAAGAATATTGATTGTTAATCAGTATTCAAAAATACTAATAAGCATATAAAAAATTAATACATTCCTGAGGTAGCAAAAAAACAAAACAAAAAAACCAAAACAGCCCAAGGTAAGCTTGAATATGCATTTTAAAACTTGCCACTGATGTTGCAATCTTGCTGGCAGAGAAATGGATATTCTGTCTTATAAGTTGGTACTGGTACTATTTATTTATTTATTTTACTTTTAGGTTGCAATCTATTGAATGCTAAAACCTTGTATCTTGTCAGAATTGTCAGTCCAAGTAAATAGCTAATTTGTAGCAGGAATTCAAAAGGTGAAGTGAAGAAACTAAGGGTAATGTAGTTCACCTTCAGTCCCTTAATTTTCAGTACATAAAGGATTCAAGCTGTTTCATAAAAAGGCTTATCTATGTTTATTTTAGTTTCCTCTGGAGGAAACAGCCATACTTTTTAGTGCCCTTTCTGCTGCGTGCAGTGTCCTGCACGAAAGACTTAAGTAGAGCATTATACGTTTACATGAGCAAATATATATGTGTTATTTCTTCTGTCTGCTGTCTTTTTTTCGTCTTAAATCAATGCTAAGGTTTTGGCTTAGGCATAAGAAAATTAATGTGTGAATTAGGAACATTCTTTTACTTGTGTACATTAAACTTTTGCTTATGGCATCATAGCCTATTGACCAAAACTCAGCAGATTTCTTGAAATCTTTTTTTCAGCATATGACTGAAACCAAGGTTAACAGGATTTGTTTAGCAATTTAGAGGTTTTAGCAATTTTAGAAAGTCTTGGCTGTGTAGGACGATGACACTTTTTGTCTTACGTGCTTGAGAACAATTTGTTGTATACTGACATTTGTGAATGTGTGATTGCTTTTCCCATTATAAGTAAATAAGCCATCCAAGATTATAAAATACTTCATATCTCTTCAATATTTAGAATGTGACAAGAAGAGGAAGCAGTCCTGGCAGCCTGGAAGTTCCAAAGGACCTGCCTGATGTATTGAACAAACAGAACCAAATGCGTCCTATAGATGACCCAGGCGTGCCTTCCGAATGGACGTCACCTGCTAGCGCAGGCAGCAGTGACCTCATCAGTTCAGATAGCCACTCGGACTCGTTCAGTGCTTTTCAGTATGATGGACGCAAGTTTGAAAGCAAGTATACTTTTCCAAAAGTAGGAACATTTTTGATTGACTGTTTATGAACTTCGTTTTCCTAATTTTTGTAAGTTAAATGCCACTACTCTTCTGTAAAGAGAGCATATCTTGATTCCTCATTGATATTACTACTAATTTAATGGAACAAAGCAGAATTCATGAGAGAGGCTAACATTTGTATAGTAAACTAGTTAGCAAAACAGCACTGAAACACTGCCTTACAAAAGTTGAACGACAGTGCTTAGTAGCTAGGAAGAAATACTACTGTCTTTGGAGTTTGTCTGCTGTGCACAGAATATAAAATTGAAAGATTGCTTTAGAATTTATTTTAATTCTTCTGAAAAAGTTTAGGTAAAATGTAAAGAAAGTCATCGAATATTTTTACAGTGGTCTTTGTGTAGCTATAGATTAATAAAGATACTAAATGTGTTATGGTAAAATAACTATGCTTTTTTAATGACTTAATTTATTTTTAATAGATTTCTTGCATCTGTTCCTATTTTATATTTGTATGAAGGAATTATTGTAGTTTCTTAGAAGTATGATTTCTTTGTATTTCATAAGAGAGTAATACTATTGATTTGGTAGAAGAATTTATTGTCTTTCTATATGTATTATGGCTATGAGATGGTAGGTAGCTAAGTGATGCTAAATAAACTATGTTTCAATGTGACATCTCTTAAGTGTTGAGAAAGCAACTTGCCAGTATACCATTTGTCATAATATTTTTAGTTTGAAGTTAGTACTCTAATGTACAAGTTGGCTATTTCTTTCAGCTTATAAATTTTGCAAATAAATTCCTTAATGTAATTTTCCATTATTTTTACTTTATTCTCATTTAGGTACACTTACAGCGACTAAGCAGAATACAGGACATGCAATAGGAATGTCTTCTCCAGAAGTTCAGTCGCAGTTTTGTGACAGAAATGAGAATGTCCATAATAGCCAATTACTTTCTGCTTTTACATCTTATGTAAATTGTGCAACAGTGTGTTGGAAGCATAGGAGATGTACATACAAGTTTTACATGGAGGATTTTGGAGGTGCTAGGCTTTTGTCTTTTATATTAGTGGTATTTTTAAGTTATCAGTTAATACAGCTCTTTCCTCATACAGATTTCAGCTTTGGCACAGAGGCAGGGACACCAGCTTCCACTGATGTTGATGCAATTTCAGGACAACAGCAAAGTGCTGAGGAACAAGAAGTAGCCAGTCTTACTACACTCCACATAGATTCGGAAACAAGTAGTCTCAATCAGCAACCGTTGTCTGCTGAAGCTGCAACTGTTACTGGTAAAGTAGTTAATAAATAAATAATCATTTGTTTAGAAAATTTCCACCCATCCTCAAGAGTTAAAGATTCAGCTTCTGCTATGAATCTTTATTCTGTATAAGAATTTTTGGATTTCAGTTATTTTTCATTGCCATTGAACTGATGGGTGAAATTATAAATGGAAGATTTTTGTCTCAACTAGTTACCTTTATAATCCTTGGCTTGGTGCTAAATCTGTTTTAAATCCTTAGTGAGAAAATCTGTAACAATTATTAAAAAAAACTGTTAGCACATAATGTAAGCTGGATCTTACTGGATTTTTTATATTACTGTAGTCAAGCTGCTAATTTTCAGTAAGCTGTATTTTCTTGAAAGGCTTTGCCACTGCTTTCAAACTAGTATGCAGCATTCATATGGGATTCCTTTGTGTACAGTCATCCTATCCTCACTGTATTGTCTGTTGTGAAATTTGACAGCTACGTAATATGCAAAATGTTATTGTGACTTGTAAGATCAGTTTCCATTTGTGTCACTTATTTTTCTATTAGTATTTTTCCTTTTTTTCTCATGAAATAGCCCTTTACAAACTAAATTACAGTTTCACAGCCTCAGTCAGACTTGAGGCTCCACCTATTTGTTTTACTAATATTTCTTGAGAAAGAGGGAGAATAATGGTTAGACCAGCAATTATGAAATGATGCAGGTAAGCCAACTCGAATGGGCTGCTCTCTGAAAGAGAATATCTTCCTTTCTGAGGAGTGCTTAGAAGGAAGATCTCTTACTGTACTTTGTGAATATCCATAGACATAATATCCAATTAGAGGTATCCATAGACATTTTTATATTTATTGTTCCCTAACTGTTGAGCACTGTCATGCCTAATAGAACTGTAGAACAAGTACTGATTTATCTGTGACAGCTTACACATATATAGTTTCTGTTCTCTGTGACAAATCAAACTGCATTTTCAGAGATATTTAAGGACAGTCTTCACTTTCTTGCAACTATTTTCACATTCAAAAATTGCCTTTCTGTTGAAAGAAGCATGATAATAGCTATTTCAGCGTTGTTGTTTAGCTTGTTCAACAACAGCTTGACTTTTCTTCCCTTTGCTGTGTATTTGTTGAAAGTCCTCACAGAAAATCTGGTGTTTTTCTGTTTGTTTGTATGCTAATAACTTCATTGCTGTTTGGTTGTTTTGTCCAAGTTTGCATTATAACTGACAAGGTTGCAATTTATGACTGAGTTGTACATTGAGAAAGTTCTGTGGCTACCTTTTCTTGTTGTTTGGACCACTGTTTTAGAGAGGTAGCTTTAGTGTGTCACTTGCATTTAACTTCACTAAGTTTCCTGAGGAAGCAAGATCTGTGCAGTTTTACCATCCATTCAGTGCCCCACAAAGTTGGAGCCCATTGTCTAATTCCTGTCAAATTCACATGTAAGAAGAAAACAGAGAGTTTCTTTGAAATTTTTTCTTTGAAAGATAGGCAGCTGTGTAGTGTAAACCACATGCGTGAAGTGTCACACAATAGGGAGGCTGCAGTGTGAATTCATTGTTTTAGTTACCAGAAGATCCCTGCAGAAACAACTTAAGACCATTGCGTCAAAGCTGAAAGCATGTGTACTGGAGTACTTTGATGCTTAGAAGACTCCAGTAGATCATCAAATTTTACACCATTCTTTCTGTCTATTATTTTCTATCATATAAAATCTCTTTCCTTCCCTCCCCTCCTTTTTCCCTCCCACTTTCCTACCCCATCACTCTTTTCCTCTTTCTCTTGAGTTATTTCAATTCCTCCTCTCTTAGTGAACAAAATGGAAAAGTAGGAAAGGATTTCTTTGATCACTTTTAAATGTGTATTTTACACTAATTTTGTATGTTTAAAACAAGCAGTCAGCATCAGGTGGATGGTCTCCTATAATTCTAAGTGGAGAATATGGAGTGAAACAATATTCTGTGTGGAATAGTAGTAGAAGAGGAAAGGCATTGCCACAGTTTGTCATTTTACAGAATTTGGTGTTCATATGTATGTATATCTGTCCTTCATAGATGAATAATTTAAACTAGTTCATAGGTTCAAATATAAGCTGCATTGTTTTTCAATTTAGTGGTGCAATTTAATGGTAAAGTTTGTTTACCATTGTTTCTCTTCTGTTAACGTTTCATATTTTCTGTCAAGTTCTTTAATAAGTTTAATTCTCTTCCAAAGAAAGAACATTTAACAACCAGTAATTTGAGAAAATTACTATTTTTAAGTGCCTTGCCTTTTCTTTTATGTCCTTAGAGTTTAGCTTATCTCTAATGCTGAACTTCACACATCATTGTAGTATTTTTTGGATCAGTTACACTTTTCCAAGAGATATATTTTTTTAAATTCTTCCACTTTAAAATATGCTGATATGTAGGGAACAGCTGTCTGATCATTCAGACTGAACTTGCTGTTTTGAAAGAATCTTTAAGCAAATTCAGAAAGTGGAATTTGTTTAGCAGAAGATAGTGCAGGAACAATATAAAAGTGCTTGCTGCTCCTATGTCAATATCTCTGTAGATTAAATGAAGTAGTTGCCTAGAGAAGTTACTCAGTGTTGATCATAGGAAGGTGCCTTCGCACACTGCCATTCAAAAAGCTTGTATGATTATTTTTCAAGTAAATAACATTCCTCTAACTAAATATAGAACGTTCCCCCCATACATTTTCTAATCAACAGGTAAACATCAAAGAATATTTGTCTCTGCTTTGAGCTTTGATTTATAAATCAAATTACACACATCCATAAACCTGGAAAAACTAGTTCCTGCAAAACTTCTGCTTAAATACTTTACTGGAGAGAAGTTAATGTAAAGGAATGTGTAGAGAAATTTGACTGATTTTGAGCACTGAAAGTGCTGCAGAATAAACAAATTTAAAATTATTTTGATTGAAAACAGAGCTCTGTTAATCTCTTCATCTATCTAATTTTGATGTTCATCTCTCACCTTTCCTGCATGTAATTTGTTGTCTTTTGGAGCATCATTCACAGGGAGATCTGATAGCAGTTCTTATATCATTTTCTTTTTTGTCCAAATTTGTTATATTAAAGTAGTTCAATTTTCTTTTATGTTATGTTTAGAAATTTCAGTAGCTCAAAAGAACAGAAAAGGCTTTTAAGGTAACTGTTAAAAATTGCATTTGCAGGCTCTGAAAGTGCTTCTCCAATCCAATCTGCTCTTGGATCCCGATCACAGACACCCTCTCCTGCCACTCTTCATGCAGATCATATTGAGCAGAAGGATCTGCAACTGGATGAGAAGCTTCACCACTCTGTTTTACAGACGCCAGATGACCTAGGCAATATCTGGAATAGAAAATATAAATATGTTTTTCCTTTCTTTCAAATGCAATATAGTGAAGTAGATAGTATCCCATTAGCTGAAGACAATCCTGTACAAAGCTATTGCATCCGTACTTGTAAAAATATTTAATAGCAGTTATTTTCTCCAAAAGCAAACAAAAACCTTTTTACATTTTGTTTTGCATTTCACTGGAACAATTAGCAGTGGATTTCTTAGTCAGTATATTTGTAATTGTTCTTTCTGATACACAGAGGTCAACTTATGTGGTCCTGCCATGGGCTGTTTTATCATTAACGTACTAGTAATAAGACTTATTTTTAAGTAATCTTTTTATTTCTTCTTTTCCCTTTAGTATTTATACAAATTTTAATTACTTTAACTATCCACGTTATTGAATTTTAGAATACATTTACTTTGTAAATACAGGGTCCTCATTTCTCCCATATTTGTTCTCATGGAAACAGAAGAATGTGTGATGGGTATTTTAGACCCTTTTTTCTTTAAAGTAGCCTACTGCTGAACATAAATACCATCATTTTGCTTTATACTTTGAAATCTGCAACCCAGAAACTATCAAGGTCTCTACCACAGTGGTCCAGATCTTCAAATGAAGAGGCTATGAGATTAGGCTGAATTCAGATTTCATTTTCATTTTTTATGCCTGCAAGAAATAGGAGCTGCAAGATTTTCAGAAGATTAGCAAGTTCTGGTGCTGAGGTGCTTTTAAAACCTATGTGAGAGGTACAGAAGGAAGAATGCGGATACTTCGTTTTAAAACTGTGGTTCCTTGGGTATTTCGCTATGGCTGTTTAACTACCTCTAGTGTTAGCCATTGTAATGTGAGCCACCTTTCTACAGGCAAACTGGAACAAACAGATCTTCCACCTAAAAAAGACTGTCCATTCATGTAATGTGTAGAGATAATGTGTAATGGTGCATAGAAAGAACTAGGTGAGAGTTGGACTGATACACTAGGGTACTGAGTGTTGCCTCTCCACGCACACACATTTTCTGCATAAATTATGGTTGCCAGAGACAACAGTTAATGCCATCTTTCTCTTCCATTTAAAGTAAAAATATGTTGCTAGTAGATTCTAAGGAAAATCATCTTTCTGTTTTATTGGAAAAAATATATAAAATTGAAATGTAATTTTACTGGAAGGAGGCAAGTGGAATTCTGGAGATTTGTTGATGTCAAATAATGCAAGAAATTCCTTGCAAAAGGACTGGCCTTTTGAAGTCCATCAGGCTCCAGTAGTGACCTTGAATGTTACTTATGGAAAAAGAAATATATATATGAAACAATTCTTCTAGAGAATTTGAAAGTAGTTATGTAGTTAAACAGTTTCAATTCTGAGATGGCTTAATGGGTAAGAGCTATCTTACTCTAGAAGTCTTTTTTTTTTTTCCTCTTTCAGTTTTAAGGAAACTGTGTGTAATAGTTCTGGAAAAACTTTTCTTTCTCTTAATAGGTAGATCTCACTATGCTTTTTTCTTCCTTTGCAGAAACTAGCGAATTCCCCTCAGAATGTTGCAGTGTTATGGCTGGGGGAACACTTACAGGATGGCATGCAGATGTTGCTACTGTGATGTGGCGGCGAATGCTAGGAATTTTAGGGGATGTCAACAGCATCATGGATCCAGAGATTCATGCCCAGGTTTTTGATTACCTGTGTGAACTGTGGCAGAATCTGGCCAAGGTAAAAAAAAAAAAAAAAAACCAAAAAAAAAAACAACACACAGAACCTCTTATCCATGCTGGTTCAACAAAGAAGGATTTTCAGAGGGAAGAACCACCACCTGATATATTTCCCTTTTATTTTGTTTTCTTTTAATAATTGCAGATAAGAGACAATCTTGGTATTTCAACGGATAACCTCACTTCACCATCTCCACCAGTGTTAATCCCACCACTGAGAATTCTAACACCTTGGCTCTTCAAGGTAAATTTGAGCACTAAGCAGTGAAAGAGAAATAAAGATACATTGTTGCAGAAGTGTTTAATTTACTTTTTTCTTTTGAATAATCAACATTTTTTTAAACTGTAGGCAACAATGCTGACTGATAAATACAAACAAGGAAAGCTACATGCTTATAAACTCATTTGTAAGACAATGAAGCGAAGACAAGATGTATCTCCAAACAGAGATTTTTTAACTCATTTCTACAATATAATGCACTGTGGACTTCTTCATGTTGATCAGGTAAGTTTAGCTTTGATACTATATTTAAAATGAAAAGTAGAACTGAAAGTGAAATTGTTTTCTCAAAAATACTGGATTTTTAGCTGAGTAATTTAACTTTTCCTTTAAAAATAGGTACGTGACTGATACTTTTTCCAGGCTTTGGTAAATGGCCTGTGTGTTCTTTGTTGTAATCAGAAATGCTTTTTTGTTGTCCATTTCAAGCAAGTAAGAGCAAAAGGTTTTTTTTTTTTTTTTAATTTTTTTTACTGATAGTGTGCTACAGACTGAAGCACACATGAATGAAATAAGCAAATATCTCTGTCTGTTGTCTTGTTTGCTCCCTGATGCAACTATTCAGCTAGTAGGAAAGCGAATTGTCATCACTATATTTCTGCCATAGTTTATCTCTCCATCAGGTATAAAAACTAGCAAACTAAGACATTTAGTCAGCAGAGTCAATTTTTCTCATATGTTGTAATATGAACAAGTCTGAAAATAGCACGTGGCTTAAACACTCTTAAGAGATTCACATCACAAGTGTGAAGAAGGTGTTTACTGTTATGTAACATACTGCCATGTGGCTCGATATCATAGAATAATAGAATGGCTTGGGTTGGAAGGGACCTCAAGGATCATTAAGTTCCAACCTCCTTCTGCAGGCACAATTGCCAACCACTAAGTCCAGTACTAGATGAGATTGCCCAGGGCCCCATCCAACCTGCACTAACACCTCCAGGGACAAAGCATCCACAACCTCTGGGCAACCTGTTCCAGCACCTCACCACCCTCTCAGTTAAAAACTTCCCCTTGACATCTGATCTGAATCTCCCTTCATTTAGTTTAAAACCATTCCCCCTTAGCATATCAATATTTACCCATGTAAAAAAGACTTAAATGCAGTACTCCAGCTATGGGCCTCATGAGGGTAGAATTAAGAGGGAATAAAATCACTCACCCTGCAAGCCATCCGTCTTCTGATGGAACACAGAGAACCACCGGCCTTCTGGGCTGCAAGTACACGCTGATGGCTCATATTAAGTTTTTCATCAACCAGAACCCAAGTCCTTCTCAGGATATACTGTTACTATCGGAGAATTATTCAGAGGGGGAAATGAGGCGCCTTTCTTGCCTGAGACTGAGAAGAGTTTTTCAAAATGAATTGTATTTTACATTTTTTTCCGTACTTTAGAAGAAATTGTGTCATGAAAATTAGGGAGTGCTTCGCTAAGTCTACAATCATATTATTTAATGTGTTGAATGACTATACACCAGCAATATTATAAAACACTTCATTCTAATTCTGTCTTTATATTGTGATTCCATAAATGATATGCAAGTTAACACCTCTTTTAATATTATACTAAGACGACACATGTTGGAAAGGATTTAAGTATGTTTTTAAGAAGATATGAGCAAATTTATCTAGTGGTACTGCCCATGGCTGGGGTGGTTAGAATTAGATGTTCTTTAAGCTTTCCAATTCAAAGCTCTCGATGATTCTATATAATAGTTGGTTATCTTACTATCTCTCTTCTTTAGCTATTTAAATGAACTGTTAATCATTTATAAAACTCTTAAAATTTTAATGTTAATGACTTAATACAAATCTGGTACAGTATTGTCCAACTGATCTATAAAATATACCATACTTATATTACTATGAGTATACATGTCTTTTTTGTGCTATTCCTTGATCAGCAGTGGCTACCTAGAATATTCCAATGGCCATAGTGAATTTACATGCTTTATTCCCAATTTTCTGTTCAGTACCGGCTTTTTTTTTTTTTGTTACTTGTTTGTGACATTTGTTCTTGACATTCTTTTCCTTTTTTTTTTCTTAAATTCTTCTTCCTACAAGGATATCGTCAATACAATCATCAAGCACTGCTCTCCTCAGTTCTTTTCACTTAGCTTGCCTGGTGCTACCATGCTTATTATGGATTTCATTGTAGCAGCAGGAAGGGTGGCAGCTTCTTCTTTTCTCAATGTAAGTGTCAGTTCATTCTCATTAATGTGCAAGCGGGAAGGATTTGAGAAAACTGAGCAGTATTTTTCCTTGACTGGGCTGGTGATTTGTACAAAGAAGTAGATGTAACAGTTGGAAATTCAAATGCTATTAGTGTTTAATTCTTGCATGCTAGGCATGCAAGTCCTTTATGGAAAAATGCTATTTATCTGCGCTTTAAAATGTTTTAGAGTAAGTGGTCATTTTGATTATAACTTCATGCTAGAAATATACCTATATTTACACACACATATGTGCTCTGCAGTGACTTACATAACCCATCTCGAGAACTCTTACATCTGATAGTGTTGGCCTTTTCAGATGGACCTCTGATATAGCACCTTGGCATCTTTAGCCTTGTGTCATAATGTTGATGTGATTATCCAAGTGCTGTTTGACCTTGTGTGACTATTCCTCAAAGGTCCCTGGTACTCCACTCCAGTTGTCAGTGATTCTTGACTGTTCTCACATAATTCACCTTTTAACTACTTGTGAAATTCAGGCACTATCAAAGCTGACCTTTGCAACTTCTTATTCCTTTATCTATCATGTCCAGAAGCGTTAGCTGTCCAAGCCTAGTTATCTTAGTCATTTTTCTGTAGTCCTAACAAATCCTTCATTTCCTTTTGGCCAGCTTGGAAAATGGGCATAGTGTGTATATAAGTAGCAATCCATTGGGATATGGTTTCAGTTTGCTCAGTTTTAGAGAATTTGGAAAAGGAAAAAATGGCTGCGTAGAGTTTCAGCCAGTGTTCTTATTTAAGGCATTTCTGACTGCAGTAAGAATATAAGTTTCCCTTCACATGTTTTTCTTTCAGGCACCAAGAGTTGAAGCACAAGTTCTTTTAGGATCTCTTGTCTGTTTTCCCAATTTATATCATGAACTACCAGCTCTTCACCCAAACATTCCTGACATAGCTGTGTCTCAGTTTACAGATGTTAAGGTGGGAAACATGAAGATTATTTGAATAGTATTCTGCTACCAGTTATATTTTAATATGATAATGTTCCAGGAAATAATGACTAATTTTTTTCACAAACTATTACAAATAGAGCCTATAAAATATTGTGAAACATCATACTATTGAACTTATTAATTTTTTACACAAACTTTGATAATAACCTACAGCTTTAGGGACACTCTGCTTCCGTTCAGTCAGAATTCTTCTTGACAGTAGTCTTGAGGCCCTGTAGTCACTTGTTATGTGGATACTTCCAAGGACTTTTTTAATTAATATAATTTTGATTAGGAAAAAAATGATCATTTGATGCCTGCCTCAAAGTAACCAGCAGATGGATATTTTCTGTGATATCCTTCATGACTGCTCACAGAAGTTAACTGTGGGAAAGTCATTGCTTATTTGTTGGATTTTTTTCTTTCATTTTTTTTCCCGATACTTAATGAAAGTGTTCTGGATAAATCAGCAGAAATTAGTACAGTAACCTGTGAGATATTCTTTAGTTAGCACAGTGGTGTGCTTCTGGGTCAGACTAAGAAGCTGATATAGTGGCAAGTGTCCCATCATAAAATTCTAATTTTCTAACACTTCATGTGATTGTGTAATTGGCAAACCAGTGAGCATTTTCCTCTTTGTTTTAGGAACTCATAATTAAAACTGTTTTAAGTTCAGCCAGAGAGGAGCCATCTGGTCCTGCACGGTAGGTCATGCCAAAAAAGCTTCTATATTAATAGTTACTTTTATATATCATGCTATTTTGAAGAAGGTAAATTAAAGATTGTAAAGTAAAATTTTGTATTCTATTCATGCTTTTCTTCACTGTTATGTAACGGTGGTCCACCATTTTAATTCAAAATGGTTTGTAAGTAGTGTAAAGGTTGTAAAAGCAAAGAGACCAATGCAAACAAGGAGGTGTTACAAAAGAGGAAAAATGAATGCTCACCTGTCTCCAAAGATCTAAGCTTGCAGGGAAGGAACTCCAAAAAGGAGAGACCTCCAAGAAGATATCCTTCCTCAGTGGCAGTCATCCCTTAAATGAGGTCATGCAGGTGAATCTCCTTCACCTGTGCTCCCAGGGCTGAACAGATCTTTCCTTCAAGTGCTTGTTCAGTGGTTCAAGCTGTGACTCAGCTGTTCCATACAAATAGCTAAACCACTATCCATTGTATTTGAGATGTCATTGCAGTCTCGTGAAGCCCACGATATTTCTGATCAGATTTCATTCTTGCCTCCTGCTTTGAACTCATTCATCTAAATATTCTTGACTTAAAGAAATTGATGAGTAGAAACTTAACAGTGAAGTTTTCTTATCATTAAGCAAGGTGTTCTTTATCGACAGTGCTGGAGTAGCATCAAGATAACTCTCCAAGAATGCTCCCACATGTGATCGTTCATGAATAGGTTATATTTTCACATGTATTACATATTTATTACATTCCCAAATTCATTATCCTATCCACCCCTAATGATTGCCCAACAGAAATAGCCTTATTTCACGATCTTCAGTGTCATCTAGCCTTCTAGCATGGTGATGGTCCTCTGTTAGTCAATTGTTAGTGCTTGGGGAGTTTACTTCCTCCCAACGCTCCTTTTGTCCCAGAGATTGCTGTGGAACGCAAGGAAAATCGAGAAGTCTCTGCACACACACATATGGAAGACAAAGGGGAACATCATAATGCTGTCTGTCACATTCTAGGCATTTGGTTCTTGCTTCTTTTGCCTTGTTAAGCAGACCAGCCTTACAACATCTGTTCCCATCTACACTGCTACATCACAATTATGCAATTTTTAAAGACTACAGTGGTGTTGCAAGTATTAACAGAATATTTAGTGTAATTTCTTCTTCAAATCATTCTTTACCTCTACACTTTCTTCTATTTCCAGATTTAAAAGGAAGAAACAATAAAAGTTATTTTTAATATTTAATCAGAATATTTTCAGTCTCTAGCATTCATTTATTCCTCTTCTATTCATCCTTGGTTGTTGCCAGTCTAAAAATACTTACACATATGTGAAGAAATGATGTACTTCTCTCCTATTTATTTGTCTCAGAAGCTCTAAACAAATATGAACAAATTGAGGCTGGGGGTGATTACTTTCCACCACAGTTTTTCCTTTGTCTTAATAAAATATTTTTAAAAGGTAAAATATTAATTATTAATATTAATTCAGGATGTCAATTCAATAAATTAAAATATTTTTAATTGTTAGAAATATCGTCAATCCTTTAAACAAGCAGAGATGAAGGGGTTCTTAATTGTTTTCTGATTTTTCAGTTAGTCCTTCCTTCCCTGTGCCTTGACAGGTAGCTGGGATTTCTTACTGTTTTTTGTTTTTTTATATTACAGGATTGTAAAGATTTTTGGTGTAGAAAAAAACATTTAGCAGGGTATATAATGAATGATAAAAAGTTTACACATTCTTGTAGCATACCTTTCAAGTTATTTATTCTCCAGTATTGTTTTGCAGATGTGTTGCTCTTTGCAGCCTTGGTATTTGGATCTGTGAAGAGCTAGTCCATGAATCTCATCATCCTCAGATCAAGGAAGCATTGAATGTGATTTGTGTTTCTTTAAAGGTGAGAGATTGACACTTTTATGATGTATATTGCCTTTACCACACCAACAAAATCCAATTTTCCCCCCACACCCCCTACATTTTGTGTGTGTTCACTTCTGTATTTGATAGCTATTTCATTATGTAGTATAGTTTCTCAGACCTCACCAGATGCGTTTAGGTAGGTACAGTGCCTACACCACATGAATGGAAGCATTGGAAAATGTGTGATTCCCTGTGGTAAAGTTCTGTACTCACTCCCAACTGGGTAACTCAGGCCAAAATTCCTTAGAGAAAAAAATGATGGAAATACTTATCAAGAATTTGCATTTAAGTTTGTGATTAAACTACTTGTTGAAAGGGAATAATGAGAAGTCTAATTTTGGGTACAGATAGCTTGTTTTTATGACTATCATAAGAGATAATTTCTAGCTTTTAATGAAGCATGCTGTAACTCTGGTTAATTTTATAGTTTTTCATGCAACTTCTCACTTTTCCTTTTAAGGGGTGTGGTTAAATGTGATGGCCCTGGCTGGCAGCTGGACTCTCATTCACTACTTGCTCCCTCGCAACACCTCTAGCAAGGAGAGCAGGGGAGAATTAAAGAACAGGAATGGGTCATGACAGTGACACAGAGATCACTTACTGAATACAGACAAAACAGACTCTCAACTTGAGAAAATTAATTTATTGCCAGTTGAAAGAAATACTTAATTACCAACTTTGGATAGTCAGAAACAAGAAAAGTAAAAACCTCAGAACACGTGGGAAAAAAACATGAAAAATGTCTTTGCAGGACACACACCTATTTGTCTTTTTTAGTTTCCATGCGTTCTTTTGAAACATGGTTCATAGTGTGTGCTGGGACAGATTTCTAAAACAGATAAGGATTTGATCTGTTTGGGCCCATTCTTGTGCTGATAAAAACTTCATACCTGGTGCTCTTTCCGTGAATAAGACTGGAAAATTTGAGCACACAAGATTTGAATGTTACTCGTATTCACTATTTTATACCTTTAAGCCTTTCTGTGAAATGTATCTACACTGACTTGTTGCCTATCTTTAAAAAAAAAAAAACAAAAAACAGAGAATTGTTGTCCCCGAATGCTCACTGTTTTTATGTAGTGAACATCTCAGATGACTGTTCAAAGACTCTGAAAAAATCTCCAGTTGTCATTCGCAGGTAATTTTCTCTTAAAATCAATGATCTGGCAATTCTGTTTTAAGCTACTCTGGCTTATTCTCCCCTTCTGTCCTTTTCAGTGACTTCAGGGTTTCCTTGCAAGCTTGTAAGGATGTTTCCTGCTATCTGGATTTGATCTCAAATTCTGTAATCAAATTGTTATGCTTTCAGTTTTATTTAATTTTTTTCATTGCCACTGGAGCTTGAGCATTAAAAATGCAACCTGCTCATAGCGCTTTCACAAAATGGAGAGAGGCTGTGGCCACTGAGAAAAGTCAGAACAAGATAACTAGCTTACCTAGTCAGGTTTCTGTCTCTGTGGCTGTCTTATAACAGCAATTCATAGTGATTTTTCCTGTTTACGTGGTTACCACAAGTAAAAAACACTGATTAGAATTTTGCATTCTGTTCTTTTACTTATGCTTTTTAATCTCTTAAGTACCTTAAATGTAAAAAGTGATAGCTCTGATGTGCAAGAAGCTGGTTTAGGGTAGAGTTTTATTCCAGTGTATTTGTCACCTTTGAATTATTGCCATTCAAAAACTTTTATTCTGAAGTTGTTACATTCATTATTCATTGCCCAGTTGCTTTAGCTTTCTTAAAGCCTTTTTTCTTTCTTTCTTTGTAGATATGTGAGGTATACCTTTCTCTAACAGGTTAATAGAATTGGATTTGTTAAGAACACAGTCCAAGAAGCTGATAAATTTGATCAAACTGTTTTTATAACAAAATTACTCTGTTCTGAATTCAGAGGTCAGCACTTATCCACCTTGCAGCACACACCTTTTGTAACTTCACTGCTAAGTAAAGTGGGATTAAAGCACATGAACTAATTTATTCATCTTTTAATAAAGGAGGAATTCTTAAATAACTCATCTTTATCAGATAAATAAAATAGATTTATTCCTGATAAAAACAGTATTACCTAATTATTTTCTGGGTGATGTGTGATTTGTTTGAAACAAGGTTTGGAGTATTTATTTTCACTACAGTGAGTATTTAATTAATGAGAACGAATTTCCCTTCCCTTCCCCCAAATCCTTGGGGCTATTGCTTTTAATTTTTCTACTATGAATTCTGTGCTGTCTTCAGAAGTCTGTAGTTTGACTGTACTAATAACCAACTTGACTGTATCTGAAGCTCATATTTGTGGGAATTTCATTTGCTAGATGAATGAAATTCACTTGTAGAATTAAATGTGTTTTATATTTGATGCACACTGCATCTTTTAATGCGAGTATAACACAGGAAGAAGCCTCAGTTACATGTCCTGTGCATTTACGCTTTAGAGAAATATACTTCTACCTCCTTTCTTTGTTTTTCCCTCTTTGGAGTCTAGGGTACATGTACTTCAACTAGCAAGACTGGAGAGTAATTGTACAAATGCATTCATGTCTGCCTTGACCAACACAGTAACTGTTCGGGAGCTGTTTAAACCAGTCTTCTGTGGAGAAACATTCTCCAACATTTAAAAACAGTACAGAAAAGAGAAAAGTATAGAAGCCAGAGTGTGTTCATTTCCATTCAGACAAGTGCTGTACGTAGCAGTCACTGACAAATAACAGAACAATTAGTCTCACTATTTTTAGTACTGTGTCTTGCACTTTAGATACTTGGCTCTTCATCTACCTCAGTTCTCAACAAAGATCTTTGATTTCAGAATCTTGGGTTTTTATTGTTTTTGGTTTTTTTTCTGGTGATCTGTTAATAATCATGTAAGTAGAAGTTAATTTGTTTTGGCTTCGTGGTATTATCCTAACCAGTCTGAGGTTAAACTTGATAGGCTTCTTTTCCATTTCCTTCATTCTGCACAACTTATTCTCTGATTCAGACTTTGAATGCTAGATGTTAGATTTGTTTAGGTCTATAAAATCATTTATATTTTGCAAAAGTTGTTTCTCTTGCAAATGGGTACATATGAACCATATGTTGGATAAATTCCATCATTGGAATTCCTGCCTCACCACCTGACATAATATTATATAAAATCACATTCATCATTACTGCACTGTGTTCTTTCCCAGTTCCCAAATAAAACAGTAGCTCAAGTTGCCTGCAGTATGCTGAACATGCTGATACATTATGTGCATAGACTTCAAGCATATCAAGCTGATTCGCCTTTAAGAATTATTCAAGTAAGCAATTTGTTTTTTTATAAAGTAACAGTAAGATATGTTTCACTAAAATTAAAATACAATATTGACAAATATGTTTCAGAAAATGTGAAATTGATATTATCTTACTGAACATCAACAGTACGGGTTCACATAATGCTTACTGATTCCAATATTAACATGTAAAATGGCTATGTATCATGGTTTGTTTTTTTCTCCAGCATAGTTTTGTAATTATTTAGATGAGCATATTTTAAATTAAGTAAATTATTTAATTTAGTTATTAGCAAATATGCATGTTTAATTTTAGTAAGAAAACAGTTATGTTAATATGGATCTGCAGTTGTATTTTGCCTATCTATTGAAGTGTGTCAGTATAAAGCAAATATATTTTTCTTTAATATATTTTGAATAACAAGGAATTGGGCTATGGCCTCTGTGAGTCTGAGCAGAAAAAAGATAGAGGTCTCCCAGGTAACCAGAAAGAGAATTGTGTGGAAGCTTCTTAAAAGGCATAAGAAGTATTTGTCTGCTCCTGTGCAGTCATACTATTGATTAAATGAAAGGAGGCTGTTTACAAGTTCCAACATTTCAAGAAATAATGAAATTAGTGAAGTCTCATACACAAACCATCAGGACCATTCCTGCACCCTACAAATAGGTGGAATCAAGTTCTCTTCCTGCCTGAACATTTGGAGTAGCGTGTAATTGCACTGAAACTAAAGATTTTATGATACTATGAAATTATGTCAGTCATACATATCGTTTTCCTGAAAAATTGAATTTCAGAGAAAACATAACGGGTTTTATTTATAAAATTAAAACGTGGCAAGGAATACTATGATTTGCCTCAAAATAACTTAAATATAGTTCAGCTATGAGTTTAGTATTGTATCCCATTTACCTGCTTAAAAAATTGCTTTAAACTTATATACTGTATTATTTTTATTTGTAAAGAAACAATGTTGTGCTTTCTCCAGATTCTGATAGCAACGATTACCTATCTGCTACCTGGTACAGAGGCTTCATCCTATGAACAGGACAAGAGGGTAAACATTTTCTGTTCCTTTTTAATAAGAGTGATATTAAAAATATGTGACAGTTTTGTTTCAGAATTTAATATATTCCTTTTAAGCATGGATCCAGCTTTGTAAATACAATGCAGTATTAGTGGAAAGTCTATTTGTGGAAACTTCTTCACACTGCAGGTGACAGAGCACTGGAACAGTTTGCCCTGCCCAGAGAGATTGTGGAGTCTCCTTCTCTGGAGACGTTCAAGACCTGTGCAACCTGGTCTAGGGAGCCTGCTTTGCAGGAGGATTGGACTAGATGATCTCTAGAGGTCCCTTCCAACCCCTACAGTTCTGTGATTCTTTATACAAGTGACTTTTGGAAGTTTTTGCTGATGAAAAATATGCTTTAAAATTAATTAAAATAGATTGCTTTCATTCATTAGAAAGTCTTCTGTCTTTTATCCTTATCTTAAGTGAAGCAAGGTAGACTTTTAAGACTTGTCTTATAGTGAAACTTTTTTCAAATTCTTGGGAGTACATTTCAAAATACTCAGAAGATTATGAATTTTTATTATTTCAAGTACATTTTTCAGCAAGGCTGTCTGTAATATTCAGATGAATTGTTGACATCCTTCAAAACAATTGCTGTCTTCATATTTTCAGTAGATCTGAGTTCCCTTTTTATGATGGACTCCTTCTTCAACCATCTGATACTTTCAGTTGTGCTTTCTGCATCCAGAAAGTTTTGTCTTTTCTGAACTACATAGCTTGCTCCAAAAGTAATGCCTCCTATTTGTTTCCAACAGATGCAAGGAGTATAATAACACTGTTTAGTAGAGCAAATTCTCAGCTATAAAATACTATTTTTTTCCAGCACAGTCACCACCATTAGCTATGAATTTTTACCAGTGATGAACGAGAGCCTAAGTGCTGTGCTCACAAGAATTTGCACCAGCAGAGGTAACCTGCTGTCACCACTAGAAAAATTGGTTTAATGTAAAAATAATTGGAGTCATTCATTGTTCATTTTATTTTATGGTGCCTTTGTGAGACAAAGCTGCAGTGTGTTATGTGGAAGGAGTAAGATCTTTATGCATCTTTTATTAGTGAATTGCTTAAGTGGATTTTCTTTGAAAGACTTTCATTCGGAAAATGTTTTAGAGAATCCTACAGCTATTTATCTGAATTTTTTCTTCTTCCACAGCTAAATTTTAAAAATTAAAAGTAAATAGTTTTAGTAAGTTATTAATAATTTGTTGTGTGTGCGTCTTAATCTACCTCTGTTTTAGTCTCTACAAATATCCCTTAGAGAGAGTCGGTTCTTTCACTGGCTGGGTAGCATACAATAGAGAAAGCATTTGTATTTCTGTTAGATGATACCTCATGCTGTGTAGCAACTGTAGCAACATCGACAAGTTGTGAAAGAAATTCTCTATTATTTATAAAGCACTAAAAGTAGCTGAATTAGTCCACTATTGTATAATCCTTGATTCACTCTACAGTTATATTTACATGCAGAATGCTATGCCTATATTAACTTGTGTGTCCAATCTTTCATTTTGTGAACAGCATCCTGCAGACCAATATTGAAAAATCATGGGTATACTCATAAGCCCAGTAGCCACATACAGACTTGTCATGATGAGAAACTGTTGTATGGATAATCCTTGTTAAATATTTTGTAGCTAAAATTTTTATTCATACTGTATAGCATTTGAACATACTGTGATGTTTAAACAAGTGACCTGTTTTTTTGCATAAGGTTGATAGGTTCTCTAAATTGAGAAAATAAAGTGAAACAGAGAAATAAAATACAGTGATAACTGTGAGGTAGCAAGTGCTATTTTAATTGGTTTGTAATTGAAAGTGTTTGTTACAGTTGGTAGTTTCTTTACTTCTGTGCTTATTGGATTGGATAATGGCCTTGCCATTAAAGACCTTGCTTCAGCCTCTTCACGCTACAGGAGCAGAAAATGATAAGACTGAGAGATCTGTTCTCAATTGTATATATAAGGTACGTGTTCTTTACTTGCTAAATCAGAATTTCTGGATATGAAGGTAGCGTCAGGTTTCATGAAAATGAAGACAGAACTTTTCTGTAAACTGACTTCATTTTACCTTTGAAATTTGGAGTGCTATCTTATATCTTGTACATTTTGTAATTAACTGTTTGATCATTGTTATATTTGGAATTCTTAATATTGTCTTACCACTTTATGATTAACTAAATTAGATTATATATGTTATACCAATAGCAGACACTTGTGTTACAAAAGATCAGCTATATTTTTAAGACATGCAAAGACGTAGCTTTTACATACTGAACAATTTTCAATAAGCAAAACAAAGTTATCTTTACAGACATGGATTTGTTTGTGTAAATATCAAGCATCTAAAATGACCAGCATTTTTATCCTGCCTACGTACAAATTAATTTCAAAGTGTAAATAAAAATAAATCTAATTTCTTATAAAACCATCAAATAGAAATTTTGGTAATTAATGTAATGAAATCCTGGTTTTGTTCTAGGTTCTACATGGATGTGTCTATGGATCTCAGTGTTTTAGTAACCCCAAATATTTTCCCCTAAGTCTTTCTGATTTGGCATGTATGGATTATGATCCATTTATGCATTTAGAAAGCTTGAAGGAACCAGAACCACTGCATTCTCCAGACTCTGAGCGTTCTTCTAAACTGCAACCAGTCACCGAAGGTTTGTCAAATTGCCTAAGTACATTTTCTTTCAAAAAGATTTTAATCTTGTTTTCCAATACTGAAGTGCTTGTTTAAAGCATAAGTTTTAAGTCATACCTTGACACTAGGTAGCAACATAATTTTGAGCAATTGCTATTTGATTAACTGAAATAAGTATCTTCTGAAGTACATGAAGATCAATTTGGTATGGATTCTTCTTTGCTCTGCATCAGCAAAAAATGTTGAGTACTGCAACATGAATAAGGATTATTTTTCAGTATACTTTCAGTAACGGGTTGTTTTTTTTTTGTAATTTTATTCCTTTTTCTAAGAGTATTTTGGACTTTTTTTTCTTTTCTAAGCTTGCAATATTTTAAGCATGCTGTTAATTTATTATTTATTTATTTTTACTTATTATACTTCGTTGTTGATCTCTACACATTTATAAGAGAAATTTTCTCTCATCTGCTTGGAACCTTAAGAGACCTAGGAATTAAGATTTTCTTCAGATCTCAAAACAAAAGTTATTCAAGAAACTGAGATACAGAGGAGCAGTATCATACAGCATATCTAGTAGATATGAAATGACCACATTGGAAAGTAAATTGAAAAAGATGAGATTAATACAGACACCAGAAACTCTGTGTAGTGCTATTCTCCCGCCATATTAAGTTGTTCCATTTAGGCTTCCTTAAAGGTATTAAGAACCAGATAAATGCAGAAGCTCTTTGTAGCAGCTGTGTGCTAACAGCAGGTGATTTTGTGGTCTGTGGTGACTACGTGCTGTTTTTTATGTAGAGAAAATGGCTAATCATTGTGCCCTTGTCTAAGGCATGCTTCATCATCCTCAAGTACTTTTTTGGCCGAAGAATTCTAAACATAGAGCTGTCCCCTAATAAGCTCAGTATTGGATTGAACAAGTCTGATTTGAGAACTATTGGCAGGAGGAGCTGTAATTATTAAATTTACTGAAGAATGAAGCAAGGTACTATAGTTGGCTTTTTGTCAAATGGCTGTGGTCTTATTAGTAAAGAGTAATCATCTGCTGGGTCAGAATGAAAGAGGCTTCGAAGGATTCATTCTGTCCTAATTACAGTCTCACCTATACATATTATGTAAAGCTAATATTTAAAGCATTTGCCAAAATTAACTTCCACCGCATGTTCTATTACAGTGTGGAGAATTGTAGTAGCTTTTTATGCCTGGCATCTTTTGTATTCTGTAATAATCTGTAATTATGGGTTTGCAGCAAATGCTGTGTGGCTTGTTTAATCTGACAATCTGAAAAGACAACCCTGAATAGATTTCTCTTAAATGAATGCAGTTGCACAAAGCCTTAGCATCGATATCTTCATTTCACATTTCCGTACGTGATCTGTTCTTTTATGATTTCTTGTTAAATTTCTAAATAAAAGTAATTTCAGGTGTTCCTTTTTTCTCTTCAGATAAGTTAAGGAAGCCCATATGTTTTTAAAGTTTCAGAGCTGTGGAATTTTAAGTTAGTGAAATTCAGTTGACAGATGACAGTGTTATAATGCAACCCTGATCTCAGAACCATGGCACTTCTAGCCTGCATTGGCATTTTCCAGAACATCACACGACATCTGTTCTCTCTGGCACTGAGAGGTGTAAAGTTAGTGGGTAGTGACCAGTCTGGGATTCATTCAAGACAAGGGAGTCAGGTAGTGCAAACTAGCAGTAGAGTAATGTGTCAGTGGGTCAGCTTCTTATTTATTAGAGTGTGAGTACTATCATATATTTTTGAAGATTATGGAAACAGGTAAAACAACAGTTAGAGGAAAATCGAAGAGAGGATGGGGATTGCTAGACTCTTTCTTTAGATCACAAGCAAAAGTAAAAGCACTGAAACAGCAATATTCTAAAGATAAGATGTTTTTTATCAGTTGAAGAGATGACTGACATATCCCGTTATGTCTCCTGTTGTTCATGGTCAGTGTGTTTCAAGTTTTATGGGCATTTACCCACAGTATGATGCAGGATGAGATGAATATGTGGGACTTTCTATGGTACAGCTATACAGTAGGGACAAGATCTATTCAGAGGTTGGAGCAAGCCAATAAACAGGAAGACAAAGATTTATTAAATCCTCTGGAAATTGGCAACTGCAGGAGAGGACTAGGCCTATATTTGTTTCAGTAACTTTCCAAGGGCTGTCTCCAAGGAAGCGCTACACCTAGGATTATCGTTGAAACTGTTTTTCCTCCTTTTTGTAGGTTTCAGGTGAAATGGTAAATAGCAGTGTACGGTACACTAAGAATAATTTTGAAATTGTGTTAAGTATATTAAAATATTATATTTAGGCCAGAACAAACTTCAGGCAGCTAACACTAAGCAGCTTTTCTTGCATTATCAGGACTTCCATAGTTCAAGTCTGTGGTGCTTTTGTATGTGTGAAGAATCAAAGGGCATGTCTACAAAAAGGTTGATGAATATCCTCTCGCTAGCATAATGAACAGATTCCTCTAATGCAGTACAGGCATATAGCTGTGCTAATTATCTGTACCTAACTTGCCTAACTTCAGTGTCATGAAGATACAGGTGTACTTCCTCCAAGCAGGCTAGCATTACAGTCATTCACTGTATAGTTTAGTTGTATTCTGCCATGATCTGCTTACTTGCTTCTGATCTTTTACCTGTCATTACAGGACCATGAACATATGTGATGGTTAATATCTTCTGATATTAATAGCAAAATCAGACCAATTAATGGAGTCTAGTTGGAGGGAGAATATATTTTACAGGAATTTTTTTTGCGACTCTAGGCAGAAGCACTGTTCTTCATAGATCACAAATCTGTTAGGGATAGATGAGATTAGAAAGGCAGCAGTTCCATTGCATTGTCTCAGTGATACATCAGTTACTGGTATTGTGTATTTTATCCCATTTCTGTCATTTCTTCCAAGACATTTTTAAAATTTTGTTCATATTAATCCTTTTTCCTAATATGTTTCAATTTCTGAACATCTGATATAAATTCTTTCCTTACAAATTAGAAAAATTATGTACTTTTGCTTTTCTTCTAAAGTTTTGATGCTGTTTGTTTTTATTTACTGAAATGAAAAAAAATATCACCTTTGAAAAAAACACTTCATGCATGGCACATCCAGATTAGCACAATTTGTTTTGTGAAATTTATTCTAAACAGAGGTTTTTCCCATACCGATAGCTTAAAGATAGCATAGGGTAAGACTTCCATGAGCTAGTGTAAAATGTAGGTATCTAATCTATACTGAACTCTCTTAGGCTACTTCTGAGAGTAATAGAGAAAAAGAAAAGTTTCTAGAGAATGATTTGTCTCATTTCTCCAATTTGTGCTTCTTACTGAGATGAATCACAACGTACAGGTGCATCATTCTTTTAGGTAGCTAAAAGGATAAACAGAGTTAAACTTTGCCTTCAGTCATTACTTTTTCCTTCTACTATTTAACTGTAGTTGTATAGGAGCTGTTCAGCCAAAGCTGAAGTAAAGAGTTAACAACACATCCTAAGGAAATTCAGGAATCATCCATTCCTGGCACTGATACAAATTAGTGGTGATAGACTTTCATTCTTCTCACAAAAGAGGTAATTTCAGGAACTGAGAAAAATAGCCAATATAACATGCTTCTAGCAAATTACTGAGTGATCATGTACACATACAAATTGCATTGCCCAAGTGAGAGACTGTACCACTGTAAAGAGCAGAGATGTGTTCAATCAGTAGCACTGGCAAAGCAGAGAGTAATGTGTAATTGTATGACTTAGTTTGTAGAACCTGTAGTAAAGTTCTGATGGTTGCATTATTGCATATTTTGATCCACCCCAGAGAAACTCTGTATGTGGTTTAGATATTCATTTCAAGAATCCTAGTGTATTGAATGTCCAGTTGTTCATAATTGAGATGTGCTTCAAGGAACAAATGGCTAAATGTATCCTTCATGTTACAAATTTGATTTAAAGCTTAAAACTCTCATCTTTCCAAAATTGTAGTTTTCTGTTTAGTTTTGTTTTACTTATTTTATTTATTTTTTTACTATGGGTAACCATCACCAAAATTTGCTACATGGCAAAAATGTTTACAGAGAATCCTTTGTTTTATTTCAGTGTAACAGGCAGTGTTTATTTTTCAGTATGCTTTCTTAAGAGTTGTAAGTTTTCCATGTCATTTGTAGACAACATGACCAACATGAATGCATTCTGAGAAGATACTCGGTGAGAATTACTGTACTGAGAAGAAGCTTTAAGAGATTTATATCCCAGTTCTTTTTTATTTAAATTCAAGGATAAAATATTTACAGAATGACTGACGAACCTTCCTGATTTTAATTTGATGTTCCATTCTGTGTATCATTATATCACTTTTCTTTTCTGTATGTCTTGGCGCTCCTAAGCGAGTATTTTTAGTAATATAGATATAATATCTGTAGATGTAATATAGATACAATAAAAAAATAATAGTTCATTATATGGTTTGAGGTTTTTAGGATTTGCCAGAAAACAGTAATAGTAATATCTTACAAACTATGGAACCCTTCATTTCTTTGGTTGTTTCAGAAGAAATGCACTAAATGCAATTAACCTACTCAGTGTGAGACTTCAGCTAGCTGGGAAGCTTGTATCTGTTCCTAGGAACCTGAGAAAAGTATTTTCTTACTTATCTGTGTGGTATCAAGCTGTAAACATTTGGCATAAGTCTGCTGACAAAGACAAAACAGCATCTGCACTCTCCAGGTGCTGGCTAGTACTGCACTGGTAAATTATTCTTCAAGCATCCAAATTGATTTCTCTTTGTCTTGTATACACTTGCTTACAATTCCTTCTTATGTTTCAGCAGATGGCACTATAACTTAATTTCCTTGTATGCTATCAGCATCTGAGCATTTAATTCGGCTTCCCTGAATGTTTTTATGTTTGTTAATTTTTAAACCTCAAGAAGGCTGTAGATAATCTAAAAAAAAAAAAAAAAAGAAAAAAAACCCCACACTATCTAATTTGTTTTATCAGTTTTCAAGGCCTTAATTCATCAAAATATTTGAGTTTTTCTGAGTATTGGAATAGAGTAGAAATTAAGTTGATTTTACTGTTTATTAACAGAATGAGATCTTTTCCTTTTTGGAGTTCAGTTCTAGTGCTCCCTTATGGTACGTATGAGCTGTAGATCTAAGTGTTCCTTACAGGCTTTACCCAAACATTGGGAGAAATATAAAAGGCAAACATATACAGATATGTTTACTTCTGCAGATACAGAATATATCCAGTATTTCAGAAGCTGTCATGAGAGTCATTATGCGTTACAAAAATCTAGATAGTGCTGTGTACAAGTGGAAGGTATCCAGGAAAGAATGTAAGTGGCAAAGCCTTACAGAAATAACAGTAAATTTCACAGGATAAATATCCTATAATATGTGCACATTTAACTTTTTTCCAGCTGGAAACACTTGGAGTGAGAAATGTTTAAAAATGCAATTGAGGCATGAGATGCATCATTTTTGTAAATGTTACTAATATAAGTTATGTTCAGTATAGTTAGTCTAGTCTTTGCTGTGGTACTTTAAAATCACCCAGTGTTGTTCACAACCTAACCTGCATCTATATGCTCCCCTGGGAAATTAAGATGGATTAGAGATTTTCTGCATCTATGTGCCTTTGCTTTTCACAGTGTAATGATGTGTAAAAATAATAATTGAAAACAAACAAAAAAAAACATTGCAATTTGAAATGATCTCCTATCAACATAATTATGATCTCAACTTCATTAGCAATTTAAGATTTATTTTTACTAGATTAAGGAGTGCTATTGTGTATTTTAGAGGGGCCATGCTGATTATCAAGATACGATAAGGTGATATGGTAGGCTGTAAAATAATTAAGATGCTTCTTTAACCATGTTAAGATTTTTCATGCTAGTTATGTATGAGACCAGCATATGTCAAAATACACGTTTTACGTTACTGCATTGATAGTATGTGAAGGTTGCATTGCTTATCCTTTCTTTTAAACTCCTGAGGAAGAAGAGACCAAAAGAAGTGAGTAAATTTCAGTGTTTTCCGAGCTCTTATTTTAAAACCTGTGTTCTTTCTCTTACAGTGAAAACTCACATGCAACAAGGTTTAATTTCTGTTGCTGCTCGTACTGTGATCACACATCTAGTCAACCACTTAGGCCACTATCCTATGAGTGGAGGACCTGCTATGCTAACTAGTCAAGTCTGTGAAAATAATGACAATCCATACAGTGAAAGTCCTGAACTTTCTCCTGAACTTTTTGAGAACCCAAACCTGCAATTCTTTGTGTTAAACAACACTTCCTTGGTATCCTGCATACAAATCCAAGCAGAAGATGACATGCCTGGGGGAGGATTATCTGCTGGACTTGCATCTGCTAATTCAAATGTCAGAATTATAGTGCGTGATTTGTCTGGCAAATACTCATGGGATTCAGCCATTTTGTATGGACCATCATCCTTATGTGCATCTTCACAACAAACATCTTTTGCCCTTTCGTTATCTCAACAAGAAAAAACTGAAGATCCTCTTCCTTCTTTTGAGCATGTAGAGGATATATCTGCAAGGGATGGAATTACACTCCAAGTAAAAAGGAAATTTAGAGACACTGTACCAACGTGGGATACAATTAGGGATGAAGAAGATGTCCTTGATGAGCTCCTGCAGTATTTAGGTGTTACAAGCCCTGAATGCTTACAGAGAACTGGAGTCTCACTGAACATTCCTGCTCCTCAACCAGTCTGCATCTCAGAGAAGCAGGAGAATGATGTCATCAATGCAATTCTGAAACAGCACACAGAAGAGAGAGAGTTTGTTGAAAAACATTTCAATGATTTAAATATGAGGGCTATGGAGCAGGACGAGCCAACATCGCAAAAGCCCCAGTCAGCATTTTACTACTGCAGACTGCTACTCAGTATACTGGGAATGAATTCTTGGGATAAAAGGTAAAAAGAAAAGACAAGAGACCATATTTTCATGAACTCTTTTTGAAAGAATTGCACTGCTCATACTGTGTAATAATAGTTGTTCATAGAGTGGGTTCAGCCAAAAATATTCTTGGCCAGCCAACAAAAGCAGAGAGGGATTGTGCAAGTTTCAACTAAAGGAAAATGGCAGTTTTCTTTTGCATTTCAGCCTCTCATTTAGAAAGACAGAAAGGAGAAACCTACTGACTTTATTGCTACTTTTATTCTTAGTGTTGGAGAGAGAATTGAGGGAGTTGTATCTTCTCTAATAATCCTTTCACCACCTGTACTAACGGGTACTGCCGTGGGTAAACATGGCATATTTTTGCTTTCTTTGCTCCCCTTGTATGTTTTTGCAAAAATTGTTATGTTTCTGTGCCAGAATGAGTCTCTGAAAGTGTCATATTCTCAGCTATTGAGTTGCTGGATGGTGTCCTGCTGCTTTGCCTGCTAAGAGCATGCTTGCTGCAGCCTCCTTGTTAGCTAGCGAGAAAAATGTCTTCTACTATTTATTTTGACATCAGCAATGTTGGGATATTGTTTAGAACAGGAGAAAAGCCAACTTTGGTTATGGACTTTAATGTTGTCTTACGTTATTATTTGTGTTTAGGTGTATTATGTTTATGTGCATATATATGTAGGTATGTACAAATATTAGTATCCTAGAATTTGTCTGAAAATTTATTTTGCCATATTTATCAGAGTCTGTATTAGAGTCATTGAAATGTAATCTTACTTCAAAGGAAAATGGATATTCTGTAGCTTAAGTCACTGAGCTACTGTTGGAATCAAAGTTTTTTACTTCAAAACTTTTGGTGTTATGGCCTTTCATTACTGGGCCTTTAACTTAACAAGGCAGTCTGTTTTTGAACACTGCTGCTCTTAAATTCATTCCACTGTGTTTTATGGGAACATTTTTAAGTGCTTTTCTATTTTTAGAAATGCCTTTCTTACTGTAACATATTGTTTTGTTTTTCCTTTAAATTGTTACAACTGTCTGGGAGCTATGTTCTGTTCACTTCAGTAATTTAGAAGAGCAAAAGCTCAGTATTTAATGCACTAACTCCCTAGATAGAGCAGTGGATTGTGGGAGCATCTTTTGTCATTAAGCACATACGTTTTGGCCTAGTAAAGTGTGCAGATTCTATATGCATCAAAAGCAGTTCTGCCCATTCTTCTGCACGGAGTAGATTGCTGCTGTATCCAACAGGATGACCAAAGAAGATAGGAAAAAAAATAAAGTTTGCTTTCAGGATTGTAATGGATATAGAAGATGTCCTGAAGTGAAAAATGGCTTGGATTTTTGTTTTGTTTTTTTAAGATACCTTAATCATTTTATATAAAAAAGGATGGTAGAAAAAGCAAAAGTAATTGTTGGCTGCTTTTACTTGGACTAGGCAATATTCTTGTACAGTTCTTTTACTTGCTCTGGTGTTTCATAACAGAGCAATTGATAAAGTTACAAATTCTTCTATTTAGAAGGAGCTTTCATCTCCTGAAGAAAAATGAGAAGTTACTTCGAGAGCTCAGAAATTTGGACTCAAGACAATGGTAAATTCTTCTGATGGTTACCCTACCATATTTGTTTTATGTGCTTATATTTAAATAACTGTAATTAGCGTGGTGAGAGAATTGAGCTGCTGTTAAAAACAATTTTAAAAACCTTTTATGTACATTGCAGTATATTCTTGTTGTTAAATTATGTTAATGTTAGTTGTAGAGAAAATCTACAGGTCAGATATCATGAAATAGAACAAATTTCAAAATAACTTGAAATTACTAGCATCTGGATGTGCAACATGGGATAGTTTTAAAACATCCATATGTAAGTGTCTACCTTTTTTGTTTTAGCTACTTGTTTAGATATTTTCCAATGCTATTTTTGTATTTGAAGACATGGCATTGTAGGAGGAGTTAGCATAGAATTAAAAAGTTGTGTAGTTGTACTTTACTTCCACAGTCTTTTTTGAAATATTAAAACCCATTCTCTGAGTGTGGAGTGTTTGCATATTTTGGTTTCATATTAGCAAAGGCACTGTCGTGCAGTGACCATCCCGTGTTTTACAGCCGAGAGACACACAAGATTGCAGTGTTTTATGTTGCTGAAGGACAAGAAGATAAACACTCCATTCTTACTAATACTGGAGGAAGTCAAGCCTATGAGGATTTTGTAGCTGGCCTTGGATGGGAGGTATTTATTCAAATGTTTTATTCTAAGTGTGTTTACAGAGAAAATTATATATCCCTACAATTATTTGTCTGTTCAAATTACTTACACAGTCCTGTTGCTAATAGGATGCAGAGAAGTATTCTAATTTCATTAGTAATAACTAGATATTTAATTCTAAGCTCTTTCAATTTAGGAAAGTTTGTGTGGGCAGAGATTATTCACTAATATGCAATTCTGTACTTTGTGGACTAATAAAGAGATGTCTTGATTGCCCTGTGGGCCTGTAAAGTATGAAGTTCACTGAAATTTTGGCTTTGTTCAGATTTGTGTATCCCAAATATATGAACATGCATCTTTACTCCTGTTCTTTTCTATCTCCCTCCCACTGCAGGCATGTGCCTGTTGACAGTCACTTTGCTCTCTTCACATCTGTTCCAGCAGTCAGAAATGCTATGATATACCCCATCATCTATGTGGCACTGCAACTCCTTAGTGACTAGTCCAATATTGTTAAAAGGATTTCCCTTTTTTTTGTGTCCTTTGTTTCTGACTGAAATAGATGAACTTCCTGAGCTTCTTAGTACAGCTCTGTCTCACAGAAGTACAGGAATCACTCCTGCTTCTGCCCGACTGTGAAAAGTGACCATCAATTTTTAAAATTCAGTTGAAAGTGAATTAAAAAAAATCATATGCAGATTGTATTTATCACCCGACTATTTTTTTCTCCTAATATCTCCTGGACTTTACTTCTAGGTAAATCTCACAAATCATTGTGGCTTTATGGGAGGACTGCAAAAAAACAAAAGCACTGGATTGACCACTCCATATTTTGCTACCTCAACAGTAGAAGTAATGTTCCATGTGTCAACAAGAATGCCTTCTGATTCAGATGACTCTCTAACAAAAAAGGTACATGTTTCTGATTGAAAGATTTCCTTACAGTAATAAAACTAGAGAAATTAAAGTCATTCTAAAAGAAAATCCAGTTATTTTCTCTTAAAAAAAGAAATAAATCATAAAACATGAGACTTTTACTGGCTGATAGCGGGTATTTTACAGAAGGAGGTTAAGCCATATTAACTGTCTGGTATAATGGTGAATTTTGCAATTATTGCAAATACTGTTGGGAACATATGAATAGTGGTAAAAAAAAATAGAGGAAGATAAACGTTTGTGTAGGTGGAAAAGCAGTATTTTTTATTTGAGACTTTGAATGCCAATGGATAAATATATGTACTTTCAAAAAGTAGTTTCAAAGATGACATTTTATTCACTGAAGGATCACACGCTGTCTATTAAACTAATTTTGCCCTTAGATATTTTAAAATATTAATAATTTGACAATGCTTATCATATATAAGGTGCTTTGTTTTGGAGCAGACATGATGTTATAGAATGTGATAGAATCTCTGATCACCATGTTAAGAAAAGAATGATTTTCTGTACTGGTATTTTTTCTTTAGAATTTAATAAATTCCATATTAGTGATAATAAGTTACCACGTTGAACACGTGTCCTATTATAAATGAGCAATTGCTTATCATTAGTCTGTCCCCTGTCCCACATACATACATCTTCAGATGTGCTAATCCATTCAGTAGACACGTTAATGAGCACTGGTTGAAGTGTAATATTGAAGGAACTGAAGCTGGTTGACCTCAGCATGGAGTTTAATACTTGTAATTAAATTAGACAGTAGACAGTCAGTAAAGAGAGTAATAGCCGTGCCTCTGGCAAACTTCAGTTATTAATGACTTTTTGTTCTTTTTGTTCAACTTGATGGAAAAAAATGTTGTTGTTCTTGAGTTCTAGCTTCTCACTGTCACATCTTAGGTTGTTGGTTTTTGTTTGTTTTTTAATTAAAAATATTTCTCCTTGTGTGCCTGTAGTGCTGTGTCTTTCCTGTTCTTTATTTCATTAAGTATAGTCAGAGTAATAGATTGTTAGTGATTTATAAGAGTGATTTAAAAGATAATATGACTAACTTTAAAACAAGGTCGCTGCTTTTGTTCTAGTATAGAGCAATATATATTGCTACAATATATGCTGTTAACTGGCTTCTGTATGTTTTGAACAGAAATTTGATTTAATGCAACACAGCTTATAATTGTGGCATATATTGTTTGAATTAGAGTATTACAAAGTGTTGGAAATGAGAAAGATGGCTCACAATGAAAATTAATTCATTTTTCCTCAAATAAATTTCAAATGCTGTAGGCTTCAGAAGAACACACAGAAAAGATCAAGTGTCTGTTTCCAGGAGCGTTCTGAATCTGTATATAGCTGTTCTGCCAGACAAGGTTCAGTGCTGGTCCAGGCCTCCTGTGATTTAACTTGACAAAGTGTCAACTGGACTTTTTAACAACTCCAGTGTGCCCCAGGCCCATTTCTATCCTCTATCACAATCTCTTTTCAGTAATGAGGAATATTTGAGGTCTGTGTGGATATGTCAGTGCAGTATATATCATAAGATTGGAATTGTATTTGTAGCACACTGCGGATGGGCTGTTACCAAGATCCTTTATTCTGTGTGGCTTTCTTTCCTCTTCTTCCTCTACTTTTGTTCTCTGTTTGTTGAAAGCCCAGTTTCCCAGTGAATGAAGGCTTGTCAGCCAGTATTTACATCTCTCCTCCCTTCCCTAATATCTTTTGATCCATTTCAATCAAATTTAATAGAGACAGGTTGGAAAGTATTTATTTTGTTTATGCTCAATGAAAATAACCTAAGTAAAGGAGTAAGAGAGACTGTTTAGTGCTGAGTCCTACTTAGCAGGTAAAGACGGTATGGAAAGAAGCATTAGACATCAAGGAACCAACACCAGAGATGCAATAAGTGTCATCCCAAACTAGAAAAAAAGTCATCAAATTTGAATCTTAAGAATCATCAAATTGGATCAGGAGTCATGAGTAGAAAAACAGGTTTAGAGCTTAACTCTATTACCGATTCTGGAACTACTTGTACTGCTTACACTGTGAACAGGTCAGACAAAAATATATTTTATGTCCAGTGCAAGCTCACACTTGGTAGAATGGACTTCAGAATCCCTATAGTTGTGCTGAGCACAGGTACTGTTCATGACTTATAGATAAACTTGAGTTTTGAGTTTCTCTGCAGCTCTTTCATGTACTTTCTTTGTTTTATTCAAAGATAATAGAAGCAAACTTCCAGTACTTGGCTTAGAACTGTTGCTGTTTTTGTACTGTAAATGTGCCTAGAGGTGCATGATAGGTCCATTTTATAAATGGAAATCAAATTAAATTAAAACAAAACTTCTTCCTGCCTGTCCAGCTACTGTAAACTCAAGATTCTGCTGTTTCAGAGGCCAACCCAATTTTAAACTTATTTTCCATCCATCTTTACAGAGTAGTAAATAAAACTTTTAAATGTCTTGGATACCTCTGAAGCATTTGTTACTGAAGACATGAACAGGAGCAAGAAAAGGCGTTAATTCAGGAATCACAAATGAAAATGTGGATATATAAAGGAACTTAACATTGAAATGCATTTCTAAAGCATGTACTTAATTTAAAAATACTGAATTGAAGATTTAATACCAATAATAATACCCAATTAGTTTCTTTTAAAATTAAGAGTTAGATTAAAAAGTGTTTATAAATGGCTGACAAGGACAAACTTTCAAAGAAACTGACAGAGTTTAATGAAGTTGTGAAGACTCAGTTCACAGGGGGGAAAAAGCTCATATTTGTGCCTCTGCCTTATCACCTGTCTGGCTCCTCCTTCCTTAGACAGATAGAGGACTGGAGGCATTGCGGGTGAGATTATACACAAGATGCATAAATAAGCAGTAGTAATGTTATTAACAATCAGAGCACTAATTCATCTTGGGCCTTGGCTGTATTACGATTCTAGTTTATCTTTGATGTCCTAAAAGAATTAAAACTCACATCATTTATAGCTAGTTTTTTATGCCTTATCAAGATGTATCAGGAAGTTGAATGATTATAGATGTAAAAAAAATATATATATAGTACCAACAATCTACGATTAAGTACACATTCCACTTAAAAAAAAAAAACCCTAAAAACACAACAATAAGAAAAATCACTACACCATAGTTTTTGAAATCTTGTGAAAAATTCAACAGGAGGATATGTATACTATTAGCAGAAGTGTTTCCTACATTTAATAGGCAAAACTAGCTGTAGTATGCCAGTACTTCAAATGTTTCTGCTCCTTCTGTTCTTTTCATAATGAACACTTTCATTTTTGAAGTACATTTTGGGATGTTGCTGTATCAGAAGAAAATATAATAGCCTTTTTTCTCCCTCCTTTAGGTAAGTGAATATTAGAAATTACAGTAATTTTGGCAAGAGTTCAAGGGTTAATGCAACAGATAAATAAAAGGAATTTTTTGTAAATTGAGCCCTGCATTATTTCACTTGTCTTGCCTTTCCAAACCTAACTCATTTAATTTTAAAAAGTAAATACTTAAATTCTTCCTGACAGTGTGCTTTGCTTTTACTATCGTTTATTACTTCAATTATACTTGGTATCACTTAGAACAATCTGCCATTTGGAAATTTCAGTATAGCCTGCAGCTTAGTATTAAGTCTGGCTGCTATTGTAACATGTACAGTATATGACACTAATGTATCAAAATTAGATTTGATCATCCCTCCTGGTTATATTTATTTCACGTTTCTTTTGTATTCAGTTAACATAAATGTATTAAGAGAGCTGACACATGATGATGGCTGTAGAGTAAGAATATTTTAAAGTATTTTGAGTTAAATTTGAAATTTCAGGTAACCTTACAGTTGGTCATTTCTATATATTTATTTTAATGGAGTTTCAAAGCAAGCCTAAAAAAATCTGTTCATCTCTGACATTTCCTCAGGCTGTCCTCCCGTCAGCTCAGGTTTAAAATTGGTAAAACAGAGCTCTTAATCTATTTCTCATTGCCACCTCTGTGGATCACCATGGATAACGTGACCACTGTGCCTGTCACTTATGCCCATAGCCGGAAATCATGTTTAATTTGATACACTTTTCTGGATTCTTACATTCATTTGATGCTTAATGCTCTACTCTTCTATGCAACATTTCTTGCAATATAGCCCTTTTTCTTCTTCATACACACAACTAAAATGTATCCACTCTATCCTAAACTGCTCTATTGCTTGCTGAACCTTTCATTCTTTGGGCTTGATACTTCATCCTTTAAGTATGCTACTGTAAAAGATATCTGTCTTTTTATTGATTCTTTGTATTTACTCACCTCTATTTTTTGTATTGCCTTATACTTCAATGATTAACTATCTAGAGCTGGATCTGAAGTTAAACAATATTTAGTATTTTAGTATATTGGTATATAACTACAATTCCAGTGTTTCAGCTGTAGTGTATTACCAGTTACTTGAAGTATAACGTACTTTTAGCAAATTCTACTATTTATGTTATTTGAATCTCTAGTAAATATTTGTACTTGACTGCTTGCTTAGGTTTATGTACATACAAAGTTCTAAATTTAGGAAAATAAGCTCAGGAAATTATTTTGAAGTTGCAGTGGCTTACACAACTGCTGGCAGAGTGTTTTGAATAGCCACTGACACAGATTTCAGTCTTGTTACCTGCATATTCTGTTCTTTCCTCATCTGATTCTGCTAGATAACTGTGGAACCACACTTTCTTCTTGACAAACTACATTCTGTCTGTCCTGTGGATTCAGTGCATGGAAACAGTTATAACTCAGTACCTTTGTACCACTTGTGCTCAGGGCAGTGATTTCTGGGATGCTTCCAATTCAGACATAAGGAATCCAAATTAAGTTCAAAGGGGTCAGATTTGACCCTTCTGTGGTGTAATAACTACAGTGTATGATGGATTCTCCTACTGTTTGCTGTGATTGCAGGAGAGCTTTGTGGCAGAGCAGTCTTCAGTTTCAGGGTCATTGCAAAAGGAACTGAAAAATGAAGAAAAATTGAAATTATTCTTCCTAAAAAGTTCATGTAAAACCTAGCAGACCATCTAAAGCTTTTTGAGACAATTCCAGGTATTGGATCTCTTCCATGAATAAAATGCATTCATCAGTCAAGTTATAACTATTCAAACTTTTTTGTAAGGATTACTTACTGACCATAATGAAGTCATGTGAAAGAAGCAGTAAGGAGCTCTTCTTTAAGGTCAGAATTCTTTCTGATCTGCTCTTGAAATGTGAAAAGAATTACCTATCCAAAATTTAATTCTTCTCCAAGCATAAAGATAAAATAAGTAACATCCAGTCCTTTATAGCTGTATATTGTCTTGGTGCTATCCAATGATGGAGCACAAGGCATTGAGCATAGTTTTGATTTTGAGTAAAGTGCATTTTGTTATAAACCAGCACATACAGTTAATACCATCATTTACCTACTTGTACCGTCTAAGTATGACTCGGTGCATTGTGTGTCACAGAAATGCCATTCTACACATAAACTAAGTCTTTGTCAAATCATTCTTGAGAGAACTCATGAGATGAAGGACAGCTGACAGAGCTTGGAGCTCAGTGGAATCATCCAATTCATTGTTCTTTTCTTCTGAATAAGTTAGTGTTTTTAGCCTGGAGTGTATCCTCACACCTCTATGGGAGTAATAAAGTAAACTTCCAAAATGGAGAGAAAAATCACTTATTGCTTTAGTACACTTGGCATCCTGTATTATGTGCTCATTCTCACTGGTCCTTGTGAATAACTGCACTATAGACTTTTATCACACTTCAAAATCTATGTCATTCTGATTTGCAAGTATACATCAGTAGCAATGTTCCATATCAGTAGCTATCCTAGAAGTGCAAGAATTGGTGTCATGTCTGATTAGCTGTAGGTACTACTAACAAATACACAGGGACAATCTTTGGTAAATGAAACTCAGGGACACCCAGAAACTGTACTATCTAAACTCAATATGTTTAGGATTTTAAAGCTGTTTATTTGGCATGTAGTTTGTTTCTATCCGTTGTTTGAAATGTAACAGAGCAAGTTTATTGTCTTTGGGTCCAAGGGTGATAAGTTGTCTTCCTAATTAATAGTTCAATATTGCTGTATTAAGAATGGTACTGTGAAGTGATGAGTGTATTTGTGATGGGTGTTATGCTTTTTGACAGTCAGTTCAATAATGGTGCACTATACCTGAATCTAGGATCACAGTGTTTTTTTCATATTCCACAACATTTCCTATCTGAGCCTATTAGTTTCTCTTTGATAAGGCTGTCTCATTCTTCCTGAACTCTTCACCTGTTTCGGAGTGTGGGCCTAGCAGTTCCAAATACCCTTAAGTCATTGTCATATGTTGATGGACATTTTGACTGTCACTTCACCTCAGAAGGCAGAAATTTAGGCCCTCCAAACGGTTCTACAGTTTGTTGTCTTTTACAACGTGTCATTGTAAACTTGACACCAGAGTTTCTGCAGCTGGTGTTCTTGTGTTCAGTATCAGTTGTTCAGGTTGCTGCCTGGTTTTGTTCTCATCTAGTCAAATAAAACTTGACATTCTGAATGCTGTTATAACCAGCTCTTCTCTTGGTCTGGGTTTACGGTTGGCACGATAGCATATAAGTGCTGTTCAAAATAACTCAGCCATCTACAAAAGAGGAAAGAATAGCTCACTTCAAAGGAATTGCACTCATTGTTCATTCAGTGTATGCAAAATAAAAGTCGAGCATCACAGGATGCATGGCACTGATGCCATCTGTCCTTTGCCCGGTCTGAAATTAAAGAAAAAGCTTTAATTGTAGAAATACAGTGCTGCTTTTCAGTCTGATACAATTCAAAGCCAGCAGAGAACAGAAGCATGTTATTTTCTTTTTTGATTTGTTTTTGTAAAGACTGCTATTGATGACCAATATAAGCCTTCAGATAAGACAAAAATAGTGTTCCAGGAGACTTTATAATAGAAACAAGCAAATATTTGAAATGATATTTCTCTGGTGACTGTGTTTAGGTTTTCCCTTTATTTAAAGTACAATCATATTACAAACAATTAATACTGAAAGTTGTTGCTTTTTTATACAAAACAATGCTTGGAAGTGTTTAGATTTCTATCAACATTACCTGTTAACAGCAGTTCACAGTGCTGTCCTTTGAATAACATCAAGACAATTGATTGATGAACTCAAGTTGGCCAAAGCTGTGCAAACAAACTGAAAACTGTGGATAAAGAAAATTGTCAGCTATATCTGGTGATGCACAAGGAGGAAAAAATGAGCTTCCAACTTGAATTTTCAAATATGGGCTTTAGTAGAAGGAAACTTTGTCTTAAATAATCTGAATTTATTGATCATTATACATAAAGCCTCTCTCCATGATGTTAGCAGATGTCTATTAAATTGTATTGTTTTGCTGAAAGAGCATTTTATAAGGCTTCAGCTTATAATTCAGATAATTCCGAAGCACACAATTTATTCCTTAGTCTGGTTATATGATGACTACTGATGGTACAGTACCAATTTTGAGAGTCTCATTCAGCCATTCTTATCAAGTTTTTGTGTAATTTTTCATGAACTATTTTCGTTTGTGAGGAGATGGTTACTTTTAGAAAGCTATGCAGGTTTCATGGGAAATGAACATTAGTTCAGTTGATCTAGGGATATGAAAAATGTAGTAGCTCTTTTCCTTTAAAATGATTTGTGTTTCTGTTGGCCAGTTTAGAATTTTGCTACAGTGACAAGGTTAAAAGAATGCTCAAATAGATGTCTTTTAAACAGATGTTTATATGTCTATTTTTAAAATTCATATGAAATTTAGTAGTTTACTGCCTGTCTATGACAGTCTTGAAACCATTTTGGTAAATCAGATCGAATAACTTGGCATTCTTGAGGTCAACAAAATTTTAGCTTTTTTTAGTCTGTATGGACATGTTTGCTAATTTAAATAGTAATTGGCACCAATGTATAGAAATCTATAGCAAAACCCAGTACTATGACTGAGAATGTGAGAGAACTGTAGTGTAATTTGATTATTTTATTCCCCTTTCTTTATTTCTTTTTTGTATTTTTTATTTGTTTTTTTCCTATTGAAATAAAAATATTTAGTATAGCTGCATGGATACAGAGCATATTTAAACAGATGCTCATTTATTTCTGCTTTTCCAGCTAAGACATTTAGGAAATGATGAAGTACACATTGTTTGGTCCGAGCATACTCGAGATTATAGAAGAGGAATCATTCCAACAGAATTTGGTGATGTTCTTATTGTTATCTATCCCATGAAAAACCATATGTTCAGTATCCAGATCATGAAGAAGCCTGAGGTAAGGCACGTGGTGGGCTATGGGTTTCCTTCATGTGTTTATCACAAACTGAGTTCTGTTTTGAATGTGAGGCTTTGGTGTAATAAATTGATTCAGCACAGCAATCTGTCTTCAGAGCTGACAATTGCAGTGGTAGGAGGAAGCAGGTGAACTCAGAACAGTGCATAGTAAGGAAAGTAACCTCAACCTGCAAAGGCCGGATCCTATCTGCTAGCATCGTAAACTGCAAAGAAAGCTACAATATTCTGCTTAATAATTTAAATTATAAGATAGTTGGAAATTTTCTGTATCAAATTGGTACATGATTGTGGCTGGTAAATCATAGCCTTCTCGAGCTTTTCCATCCACGTCATATTCTCCTTTCTTCTTCTCAAAGCCAGTTTTCATCTTCTCCTGGACTCCACGTAGGAACATGAAAATTAGGTCAGCAAAGCAAAGACCATTCAACTCTTAGGTATATGGTGTCTGTTCATCAAATGTCCGGGCTGTCAGTGTTTTAAGACCGTGAATGCTGACTGAGTAAAAGTCATAATGAATGCTTGTACTACAGAATTTTTCTCTCTGTCACTAGCCGTAACTTTCAGTGCTTCAAATACTAAAATTTTCTTAAAAGTGCTGAAATTAATAACAGAGATATAATAGAAGTAGAAATGTATGAATTCATCTATGTGATAATTACTTCTGATGACAGGTATGAAATGATACCCAGTACATGGTCTTGTTATTATGAGGTTGCTTGTATTTGAATTAATAAGTGTATTGTTTTCTTCAGTAGCTTAAGCACGTGTTACATTATGAGGGACAGGAAAGGACTTGACTCTTAAAAAGGAAAAGGACTGCTCTTGCTTATTTTTGCCTACAATGTTGTCATCTGGCCTTGCAACCTCATAAACATCATATACATGACTATTCTTTAGATTTTGGCAGTGAATTTTGAAAATAAATTGATGAGATGTAGTGTTAAAATGGTTGCTTAGTATTCCTCAAATACTGTGTTATCTGATACCAAGGATATCAAGCAGTAATATGGCTGAATATTTCCCCAAAAGAAAAGGTCTGTCACGGAGCACAATAACTAGTCTGATTATCTAACAATGAGGAGAAAAAAATAATACACTTGGGGACTCTATTGTTACTGTTGATTGCTAATTGTTACAGCTTACATCTTGCTTTATGTTGAATTTCTTAATTTTTTATTCAGGTTCCATTTTTTGGTCCACTCTTTGATGGTGCTATTGTGAATGGAAAAATTCTTCCTATTATGGTTCGTGCAACAGCTATAAATGCAAGCCGTGCATTGAAATCTTTAATCCCTTTATACCAAAACTTGTATCCTTTCACACAGGTGGTTCCCAAAGCATATACATTCCTCTGCAGTTCTACAGCCATCTTCTGTCACATAAAACCATGACATCTTCATATTTTGTCATTTTATATTTTTGTCAGATTTAGGGAAAATGTTTTCAATGTATTATGTTGTCATTGACTTAAAAAGCATAGCAAAGCACTGAGATAAAGGCCACCTTTTTAATTAAGCAAAGAATATATTCAACACTAAAAAGTCATTTGTTTCTGATATTTTATGGCATGCTGAAGATCTTATCGCTTTGTCTTAAAACAATTATTGTAATGACCATTTTGTGGGTAGCCTTCCTAAAGCAACAATTTCCTGGTGTTAGTAATCTTTTTCTACTAAAGGATATTAAGTATTTCCCCAGTATTAAAATTACTTATCTTTATTTGCTAGTTCCAAGAAGGATGCCAATGCTGCTTTCCTTCAAAATGAGAAATTAGTTCATTTTTCTCCTAGGGATTTTGTTATTCAGCTCAGAAAATAATATTGTCAAAATGAAGTGAGTGTTATTTGCAAAGTCATCAGAAAAGGTTATCTCATTTTTTTGGTTGAAACTGAAATTGTAGTATTTTGAAAGGTCTTCTCTAAGGAGAATAGATTTATGAATCAGAAATTAAAAAACAAGGTAAGTCAGTCTCTGCTTCTCCCCTTCTTATGGCTGAGTTCTGTTCTGTTCTATAACCATTACTTAAAGCAAGAATGTACTGTTTTAGTCTTCATAAATTGAAAGGTAAGTTTAAATTTTGATCAAAAAGAAATTCTGTGCCTAGTTTCTACCCACGCTGAATATATTTGTATTTTTCATGTGGTATATTGTTGCTGCAACACTATTTTTTAAGGCTGACTGTTAATACTCGTGGAGTATGGGATTTGTTCTCCCTTTAGATATGATGAAGTGGACTTAAAGATGAGTGATGGATGGGGTTTGGTGTGATCACAGTAAATGACGTTTGTGCCGTGTCTATAGATGACAGATGTTGATTCATGGTATTTTTATGTTCAGAAAGGTCCGATCTTTTTGTCATTACTCAAGTGGCTTAATCAAAGAATTTAAAATGTATTATCATCATTATACCGTGAAAAGTGATGGCTTATAGCATTATATTGATGTATAGTGATGAGCAACTGGAAAAAAATTTACTTTTAAATAGCAAACTTTCAGTGCTGAAAAATATATCCACAAAATCATGTATTTCAGATTCCTTACAGAATATACAAGTTTTTATAAATTCCTCAGATGTAGCTTGCCAACTTAGTGTCTAAGAATTGGACAGGTCCTAAGAGCTGTTTGTTATATGTTCATTTATAATTTGGTTTTCAGTACTTTTTTATACTTTTATCCATTCACTGCATGCCACTTATGACATTGCTTCCATAAAACAATTTGTATGCGTTCCTTAATATGGTTATCATGGTAACTGTGGAAAGCGTTGACTATATTTAATATTAGATAGCATTTGTTGGTGGGTTTGTGCCCCTTAATATGTTCATCATGATAACTGTGAAAAGCATTAATTAGCTATAATATTAGATAGTATTAGTCACTTGGTAAGCTTACTAAGCATCAGTTGATTGGGCACTGATTTTAAAGAGTTAAGTAGTCACTGGAATTGTTTTTCTACCTGACTTTGAGTATCTTATACTCACTGCTTTGTGTAGTACTTCAAAAATTAATCTGAGGCATGAGGACTTCTTTAAAAGCTGTTGGCTTGGAGTGAAATGAGAAAATAATTCTACAAACTCCTCTGGCCTGAGAGGAGTCAATTGATTCTATAGGTGACAGAAAATAAATAAATTAATTAATTTCAAAATTTAGCCATCTTCTCTATGGCATAAAAACTCTTGAAGAAAAATGTCATGTCAGTGCTTTAGGTGTTCAACCCATTAACACATTTGATGTCAAGAAAGAATTTTCCTCAGATAAGAACAGCAAGGACTAATAGGAGTTTTCTATAACACAGACATGATCTCTTAACTAGGAATATTTGAAAATTGAATCCAGTTTGTTTTTGCAAGAGAAGGGAATTGAAGATGTTGAGGATTGTTCTTGTTGTTTGCCACTATCTTCCTCTGGCATGCTTTAGCTATGACTCTAGTAGATTTCATGTTTATTGTGAACTAAAGGGGCTGGGGACAGGAGGACTTTATGGTCTGTGGTTAAGTAGTGTTTGTGGAGACCTCTCTAGATTTGATGACTCTTGTGGAAGACTGAACTTACCAAGGAATTAAAAAGAGAGCTCAGAGTGGTGTAAACAATACTTCTGAAGAAGGGGAAAATAGGAACAGAAAAGCCATTTTTCAGAAGCACACCAAAAACAGAAATCAGCCTAGAAATCTGAAGTTGATAATCAAGGCTTCTCACTTGTCCAGGAATGTAATTGTGTCAGTGAACAGCACTTCTCAACTGATCTGCTTGAAATTAATTTTTATTTATCTCTGAGTGTCTAATATACTGGACCTGTATTGTTAATTTTGTAGGAACTATGATTTAATTCAGTTTAATGTGGATCTTGGGGAATGAGAATACTTGAGACTTCTGTTGAATGCATTAAGAATTCAAACCCTACACTTGTGTATCAACTCTCCTTTCACTAACACAGTACACCGTCAGAAACAGGAAATTTCAAAACCAGTATCGGTGTACAGATATCTCTGTTACTGCAAGGCTGTAGTTCATTTCAGTGTGCTGTAGAATACTTGGTAGACATTTTTCGACTCTGTGTCGAGTTGATATGTAGATCTGTGCTTATGTATACTTGAAGGAATATTTACAACGTTGTATTGTAGATCTTTGTAGGGAAAATGTGTCATGGTAAACTCTTGATTAAATTAGTTGTGTGTTGATTTGAAAGCATACGGCATATTAAGAAAGCGGGATTGAAATGTGCCCTCCTACTTCCAAGGAGCATTTATCAGTCCTTTGAGTCGGTGCTTTTTCTAAATGTAGACCTGACTAAAAAAAAAAAGAAAAGAAAAAAAAACAGTTGTCATTTGTAATCAGCAGTGATATTCATTCCTCTTCATGTAACCTGATTGCAACTTTTTCTTTATTGCTCTAGTCTGTTAATCATGATGTGGCAATGGGTACTATGTGTGAATAGTGTAATAATGGTTGCATGGATACAGGAAATTCTGCTCATCTCCTTTTTTATAGTCTGCTCCAACTTTGAGAGTGTATTGTGTGATCTGAAGTATCTTCCTGACATTGAAATACTCGCTCATTCACCTTCCTGTTTCTGATGTTATTTTGACACTTCTGGTAGCAAACTTAAATATCTTTTGTTAATAATTTTTAAAGGTTTAATCTGCTCTGTTTTTATTGTTTGCTCAAAATACTATAATAATGCATCAATAGTGTAGTATTTTAAGATTTAAAATTTACTTCATCTGTCAGCAGCTATCACACAGGCATGGCAGATGTCCTGCTTTGACTTGATGCTTGCCGTTTTCGTTGCTGGGGCTGGATGAAGAGAGAATTGCCATTATGGATTCAGTTTCTTTGTTAATTTGTGGAATCTAGTTTTTCCTTCAAGAGTTCTTCAACCCCTCACTGTCTTTCAGTGGACTTATTTTTATGTAACAGTACGCTTTCACCAACAGGCAGCATTAGTTCGCACACAGTAACAGATGACACACTCAAAGTACTTGCATTGTCTTGCTAATGAAGCAGCAGTACCCCCTTTTCCATCTGTGTGTTTCTTCTCTTACATTTGTCATTGCATTAAGAAGGGCATGCATACCTCCTGAATACACACCAACTGCATTTATGCTGGAAATGCTGCTAAGGCTTATAACTGCAGGTGTAATGGTACCAGATGTTGAGAACAACAGTCCTCACTATGCTGTACTGTAAAAAGGCCATTTTTAGGGGGTAATTGAATATTTTTTGTTTACTGATTTCTATGAAAGTTTCTGATAGGATTGTTTATATTAATGGCTTCGATATCAGAGCACATTGTTACATTCTGAATTTAGAAGCTACTATGTGTAGGAAATAGATCAAAGTGAAATATTTTGAGATTTATATATAATGTACATATAAAATATATGGACATTTGCTGGAACTTCCTGGAGTCAGATGGATGGCAAAATGTACACAAAGATAATGTTCTTTATGTGGAATTGTCCAGTGATCCAAGTAGTTAAAATTATGTTTATCATACAGCAGATCAGGAAAAATACTAAAACCTCATGAGAGTGAAATGTGAAAAAAAACTTCTCTGTTACTTTGTCTTCCAGAGATTAAAGATATTTACTCCATATGATATTTAACAAAACAATCACTACTTTACAAATACAATAGTATATTTCAGGGATTTCTTAAAACTTTCTTCTGTATTAAAAACTCTTAGCATGGAAGGAGCTTTCTTAGTACTGAGATGTCCCCAACAAAGGGTTTTATTTGAAATTGAAGCATATTTATTTATTATGTCTGCTTGATTATCATTTGGCACAAGATAGAATTTTAGACACCAGAAAATTTGTATTAAAAAAATAATCTCATTTCTAATGACATACAGTGAGCAAAGAGTATGTTTCACATTATCTGGCCACATTTAATTAAGCATATATTTGATTTTTTCATAATAGGATTTGTGAAGGTTTTGGAGGTTTCTTACTAATACAGAAACTCAGATATTAAAGCTAGAAGGTACTTATTTTGGCATTTTTTTCTTTTTTTTTTTTTTAAATACTTTGTAGATATTACTTTATATACTTCACAACAAATAATTGAAGATTTCAGGAATACAGTGAATATTTATCCCGCCCCTGAGTCATACTATTGAAGCCTTGTTTGATATAAGTTCAAATAAGAGTCATGGATGAGTTCATCATATGACCCTTTCTGTCTCTTCCAGGAGAAAATAAGAGTTATTTCTAGAATCTATTTTACTGTTAAACAGTGGATGTTTTTTCAAGTTCAAGGAAGAATCACAAGATAAAGAAAATGGTATTCAATATTTCCTTTACTTTGACATCAGTTTTTCGATTTCCCCATGTCCTATTTCAGCTGACAGTTCTTTTGATCTTCTTAATTCAAAATATAGTTAATTAAATGCATGCGTACAACAGTAAAACAAGAAAAACTGATGATTTCCCAGGAATTTGTAAATATGAGGTTGTTTTAGTAGGCTGTTCAGTTATTTCAATTTCAAGGGATAATAGTTTCTCTTTGCATTTTAAGGCTTGCATATAAGAGGAAGGTCATCTGTATGTGCTTGTGTGACATTTTGTGGATATGTAATGATAATCAGGTTTTCTTTTTTCATGTTTATGGATTTTTTTCCCCTGAACTAATTCATCTAATTAATGTTTTTTTCCTTTGATGGCACAAAGAGATTTGAAGGAGAAACTGCTGTAAGAAACATGCAGAGTACCTGCAGGATTTGGTTTCTTGTAAACTATGGATAGTGAAAGTACTCAGAATGGCAAACAACTAATGACAAAAAAAGCAAAATGAGCAGTCCATAAGTAAATGCTGCATTTAAGAATGTTCATATTCAAGATTAGTGCTGTAGTATGTTCTACTGAAAATTGGTGCAGTTTGAATGTCTCCTGTAAAGAAACTGTATATATAATGGCAATATAATTAGAATGGTGCAAAGTAAGTTTTGTGTGGGCAATAAGATCACTTTGAAGTTTTCCCCATCGAAAAAGGGCCAAATGAAAAACCAATGAAGATTCCAAAGCATAAGTTATTTATGTTCATTAAGTATCATTAGAATCCTATCATAGGAATACCTTACCTGACTATATATCTAATGTTGCACAGTAAATGAGGCAAGTATTGACTGACATATGCTGCTTAAATCGATCACCTTGACAGCCAGAATTACAGTAATCTGTCAGTGTTAATGACTGTCTTTCAAGCTTTGATACCTCTCCTTCGCTCATCTTGTCTTGCCTCTCTTCTATTTGAAGTGCATTTTCTTGCAACCTCTGGTTTTGTCGGGGTAGGTACTTTCGTAGTGTTTTTTTGTCCCGAGTCCAATTTATTGCCTTGATCGTGCAATTAGACTTAAAATGCAACACCAGGGAGCAAAAGTGTTCCAAGTAACAATTGGACCTCAGGGGTAGTGCAAGCCTGTTCTCAGCCGACATTTATTAGTTACCTGTTGAAAGAATAGGATTGTTTTGCCATGAATAATTCCAAAACACCACTTTAAATGCTTTTGATTTTAGCCACTAGAGACAACTGATTGAACCAACATTTGTGATAGGTTTTTAAACTCTTGCCTTAGTTTTTGTATACAGACATTTCAAATAACTGATGGAGTACCTTTCTCCTGCGTTTTCATGTAGACACACGCATCATTTCAGCTAGTTTTCTTCATTGGTCCTTTTCTTCTGAATAATGCATTTTTAATACTAACAGTGAATTGAAACTGAAAGCTTGTGAGCACTGCTTCTGTGTTGCAGTGTAGTGTATTCTCATGCATAGAGTCCATTAATGATTTCTTATTTTGTAAAACATACTATGCTTTTCTTTAACAGCAGTTCTGGATTTTTATCTGTTTAGGTAAACATATTTTCTTCAATAATTTTACTGCTTCTGGTCACACAAAACCTGCTTTCTCTACCTAGCTAGGATACTGGCAGTGCCTGTTAAAGAGCTGTAGCACAAGCACTTGGGTTTAAGGGTAAACAACTGTTGTGATTATCACATCAAGACATGATAATTTGGTTTTGAATTAGTAGCATCTTTATTTATTATTTATTCTCCCCAGGAATGTATGAGACCCTCTTGGAAGTCATAAAAGAGCGAAATGTAAAATAATACAAAAGTGATTCATCCTGCAAACACTGTGTTCTGCTAATGATTGCTAAGAGTGTTCTGTTGATGGAGACAGTTTGAGAGGGATTCAGATATTTTTGTATTGTTCAGAAAAAGTATATTCTAGGGCTTTTTTTACATCTGCATTCTTTCATTAATTTCATTTAGCCATCTTAAGGGGCTGGGGAGATCTACTGTTTTCTGTAAAAAAAAAAAAAAAAAATTTTAAAAGGCTTGATTTCTGTATAAAACATGGGTAGGCTTATTATAGTGACATGATTTAGAATAAAAGGATGTCAGTGGGCTACCATGAAAAGCACTGAAAGTGCTTTCTCAGCCTACTAAAACTTCTGAATTTAGATCTGTCAGTACAGATGGCTCGAGGGAGGGGAGTTCATTGTAACTGTTTCTTTTTAAGGTAGGAAATTTGGGGTATGTTGTAAATCGAAAATTAGTAGAGCAATTACTCCTTCATTATAACATGCATTTTTAAAGTCTGCATATCCCTCTTTTAAACAAACAGAACAAGAAACAAACAAACAAACAAAAAAAAAACAAAGAAAAAAAACATGAGAAAGAAGGCTTATATTCCTTAAACTGCAATAAAGGAGATAATCTAGTTCAATCGTATGCAGAGTAATTGCTTTGTACATAACATAACACAAAATGACAGGTTTTTTAGTTAATACCTACTTAATTAAACATTTAAGTTAATACCTTATTAATTAATTAAACATTTTGGATAACAGAAGCCCATTGTTAAAATGTTAAGACTCTTGCCCTCTTAAGGTGTTAAAATTCATACAGATTCCTTTGATAGCTCTCAGATGTCTGAGAATAAAAGGAGAGAAGATTGAACATTTTATTTCTCACTTTTCTGGGGCTTAAAGTAAAGAATTAAAAAAAAAATCCACTATTTAAACCCTGTTTTTATTTTGCAAAAGAGAGCATTGTTTGTTAATGTAATCTTTTTCTGGTCATAAATTCAGCCCTAATAACAGAGAAACTGTTTGATAGTTTTGTATGCTAAAACTCTGAAAACTTGATCTATAAAAGGATAAGTATGTACCATTGTGTATGGTTGATTCTGTCATTTAAATTGGTGGGAAATGTGGGAAATTATTTGTAACAAGCAAAACTGGCAAATACTGGTGTCCGTGAGATGAATAATATAGTGACAAACTGTTCTTACATCATTCAGTTGGGGCATAGTTCTAGTGCTAACAGAAGGATTAGATGATGATATGTACCAAACAAAAAACAAAGAGATAATAGAAACAAGCTCATTGGTTGTCTTTGTTCTCTAACAAGTCTCCAACAAGCCTGTTGTCACTTCCTGAGAGTAAAGGGTTATATGTATTACCTGTGAATATGTGAAAATATCTAGCTGGAATATACTCCATGTAACCATATTCACTTACTGAAGAGTTCAGAATTAAAGAAAAAAAAATAAAGGATGTGCATATATAGTGCATTCTGGATGTGCCATGGATTTAGTAGATAAAAAAAAAAAAGAAACATAATAAACCAGCATAAAGCAAGGATTAAAAGTTAGCATTACAGTAATTGGAATTACCATATGGTAGTTCAAAGAATATGAGTCCTAATCATGGCCTGGCCAATCAAAGTAATTACAGTTTACTTTCTAGACATTAGAAAAAAATAGTGTAATTGCTGATTAGCTGCACTTGAATAGATCTTTGGGTCACAAATGTATCTATTTCCTTCTGAATGCTTCTTGTTCTAAACACAGAAGAATGCCGGGTATTAGAGAATCTTTTAATTTCTGCTTCCCAAACCATACTTACCATCCATCTGTTCTTGCCAATTGTGGAAAAAGGTCAGTTTTCAGCAAAGCCATGTATTTCACAGAAGGTATGTGAACTGAAATTTCACAGGGGACATGATGGTTCCTGATTCCTAGTGATAAACCTTTGGGGCCAGCAGGGTTGGCATATGGTTCAGCATGATATGAAGGCTTGGGTTCCCTGGCTTCACTTCTTTGGCGTGGAACTGATAAAACCTGGCTCTTAAGTATTGTTTCACTGGACACCAATCATGGGCAGCAGGGACTGCCCATTTAACTCTCTGTGGGAAGGAAGCCCAGACTGCATTCACAATAGTGCCATTGTAGTGTTGCAAACTGCTCTCAACAGCTTGACAGCACTAGGGAGGAGGGAGAAGGGGCTGATTTACTAATTGCTATTGAAAATAAAGCAAGAGGAAAGTAACTGAAAATTTGTTTTTGTTTTTGTCGTTTGAATGAAAGATGCCTATGCCGGTCTTCTAGTTCTAAAGATCACAGACTTTGCTACCATCCAAGGAGTCTTACAAGTAGATTATCTTGTGTCTTCACTACAGCAGCCCAGGGTAAAGATAAAACATTCTGTAGGTAGTTGTAAGGTTCATTTAAGCGCAGATCGGAATTAAAGACAGAATTTCTCGTTTGCAAATTATCTCTGTTACTGTGTAGTGTGGAATTGCAAATTAATTTGTGTCTATATCTGTTGTCTTTTACTGGACAACATTTAATATTATTTTATATCTTAAATTTTACAGTTTTCGGACAAGTCTTTCATCAACGCTTACATCTATATATGCAGAGAGTATTTAAGACAGAAATTTAAACTTTTGAGTGTATGAGAACAGTGGACTTCTGCATCCATTCAAGTACTTGAAGCAGAGGCAGTTTTGCTTTTGTATTTTTATATGCATGAACCTTGATTACTGGAGTTTAAATCAACATAACACTGAGTGTTGGGAATAGGGATAAGCCCCTCTCCCCAAATCTGGAGTCAGTGCGTGCAGCAGCACTTCCCTCTGGTCTATATATTATTTTAAGCTGAAGCAATGGTTGAAATGGCTGAGCATCTCTCCCTGGCACGTTTGGGGCAGTGCTCTTAATAAACTTCGGCCCTGTGCCTGGTCGTGTCATTGCTTCTCCTGCAGCTTGTCTGTAACGCAGCAGTGCCGCATTGGAAGCATTTTGTGAGCCACTCTGTCTGCCTCAGGGAGCCTGCTTCCAAAGCAGTCCTGAAGCTGGGTAACTGTGATGGTCTGTGAAATAATTAACACAACACACCTTCTAGTTTCATTGATTCTTGTCTGGGCAGTGTTAGTAAGACAAATCCTCCCTGGAAGGTGAAGTGGAAATTCTGCCTACACGAGAGCTTCAGCACTGTACCTTCACTGTTTTATTTTCACCTCCATAGCCTGTTCCCACAACACAGGCTAGTGGGAGATGTTTGTAAATGCTGTAATTAGTCTTCTGACTACATCACAAGTAAATTTAATGAGTAATCTGTTACAGTCTTAAGGTATTTTTCCTTCCTACACTGTTAGTCATTTGACCTTACTATTGTTCACGCTAAATTGCAATTCAGGGTTTGTAAATTTTGTATGGTAGCAAAACTGAGACTTTCTTCTATATGTTTGTGTTAATCTGCTGCTGCTATATTTCAAACAGATAATTCATTGAATCCCCATTCTTCCTCTTACTGCAGAGAAGATTATATTTAAGTCAAGATTAATGGATAGATTCTGATGTTAAAACCCAGTCTCTGAGCCTGACGTTCCCTAGAGGCATATAGTGCATTAGTTTAAGCCAATATGCTGCTTATCATAGATGCTCTGACACTGTCTTGAATGACAGTTTACTGTACTTTGTTACTGCTTACTCTGGTAATAAAATCACTATATTGTGTTCTTGATAATTACAATATTAAATAGAAACTTAATTTGATTACTGCACATTTAGATACAGATAGTTCTTAAGTAATTGCCCACTGTAAAATTTCTGATACTCATTTTTTTTTCTCTCATGAGGTGTGTTCCGTCAGTGTGTAAGCTTAATACGTATTTAATTCACCTTAGCTGAAAAACTGATGAAAAAGTAGATCACAATGGGATTTTCAGTAAAAGGCAGTACCTTTTATCCTTTTTTTTTTTTTTTTCCACTTGAACCTTGTTGTTCTAAGGTCATTCCTTAAGATGCTTTCATATGCCAAAGTCCTTAGAACAGAATAAGTTTCAGGCTATACAGAGTATAAGAATTCAATAAATATTGTTAATTCTGAATTTTTCACCTTACCTTGGAAATTGCTAGAAATCTGAGCATCAGTAATTTCTTTTTTTTTTTTTTTCCTAAGTTGATCAGAACTAGAATCCATTCATTTTAGTAAGCATAATCTGAAAATATTTTGGTATGGTTGTCTTAAAATGATAACTTTTTATGTATTTCTTATATAGTTTGATTCGAGATAATATTTATACAAAATGTGAGACTTCTGTTAAGTCCATTACACTTGCAGTTTAATTCTACACATCATTGTAAGTGCCTTTTCTAAAGGAGCTTGGTACAAAGTGGTTACATTTTTCATTTCATAATTGAGTGTTTTAAGTGGTTAAGCATAGTCCAAATTTTATCTAATTCCAGTTTGTGTTAATGGCGCTACACTCACACTGCTTTAGCACCTGTTATGGATTTTGAGTCATCTGGCAGCCCGTGGGACTTAGATAAAGAAGTACCAGGTGTCCTGCCTGTCTCTTAATTGAGACGCAATGTAAACAATATAGACTTGGCAATATGGTTACAGGAATGGATTAAAGCCTCGCTTTGTCTGCCCTGATGAATCACAGCTTTTTCTTCACAGAAGATGTTATAAACCACTGAAGAATTTAGTTAGCTTTAAGATCTGATGGAACAAGATAAAAAAATAAACAGTACATCAAGGATGTTCCTAGAAGGACAGTACTGGGTTTTCCAATGAAAATGTAAGCGTCAGTTACAATTCTTCACAATAATTTAGCAATTTTGAAAGTGTTTACACAGTAAAAATAAAGATTCTTACATAAATCCAGATAAAGTCAATGCATTTCCATTTATAATGTGGTGGGAAACTAGGCAGAAAGCAATACATTGACACAGAAGCACAATGTGGCTGCGCCTTTGCCTAGTGTATGCTTGCCCTTTTCATCATTTTACTGTAGTATATCTATACTGGCATTAATCACCTTTAACTGTAAGATTAGTACTCTTAAAGAAAAAAGTTTCTAAATGGCAAAAATGTATGTTGTTTTAATTTACCCCCAAACTTTCAACTTATGAAAACATATTGAACTTTTCAGTAGCATAAAAAATAGCATGTAGTTTTAATTGTATTCATTTAAGGAATTACACAAGTAAATGCATTAAAAACAATTTTGAAAATCTAGAATGATGAGATTAGTTTGTATGAACTTATCTGTTATTTATTTCAATATTTTCATCATGAAGATATATACCTCAGAAATTGCCTTGGAAAACCCTTTGGCATTCACAATTTGTGGTGAAAAAGATTTTTGTTAAGGATGCTAGATGCTGCAGTTTATGTTTACTTAAATTCTGTAATCTGTTTGTTACTCACTTTTAATACTGATTTTGTTTTTTTAACGAGATAAATATGTGGCTTTGGATAACTAGCACTGAGTCCCTTCCACAGTTTTAATATATCTTCATGAAATGTTACTTAGAAATTTGCTTTAAGGATATTACAGTGGGTCCTCTGAGTTTTATGTTCCATTTTATGAGTAAGGAAATAGATTGTTATGTTTTGCAAAAGTGCTGTCACTATTATTAAGAATGGTTTCTCTGAGGGAAAAAAAATCACCGATTACAAAAAACTGTAAGATTATTCACCTTTTCAGTAGTGTCAAGCATTGTAAATTTTTTTTTCTTCTCTTTAACCTGAAAATCTTGCATTGGATATGAGAGGCATAAACTGAATTCTTTATAAATCATCAGTGATGTGGATAAACTCCAATTGCTTATGCAGACACTGCTTTCATTTGCTGCATATCTGTGTAAATAGATGCGCAGAGCAAAATATTTATGTGCCAATTTTCAGTATTGGTACTATTTAAGAAACAGAGAAGAATCCAGGCTGACTTTGAGAAATAAGTTGAGCTAAAAGAAGTTACAGTTGGGAAAAAGAATCTTCATGTACCATGCAAAATAGATGTGGGAATCACTGAAGTGCATTAAGTAGGTGCTGTTTCTACAGAGTCACTTTTCAAAGTAGAACAGAACTTTAACTATTCCTCTCAGTGTGGCCAGTTGATACTGATCACCCACCAACATACAAAAGACAGCTCGTTGCAGGGCTTCCAATGCTGGATCGATAGCATCCCAACTTACATCCTTAATTTGAAGAGCCAACAAAAACTGCAGATTGTTGTGACTCAGTATGAGTTCAGCTGATGTGACAAGAACTGAACAATCTCTTTCTTTCAGAGTGAGATTTCCCAGAAAAACAAACTTCCATTTCTACAAGTATGGTGGTCAGGTTTTGTCAAATTCTGCTTAGGTTTTAACCTTGTTTTTAACCTGTACTTGCTGTCTTTTTCTGGACACTTCCTTTCACTTTTTTTTCTTTAATGCCAGAAATTGTAATGTGCAAGGAAGAATCCGCCTCATAAGATTGTTGCTTTCTTCATTCTAAATACCTCAGATTGTAGCAATTAATTCTGTGGGGTTTGCACACCTTTTCAGATCAGGAATCTAGGAGCTTAAAATCTCCTACCAAGATCTGCAATTTATTGCACCTCGCTATTTTTATTTTTATTTATTTATTTATTTTCCTTTTGTCTTTAATATCCTGGGAGCTTTTTTGACTGTTGGCAATATTGCAAATAAAATATTGGGGTTTTTTTTCTGGCAAAGAAGTGAGCTTCTGAATTTGATGAGATACATGTAAACAAAAAAGGTGCCATCTTATGAAGCTTTTCTTAGAACATTGTTAATCTCTTTTATACGTTGTATATTCAGTCAAAAAAAAAAAAAAGAGAAACCTCTTACAGGTTTCCATTGATCCTACAAACAAGTATCTCTGGGTGGAAGACTTTCATTTTCCAGTTAAAAATGGAGCAGTACTTTGGCTTCTGCTTGTCTAAATTGTTTTTCAAATGCCTGACTTGTACTCTCCACAATCATATCAATATATATTGACTTCTGAGATGATTTTGCTAACAGTTGAAACTGCCAGGGATGCAGCTGTACATGTATTTCTAGCAATAGTTTGTAATTTAACCTGAAAAGATCCATTGTGCTATTTAGAAATACATTCTCTGGCTTTTATTCTAAAAGATATTTCTAGGCAATCATCAGAAGATTCTCTTTTTCCTAGCAATGGAATCAAAGACTCTCAGATTCTGCATACCGTCAGTGTTGTGATCACATATACACTGTGACACTAATACACTGTTATATGGTGATATGCTAAACAGGTGTGCACATATACGTATATATAAGCATCAGAAAGGAAGATTTATTCATAAAACTTTCATAAAGGTGCTTGATATTTTGATTTTTGTTCAATTTGAGTGAGAGACAGTGATGGGGATAAAAAAAGACGAAAAAAAAGCCTACATTTTTACTCTATTTCACGGACCTTTTGGAAATTCCATTCCTTTTGTTACAATTCTGATTTCTAAAAAAACTGTTGTTTTCACTTTACTGAGCTTGACCAGCCCATCAGTTAAGGGGCTAGAAATACCTGCAGCATTGTTGAGCTTACAGCTTGAAAATTCATAGTTGAGTATTTCCTGAACTGTTGTGACCTTGATGTCCTTTAAATCATCCTGAAATTGTACTGAAGTCATTTACTAAAATGCAGGCTGTGGCATGACATTTGGTTATTGTATCTGAAATGGTAGATACTTTCTTTTGACAGGTGGAAAATTACAGGTTTTCTGCCATTGATGTCTTTTGGTACTTCACACATACAGTCATTTTAAATTTTTTTGAACAAATGACATTCTGACCTTTCAAAGTGTATTTGCAAGCATTAGAAATCTTTCTATAACCATTTTTGTATATTACTGAACTGTGCCTTCAACCTTTCTGAATTTTCGGTCTTTGAATATGTTCTTCAGCATAATCTTTCTCTCTAGAAGCTCCTTAGGAAATCTGTTGTGATAATACATTATCTCATGCCTCTTGCTCCTGCCTCTGTCTGTTGAACAGAGTTAGGTGTTTCTTTGCTCATCTTACTTGTGCTGTGCAAAGAGTTTGGAAAGTGTGCTTACTGGTTTAGGTCCCACACAAATACAACAGGAGGTATCTCAGTAGTTATATCGATCACCTAGGAAATGAGAAAGTGGTTTCCAATTTTGAGGCCATATCTACAGCCTCTTACAAGAATGTTGTTCTAGCCATTGGAACTGAGGGCATTTTGTAATAGGTACCCTCGATTCGCTGCTGAAATTGCTCTTTGTTTCATAAAATGTCCTCATCATCACAGGGAGAGTACACGCTCGTCTGTATAGAGAAGTGGTTACGGTACTTCACTGGGAGGGAAGAGTTCCTGGGTTATGGCCCCTGCTCAGGAAGTCTTTGGTGCTGATACAAGGATTTCTTCTCCAGCCCTTTTGTAGATGTAGCACATCTACATCAAAGTTGCAAAGAGCCATGTTCTTAATTAAAGTCTTGAGAATTTGTCTCTGTGGTGAAACTACTTTTCCTTCATATTTTCTCAGCTTCGGGTTAAATGAAATTCTAGTATTGTTACTCCCTGTTACTAATAATAAATCTGTTCTTTAATTGTTAAATACTAGATAGGTTACTTGCCTCATATATATTACTCAATTTTAAAGCTTACAGGCTGATTTTTTACTGAGTTTAGAGAGATGTAAATACAAATGGAAAAAGTATAGTTAGAACGAGATGATAAATCTCTGGAAATGATTATGAATAGATTAATTCAACATAAGGACTTGAAAGATGAAGATAGTACAAGGGGCTGGGCAATCGGAAGTACAGCTTATGGAGATTACATGATAAGAATTGCAAGAAATTAAAACTTGTGACAAATACTTAGAGATGTGGGTAATTAGGAAGTAGATTTCCTCATCGCATGGGAGGGTGACAAAAATGTGAATTAAAAATGGATCTATGAAGGAATTGTTTTGAACTTGAAGTGAGGAGATGAAGATGTTGGATGAAGATGCATGAAAGAGAAATATTTTACTTGTATTATCATGGCAATGCAGAACCATAGACCACGTATGAACATGATCATAGATAATAGTCTCATTATACTGAGATGCTGTACAGACTAGGCAAATGCTGTTTGTGTCCTCGAAGTTAAAAAGCTAAGTATAAAAATGAAGACAAAAAATGAAGGAGGATGCAAAACATAAGGATATGTGAAACAGTAGTGAGAACTACGAATAGCTGTGTGACCTACATGCCAACAGATGCTATAAGCCTTCCAAGATGTCTTCTCCAACATTTTGATCAAATTGATCAAATAGTTATTGGCTACAAAGTTGAAATATGTAACCTGCATTCATGCTAGGGAATAGCAGATTGAAAGTGATATCTGAAGAGAATGCCCTGTCAAAGGGGGATATCCTGGAAGTGATCTCTACAGTTCTCAGTATACAAAAATTCACAATTGTAATGCAAATGAAATTTTAGTTGCAATGACTGCAACCTGAAACCTGTAAAGGCACAGTTTCTGTGGGCTTTTTTTTGTTGTTATATTGATTGTATATTTCAGGACTATAACTTCTGAAGAAGTATAATGAAATCATTTCATAGAATCATAGGGTTTGGAGGGGACCTCAAGAGATCATCAAGTCCAACCCCCAAATCAAATCTTTGGTTGCTTTATTATGCTTTTTTTGTGTTATATCTACCAGTTTTTAGCTGATAGGTATGAGTGACTGTCTGTACAACTTACGTATCTTACATTTTTACCCTTCTTTGCCAGTTAGCATCTTCTATAGAAGCAGAAAGCTTATGGAACAGTTAGTCTGTGCTTAGTCACAAACTTTCATCTTTAGTCACTAACTGATTCTTTCTCCACTGGTTGTCTGTGTGTCCTTCCCATTCGTCTTAAGTGGGATGCCAGTGGCAACATCCACTCACAGCAAGAATGTAAGCTTGTATTTCCACTGTTATTACTAGCCATTGAGTTTGTGTGAACCACTTAAATTTGTATATAACTCACTAATAACTCTTCCCTAGAGAGCAGTGTTTTAAAGAAATAAATGCCTAGCCTAATAGAAGTAATGCAGAAATTAACTACCATTGGATTATGGTCACTCTTGCAGATAAGTTGCATTCAACTGAAGTGTAGAACTGGATTGTCTCAGTCATAAAAACTTAAAAAAACAAAGTTTTAAAATACTGGAATGTTCGAGAAGTGTATGCAAGTAGAAGATACAAGTGTCCAAACCTAATCTATTCGTTTTCTAACACAGAGGAGCTGTTTTTCTGAGGAGATTGTATCATTTCTTAGTACAGAATCCAGCAAGTTTTGGACTTGGCTTTCACATCAGATTTGCTTTTTTGTTTTTGTTTGTTTGTTTTGTTGTTGTTTTTTAGCAGTCCTCTGTTTTTGACAAAGTACAGATAGTTCTGAGGATTGCTAAGATGACAGGCAACCTGGCCTGCTGGATTACTTTTCTCCAGGTGTGCTAAGTGTGCATTTGAATTAGTCTTCTAGAACTGATATAAGCATGTCCTCTCCACTGAGTAACAAAAACATCATTATCCTCCTCAGTCAGCATCTGTGTCAAGATGCTGACTTTATTTGGTTAGAGGATGGGTACATAAATTGGAGAATGAGATAGTCCTTGCTGCATTCAAAGTGGTAACTTTCCTTCATTTCTGCCTTATTTGTGTATAAGCTTTGGATATAATAGGATAACCTAAAAGATTTTCTTCAGAGACCTCTGAAAGTAGAGCATTTTAAAAGGAGGTAGGTGTCTCCACCCCGCTTTACCATGAAACATTTTACCCATTCAAGCAGACTTTTAAAAACAGCTTGTTTTGATAGCAGCCTGTTCTCCTGTGGGCCTTCAGCCTTTGCTTCCTGGCAGCACCTTTGGTGCGAAAAGAGAGTGATCAATTGGGAGACTATCAGTGCCAGCATGCATAGAGTGATAAGTTAACACACCACTGGGAATTTCTAGGGCCCACCAAGATACTTCACTTCTAATGTGCTAACAAGCTCATTTTTCTACCTCTTGCCTCTTCAGTTATTTTTTTTTCTCAGAAGAGCTTAGAAGTTGAGTGCATCAGGCATAATGAAAAGCTCTGTAGGAGGGAGAAGCAATAACCCCATTTTTCCCTTTTCAGCCAAATAGAAAATTAGTTTCTGGTAATACACAAAGGCCAGTATTTTTTGTGCAAGGGGCACTGCTGTGAATCAAAGGACTCTATTAACTGCAGAAAATTCAGCAGCTGTGAATCTCCCCCAATGAAAAAAAGTGCTTTTCAACAAGTTGTGAGATACGTAGTATTATTTAGACTTCAACCATCAGTTTCATCCTCCACCACTTATATGTAGCCTCTTAAAAAATGTGCTATATTACTCTTCTCTCTTAAGGCTCAATACTGTGTTTATCCCCCAACCTAAGACCCTTTACAATAGGAGATTTTTGTGTTTTCTCTTGTCCCAGAGCTTCTATTGTAGCTTCTCCGGATTGAGAATTCTGCTGGGTTTCAGCTTGCTCTGGATCCAGAAGACAATAAGTGGAACTCAAATTTTAAAGGAAAAAATGGTTTTGCACTTTTACTGTGTAGCCAAGTTGTGGTCTAAGGAAACAGCACTAAGGTGATTATATTCAGTAGGCAGTTGTTCTCGGATAATACGTTCTCACTGTATTCCTTCATAATTAGATGTACTGCAAAATATATTGTAAATGTTGTACATAGGAAAAGTTCTGTAATAGCTCTAGTTTTAATAGCTAAGATGAAGGGTGCTGCTTTCAGCTGTAATATAGGGCTGAGAATTTTATTATATTAACTGAAAACAGTTATTATGCAGTTCTCTTGTTTAATTTACTAAAATAGATGTGCAAGATAAAGAGATGAATATTATCCCCATTCCACAGACAAAATTGAGTCAAAAGGGAAGTTTCCTCACTCCCTCTCCTGCTCCAAAAGAGCAGCAAACCAGAAGTCAGAACTCACAGCCTTTCAGAAATTGGTTCTGAGTACATTCCTCCACGGAATGCTGATTTGGATTTTAGTGTGCGTATTTTTTGTGTGGTTGGATTTGGTTTTGGGGGTGGAGAGCGTTGGGGTTTTTGGGGGAGGGCTATGCTAGGCAGTATGTGCATATGTATATATGAGATGAATGCGATCTTAATGTCTACAGATAAAATATAGAAACAAAATATGCACAAGCATAAATGTCAGGAAAAGAAATTGGTCATGTTATGGTTATGTAAGTGAACTTGGGAAAGTCTCCTTCATTCAGCATACTGAGTCCAGCTGGAGGACTTTGAAAGTTGTGAGAGAAAAGGTTAACTGTTTTCTCAGTTCGGGAACTGTACGACATGAAGTCAGCATGGTAGTTTTTCTTGATAATTGTATGTTGCTGCCTGCTGCTCTACATTTTGACAGCCATTTCCATAGTTGCTTTCATGAACAACAGAAATATTCTCTCTTTTTCTCGCTCTCTCTGTGCTAACAGCACAATCAGGCCTGCTGGAACAAGCAGCCTGGAGAGGGTTCTTCAAAAGCAGCAACACTTCAAGACACTGCTCTCTTGTCAATAATATCAGAGAGGGAGAGCACGGTGAAAAGGAAGAAGTACAGCATTTTGCTGTCAGTGCCCTGCCGGCACTAGTTAGCCGGTATTTAGGGGTCTTGTGGACTCTTTACAAATACTCTCGCATGTTTTAGCAGTATAATCGATGAGGTGTTTTTCCAAATACCCCAATTCAGCTCTGTATTTATCTTCACTGCCTGTGTGTTTAGGGATTGCGGAAGGAGTTTGTTACTGAAAAGTGCAAAATAAATTATTTTGGTAATGCTCGTGGTACTTTTCGTGCTGTCCTCTTAAAAGTGTAGGATTTCTAATTTAATTTTAACCAGAGTGCAGCCAAAGCTTTTAGTTTAGAGAGAACACTTAAACTGCTGTTTTTTGAAGATTTTCAGAAAGAACTGAATGAAACTTGAAAAGGGGATCGTGTAACAATAAGGTTCACGTTAATTGTGTTTGTCTTGCAGTTTCAATTATTACAGTGCTTTGGATAATCTTATGAAGGGATTTAAAAAGGAATGTGTACTATCATTGAAATACACATTAAACAACAGTAAGGGCTCTGAATTACTAGGCAATGATATTTAGCAATTACAGTACGTGATATAAATTGTTCCTTAATTCTCGACTAAACCAGCTATGAGGAGAGAGCACGATACCTGCAAACAATCATTCAGCATCACCTAGAACCTACAACTTTTGAGGATTTTGCTGCTCAGGTTTTCTGTCCAGCACCTTACCACCACTTGCCCTCAGATACAGGTAAGAAGAACAGTGAAGAACTGTTTTTATACAATCTTACATCAAATGCAGTATCCTTACTTAGAAAGAATGAAAATTGAAACCTTTTCACATCGTTAATGGTTTCCATTAATCTGAAAGACAATATGCACTTATTAAAGAACTTGGACAAAGTTACCTTTAGCCCGTTTTCTTTTGCCTGGCATCATGAGCCAATGCCAGACAGTAAGACTTGTCAAGCTCCTTTAATGTAGCAAGTGTATTTTCTCAGTGTATTTTGTTGCATTCCCCCATGTAAAATTTCCCTGACTTGTCAGTACTGATTCATGTGGGCTAGTTTAGGTTAGTGTAGGCTTCTTTAATGTCAGTACACCTTGCCTGTAATAAAGTTTTCAGCTCTCTACATTTTTAGTGTGAAAAATTTGAAACTAGAAACCCGAGAGCCTTAGAATCATCTGTTTCCAGGTTGTTAGTTGCAAAGTTGTTCTTAAGGTCATTTTTGCTTTCCACTGTTTTATAAGAGGATACTGCATTTTCAGTTACTAATAAGAAAATCGATAAGAAAATGAGTAACTCAAGGCCTTCCTGTTCTGAAATTTCCTGAACTCCTTATGATTATTTCATTTATTTTATTTCCCCTCTTTTTAGATCATTAAATATCAGTTCTGTTTATCTGAAGGTAAGACAAAGTGTCCAAAAAACCCCTTTGTTCCTATTACTTTTACTAGAGCACTAAGCTTGTAACCAAATTGTATGCAAACTTTCCTTGTTGCCCTTGTTCACACTAAAAAGAATTTCACACTGATTGAGAAATGACCACTACATCTTCTTAAAGTTTTAGTCTTTTACTAACCTCAGGTCTGCATGAAGCACTAACACTGGTTCTGGGATTAAGGTAACTAATGGTAGAGACAGTTGTTGAATGAGTAACACTTTATTGTGTTGACCTTTGTTTCTCAGCATGAACAAGTAGTACTGAATGGCAGTGGTGTGTTTTGTACCCTGTACCGTCTTTCATTGATGTTGTAAGGCATTCTGCAGTGATAACATAGGAGAGAAGGAGAAGAAGAATGTGTAACACTTGAAATTCTTTGTTCAGAAACCCTTATTAAATGTCAAATAAATCAAAGCACTACTGTGGAAAAGCTGTAAATCAAAATAGAATAAATTTCGTAAGAATTAATTTGGTAAGTTATCATCTCAAAACTTGTTTCTTAATTGATAAAATATGTAGAAATATATTACAAAATTACAAAGGCATTCTGATTAGGTGTGCAGAGTGACTGAGAGATGTTAAAACAGTAAGATTCTTTTGCGTGTAAGTATAAACCATGAGTAGAAGTTAGTTTCAGAGTATAAGCAGTAGAGCTATCTTAGTGTAAATAATCAAAACAGAAGGGAAACTGAATTAAAAGACAGTAATTTAAAACTAATTAAATTAGTTCAAAGATAGTAACGTAATTTAATGTACGAAAACATTTGAATAGGAAAAGTCTGTAACTGGAATCTTTCAAAACCATGACCAGGGATACCAGTCCTTGCCACTTCTCCTACCTAATGCACTCAGTAAGCATTCAGCATCAGGTACTCAGTGTAGTACATATTCTAGTGTGCTTGTATCAGTTCTGCCTGTTCACTTTTGGAGATCACATTCCAGGCTGAGTGATTCTGTGTTCTTCATCTATCTTGTTCTTTCAGGGAGAAGCAAAGCTGCTTCTCTCCGTTGCACCAAACTAATACAGGACATTGTTCCACAATGGTAATTCCTATATTCCCTTAAAAAATGTCTGAGTCATACTTGCTTTCTCTAACTTGATCTGGAAAAAGGATTCTGAAAAAAAATGATTTTTGTCTTAAGCTTTCTCTCACATGTAATGATTTTCTGCAGGAATCTCATTTATAGGAATTTGTGATGCATTTCACATCTGAATGAACGTGTGTGTTTGCACTCCACAAAACACGATGCCCTGTCCTGAGGGAGATGTTCTTCTGGATCTGTTGCCATGTAGTAGTAGTCATCTCCCAGGCTTGATTAGTTTGGAAAGCACCAGTTCCCAGTTCTAATGAAGGTAGACTTGTGAGCAGGGTAGCAACAGATGACCCTCAACTTCGAAGGACCATGGTCCTAAGAAAGATCCCACCAGATTTCAGCTTTGTGTGGTCCCTGATTTGGGCAGCTCCTGAAAGATGAGTACAGGGTCAGGCACGTTCCAGAATTGTGCATAGGAGTGGCACTGGAGTCCTGCCTGGGCATCCGCGCACATTCGTTGCCTCCAGAATGAATCAAAACTTTGCAGGCTACCTGTCAGATGTTTTCACGTCACCTGAAAATTTCTGCCCAGCTTCTAAAACTCTGTTGCAATTATTTTTCAAAATAAAAAAATATTTTGTCTCCTTTCCATGAAAAAAAGACCAGAAATAAGTAGAAAATATTTCCGTATGTTAGATATTACAGTTGTTGAATATGTTCAATTTTTATAAAATATTATACATGTACAATTCCTTACTCTAAGACAGATATATAGAAACAGTGAAGCTACAACAGCCCACCACCAGGCATTGTAAATTTTGCTGTGATCCTGTCTGCCACTTTCAGCATGATGAACTTTTCATTTAAGCTGTGACAATTGGCCAATTGAGAACACGCTGTTCAGTTACAATCTGTACTTTCCTAGTTTATGAAAGCTTCAGTCCTCAGCAAAAACTGTTTCCTTCCTGAGTGTGGTTGCACCTTGATAACATGTAGTTTTGGCTGCTGCTGTTCTATCAAGATATGTAGGTTGTCCTGTCAAAATGTCTGCAAAGTCCACCTCCCCATGCTTAGGGACTTGACTAGTGTCTTGCATATATGGCTGGTTGTTTTTTTAATTGAGATTTACCTCTGCTTAGTCACAGAATATAATTCATTTGCAGCTGCATTTTTTACTTTTTGCTGGCTCTAATGAACAGAGTAACTGCAAGCTAATATTTCTTACTGTACAACTATTGAGTAAACCCAATTTCTGTGACACCAGAGTTGTCCAAGGAAGCTGTCAATTGCAAGCTCAATGATATTGAAGGACTTATTGACCTCGTGATGTTAAGATTCTGAGTTTTAAATTGTATTGACAACTTACTTTTGGTTCTTCTCTATGGTGCTTTTTTCCTTCTCCCTCTGCTACCATAAACAGGACCACAGCGTAGTAAACCTCATAAAAAGGGAACCTCTCTGCCATAGTATCTTACCTGTGATGCCAGCAGAAGGGCTTTTGATCCCAATAATCATCCCTGTATTTTCAAGCCAGTGTTCAGCACAGTTCTGCTGCCTTTCTCCCTCAGTAGCGGGGATGCTGATTTTCAGGTAGAGAAGTGGGGGAATGTGGAGGCAATGGTTCTTCAGCTTTGCACAAGAAAATCTCACATTCCGGAGCTTGCATCATCATCCACTCTGCTGCTTGTTTTCTGTGTACTTTTGAATAGTGAATCTGATCATCTTTTTTGTCCTCTCTTCGCCTTTCACAGATGAAAGTGGTGGCACTTCTCTCACTGCAGAGAGGTCTAACCAATGCTCTTGGTGGTGGCTGAAGTTTGTGATTGAAAACACACTTACAAGCAGGAATGTTTTATGAAGGCTGTATGTCTAGTGGAGCTGTGAAGAGTTTCTCATTATTCCTTCTCCAGTCTAGACTTAATAAGAATTTTTTGTAATTCCAAATCAGAGCAAAACCACAGAACTTAATTAAAATTTCCATAAATTCCACATTGGACAACTGAAGCTGAAACATATAATGTTTCTGAATAGTTGTTGACCACTCTGGTCATAGTAAGCTAAGGATCCTCAGCATTTTGAAGCAGTAAATGCGGTGTGGACTAGAACAACCTGATCTAGCTTTAGATGTTCCTGTTCACTGCAGGGGAGTTGGACCAGATGACTTTTAAAGGTCCCATCCAACTCAAATGATTCTGTGATTCTCTGACTGCTGGAGACCCAAATGAATCAATTTTGTACATTTAATGGAGTCTACTGGAAAAATGGAATTTAGTTTCCCAGTTAAAAAAATCCCATACATATATGTGCCAAGGGATGAAATTAAAGCATTATATACAGTTCTAATCCTGATATTTCCTAGCTTTTGAACATTTGACTTTACAGATCTATTGTTTTGTAACAACATTTAATGTGTAAGTCTTTCCATTCTTGTTTTTGCTTAAGGCATAGAACAGAAGAGAGACTGTAACACTGATTAACAGTCATGATTCATAAGCAAAACTGTAACCTCAAGTTCCACCACCAATTTCTGCAAACTGGGGTAGTGCAGTGATTTATGGAGACAGCAAGCTGTCTTACCTCTGCCTGAACCTCTACCAACGGGAAGAGTGGAAAAGTTTCCAGTGGGTGTTCAAGGTATTTGCAGTCACAGAATAGGTTTCTCCAGTAGTCAGCTTTCCAGACAAGTACTGAAAAGTATTCTTTGGTGGACATAAGCTCTTCCACTCATGCTCCGTAAGCCCCTTTTGGTTATGTATCTTTCTTGTGTCTGGCTCCAGCTCTTTCTTTCCTACCCAGCTCCAGCCCTCCAGGTCTCCAGGCCACTCATCATCTCTTGCTCTGCTTCTCATCTGGCTTGGCATCTGCTTCTGCAGTCTTCATCTCCGTATCTGCTTCTTGCTTCATCTTTTTCCCAAAACTGTTGATAGATATGTCTTGGCCCTAGCAAGGCTCTGCTGAGCATAACTGATTGCCTGGCCAGCTTTGGGCTGGTGTTTGTGAGAGTGGCAGAGGGCACAGACTATTCAAGCAATTGTTCTCTTCCTTGGAGGTCAGGCAAGGCGGGGCTGAAGCATCTTAAAAAGTCATCAGAATTTGCCAACATGGACAAATGGTATTTCCCTGGGTGGCTGTTCACAGAAATGACACTCGGGAAAACACTGATCACACAACTGATGTGACAAAGCCAGAAGTCTCAACAGGCTGCACTTGCACTGTGGTCTAAATTTTTCACCTCTGCAACTCGGAACTGTTGAGTGAGATGTACCATGCAAATGGGTGTGCTATGGTATATCTGTATCCCTCCACCACAATTCCCTTCTAACCCAGTCTGTGTAGTTAGGACTCCATTTTATGTTTAAATAGCTCCATTCTGAGACAAATAAAAATCATACTGTCTTTAGAGGGTCCTAAAAATTGCAGATGTATTGGGAAAATGTCCTATTTCAACCTCCCCTGAATAGCTTCCATGTTCACAAACAACTGAAACAGCTTCATGCTATGATCCCACGCTATCAAACTGATATCAAGCTGATCAACTGCTTCATGCCAGTTTGGTCAGCTGTCAAGCCTAAGAGACTAAAAAAAAATGAATGACTTCTAAAGGTTTTTCAAACTTTTAGCTCATCTGTTTTGTTTGTTTTAATTGAATTTTCTTATTATAGGTCAATTGAGAATAAGGCCTTCTTATTTAAGCCTCTTTTTGTTTGGATAACAAAGTATTTCATTGCACAAAGATATTAAGCTTTGACATTTTACACTGTAGATTTTAAAACTGAAGGGGAAACAAAAGAAAATATATATAACCACACTTAAGATCTACATGTATGTATGTGTGTGTGTACAGATATATATTCATATCTAAAATCCAACGAAACTTGAGTTATGAATCAATCTGTTGATTGCTGTCAGACTTTAAATATATTTTAAGTGCCATTATTCTTCACTCTTCTGGTGTGGTATGTTCAGATGTGAATATCACTTTACATGACTTCTGTTCTTTAGCGACTCTGAGTCAGTTTCTTAAAATTGAACTACGTGCAAATTCTCTGATTTCTAATGTGTGTTTGCAGAAATTATAAACAAAATTTCCAGATATGATAGGAATGATACCTTGATTGAAATAGTTGGAGTTTTAAGGCTTTCCTTATCCAGCCCTTGATAAAATTGTGAAGTGTGGTTTTACTCCTTGATTTGGACTAACTAGCTCAAATCCAATGTTTTTCCTTCATGACGTGATTTCAGAGTCTCGTGTTGAGGCTGGCTATAATTGTTGCAAACGTAGAAAGGTGGAACAGCTGGGAGCAGAAGCCATCTGTCAAGTTGCCATTTGTTTTTCCTTCTCGGTTGTGTGTATGTGTGTGAGTATTTAACTGTTTTCACGGACTCTGAGAAAGCGTTGCAGACAATGTTTAGGATGTATCTCAGTTGCTGTAAATAAGGTTGCTGGATCTGGATAATGTCATAGAATTCTTTTCTTTCTCTCTCCCTTCCTTTTTTTCTTGTAATGCTTAGTTGGTAAGTATGACACCGGATTTCTGAGCTGTTGCTTCATTGCACATAACTAACTCATCACTCTCTTTAACCTGTAGCATGAGCAGCAATTACATAATGAAATTTGAAATTCTGTTTTCTGTACTCATCTGTTAATACCCTTCAATCTCTGCGGTTCGTGTCTCATGTCTCACACCTGTTATCTTTTATCTTTTCTCCTCCCCCTTCCTCACTTCTTTCCACTTCTCCTTCCTCATCACTTCTTCATTCTCAACAAAGAAAGAAATGCTGTGATATTTCTTCTCCTTCCAAAACCTCCACTAGAAAGCATTGGCCACATCAAGGTAAAGGGCAAAGGCTTGAAACGGAAGGTCTTTCACGCTAGCTGTGAATGGTATGCTGTGCAAAACAACAACGGTTATTTTCTGTTCTCTAACTTCCACCGTTTGAAATGCTTTAATTCCTTGTAAAATTAGAACAAGATAGAATTTCAGAAAATGAGAGCGCATGTTTCCCTGCCTGCCTTTTTTTATGAGGCGCAGTAAGTCAGGCATTATCGTGCTTTTCCAGATTGTTTGGCAGTGAAGTCTCCAGCTCATGAAGAGAATTGCTGTCCCCAGCTGGGGAACAAATAGCAGCCCTTTTTCCTCCCCATCACCTCAGCAGCTGGTGTCAGCTGGAAAAAGAGAGTGTGGGGCCTTGGTGGAACGGGCAGGTAGTGGCCAGGCCAGGAAGGCTGTAGGCACCAAACCTCTCAAGCTTTGGGCAGTGCTTTAATTGTACTCTCAGACTTGCTAAATGATGAGCCATGGTTTTATTTGAGAGGAGACTTTCCAAGGAAAAGAAAACATCTCTTTTTAGCAGGGTTGGGTTTTTTTTGTTTTTTTTTTTTGCATCCATTATATATGAAATGTTAACTGAGAGGGAAATATCTTCAGCTCTGAGAATTGTGTTACTAGTATTTTAAAAGCAGAAGGAATAGCAGATGATATTCTTTCTGGCTTACTGAAGCCAGCAGAGGCTTCTCATTGACTTCTGCAGGCAGGACTGAGCTGCCGTCTGCAGTTTAAACAGCTCAGAAGTGGTCAGTGGCAGTGGGTGGACTGGGGCCAGGCAGCTGTCCGTCTCTGCAGATGGATGATGAAATCAGTTTAGCTTTGTGCACGTGAGTTTGCAGTGTCCCACTTCAGTACCCAGGAGGCAGAATGTAGATGCCGTGTCACACTGCCTCCTTCCTTCAGTATCTATTGGCAGAAGTGGGCAGGGCTCTATGAGAAGGGCTGCTGTGGGAACATCACTGCGGAGCAGCTCTGGGCATGGGGATGAGCTCCACACCGCTATCTCAAATTCATCTTGTTCCTTTTACAAAGAACATGGGATGTGCAGTGCATCCAGCTCATACGATCAGTTCAAGCTTTGCCCTGTGGGCCCTGCAGGAATTTGGAGCACTGACTGAAGTTAAGGCGGGAAGAGGCATTCTGCTCTCCCAGCTCACTCCAGCTTTTTGGTTGCATCCCCAGAGCCCCCTTCACACACGATGGGCTGTTACCTTCCATGCTGTCCTAAAGGTGGGACTCTTAGGGGTAATGGCGGGCACAATCCCTCCCCATTCCTGCAGAGAGCCCAAGAGGGGTCAGTCCCACCACGTAGCAGAGTTACACTGCCCACCTCAGTGCTGAGTCAGCAGCCAAGGGCAAGGGTTTCCGTGGCCTTGCAGCCCGGTGATCCCTGGCACTGCCCTTTCTGTAGAGCTGGTGCTGCAGCAGTCACTGCAGCCACCCACCGCTGGTGAGGGGCTGGTACACATGGTGGGCTGCCGGCAGCACGGGGCTCCTGGCTGCCCTCGTGTACAGATGCCCACACCACAGCACGGAGGCAGCACTGACAGCCTCGGTTCTTGCTGTCCTCCGCAGGCTCCTGCCCAGAGACTCAGCCGGGAGAGCCTCCAGCAGCAGCAGCAGCAGCAGCAGTGCAGGTGGATGGAACAGACTTAGCCTCACCCATGTCTCCTCGGACTAGCAAGAGCCGCATGTCCGTGAAGCTGCGGCGTTCCTCGGGCTCTGCCAACAAGTCCTGAGGGCGGGGTGCCCTCAGCTTCCTGACAGCACCCGCAGCCCGCAGCTGGAGGACAGCACCTGGCCCCTGCCTATCCTTCTGTGTGCTTGTTTTAAACAGTGACACTGGAATTTTACTTTTCATATTTTAGCTTTTTTTTTTTTAGTAGTTTTTTTCTTTTTTTTAATCAAACTCCAGGCTGTCTTTTGTTTTTCCTTTTATTTTATTACAATTTTTTTCCCCTTTTTTTGTATTCAGCGCAGCCTACCCTCTGTGCCTGTTACCTTGCTGGGTGATGGGGGCACCTCCCCAGAAGTCCTTTCTAGGTCTGGTTGATCTGAGTGACACGCGAACTGGAGACTGCTGTTTGGTTACACCGTATTTATTGTGACCCTTTGCAATTTTCTCTGAAACAAAGAAAGAAATGTGTACAATTTGAAAAAATGAATGTACAGTTTTAAATCGGAGTTGCATTTGTAAAGCCTCTGTCAGATGTCACAGTGCTGATGCACAGCCTGCGTGCGGATTATTTATGTTAGGAATAGAAAGCTCCAACAGCCCTTCAGACATTACAGAGCCCAAACGGAGTGACTCGCACACAGCACCAGCTCCTTCCTCACAGAGCAATGTGTCGTGTCATAGCTGCGCGGGTGGTGCCATAACCTGTGCCAGAAAAGATAAAAATCACTGTGCTGAAGTTCTCCTTCTGCTTGGCTTCCAAATATTTTTATAACATTTGCTTTTCAAAGTGGTATCAGTAGTCAGTGCCACTGAGTTCAGTGAGTTTTAGCCTTTCTCACCAGGCTGCTGGGCTGGATGTGTGTCATTGTTCCTTAAAAAGCAAACAAACAAACAAAAAACCCGCACTTTGCTGGTCTAAACTTATTGCTCTGATGCTGTGTACTGCAAAGGGAACACGCTGCAGGATAGGACCTGTGGTGCAGCTGATTCGAGCCCCAAGCGCAGCTCCCTACACGCATTCCACCCATCCAGAGATATTTTCCTACCAGAGATGAGATGCTCATATTTTGGGGCTGGCAAACAACAGAATGCTGTTAACAAAATGTAGCATGGCATCGGTACTAACTGCATGTGTAAATATATCATATGGGCAACAGTAAAAATATAAATTATGTATTGTCACTCATGTAGTATCTACAAATTTGTAATGGTTGAAGAGAAGACATGCTATTTAATAATACAATAAAATTATTCTTACCACCTTCTGTGTATTAGTCATTCACCAAAGAGGTTAGATTTCTTTTCCAGTCTGTAAAAGCTCAGCAAGCCGCGCGTGGCTGCCGGGGATATGGCACTTGCACTCCCACCGCAGGGACGACGTGTGGGAACCCCATCCCCAGATGGGGGACAGCCCACACAGGGGCTGCAGCCCGTTCCCTTTGCTCAGACAAGCAGAGAAAGGACAGTGGTTTAAAAACGCACAGTGACATTGAGTTCAGTGACACGAACAGGCGCTTTCGGGTGAACCTCAGTTGCCACCAAGGGTCTGGCACATGCACTGTCACAGCAGTGCCCGTTGCTTCTGTGCAGGGGCACGGTGAGCTGCAGGTGGGGCCTCGGCAGCCTCCACAGAGCACAGCAGCCTCACGGGCCGCTGGATTCCTTCTGTTTTCCAGATCCTGGCACCCAAACACGAAAAGTCCGCAAAGCACGTGTAAAAAGAAGCACTGCCCCTTGCTCTCGGCCCTTGGGCACGATGCGTGCTTTGTCTTGTCGCGTGCAACAAAATGCAGACCTAGGGAATTCACTGCTTTTCATGAAAAGGTGGAAATACTCCACGTGCTCGTTTCCCAGCGCTGTAGCAAAGGCTGCCTGGGATCACCTTGGTTCTCCAGCTCTCCCCGAACGACCTGCTTCTCCCCCCGGAACTCAAGCAAGGCATTCGCTTTGTTTCAGACCATTTATTGAAATTGCTCGTCCTTAACTTTCGGCTTCATCCGCGATCATATTTGGAAACAAGCGGCACCGCGTGAAAAAATAAATAAATAAATAGATAGATAAATAGATAAATAAATAAATGATAACCGACCGAACGAAGGAAGAAATACAGCCCGGGACTCCGGCAGCGGCAGCGGGACGGCCGCGGCGTGGCGGAGCGCCGGGCAGGGCGCGGCCAGAGCCCGGGAACCGGCCCGGCCCCGGCTGCGGGACAGCGGCGGACGGGAGCGCGGGTGCCGCGGCGGCCCCGGGGCTGCGCGCAGTGCGGCCGAGCGCGGGCGCGCGGAAGAAGCGGGAAAGGCGTACTCAGCGCGGAGAGCAACGCCTCGCGTCTTAGCAAGCGGACAGCACGAATAAGTTCCCATACGATTTGCTAGCTATTAGGTGACCGGACACGGACTGAACAGGAACATTCACCTTTCCTGACTATTTGGTACATCATACAGCGAACGAAACACTTCACAATAACTCCGGCGGTGAAGTTCGGGGGCTAAGGCTATCGAAACAAGGTCGCTAGGTCGGGCTCCTTTCTCACGAAAAAAATAATAATTCCTCTCTTTAAGTACCGTCTGTGCAGCCGCGCTCCCGGCCGGGCCGAAGCAGAGCCCGGTACCGCCCCGGGCACGGACCGCGACGTTCCATAGGAATTACAGCACGGCCGGGCCCGGCCCGGGCTCGGGGCAGCCGGCGGGCTAGCAGCCGGGGCGGACGGGCACCTGGAGCAGCAGGACCTGCCTGCCTTCCGCGGGATGACACTTGCTGGCGTGCCGCGCCAGCCCGGGCGCGCTGAAGAAGGTGGCGGGGCACTGCTTGCAAGGGAAGCCCTGCCGCTCGCCGCCCGCCGCCCCGCCGCCCTCGGGCCGCCCCGGAGGCGGCAGCAGCAGCTCGTCCCGCACGGCGTGCCACAGCCGGTGCTTGTCCCTGATGTCCGCCGAGGGGAAGCGGGCGCCGCACAGGTGGCAGCCGAAGGAGAGCTGCCCGCGCTCGGGCGGCCCGAGGGGGGCGGGCCGCGGGGCGCCGTGCGTGCCCAGGTGCTTGCGGAGGTAAGCCTGCCGCCGGAACCGCTTCTGGCAGCACGGGCACGAGAACGCCTCCGCGCCGGGGGCCGGGGAGCCGCTGTCCGCGCCGCCGAGGTGCTGACGGGGCGGCGGGGGCTGCGGGGCCTGCGGGGCGGCGCGGGGCCGCCGCTCGGGGCTGTTCTCCTTGCCCGGCGGGGCGGCGGCGGAGCCGTCGGCGCTGGGGCCGGGCCGCGGCTTGTGCCAGCGGCGGTGCGAGGCCAGGTTGGCGGGGCAGCTGAAGATCTTGTGGCACTCGGGGCAGCGGTACTCGACGCGCACGATGCGGGAGCAGCGGTGCTGGGCCAGCGCCAGCGGGTCGGCGTAGCGCTCCTTGCACAGCTGGCAGATGAACTCGCCCAGCGGCGTGCGGCCCCGCGGCGGCTCCGCGCCCGGCCGCCCCTCGGGGCCCTCCTCCTTGATGCGCAGCCCCAGCACGGGCGAGGTGGTCACCTCATCGGCGAAGCTCAGCTTCCGCGTGGCCTTCGCCTTCTTGGCCGGCGCCTTGGCCCGCGACGGCCGCTTGAGCGCGGGGACGGGCGGCGGCGGCGGGGGCGCGGGCGGCGGCGTGCGGGGCGGCGGCGGCAGCGGCGGCAGCTTCTCGGGCGGCGGGAAGGCGGCGGCCAGCGGGAACGACTCGGCGGACGCGGGGGAGCTCAGGCACCGCTCGAAGAACGCCGCCCGCGGCCCCGCCGCGCCGCACGGCCCCCAGACGCCGCCGCCGCCTCCCGGCCCCTCCGGCTGGCCGAGCACGGGACCCCCGCCGCCCGCGGCCCAGGACGCCGCGGCGGGTGCGGGGCAGGCGGCGGCGGCCCCCTCCTCCTCGCCCTCCTCCTCGTCCTCCGCCCCTGGCCGAGCGGCCGGGTCGACCCCGGAGGCGGCGGGCGGCGGCGGTGGCGGCGGGGCGGGCGGCGGGTCCCGCTCCCGGGGGCGCGCCCGGTATGAGCCGCCGGGGCGCCGGCTGCGCTTGACGAGGAAACCGCGCGGCATGGCGAGGCGGGAGACGGCGGGAGCGGAGCCCGCTCTGCTTTATACCCCCGGCGCCCGCTCCCGCCCGGCCGTCATCCTCCCTCCGGCGCCGGCGGCCAATGAGGAGTTGGGGCCGGCGCTGGCGGCGGCGGGGGCGGGGGCGGCCGGAGCCGGGCAGGGGCTCCCGGCCACCGGGGCGGACGCGGAGCGGGCGATGCGGTGCCCACCCCCGGGGCGCGGCCGCTCTCTCCCCGCAAAACGGCGACGCGGTGCGGGGTACGGCGGCATCCCCGGGCCCGGCAGCCCGGCGGGGGCACGGCAGGATCGCCCCTCGTTGCCCTTCGCGGGGCCGTGCCGGCAGCCGTCATCCGCGGTGGGGCCGAGCCGTCCGCCCCGCCGGGGTTTTCCTCCGAGGAGCCGGAGCGGCTGCGGTCACGGCTGTCGGCGGGCGCCGTGCTACAGCACCTCGGGAGCGTTTCCGCAAGTGTCCTCGGGCTCCTCTGAGGAGCTGGAGGGATGTAAGACTGAGCCGAGGGGCGACGAACGGCTGCAGAGCCGGCCCTGCCCCGCTTCGAGCCGCGGCCACGCGTGGGTGCCACGAGTCTGTAGCCCTGCGCAGAGCGGGAGCGAGCGTTCGCCGAGCTGCTAACAGCCGCCCTTGGGAAGCACCGCTGTACGTGGCAGGAGGAGCTGCTTCGCCCTCCGAGGCACCTCACGTTGTCGGCACCTCACTTTGGGCTCAGTCGGTTACCCAGGGTGAGCTGCGGCAGAACCACGGGGACTTAGAGAGGCAGCATACCGTGACCGATGCACAGGCTGGAGCCTTGCTCTGTGCAACGCTCCGTGCCTGGAGCCTGTCCCCAGCCGTGGCTGTGCTGCAGGACCCGCCACGATCAGCCCCTGCCTGCAGAAATGGGGACACTGGGGGACGGGCAATCCGGAACCCCTCGAGCAAGGGGTGTGCAGCAGTGCTGAGGAGGATGTGAGTGCTCGTGCAGAAAAGAGAACTTGCCCCACCTGCTCTGAACACTCAGCCACTTGTCTCTCTGTAACTGCTCTGATTACATTTGCTTAGCAAACTCTTAATCATGTTTTACATTACTCTCCTATTTTCCCTCATTTTCATTGTTGCACTGAATTTTAAATTAGATTACAGGCTCTGTGGGCTAGAGATCACCCTTTGTTAGTACAAACCGCTCTAATTGGGACCGATGAGCCGTGCTCAGCACAGCTGGATCCCTCCCTGACTGCCTGCGCGATTTTTCCTAGTGTTTAGTTGACCTTTGTGGCTGGGACTTCCCAACTGTATTCCTCGCTGAATTACCGCATCCACACTTACAAATACACTGGGTTACGCTGCTCCTCGAGCAGAGCATAAATAGCTCTTTTGATTTGCAGAGCAGTGTTCCTTCCCTTCAGTGCTGGGCTCGCTGCAGTCACGTTGCACAAGGAGCCTGTGGTAGGAGCACCCCACGTGCCAGCGGCCCTGCGGGCTGAGGAGCCTGGTGGTGCCTCTTCCTTTTGGGATCAAAACGTCGTGCCGGTTGGACAGCACCAAGAGCACTGGGTGCGTTAGCTGGAACACCATACTATTCCAGCAACAGCACCTGTGCTGCAGGCTGGGGCTGTGACAGGAGTGTCCCCGGGTCCCAGAGTCCAGGCCTGTCCCCAGAGGCTGCAGGAAGGATGCAGAAACTGCAGAGCCTCCCATCCTGAAGGCAGCACAGCCCAAAGAACTGCAGCAGCCTCATCCCTTTCCACTCCTTGTCCTGCACATCTCTAACAGCGAGGGTTCTGAGCCCCCTGGGCCTTGCAGCATTCACAGCGTCCACCCTGTCCAGCTTCATGGATGTCCAGCTGAGGTAGCACTGGGCCTGATGGGCCCCTTGTCCCATTTGTGTCTTACCACAGCAAGAGCCAGTTCCTGCGGGTCTTCCACAAAGATGCTGCAAACCTGTTCAGGGATTTATGCCTCGTTTTGCCTCAAAAAGCGTACTATCTTCCCTGCCCCTTCTCCTCTGCTGGCTTCCAGTTGCTTGGCTCCCACTTATGGTTTCATTCCAGATTCTTTTTGCCCTGCCCCCAGCTAAATTAGCCCTGTTGACTGTCCTTGCACTGGATCTGTGAGTCACCAGGTTTTCAGCGTTGTCATGTAGCGTTATACTCATATTCAGTTCGTATTCCTTCTAAAATTTTCATAATTAAGAAATTCAGGTCATTTATAAGAATATTCAACAATTCTGTGCACGTGCGCATGCAAATCCTGAATGTGCAGGATTTTAATGTGCTGACATTGAATTCCATTGACACGATCACACTGCTGAAGGTGCAGCTCTTGGCCCACCTAACCACCACATGACGGGGAATTATATGCTGAGGGTTTCCTAAGCAAGGAACCGATTGCTCTCAGGAGAACTGGCCAGGTCTCCTGCCGTACACTGCCTTCTCTGCGGTCTGATCAAACTGCGTTGGGCTTGATCAAAAGCACTGGCTGCTTGCATACAGCAGTCACCCTTAGGTGAGATTGGATTAGCTAAAGGGCTAATCCCACAGTGTATGGAACTCACATTTCTATCTGAAAAATGCAATGGCCTCCCTTGTGACCTGGGCCTGGTGGGGGCTGGGGAATAAGGTGCGATGCGGTGTCCCAGTAAATCAGTGCTGAGTGAGCACGCAGCCACATTTGGAGCTTCTTGAGCCATCTTCAGGCACAAACAGGGAGAGGAATGTATGTATGGCAGCAGTCCCAGCAGCAAGGGGAAAGGCTGGGGTGAGGTCTGGTTCTCAGAGAAGCCCTTCTGGGGGCTGAAGGGGCAGAGAGAGGGAGAAGTGCCTCTGGCTGCTTAATAAAAGAAAAAATAACCACAGCTTTAAAAAAAATAAAAGTTAAAACTAAAATAGAAAGGGACTGTAAGCAGAGGATTAAAGAACATTTCTCCCCTTCATGTGTCCCCTCCCCGCCACAAAAAATAAAATAATTAAAAAAAAACCTCCTTGTGGCCAAGTTTTTTTTTTTTTTTATAATTTTCCAATTTCAAATAAAGTTGACTTTTAAATCTTCCCTCGACATCTGGTTTGCAACGGCAAGGAGCAGCAAGCAGAAGGCAGCCAGCAGCCGCCTGTCCCCAGTACCCACAGCAGCAAGGCGGCCCCAGTCCCAGCACACACAGACAGGCCCTGCTGCCCTGCTGCTTCCACCGGGCTGGTGGCGGGTGCTGCAGGAAAGCTCTGCGTGATGGCGGCCTGCGTCGTCTGATTTACCTGACCTCGATGGTACGTTAATTGGGTTTTGTTTTACCTGCGGACAAACCGCCTCAAGGGGGAAATTACGCTAACAGCTGCTGTGTTTTCTTTATTGCTCAAATATTAGCCAAAAGGTTTCCAGAAGAGAAGGTATGAAACACTTTGTTCTGTGGACTGGAGGGATTTTGAGGGATTTTAGAACACTCTGAAAGCATTCACCTTCCTTTCTTTTTTTGTAAACGGAGTCAGGCCATTGTTGCCCTGGTCATCGAGGTGTCGATGTGGCCACGGTGCTGTGGCTCCCAACACTGCCCCTGTGCCAGAGGGCTTGGGGACCCTCTGTACCCACAGGGCGACCCCTCCCTCACCTCCACCCCACTGGGGCTGCTTCAGGGCTGCTGGGTCCTCTCCAGGGAGCTGCTGACGTGCCCAAAGTCCCACCAGTCCTCCAAGGGCCTCCGTGGGACCATCAGAACTGTTGTGATTTCATTATGGGTTTCAGCTGGTGTCCCACAGGCTGAAGCCATTTGCCATTACAATTTTGCTTGTAATGGAGTTATTTATTGATCTCACAAAGTCATAAATAGGAAGCTCAGGCGTTCTCCAGCATGAGATACTCAGCAGTCTGTTTCCTACAAACATCATTATATGTCGTAATTCACTGAAAAAGATACTCGTTTTTATGGAAAGGTCACAGTTATTAATTATATGAATAGCAACAGCAGCTCTCAGCGAGATCGCTTCCCAGCCGCGCACTGCACGGGCGTACGCACAGACAGGTGGGCAGCTCTGCCTGGAAAGAACACAGCCTGAGAGATAGCAGGAAAGCAGGGGGAGAGGGATGGAGCTCACTGGGCTGCGTAAGTCCACACCTGCCTCCGATATTGCAGGCGGGAGGGAGAAAAGCACAGTTTCTCTGCTTATTTCCCTAGAGGGCTACGTACAGGAAGATTCTGGAGCACAGAGGGCAGGGCCAGGAGAACCTCAGCCACAGATATTTTGTTACACTGCAGGGAAGTCCTCAGGGTCCCTCCCAGCAAGCTTGTACCACTGTCCGGGAAAAGACTTCACGGTCCATATCCATGGGATGCTTTGGTTCCAGGACCCAGCTTCTCCTCCAAAGATTGTGTGCATGCTTCCATGAGCTGTAGAATCTGCTCCAGATAAGGCAGTAAAACACAGAGGGAAAAATGAAGCCCCCAGGTGAGCTACCCACCTCTGCCCACACCCAGGCACTTGTTTACAAAGCAGAAGAGTGCAGACAAGGAATGGGGGACCCCAGGGAAGGAACTCGTTCAGGCCCTGGGAGCTGACTGGTGAGGCTGCAGCTGGGCTATTTTTGGGTCTCTGGGGGGAGGCTGTGCTCATCCCGGCAGTGAGCAGGGTGGGAACCCCCTGGGCACAAGGATAAAACGAGCTTCCAGAGCTCAGAGAAGGAAAAACGTGATGGTGTTTCAGGGTGCAGCAGGCCAGGGCTGCTGGCATGGAGACTGGGGGTGCCTCCCGCAGAGAGAACAGATCAGATCTTGTTGCCTTTCTCAAACCATGCTATTCTTTGAAGATATTTTTGCAGTTAAGAATTTGCTGTGTTTACTCCCAAGTCAGACAAAACACAGGGGATTCACATCCAGCATCAGGTCTGAGTGCTCCAAGCACCAATGAAGACCAGCAGTCACCATCCATTCCCAAATGTATTTGTTCTGCTTCTTCTGTGACATTTGATTAAAGTCTCACTATCCCGGCTATTAATTAAAGTGTTTGAAGGCGAGGCTGAAATTTCAGTTCTCCTCCCAAGTTCACCAGTTCCATACTCCTCCTCCTCCAAATATGTTTTTGCTATAAATTACTGGCACTGTTTCTGTTGATAGTCAACATAATCAAACATTTGTAAGCATGCTGTCTCTTCAATCTGTTCAGTTGATGCACTTTACCTGATCTTTCATTAAAGTAATCAAAACACTTGCTGTGCCGCATCTAATGAATGTTGCATGTATGATTAAGTACTTTCATTCATATTGCAAGTTTGATTTAATGTAATCTGCCTTTCAGACAGCCATTAGCCTAGCTCCTGTGTGAATTCGATTAATTGGCTGAATTCTTCCAGATGTCCATTAAGTATTACAGGAATTTCTATGTAAAAACAGCAGGGACTGTCTAGCTGAGAACCAAACAATGATATGTTATATTGCTGCCATGACTTACAAAAAGCTGGATTCATTTTCATTAATAAAACATCTGTACTCCTGCACAGCTATGCATCAAGATGCATTTATTTTATATGTTTATTTCTCTTATGACTATAAATAGACAGTTAAACAGAAGCACAGTATGTTCTGTTGGAAGATACACAAACAGAAACCCATTAGAAGTGAAAATGGGAATAAGGAATGGCTGAGTTAATCCTTCAAATAGGCATTAGGCGTTGGAACAAACAAGGCAGCCGCTCCTATAGCTGCGTGATATTTCTTCCCATAAAGGCATTTTCCTTTAGACAGCTATGAAGCTGCAAGACAGCCAGGTCTGGAGTTGAAAAGACCCGAGCCTGTTCTGTGCTACAAGGTTTCATCACACCTTTAGGTGGGAGCAACAGCACTGCTTAGTGTTTTCAGGTGGTATGGAGTAAAGTGAAAAATAGCAATTAAGATAAACGTATTCATCTTAATGCTTAAAATGGGGATTTTCTTCTACTTTTTTTTTTTTTTCACTTTGCCATTTAGAAAGGAATTGCTTTTTCCTGAAAAGCAGTTTGAATTTTAATGTCCGCCACACTGAGCTGTTGTAGGGGCAGTGATGTTTCGGGGAGCAAGGAGGATGCTTCTGCATGCAGATGGGGCTCTCAGCTTTGCACTGAGCTTCTCAGCTGTAAGAGCTCCTTCTAAAGCACTGTGTGGGCCCAGCAGACCTCCTTTCCCCTTCTGCTCCTCTATCCCCACAGAATGCCCTTTTTCCCTTGGGCATGGCCAGGAGCCTGGGGCAGCGGTGCAGGGGCTCAGTACTGACCCCGAGTGGCACTGACCTCCACACAGCTCCATTACCCTGACACTTCCTACATCTCCCTGAGGGCAGGGAGCTACCAGAAGGAGCTCTGCTTTCCTTGCTTCCACTGCCCGAGTGCTCAGGAGCTGGTGCAACCCACTTTGCTTTCAAAGGCTGCTTTAAAGATGCTCAACTTGAAGGAGACAGTGGAAAGAATACTGCTTAGCAAAATCCAGACTGTACAGCAGGAGGAATTCAGATTTGCTGAACTGTAACTCCCATTCTCTGCCAATGGCTTCCACAGTCACGCTGCTAACTCTCCTGTTTGTTTACACACTACCTCCTGGCGCCACTTCTTTCTCCATTTCTTAGTTTTGTTGCTGTGTTCTCTACTATCCTCCTGTAGCAAATGCACACAAAAACTCCGGCCAGCCACGCACGTTCTTAGATTTCAGTGCTATTTCTATTCAGCAATGAAAAACACTTTAAGACAAATTTTCTCCAACGGTTGTGCTGCGAGACCATGGGCCAGGACCCAGGCAACAAATTAAAAGACCAACCCTGTGAGTTTCAGCCATCATACCAAAATATTTACAACTTCTTGTAACAGTCCCCTGCAGAGGACACGGGAAAGCAAAACATGCGTCTCTGAATGATGGCACCGACCTTCAGTGCAGAAGCATTTGGTTGGCAGTGAAAGCTGCAGCCTTCAATGAGCAGAGGGCTGCAGCATGTGCTGCGGGAGCAGAGAGGATGCACTTCTTGTTGATCTGCACAGCCCTGGCAGCAGCACCGGGAGAAGCAGCTCCCTGGTCTGAAACACAGCACAAACCTGGCTCCCAGCACAGCCAGAAGCAGCTCTTGGATTGTTGCACGTGGCAAAACTGTGTAAACATTATTTATCGGTGACTAATTTCAAAATGTAGCAAAACAAATGGAGCCCAGGCAAACTTACAGAGCTGTACTCTTTTTTTTTTTCATGGCAAATGTGGACAATTCACATCTTCTTTTGAAGCCTGAGAGACTGAAAAATTAAATCAGTAGGCTTTGTTATTGATGTTTTTCTTATACAAATGTTTTGAAATCCTGCCTTTCATGTGTCTCTTACCAATAAGCAGAAATGTGCGATGAATCATCTCAGCTTTTAATTCCTTTAATAGATTCTTATCTCACCCACTAACATCTAAACAATTTTTGTTTCTGCAACAGTCCCTTCCTCAGTGGTAAATATTGCTCTCAGACAACATCTTGTTGTTCGGAGGTTCATTATGTTCATTCTGCGGCTGAGACTCATTATACTCACTTATTTATTTAAAAGAACAAAATGACAGCAAATGCCTGCATTTATCCTGTTTCGCTTTACACATTTATAAAACATATTTGGTCAGGAAGGCCCAGCCACTTGCAGTTTGGATGAAGCAGCTGGCCACCCTTCACAGCCATCGCCCCCCGACAAAGAGCTGCTTAAAGGCTCCGGTGCAGTCTCACCTCACTCACTAAATGAGGCTCTGCTGAAGCTAATGGGTGATTTGGCAAAGACAGGAAAATAATTTGTGAACTATTTGCATTTTTTTCAGTGACAAAATAAAAACTTTGGGAGTCATTATGGAGAAAGAAGCAAACAAAAATGCTTCTGTAAGACGTGGCAAAATGGTACGCGTGGAACCAGTCCAAGAAATGGTTTGGGTACCTGAGGGTGAGTTTGAAGCTCTGAAATAGCAGCTTACTAGCTCACACTCTGCTACGCCAAAAAATACTTCACTATTTTCCCTCGGAAAAAAACCCTAACCCCTTAAACTAGAATCTCATGTAGCCAAAATCCGTATACCAGTTCCTGTTCATGTTATTCTTATCCAGTCCTGTCGCCCCACCTGCTAAACCAAACCTCAGGTCCCGTGATGGCACCCACCGTTCCCACTAGACCACACATATCCCCAAAAGAGAGGTGCTCACTGGCTCAGAGTCATAGGCTGTCAAGATGCCGATATAGATAACTGAAACCAGCCTAATTATGAGAAGAGAGGGCGGCTTGGCCTCGGCGAGCTGTAAAATACATTTTTAAATAGGCCACTGATACAATGGAGACAAGGTGAGAAATGAGAGAGGAGGGCAAAGGTTCGGCTGTACGGCCATTCTGGGAACTGCCTGAAAAACAAGAACAAGGCTATTCAGGGAGGAATCGTTAAGGAAAAAAAATCTATTCGGAGTCTGAAAGATAGGAAATGGAAATATGACACAGTATCTTACAAAGCAGAGGTCAAAAAGACATCAGTAATTAATGGCGAAAAGATAAAGAACCAAGCACTTAATTTAAAAGAAATAGTAGGAGAAGGCATAATGGTAATGCAGCCAGAAAAAAAAAAGATTTTGCAGAAGTAAATGAAAACGAATAAGATCTCAATAGGGGAAAAATGGATAATTGAAGAAGTAGAAGAACTGTAAATTGCTGTAGAAATTCGCCTGGAACATAAATCAGTTGTTTAGGACTCAGGGCAAAAAACATTTCTGAATGGATCAATTTTTTCTAAGGGACCTCTAAGCACACACCACCAATTTTACTCTGATATTGTTCCACATGCAGTTTTTGTGCATGGAAAATACAGGTAAAAATGTCTACTGTGTTTGGAAGTTAAAAGTCTACATTCTGAAGGTACGACCAATGTACTTCACTTCTGCTTAACCATGAGATGCCTACTGGAAGGGAATGAGTAGGAAGCACAAGCCAGGAAAACTGAAAATGTCAGATATTATCCTTAGCATCTTCCCATATTCTCTGATTGCTTATTTTCTGAGCAGATACAAAAATAATAATTAAAAAAAGAAAGATAATGCTGAAGGTAAAACAACAGGGGACAGTCTGCACCGGTACAACCTCAGTTATTGTCTTGAGCTGAAAACCAAGCAGTAAATCCCAAGAGGAAACACTAACAATCCCCAGTGAATGTATGGCTCCCCCACAGCCACAGGAGCAGAGGCTGTCACACCACACCCACCAGGAAAAGATGAGGAGGAGAAAGTGATTTCCTTACAGTTGCCCCTTGAATTGTTTCTGCATATTTCTCAGCTATGCCCCTTTTACTTTTCTCCAAAAACTGTGCAAGAAGACTTACCTACCAAAAAAGAAAAGAAAAGAAAAAAAAACACCAAAACCCCACCACGATTGTGTCAGGTGTTTTGTTGACCAGGTCAGGCTTATCACAGCAATTGGACTTCCCATGAACTCTCCTGGCTGAGCCTCAGTGCCGAGGGCTGGAGATGACAGCCCAGCTCCGTGCATTCCCGCAGGACAGCAGAGCCCAACAGAGCCACAGAGAATTTATATCTGCTCTTTAGAAGCAGCTGCTGAACCAGAGTTTTGATGTATTATGCAGCACTACAGAAGCCCTTACACCGGTGACTGCTCCAGTCTTATCAGACAGATTAATAACCACATCAACCTGGCATTGCAGAACCAGCTCAGAGATGGCAATTCCCAGAGGCTGGACCACGACACTGAACTAGCACATGGAAATACAACGTGGGGTGCTGCACTCTATGAAGTGCAATGAGTCTGCTTGGCAAAGAGTGGCCACAGGTTCACCTGGCAGAGCTGCAGCCTGGGGCAGGGCAGGGAGTGCGTGCTGCGTGTGACGGGACCTGCCTTAGCAAAGGGGACACGGTGGCTTCTCTCAAATGCCGTTTTTCAGTAGCACACCTGTTTGTGGTGTGTGCAGTTTGTGATTTTCTGCGTATCCACAAGACTTGGCAGAATATTCCTCGCCACCTTCAGAAACCAAGCAAAAGAAATCTTAGCAGCTGTAAGTGCTAAGTGAAGGCACAAAGCCCTTGAACACCATAAGTCAGAGCCAGGCACATCCTCCCAACACTGATCTGTAATCCCCGAGGGCTCGCAGAGGACTAATCCCTTCCAACAATGGGATGAGCTGGGAGCCCTGTCTTCTCAGGATTTATCCAACACTCCAGCACACGTGTGTTCCAGCAGAATAAGAACCATTTAATATATTCTGAATTCACATTTCTACCGCCATTCATTTTATATCCTGTGGGAAAACCTGAATTACAGAAGCTATCTCCAGCTCACCGCTGGGATCTTCCCAGCCAGCTCCTTCTTGCACCCCCATGCCCTAGCACAGTGCGCAGTGCACCTCCTTGTGCCACACTCCCTGCCACACTGCCTGGTGTATGTTTTGTTTTCACTAAGGAGTCAGCAGTAGGAACCTGAAGGCTGGAGGATGTTGCTTGGGGCAGGACAGCAGATGACAGGTATTACCTGTGAAAGGAGAGCCAATGGATACACTCCTATTTAACCTTGCATTTTGACGGGAAATGGTTGAGACTCTCACCTGAAAAATGATCTCTGTGATGGAGACCTATGGTTGTCCTCCTACGGGGCTGTATCAATCATATTTACTTGTGCCAGTCACAAGCATACAGTGGAATTATGTTTGCTTTGTAGCAAAACTGTTGCTAGAGAAGTTCTTGGTTCCTCTGGAAGGGAGAAGCAAGCCTGACATCCTTTCTCCTCACTTTAATTACTGTGTTTTCTTCATGTCAGCAATCTCCCAAGGATGAAACAATCAATTCTCAGGACAAGAACAGATGAACACATCTGAACTGAAATGAGAAAAGAGATATGAAATTGAGAAAAACAGACTTAGAATGAAAATTAGCCCAACCTTTGGCTGCCAGGTGATAGTCCTGCATCTCCCTTTTTCCATCAGCTGTTTTCTCATTCTTCTGTGCCCACGTAGCTGCTTCATCTGCAAACTGGCAGAGTCACAGGGGACCCTTGGCTCTTCCTCAGCAGCGCTTGTCTCCAGCTGCAAAGACCTTCTTTTATTTTGCCAGGGAAACATTCCAGCATTATTAACTGCAGGTTTTCCAACATTACTTTAACCTTGCAAGACATTTTTAAATCAACAGCAGCAATGCTGGCGTATGAGGACTATCCTCCAAGCCCTGCTTTGGAAGAGCAAGGCTGCAGCAAAATAAAATAAAATAAAATATAAAAAATATATATAAAAAAATAAAAACAAGGAAGAAAAATGGAAATGTGGCAACACAAAAAATCAGTCTAGAAATTATTGAAATCTGTCCTTAACAGCTAGAACTGGATGCTTACTGATATTACGCAAACCTGGTGAATGAGGTAGGGTCAAAAATCAGCATTATAACAGTCTTCTAGGGAAAACTTAAAATGTCTTGATCTCATTTAAGTGCTGCCTCAGTAGAACCACTGCATGTGCTTAGGGATGTGCCCATACTGGAGAGGTGGTGTATATTTTCCTTCCTATATCTGCTCGTGTATTTTCCAATATAGTACTGCAAGTGCCTGGAGCCATAAAACCATGTGGTGGCCACCTGCCTGTGGCTGGACAATAGATCAGAATAACACAAACTGAGAAATACAACAGGCTCAGCATCTTCAAGCCCTTCTCCTGCCCACAAGGATGGTGTATGTCCTGTCGGTAAGAGAACAAGCATCTTCCAACCCAGCTCCTCCCATCACTGCAGTTGGTGGGAACAAGTGATGGTTGTGGGATATACTTCAAGAGGACCTTGGAGTGGTAAAATTAAATATGGGGATTTTTGTAGCAGAAAATGGAGCAGAGCAATAGCTTCCTCAGGATAAGCAGAGAAAGACCTGGAGCTCAGCACCAAACCTTCACAGGGTCACTGACTGCAATCTTATCTTGGTGTCTGAGAATCCCATCTGGTCAATGGAAACAAAAATGAACACGCAATGGGTCTGTTTACCATTTCAAAATATCGTGATAGAAGAAGAAACCCAAAGGAAACAGATAAAGTGTTCTTCAGATTTTTCAGATTTAGATATTTTAGGGGGTTCAGCAAGCCAAAACACAAACACAAATTTTCATTTGTCTGGCAATACAGTTTTATATCCCATAATAGTTTCCATCAGCATTAAAGTCAAAAAAATTGCCAATAAAATAAGAGCTGCCGGGATTGCTAGGAAGAATTTTGTGACAGGCAACTTCCTGTTAATAGCCCCTTACACGCAATGTTGTGGAAGAGAAAGAGGTGAAAAAACACTGCTATAAGCAATATGGCCATTTAATCTGTAACATGGGAATGTATTTCTGCTCTTTTTCCCTCCCTAGATTCATTTTATGTTCCCATCAGAAGGTTAATTGTGTTAACAGGAGTTACGGCCACAGGGGAAAAATGTGATTGAATGCTGAGTGCAGTTTTAGCTGATAACCTCCGAGTGAGTGAAAGGGCACAAAAAGGAGCTGATCTCCTCTAAAGGGGTTGTCAGTCATTCAGGAAAAATGCAGCTGTGGGAGAAACAGCCTTATCTCCCTGGACACGAAGAAGAGAAGCTATCAAAATAATCTCGAACCTGCACTCATCCCAGGCTGTGTGCCTGTGCCCGCGGATCTGACAGCTGAGTTAAATATGAGTGACTGGCTATGCTGTGTGCACGAGCAAGCCAGCCCTGATTCGTGCACATTCTTGAAGACTGATTAGACTGCATGAAAACATGTAATTAACAACAATAGGCCCAAAATAATTATATTTATAAAAAGCTGGCCTGAGATCCTGACACCTTTAACTTTGACAGCACAAGTCCTGATCGCTGAGCTGGGGATATGATTACATTCCAAGATTCTAGTTAGACACCAGCAAAGTCTTTCCCAGACATATAAACTGAATAAAAAATGCATGAAAAACAAGGACTTCCTTCTCCATTGATCATTTAGGCCAGCGTCTAAATTCATTCTGCAAAATTACATAGGATTTATGGAAAATAGCTCAAGGAGAAAGAGATTGCTTTGCTTTGCTTTGTTTTTACGGTTAAATATTTCTGTAAGCTGCAGTTTATAAGAGTGAGTATTTGCAGAACTGTCTGCATCCACTGAGACAGGACAAAAGAGCAGAGCAATGTCAGGGCTAGAATATGAGCAGTGAGGCTGGCAGCTGCTATGTCCTACAGGAGCACTGCGGGCTCTAGGAACACAATGTCTTCTCCACCCTTACACTCCAAGCGTGCCATAGAAATATCTGCTGTTGCAGCTGCATCACAGCAATTCTTCTCTGCTTTGAGCATGGGAGGGACACTAAACCTCCCAACACTGGTGGCCCCTTCCCATCGAGACTCTGGTTCTGCTGCCTTTACAGCGAAGATCCTTTTCTTACAGAGATACAAATATGTATCTATTTGCCTGGTTCTATCCTGAATATACCAATTTGATCTTTTAAGAGAAAAAAAGTAGCTGGAAAAGAAACATTTAGAGTTTTATCTTACAATGCCAAAATATAAACCTGCCATTTTTTCCCCAAAGCTTCCAAGTGCAAAAAAGTTCTGTAATATTAACATCAACAGTACAACCTGAACAAAACAACTGAAATGCTTATTGACGCGGTAGCAGGGAAAGCCAGTTTGAAATATTTGATCCTAACACCAGCTAAGCAAGTATGTGTAAAGTGTAAAGCCTGCACTTGTTGATTTCTGAGATAAAAATCAATAAAACTGTCCATAACCTATAACTCCTTGGTTTACCTCTCCATAGAGATCAAAAGAGAGTAATTAGATTTCTGCCTGACTAGCAGGGGTAGGAAACTGTTTCATTTTGGATCAAAACCTTCCCAGAGGATTACACCTTCTAGCCACTGCCTATCAACACTTAACAATTGCTTCTGTATTTGACTTTGACAGAACTAGCAGAATGTTACTATCTAATTTTCAGTGTAGTTGATACAAGGTTTTGAAGCTTTGTTCTAGTGTCAGATTTTAAAATTAATTCTTCCCCCTTCGTATTCTACATTTTTACTCTGCTTGGCGCTTTGTAACATCCAATCTTGCTAATGCTATAAATAATTAAAAAACAAAACGACAATAACCATCCAACCTCTAATTTACAACAAGCAAAAAAAACCTTAATCTATTATTGATGATCCAGCCTTTGGACTCAGATATAATTCTGAACAAGCAGTTGTCTGCCTTGGATTGTCTCTGCATTTCATATTCAAATGAGGTTGACGCTGTTGCATATATTTTCATCTGATGACATTTTAATATCACCAGATGCTATTGCCTGCATAAGAGATAACTGCTTCAAATGCAGCCTCCTTCCCTCTCTAAGCACACTGATATTAAGGGGCAGCAGAAAACAGGTCATGTTTTAAAATAACAGTTTTATAACGTTTGCTTCTGTCACCTTATTCTCACATTTCAACAGTCCTCCAATCTTTCAGTAATAATGACTTTTTAAAGAGAAATGTCACTCTGCATTTTGATCTTCCTTAACTCAGCAGCTTTTTGAACAGTCTGAGAGCATGAAATATCAGATAACAAATAGCACTCACAACAACTTCACATGCTAGATAGAGATTAATCTATCAGAAAATATGTGACAGCTTAAGTTCAAGTTCTGTGTAATGAGCTGTGTTGATGGACAGATGCAATAAATTCACACCCTGATACAGAGGACTTTGTCAGATGAAGATCAGGTCACAGACAGAGCCCCCCAGCCCCCAGTACCTCCTGCTATACTCGCCGCGAGCAGATGGGGGCATTTTGCACTCACTTGCATACAGGATTAGCAAACATTTCAGTTCCCACAGCTCTGAGCATTAAAAAGAAAATTAAAACTAACCTCGTTTATAGAAAGAACTGAAACTTGCTGCATTTAAGCCGTGGTACATCGTTAATTTGAACAAATGCTTGAATTGTGTAAGATTTGTTTTTACTCCAAGTGTATGTGTTTAGATTGAAAGACTGATTCATAAGTCCCTAACTCCCCAGTGCAGTATTCATACATCCAGGACATCTCTAGCATCTCGTCTTAGGGAGCTGTTTCCATTGGAATAGTTGGGATGCTTTCTCCCTGCCGTGCCTGAAATAGAGACAAATGCCAGCACTCACCCCCAAAAGACAAAAACATGGCTGCGCTCTGTGGCTGGTGATAACTGTGCTCAGCACATCCAGAAGTAACATCTCTCAGCAGCAGAGAAATGCTCAGTTTCTGTAAATTCATACACAAGATGGTATAATTTGTCCTACTTCCCCACTTTCTACATCCTTGCACATCTGTGCTCCACCACGACAGCTGTTGTACATCCAGAAGCACTAGTTTATACCTGAGCAGTGGCTTCATACAGGGTTGTGAGTGTTAGTGAAACGTGGCAGTAAATTCTGTAGACTTACATATACATTACTGAGAACCATTTTTCTAACCTCAAGACCATCAACTTCTTTCCCTACACTGTGTAATATTTTAAATCAGATTCATTTCTGTCTTTGGTTTTATTTTTCCCCTAGAAAAACATATCCAATCTTTATCTTTTATCAGTTTCCATTAAATCTTGTCCAGATGCATCAGCATTAAAACAGAGACAGGAAAGATTTTCTATTCAATATCCACTGAAGAGTTACAATGGTAGAAACAATTTTATGTGCAGTTCCACAGCACAATTTCCAAGGGCAAAGCCAGATGGTCCCACTCCTCTCTCATGAAATTTCCTGTTTCAACCCACTGGATGTACAAAGCTAGTTGAAGTAGCCCTAAATTGCCCTAAATTGCACCAGTTACGTATGACTTTAAATATGTATGTATTTAAAGAGCTACTGTGTTACTTTAAGTAGCTATACTGTAAAAACTGCTTGGGTAATTAAACTAAATCAGGAATTCCTCAGCTATTGTCACTACTCAAGATATCACAATAGAAAACAAATCGGCATTTTGCTGAGATCCAGATATGCCGGAGGGATCCATTCCTGAAGCGCACCCAAATAAGGTGTCTTGACATTTCAGAGAACATCAAACAGTCAGCAGGGGAGGGCATCTGATGAAATACAACTTAGCAAATTGCTTGTCTTCCTGAGACCTTCTCTGTCTGGTAGTGATAGGATGAGGAGGAATGCTTTTAAACTAAAAGAGGGGAGATGTAGACTAGGCATTAGGAAGAGATGCTTTACTCAGAAGGCGGTGAGGCACTGGCACAGGCTTTCCAGGGAAGCTGTGTGCTCCCCATCCCTGGAGACACTTTAGGCCAGGTTGGATGGGGTCCTGAGCAGCCTGATCTGGTGAGGAGCAGCCCTGCTCTTGGCAGAGGGTGGTACTAGGTGGTCTTTTAAGGTCCCTACCAACCCAAACCATTCTATGATCCTATGATTCATGCTTATGTTGAAGCAGCAGATGATGTGCTTTGCTGAACTGGGACTAGCGGCTTAACTGTGAAGATATCTGTATTTTGTTTCATGTTAGGTACAATAATTTTATTAGATAACCTAAGCACCTAAGGAGGACAGTTGAATTATGAGCGACATCGTCTTAGCACAAAGCCATTGTTCACCTGACATCTCTAGAAAGGCATTTGAGCACTACATATTCCCTCCCCTCCTTCTGATTTTTCTGATGAGAGGACTGTTCTAGTCTCCATCACTACTCCCTATTTCTCCCCTGCCTTATGCTTCTTTCTGCTCTGTGAAGGAGGGAGCTTTCTGTCTTTATTAAAGTCACACCAGTCAAGAAGTACTCCCTTGACAGTAACAGGCTGAAACACAACAGATTCTGAAGAGCTGGCAATTGTACATTGTTCTACGGTGCTCTTTCTCTTGGTTCTACTTTTGGAAACAGGTGATTGTGTGAAAGATACATACAGTTCCTTTCTCGTGTGCACGTGTGGTTTTACAGTCGTCTCTGTGCCTCAGCCTCACAGGCATAGGAATTGCACACAACCTATTTCCAGGCAGGCAGTGTTCTTAGACCTTTCTCTGTAGATGCCAATTAGAAGATCAGCGTCTTTTCTCTCCCCTTCTTTGCTATTAAATAGCCACACAAAAGCCGAGCTGACAAATTGCTCTCTCTATGGCGTAGGACAAAGACAGACAATAGATCAACATCATTTACTATACTCAAATCCTATTAATCACAGATTAATGAGAACATGTCTAGGGGGGAGAAATTGCCAGAATGTAGGCATATTGGCTTGTTACTCATGTAACATCTGCTGTAGCTTTACCTTTAGTGTCATGTCATCTTTTATCACATTGAAATAATGTTTGCTCCAGAAAAATAATTAAGATAATGTGTCCTTCTTTTAGCAGTCACTGAGGTACAGTAGGATTATGTCTCTCAGCCATGTGGTTTTTAAAAATCTCTCTTAGCTACTTTCAGAATATTTCTATAAATCGCCGTGTGATTAATGACAACATATTTATAGGCATTAATAGAAACCTATTATATTTATAATTATTAATTATAGCTTTTCATTATCTTTTCCTCTGACAAATTATACAAATGCAGAAGTAAAACTAGACTTTAACTTCTAATTTTTAAGCTTTCTTTTTGGTGTGCAACAATTTTTTTATGAATCCACCTTAGAACAGTATTCAGTGTTATTTTTGTTTTGATAAATGTACACTTTCCCAACTTTCTCCTTAAAATAATTCTGTAATTGAGTACCTTATCAATTTGTTTCCTCATTTTCTTTTCTGCTGCTCCCTTTGGTAAGGAATATTGTTCAGATTGGCAGCCTAGTATGCATATTGTCTCAGTACATTTAACCACCTACGCCGGCTCAATTTTTCTTTTTCAGTTAATTCTTCCGTTTGCCTTTAGACCTGAAATTTGAAGCTCTGGGTTTAAGCAATTAATATTCCTCGTGTAGCATCCTAACGCTGTTCTCCTTTATGTGGGGGAAGCTCCTCCACGGATAAAGAGCAAAGCAATTACAGCTATAATCAGCCGACAAATAAAGAGAGCCTATACACCGTACGACGGTGTATTTTAGAAATTAACTGCCCCTCGTTCTCGACGTCCCAAGCGCTCAGGCTCTCCGTGGGGGGGAGTCAGGGGGGCGAGGAGGGGCCGGCAGCGGCCGCCAGTGAAGCTCTGTGATTGCCGGCGCTTCAGCACCGCAGAGAGGAACAGCTCCGCAACTCCGCCAGCCGAGAGTATCCGAACCGTGGGATCATTCGGTCCAAGCGCTGGTCCATCCCCACCATGTCCACTAATCATATCCCTCAGTGCCACATCTACACGGTTCTTGAACACCTCCAGGGACAGTGACTACACCACCTCCCTGGGCAGCCTGCTTCAGTGCCCGACTGCTCTTTCCGGGAACAATTTTTTCCTAAAATCCAAATTGAACTCTCCCAGGGGAAACTTGTCACTTATCTCTCGTTCTATCACTAGTTACCTGGGAGAAGAGGCCGATCCCCACCTTGCTGAGGTTCAGACAGGAGAAAGCTTAGACACATCAGCTGCTGTGTTCTGATGAGACTGAGGTTCTTCAGGGTATGGCCAGAAAGAAATCTTTAGTTATGTGGGACTTTAACATCCAAAACAGAGACACTTTCAGAGCAGGGAGACTCTGGGTAGCATCTGCAAAAAGTGACCCTGAGGATTAAATCTGGATGTAGGTCCCTCATTTCTGCCTAAATTCCGCATCTTTTTGTGGCTTTGGTCTGTAAAATGGGGATGTACAGCATTTCCAAGTGACTATGAGGATAAAAGTATTCATGGTTTTGAGGTAATGGTGCTAAAATTCTGGTAATAGGGAGCCAGAGATAGATGAGGGCTGCTTACTCACACCGTGCTCCCTTTCTCAACAACTAATAGCATGTCTAGGCTTTGATGTTGATGGGTAGGCAGAAGAGTGGTCTTGATTAAAAGCATTAATTTACCTCTCTGAGATAACAGATTCATATACACAGGTCTAAATCAGGAGTAACTCCATCAAAATAAACAGCCCTCGGGTAAAACAGGTGTAAAAGAGAAGAGAACCAGGCCCTGCATCTAGCAGATATACAACAAGGTAAATGGGCGAACACATGGAAAGTGAATTATTGTTATTATATGTGCACGTTACATTCAGTACCATTAAAATCTAATGCTACAAAGAAAATACCTTTCAAGCTTGCAAAGTATAGGCAACAGTGGTTGTCAAGAATTCATCAAAATCTGCAAACGTTTCCTCTGTATATGCTGTCTTCACTGCAACGTTGATGTAAATAAGGAGGATGTTCATCTGAGAGGAGAAAAAAAAATCAGGCCTGTTCACTCTAAAGAAATTAACTGAAATCCATCGACTCAGGAAAACCTTTAGAATATTTGAATTACATCTTAAATGAACATTTAATTTCATAATTTGTCACCTTAGATAATAATGTTAAGCGATCTATGCTGGTACAAACCATTGTGTTAATTACAGTAAAAGCCATTAAATTAAATTAAATTTCTGCAATCAATATCATTTCTCCAAGTACCATCCCTAATGGCAGCCATACCTTTCATTTGGTGTTTTATTAATACATGTGTTATATCTGTCACCTTCTTCAGTTGTGAGCAAACTCACTATATGTTAATTCACACCAGATAACAATCATTTTTCGTGTACTTAGTCTCTAAATGTGCTGATAAGATGTTTCAACACTTACAGGGTTTTATGTTTTGTTTTGGGATTTTGTTTTATTTTTGTTGGTTTTTATTTTTTTATTTTTCTGCTAAATGATAGTTTCCAGTCATCTTAATTATAATGGACAATAAAAATGAAGATAAACGGCTTTACTCTCTTCGCTGCAGTCTCCACTGTAGATTTTAGACATGTTAGGCAGTAATGAAATCTAAGTAAATAAACTTTTAAATGTTTATACTAGAAGTTTCTCTTCTCACTTCACAAGGAACGTATGCTAATTCTTCCTCTCAGAAAACCATGGCAATATTGACACAGATATTTGCACACACTCTCCAAATAATTTGCTTGCATTGTTTAGACTTAATACTTTAGAAAAGTCACCATCACACCAGTCTTCCTTCCACCATGCTTTCACACCGTGCCATCACAGTCAGAGCATCACCTCCTCCAAGTGACACTCTCACGACAAACTGCCAGGATACTATAAAGATTGCTGTGAGTGCATAACACCTTATGTTAATTTCCAGTGCGTTTAATCTCTGCAGTCTTACCTCCTTCTATCAACCACAACATTAATGAACTTTTCCAAAGCAAAATCACCTTAATTACATATTAAGTTCATCACAGTGAGAAGTGATATATTCATTTACTGTTGGGAGGCAATTTTCAGGTTGAGCTTCAGGAGTGGGATTTTTTCATTTTGAAAGTTTTTGGTTGTTTTTTGCTTGTTTGTTTTGAGACAAGGCACAACTACAGTTAAAGTACTAGAAAAAGACTTTATTTTCCCTATCTCTTAGCTGTCCTTTAACAGATTATGAAACTGATTTAAATATATATACAAAAAAAAAAAAAAAACCAACACAACATTCTTCCTGTGACAATTAATGATTCTGTGAACATCCCACCTTATCTCTCCAAATTTTAGCCATGTAAAAAACAGCTGTCCAATCTAAATCAGTTGGCTAATCACCTTCTACAGGAGGATTCCTTCAGGGGCATTCAAGTCTAGCCTAAAATAGGCCTAAATGTTATTTCTGCTCTCTCTGTGGCACAGCTGGGACCATAGGCAACTCGGTTCAGGTATGGTGAGCCCACTAATGGGCTTCATGTTTTGTTCCGCAGCATGGGTTTTACAAAGGAATCTCCGCTCAGTTTTACTGCAGACCATGAAGCCTGCACACACGATGAACCCAAACCCCAGACTGAAGACAAGGGACATAGCAGGGAGAAGGAAGACTTCTTAAGCCCATCGAAGTGAAATGGGGAAAACTGACAAACACAAACCTCAAAGATAATGACAAAAAAGTCATATTTGAGACAGGACCTACTAAGGTAAGCGGAAGTGTTCCAAGTCTCAAACAAGGAACTGAGATATTATGAGGTGTGACAGAAACAAAGAACTTCTGTTGACCTGTGAAAATCTTGAAGTTAAGTTAGCAGAATCTGTCTTCAGGTCCCAGAGGCCCCTGGGACACGTTCTGGGACATGTGCCCAACGAACTGCAGAGACCAGGATTACCTATCCCGATGTCAGGGACTACCTATCCTCACTAAGTTTATAGCATTGCCACACCACAAATAATGCTCATCTGCGATGAGACAGAGTGAGGAAAGGACACTGTGGAGAAAGTGGAGCATTCCTGTGTAAAACAAATCTATATCCTAGCACACACTTGGAGGGTATCAGATAAGATTGTTATTTCTTGTAGATTTTCATAGATCATTTATTTTGACATTTTCTTCCCTCCAAGTGATTCATGCTCACAGTCTTGATGGTGTTATCCTAATTTTTTGCTATTTTACTTTTGGTTATTTTTTAGCTTTCATACACAGCTACAATAACCGTGAAAGACTTATTCACAAACAAACAAACAAAAAAAAACAACCAAACAAAAAAACAGCCAAACGTAACTGAGGTTTTGGAAACACTCTCCCAACAAGGCAGTACAAAAAGGCCTGTTTGGTTGTATCTGTCCTAAAAATACCCTGTTGGCTCAGTAAAAAATTCACCTGGCCTAGTATCTCCTACAGTGGCCAAAACATTCTTGGGGAAATGTATAGGAACAGGAAAGCATAAAATGATACTTCCTCTAAATATTCTCTCAACAGCCAGCAATCATTGGCTCGGACAATTCCTGAGTGGTGTCTTTGTATTTAATATCTTTAATAGATAGGCTTTTTCATCCATTCGCTTTTGACATCCTGTCGACATTCAGCATTCTCAAGAGGCTGCAAGAGGCAGAGAAGAGGGGCAGCCAAGGCTTCAGACCAGGCTGCAGCTGGGATCCTAGGAAATAGGCACTGGGTAACCATGAACAGGGACTGGTGCTGAGTATCCTGGGGGGCTCTGGATATAACGGGGACTGAGGCATTGGACTTGAGGCAGCCAAAGTCTTTTACCACAGGTAACTGTGACCTTCAGACTTCAGGCTAGGGTAACACAGCAGCAGAATGGTGGTTCTCATCATTGCAGCTTTGAACTGAAGCATCTGAGCTCTGCCAAGTTCTGCAATTACATCCCTCTTATGGCTGGATGCACACCTGCGAGTCATTGTCCTGACATCCCTGTTGCTGGTACTTGGCTTCGGTAAAAGCTAATTAAGAGCCTTTAAAGCAGTTCCAACAAGACTTCATATAATAGAAATAATATTTTAAAGATACAACATTAATGAACATGCATTGATATTATTCAACATTATTAACATGCTGTTATTAACTCTTACAACATTTTGAAGTACCCACAATAGTTTTTTAATTAAAAGAAAAATAACCAGAGAAATCACCTGCTTCCCTACCAGATGCTGAGGAACAAAATATTTTCTTTTCTCGTTCAGAGGCTGTAAAAATTCATCTGTCAAAATGAATGAACTATGCCACATACTCTCCACTCATCTATTGTCTTTCCAAAGGGAGAGAGGGATGTCAAGGAGGACGCATTGATGTGCTTAGGTAGCTTTATTAGGAAGAGCTTTTGAGAATCACTGCAAAATGCCATCTTGATGATGGCACATGCATACATGAAAACCAAAAGGATGGTTTGCAATCCAGCAGCCTGTGCTGTACGTGCTTCAGGGGGCTTAGACTGCACGCGGGAACTGCTAAGAGAATAGCTGCTCCATGGCCACTAGCAGCTGCTTAAAAGGGGTCAGAGAGGAAGCTGGTAGGTTAGTAGGAAAGTAAGAGGGCTGCTCCAAAAGTAATACCTCCTATTTTATCATGTTGGTGGTGTGGCAGTAGAGGTTGAAGCTTCCTGCCACTATTCCATTATATGTTGTTGCCATGCAACAGGTGGTGGCAGAGGGGTGGTCTGACAAAATGGTGTCTGACATGGAAGTAGGTATGAAGCAAAAACATGTCAGTGAACTCCTCCTTGCAGAAAAATGGCACCTACTGACATTTATCAATGCTTGCTGAATGTTTATGGAGGCCAAACAGTGGATGTGAGCACAGTGAGGTGTTGAGAGGTATATTTCAGTAGTGGCAACGACAATATGAAAGACAAGCCATGTTCAGATGGCCACTCACAACCATCACACCACAAACTGAAAAGCATCTTGATCAGCTCATCCACAGATTGGCTAGTGGTGGTGACTGTTGAAAAATCATGTTTTCTGGCTGAGAATTTGCTCTGTCAAATAGAGTCATTGTGCTCTTTGCTGTGGTTTCCAGGGAAATAAACAGTAGGCATTACTTTCAGAGCAACCTATGTTCATGGAGAAAGAAAAGACAAGGTCAGTACAAGAGGATGTTAGCATAAGGGCCTCAACATGGGACTCAAATCAGCAACAGGCGTCATCCCCTTAATCTCTGCTCTGCATAAAACTGTGCTTGTCCCCCCAGAGATTGTGTAATTAGACTGAATGTGGGGAGAGAGTTTTGTTAATCACAGAATTATAGAAACACTGAATATCTCCACTTGGCAGAGACTCACAAGGATCACTGAGTTCATGCTTCAAGATCACTTTGCCAAGCAATGCTGCTATAGATGCAGAGCAGACAACAAATTGTAGCTTCACTATTTCAAGTCCAGATCAAGTGTACTTCATAAAGACATGCCTCGGGAGTCTAACGAAGCGCGGAGATATATTTCTGCAATAAAATAGCTGTGGTGCACCTGGAGACACGTTGCAACCTTCTCGGATCGGTCGCTGAAACAAAGGTGAGTTCTGTGAGCTCAGAAAGCCACCACCCCAGCCATCCCTGCAGAGCAAGGCTTGAGCCTCAAACAATGCAGGCGGCTGCATTTTTCTGCAGGGCTCAGGCACCACTAGGGGGAAACACAGCACCACGAAGGGAAGCAAACACGGCGTCACGGAGCCGCACAAACACAGCACCATTCTCGTCAGCAGCCGGGAAGAAAGCCGAGGGTCGGGACGCAGCAAAAGCGTTGGAAGCCCAATGTCTGAGAGCAACGTTCAAATGCCTCTTGAGCTCCAGCAGTTTGGGGCCGTGATCATTGCCCTGGACAGCCTGTTACATGCCCACCACCCTCTGGTGAAGAGCCTTTCCCTAACTCCCAACCTGACCCTACTCTCATTCTTTCCGGTCCTGTCACTGTCACCAGAGAGCATAGATCAGTGATGCCCTGCTTCTCCCTGTGAAAAAGCTGTAGGATTCAAATGTGTCCACATCACTGTCTCTGAAGGAGCCTCCCGAAAGCTGACAGTACCAGGACACATCAGTCACAGGGACACAGGTCCTCCCCTGCATCGCTTCTGTGGCTGCAGGTGCTCCCAGCCCAGCACAGGACCACTGGTCTGCCTGGACAAGCGCAGATAGTTCTCTTCTGAAGTACGCCTGGTTCAGTTTGCTACAACCAATGATCAGAATCATCATCCTTGTTAGAAAGCTGAGTACAGCTGATACAGAATTAGGGATAACAGGTAAAGTTGTGACTGAAAAATAGTACAGAGATGTTTAGAAATATGATGTAGCAGAGCAATAAGAAGTCAGATTTTGCATGAAATTCTGCATCAAATGCATTACACAGCACCCAGAGGGAGAAGGCTGTTTACACATGACCAGCCATGGGCTTTAAATGAACTGTTTTGACTAGGAAAAAATCTCAGAGCCACAGTGAATAACTGGATGTCAAAGCTCCACAGAGGACAAAAAAAATAATAAAAAATAAAAAATAAAAAAAAGCATCAGAATTAATAGAAAGAAGTAGAGAGAAAGCAAAAAACACCATTTTGTCTTTCTTTAAATCCTTCTTAAATACAGTTTAGATGCTATGTCAAAGGGTCGGAAAAAAAAAAAAACAGGTCCTGTAAAAGGTAACCATGTATGGAAACTCTCCATGAGAAGGAAATGAACGTGTTAGAAGTAGGCTAGGTGAAGCTTAGAAAGGAGTCAGAAGAAGGCGGTTACAGCTCAGTCACAACAATCATGGCCTAAGGAGGTGAAGAAGGAATGTCACCCTTTCCTTAACATGACAGGAATATTCCTTTTATGACCCAATAGTTTTAAAACAAATACTAGGAAGTGTTAGTGAAGCTCTGGTTTCAATGTACATATAATGAAGTCACAGGGTACTGTGGAGACCAAAGATACAGAGAAGCCCACCAAGGGATTATGTACATCCACTGCAGTTAAATCCAAAGATAGATACATGGGAAGCTTCTAAAGCTATGAACACTGGACGTAAGTTTGGAAGCAGAATCTTTTAACAGAATTTCTAACAGAAATGTTACGTATTTTTCTTTCATAAGCAGCTTCAGATGGCCACTGTCAGATTGGGTGCTAGACCAGGTGGACTGGCATGGTGTAGCCAAGGGGAAAGTCTGGATCACAGTATGGCTGTGATTTTCTGCAGTTCATGTGAAACTTAGGATGGAGCTGGGAGCTGACTTCACATCTACAAAGCATCATACCAGGGGTACAGCAAGGATTAACTGCAGGAGCAGTTTCTGTGCACAACTGCAAGCCAGAGTCTCACTTGCTGGTCTGGAAATGAACCAGGCAGTAAAAGCAATTAGCAGTGGAAAGACACTAGACAGCTGTAATTATCTAAATGCCTTCCTATTAACCATGTGAGAAACTAAATCCTCACAATCACATTCGTTAATAAATGCTAATGACAAACTAACTACATGAAGTTTCATTTGATTAGATACAAGAATCCTATTCCAATATAATTATGTTACACAGAATGACCTAAAAAAAATAAAACCAGCCAGCCTCAGAGAGCAGATGACTGTTCACACTAACAGACATGCAGAGAAGCACTGTCCTTGCAGTAGGAGGGCTGCTCCTGCTGCCGAGCAGCATGGTACCAACCGCTTACGTGGCATGACATGGCCAGGTTCTTCCAGCCAGCAGCCAAATGCCACTGAAATGTCCGGGGAGCTCCTGCCCTGCTGCAGGACCTGCTGTCCTGACACACCCTGGCACAGCCCCGGGCACACAGTGGGTACTGAGTGCAAGCAGGATAGAGCTGGCCCTGCCAGAGCACATGACAGTGATTCACTGTCTATTAGCCTCATTCAGAAAACCCTGAAATGTCATAGTGAGAGCAGATAACGGGTAGCAGGAGAAATTTACCTCATTGATGTCTATGCTGTTTTCACCCCAGGGGAACAACGCAGTTCAATGGATGGGGCATTGATGTGAAATGTGTGAGCACATTCTTGCTGCCATTGACTTCAGAGGTGCCAGGTTATTGCCATCCTGGGCACCTTCCACTGTGAAAGTGCGTCACCGGTCCCTTTGCTAAATGTGCTCGCTGCTTCCTGCATTTGCAAAGCAGCATGAGAGCTAAGCATAAAGATTCACAGAGAAATGTGAAAACAACACAGCAGACAGCTTTCAGAGCAGAAAGCCTTCTTGGTAACTTTACTAATTCTATTCTTGAAATACTGCTGGAAAACAAGTGTCACTGAACTCATCTCTTCAGAGTATCTACCATAATTAACTAAGAAACAGCTCTGTTCATGGTCTTGTGCAGCCCAGCTTGCATTCACATTCAATAGCAATTCGAGAGCAATTCCTTTCGCAAAGGTAAAGTGGCACAGACACTGCTTCAGGTGCTACAGATACAGGCCCTCTCCTGGTGAGCAAGTACAGGGCAGGACTGCCCCCGCAGGGAAGGAGCTCACCGTGCCTTTGTGGAAGGCTGAAGGCAACCCTACCCTAGGCTGGAGCTCACTGCATCTGCAACATCCTTCACTGCCAGATATCCAGGTCCTGCAGTGACAGGCACAGTGTCAATGTCTCATACACATAATAGCATGTAACAGTGTGAACCGTGGTCATTCACCGCATGAAGATAAGGATGTGGTTATTGGGCATGGTGGTGATGGGTCAGTGGTTGGACTAGATGATCCTAGTGGTCATTTCCCATTCTATGATACCTTTGAAGCACTTCATAAAGAAGTCCCATGCCCATGAAAGCCACAGCCTTGGGCATCCTATCATTCATTTGCTGCACCATTCCTTTGCTGCTCCCCAGACCAGGTGGCTGCTGTGTTGCTAGCCCAAGAACAGTATGTACATGAAGGCCAATGGCAGGCAGCCATCCAAGCACCTGGCTTCTCCCCAGCCGATCCTGCATCAACTCTGCAGGTAAATTCTTTATACACAATCAAATAAACCAGGATATTATTAGATTTGAATTAGCATTCACTAACACAATTGATTGTGTGGATTTATTTAGCCATCTAAATGGTCAATGGTAGGACATTTGGATAATTATTACAGTTCAGTGATATTTCTTCAGCTAATTGCTTTTATTGAATGACTCACTCTTATGATGCAGATGAAACTAGTGTGCAGCTGGGCGCCAGAGGACAGGCTTTTGTCTGCTCCTCCCAGGGCTCCATCCTGCCCATAGGGCAGCAGAGTAGGTCCCTCTGGAAGCTCCTCAGCAAAGGAAACACTGGGGAACTATTACTCCCAAGGTTTCACAGCAGCTCACCCCATCAGGGTTAAACAGAACCAAGACAACTTGGGAACCTAGGGAAGGCAGGCACTGTGTACCATCAGGGTTACACTGTGAGCCTGCGGACGTCCCCATGGGGCCTGTCCAAAATAGGGATACCAGATGATGTTAGAATTACAGATGAGATGTTTAGATGTTTACTTAGAGATGTTTCTGCCTGGGAAACACCAAAGCCCAAACTCTGTAAGCATCATCCACTAAACCTAAATAAAACAGAGCCCTGAAAGGCATATGCTGAGTCACCCCAGGAGTGGATGCAACCTTGGAGAGAGAGAAAATTAAACTCAGTTTGGGCTGAAACATCTGCATGGCATCGCCATCCGCTGCCATTTTCTCCTGAGTCCAGGTAATAACTCCCAGCTCAGCACTGTAGCCTCCTTACTGTGTTCCCAAGTGCAGCTGGGGGACTCCAGCACCTGAGGGCATGGGCACCCTCCAACACTATATGCAGTGTACCTCCTCGCTCCCTGTAACTCAGCCTGTACGCAGCCTTGCCCCATCTACATCAGCAGCATCTACATCAGCAGCAGCCTTCTGTGAAGTCAAAGGAAGGATGGGGCTGGAACAGCAGGACATTGTGTGAAACATGTCCAATCTTATCCAAGCTGCCTCTATTTCCTGTGGGCTGCCTCCAGGTCTGAATGCAGCCCAGAACTAGTCCAGAAAAAAAGGAGGTTCAGTCAGGAGCATGCCACACTGTGGTGTTTGAAGCAAAGTACACTCTGGTGCCAGTCCAGCAGCTGCTTTATGGTGGGGAGAAGCAGGGGCTGTCTCCAGACAAAGACTTCCTCATTTGTAGAGGGTGTGCACAGCAGCAACCAACCTCAAGACCTCTGTTCACAGCACCAGGTCTTTTTCAGGAAGCACCCAGCACGAAGTTCATTTTATGCAGTGCTTTTTTTTCCGCTTTTTTTTTTTTTTTTTTCTGCTCAGGGTTATGCTCTCTATATTCTGTCTAGTATTTCCTACTTCCTTCCCCTTGGCTCCCCTGCTATCTCTCAGTCGCATTTACAGCACTTGGTGCATTAGCCCCTGTGTTTGCCACATCCGTCCCCAGGGAAATCCCTGGGCCCACACACAACTCAGCTGCTAATTCAGGCTGCTCTGTGGCTGCTTTCTGCAGAGGGATCCGGCTGTTCCAGCCACTTCCATATAAGCAGCATTTCTGCTTAGTAAGATGAAGTGCAGCCTTTGCACCCACCAACTTTAGGCATCAGAGTGAGCGAGGCCTACAGTGCCTGGATTTAGAGTGCAGCTAGCCCTGCTTCACTGAGCTCAGGTGTTCGATTTGCTCAAAATACAATCTTGTACTGCAGGGAAACTTGTATCTAGATCCACCTTCATCCTTCTATATCCCAAATTCAAGCAGAAAGGAAAGTAGCACCTTAATACGACCCCGCTTGCTCCCTGTGCCTGACAGGAATCCTGTGCCTGAACTCCTACAGGGCTACTTTTCTGCATGGTCCCATGGTGCCTCTTTTCCACTTTTGCAAGCTTCATTCTTGCTGGGAAAAAACTATAGAAGGTAACATTACCAAATGTCACAGCTGCCTGCAGGGGAAAGTCCCTTCATAATTGTCAGCACGCTTCCAGTTGGTGTTTTCCGTGTCAGGTGCTTCCACTCTGCTGTCGGAGAAGGGGCCATGCTGATGGGGAGCAGTGTTATTTGTGTTGCTGAAGGGGAAGTTGTACTACAAGCCCATGAGACCTGCCTCTGCTCCCTCTTCCACTCCATGGCTTTCCTTATACATGGCAGCAAGTTTTGCTGCAGCAGGCAACAAGCATCAGCTCAAGGCAAAGGCACTGCGAGCAACATGCTATAACAAAACTTCCATGACAGAAATGGGAATGACACCAGAGAAAACTTGCCTTCCAAGTGGTAGCAGATTTCAAATGAAGTGACCTATATTTACCCCTAAGGCATAACAACAAAAGCAGTTTAAATTTATATAGTGTATCTCATCCCTAAAGATCTCCAGACATGCAAGCAATGGATTTATAAACAGCCCCACAGTTCATGGAGAGACATGCAGATCTTCGCAGGGACGCAACAGTCAATTTAAGAGATGTTAAAAATAAGATGCAGCCTAAAAATAAAACCAGAACTGAGCATGGCTAGTCAGAAATCTATATAACATAATAGCCCCATGGAGCTCTGGCTAGACACCCTGGCGAGCTCCATTTCTTTAACTGTGTAACAGACTTAAGATTTTAAATGACTTGATTTGGACCTTAGCTATTCATGCTGAAAAGGTGTCTCCCACATAGTTTGCCTGGCTATCATGTCAGCCTGAATAAGACAGAGAAATATTTCCTCTGCATCTACAGCTCTCGGTTTTGGGGCTGTTCTTTGACAGTCCCCAGTCAAAACTACAAGAAGGGGAGGTGAACAGCCCACACATAATACTGAGCTGACAAAAATAACTTGCGCTTAACTCTCCTGTGTCCACATAGACTTTTAAAAAATCCTTTCAAATTAGCAACAGTCCAATTATTATTAGAAAGCAGGAGGGAAACATGTTCCCCTTGTTCAGCACTGGAAAGAGCGTTTGGACCTGAATGCTGCCCGGTCAGCAGCCTACAGCAGCTGTAGATGGGAGGCCAAGGTAAGCTGATTTTAACTTCAAAACATCATCAGAGTAAGTGTTTTCTAGCTAGTGTTTCCTAGCTTCCACTGCACAGCAAAGTCCTTAATCCTTTGGATAAATAAAGGGGAATCCTATTCCAAAAGGGCACACAGATTAGAAAGAGGACATCTCACGTGGACTGACACATGCAGGCAGTGCTTTGCTTTGCTTTTGGTTTTAGCCTTGGCCAAGATCCTCCTGAATCCTGTGAACTCCCGTTCCTGTTATGTTTACTCCTAGACATTCACAGTCACTGAGATTAAGTGGGTGGAAACGGTTAATAGATATCTGCAGCAGCAATCACAAAAGTACAAAGTTGAGGGGCCAACTCTGGTAAATCAACAGCATCACAGAGACAGCAGAAGACAGCTTTCATGATTAGTGTGGCAATCAGGAAATTGCAGTTTAATGTGTTTGCTTGAGGAAGCAGCATGAGAATCTTTCGTGTACTTTAAAAAATGGATTAAAATCCTACTGCCCCTTTCCAGCAGTCAGGCACGCAAGACTGCTTCTGAGCCTTGCCAGTCACAGGCTAGAATAAAACCAAACATATTCCCTGTAGCCTGGCAGCACTGCAGATGGGGTGTTCAGGGCAGAGGGAACTTCTGCAAAATCCAGTCTTCAGGTATCCGGTGCAAGCCCATGCAGTCTCAGCCTTTTGCACTGGCACAGCACTGTTCAGGTAGCCCTTTACTATGGGAATGCCCTCAGTACTTGATGTTTGTGTAATGAGGAGATGGAGCCATTTGCAGAGCACCCGCTGAGCTCTTCACTGAGCACTACAAAACTGCCTCCTTCAGGCAGCTGGGACTCCTAACACAGTCACAAAATGCAGATACCCTTGGTCCCAAGATGACAAGTATAAAAAGCACTCCTGAGGAATGAGTACATTCACAGTAGAGCTATTAAACCAGCATCTGCTAGAGGACAGAGGCCTTCAGGTTGACACAGACAATGGCAACTGAGTCTAATTTGTCCTGGGTGGGAACGGCAGCTCTGACCCCAGGGGCATGCAGCATACAGGTGAGGGCCTGTGCATCAAATCTGAGCATCAGGCAATCGAAAGGACAAAACCACACACTGAAAAGCAGAGCTTGTTTATTTCTATCATATCTATTCGTGCTTGTGGACTATGTGGGAAATTGTACAGCATGATTGATAGAATGAGTTAATATTCAGCAAAAGGACAGTGCCTCAGCAACATAAAACCAGCACCAATGACCTTCCCCACAGCTTCAAAACCTTTGTGTCATATTGTCTCCAATAAGCTTATGCTTTCCCTCTAGGCAAATACTGTAAACAACACTGTTAGCTGAGAGGAGTTACAGAGAAGATAGCAGTTTTATTTGTTTTAAAAGATCCTGCTCACCCTGTCATCCGCTGGCTGCCTCGGCTACTTCACACAGGGATTGGGGCGCGGGCAGGGCTGGTCCTTGAGCTGTGCTTTTGGCTGCCTCACAGCCTGGGCACCAGCCGTGCCTGGGGCCCTGTGGTGAGACTGTCAGAGCTACTATTAACTCCAGGATGTCACTTTCTTAGAGCAAAAACACAAAACAAAACAGGCATCAGTGAACATGCAGCGTGGGTGTGCATCCACAAGCCCTGAAGCTCAGCCCCTGCTGCCAGGGGCATGGCCGGGGCACTGCAGCCAGCAGGAAGTGGGCTGACCTTTCCAGACAAATCATTTTTCCGTATCCTTTCCAACATCTACAACTGTCTGAAGCACCACGGCTCCCAGACATACTTAAAACGAGTATACCTCAACACATGTGCCTCCAAAATGCGGCCTGGCAAATACTTTCTAAAAATAGCCTGAGGTTGCCTGTGACAGCAGCTGGAAGTCATTTGCAGAGGCAGAGAACTTGTTTTGCTGAGCTCGGTTTCCAGCTGATGCAGTGCAGACGGGAAGTTCAGCAGTGTAATTTCTGCACGGCTCCAGCAGAACCCTGGCAGGAGGCTGCTCGGCTCAGGCCTGTGCCCAGCTCCCTTCCCTGCCATGAGGCAGGCAGGAGGAGATTCATTTGGTAATTAAATTCCCCCTGCCAATTTACATTTAAAAGGGGAAACCCTTTCAAGAAGCTTGCAAAACTTCCATAACCCTTAACCTATACAAGAAAAACTTGCATGGCTTTCCTAAACCTGCCCAAAAGCACCGGCGGGCTGTCCCAGGCCTTGAGATGAATAATGAGAAAAAGGCCAGGAACAGCATGGCCAGGCTGGAAACCAGGACCAGCTGCTTTCAGGAACCCATGTGCCCTCCTTGCTCTGCCTCTCCCTTTCATCTCTGGGTTTTCTCCTGGGGCCTCTTGCAGAAGGACACCATCCCACGGGAAAGCGGCCGGAGCACATCCCGGGCAGTTAGTCAGCCAGGCCAGCAATTGCTGCAAGAGGAGAAAAAAATCTTAATGGGAATCCCCCACATCTGAGAAGTAGCAGAGAAATTCACCAGGGAAAAATTCAGCATCACTAAACCTCCACACTGCCTTTAATCCTTGTGGGAGCTGCGTTCTGTCAGCTCTCATTGCAAGCAGACAGGAGGGCATCAGTGAAGAGCAGAGAAGAAAAGAATAAAACAGGCACAGAGAATAAGGATGCTGGCAGAATATATCACTTTTTATTGGGGAAAAAAATGTTTTGTTTTGTTTATTAAAAAATTTTTATTAAAAAAAATATCTGCACAAATGTTCTGGAGGGCTCTGTATAGTCCTTGTCAAGAACTGGATGCAGAGAGTGGAGCAGGACTTTCCTGCCTATCCCATCCCATGCTACTGAGGCAGATTAAAATCTTCCATAGCAGAGAGGTGAACGCTTTTGAAGGCTGATGCCCTACCTGCAGGCCTGCAGCCAGTACGGCAGTTAAACGCAAGTCACGTACAACACCGTATGGATCTCTCAAAAAATTATTACCGTTGTGACACTTTCTAAGGCTCTGGGACACGGGCTCAGTGCAGACGAGCTCCTCTCCTGCAGCCCCACGCCCTGTGTGGAGCTTCCCTCCCCCAGGACCGGTGCAGGACGGGCAGCCCCCGTGCATAGGCGTGCATAGTGTTGGACGGACTGGGGCAGCACGGGCGCAAGGACGGAGCACTCGGGGCAGCCTCAGCATCCATCCCTCCGGGCAGCGAGCCGCTTTACGGCGTCACCTCGCCACCAGAAGGCCGAAATCTGCCCCAGGCCCCACGCACGTCAAGCGAGCGCTGGTGAATGCCCCCTCGGGGAGGTCCTCTCCCCGCGCCGGGCGGGGAAGCCCCGGGCGGGCTGCAGCGCGGGGCAGCGTGCCGGGCGCCGCAGGGAAGTACCGCGGGCACGGCGTCACTCAACGGGACGGCGAGTACTTCCCCGCGCTGACAGCGCGCCGAGCCCCCCCCGCAGGCGCGGCAGGGAATTCCGGCGGGCCGGGCCGCGCTGCGTCGGGCCGGCCCCGTCCCTCCCCGGCCCGCCCCTGGCGCCGAGCAGGACCGGGCTCGCCCGAGCGGCTGGAAATTCCCGCGGCTGCGGCTCCTCCCCCGCAGAAATCCCCTCGCCGGGGTGTATAGGCGCGCGCCGCCGCCGCTGCCGCTCACTCGCGGATGCCCGCCCGCTTCGCACCGCCGCCGCCAGCACCGCCGCCATGCTCAGCGCCCACCGCCCCGCACAGCCGCCCGCCACGGACGGCTGCGAGCCGCCGCGCAAGGAGCGGTCGGGCGGGCTGCTGCCGCCGCCTGATGACCGCCACGACAGCGGGCTGGACTCCATGAAGGAGGAGGAGTACAGGCAGCTGGTGCGGGAGCTGGAGGACATCCGCCTGCAGCCCCGCGAGCCACCCGCCCGGCCGTACGCCTGGGCCCAGCAGTTCACCGAGGACGGAGACACGTAAGTCGGGGCTGCGGGAGGACGGGCCGGGGCGCGCCGGCGGGCGGCGGGGAGGCGCCGGGCGGGGAGCGGAGCGGAGCGGAGCGCGGAAAGTCCCTGGAGCGGAGCCAGGAAGAGGCGGCTCCGCAGCGCGGAAAGCCCCGGCCGCCGAAAGCCCCGGCTTTCGAAACCCGCGCGTGACTGTGGCCGTGACCCGGGTGCCGCGTCAGCCGCGTCCCGCGGGGGGATTTGGCTCTCACGTGGGCCGCTTCCTTTTTTTTTCTTGATGCAGTTTCCTCCACTTGGCGATCATTCACGAGGAAAAGGCCCTGAGCCTGGAGGTGATCCGGCAGGCCGGTGGGGACGGCGCCTTTCTGAACTTCCAGAACAACCTCAGCCAGGTACGCTGCACCCCCGGACCGGGCCGCCCCCACAAAAGGCCCGCGGGGAATTCCCGAGGAAAAGTTTCTCTGTAGTTGGATGGATGTTAAGTCGGAGCCCGAGTAGGGGAAAGCACCTGGCTCCCTCCACGCAGTGGGGGTGCAGCTCTTCACCCAGCTGCAGCCTCTTACGCCCCCATTTTTCATATACGATGCAACGGATTGCATTCCTCTCCATTGGGATGTTAATGATACCCTTCGTATGGATGGAATGTCTGATATCTGGAGAGCTCCAAGTCCATCGCTTCCAGACTAAAGAGCAGCAGCGTGCTGTGCCAGGAAGCACAAAGAGCTGACTTGCAGTACTTGCAGTTGGGCAAAAGTCCCTAAAAGCCACTGCGGGGTTTGTGTACTTGGACGTTTGCCACGTCTGTTGCACAACTCACAGTTCTGTGTTCCCTCCTGCCTACAGACTCCACTTCATCTGGCGGTGATCACGGACCAGCCCGAAATCGCTGAGCACCTGCTGAAGGCTGGCTGTGACCTGGATGTCAGGGACTTCCGCGGGAACACCCCTCTCCACATCGCCTGCCAGCAGGGCTCGCTTCTCAGCGTCAGTGTCCTAACGCAGCACTGCCAGCCCCACCACCTCCTTGCCGTCCTGCAGTCCACCAACTACAATGGTATGCACGTGCTGCCCTAACAGAGACTTTGAGAGGGAAACATCTTGTTCCAGTGCAGTACTGAGGAGGTCCCAAAGCAAAGCAGCGTCTGACTTCCTTGAGGTGTCATGGGTTCAGCCTTGTGGGCCTCCTTGCTCATCAGGATTGGCCTTGGATTTTGTATTTTTAGTGAGTACTTCTGCAGTACTCGTAGCATTTATGTTTATTTTTATGGTTTTTATTTATAAGAGGGGGAAGTTGTTACAATATGGTGCAGTTAAACACTGGAATAAAGCCTCTAAGAAGTCTTTCTTAAATCCAAACTAGTTATCCGTACTTAATGGAAGCCAGAAAAATGTTTGGAAAAATATGCTTTGCCCTGGTTGATTTGCAGACTTCTGTCCTGTCCTATCATCTTGACTTTAAACAAGTTTCAGGGCATTAGGTAAGACTTACTCAAATTTTGCCTTTGTTTTTATTTTCCAGGACATACATGTCTCCATTTGGCGTCTATTCAAGGATACCTGGCTGTTGTTGAATACCTGCTGTCCTTAGGAGCAGATGTAAATGCTCAGGTATGTAATTTACACCGTGAATTTAAGTGAGCTGTCTAGTCAGAAGAAACAACAGGTGTGACGGCGCCAAGCCTCGCTCCCCTAATGCAGTACCTCATGTTGTTTCCAAACAGGAGCCGTGCAATGGCAGAACAGCACTACACTTGGCCGTAGACCTGCAGAACTCAGACCTGGTGTCCCTTCTGGTAAAACACGGGGCAGATGTGAACAAAGTGACCTACCAGGGCTACTCCCCATACCAGCTCACGTGGGGACGGGACAACTCCAGCATACAGGAGCAACTGAAGCTGCTGACCACAGCTGACCTGCAGATACTGCCTGAAAGTGAGGATGAGGAGAGCAGTGAATCAGAGCCAGAGTTAACAGAGGATGAAGTAAGTACCATTTGCTTCTTCTCAAGAGAAGAGTCACATCCTGCCCTTTGTCGTTTGGTTGGTGCTGCAATGATGACCTCCTCCCCATGTAACTTGTGGGGATAATAGCTCATGAAGTAAGGTTGTGCTGCCAACCATCAGAGAGGTGGCAGTTGGGGCAAGGATATAAATAGAATGAGCTTAAGAGTAAAATATAAACAGTACACTGGGGAACAGTGGGTAGCTTCACACAGTGTGCTCTGAGCTGTAACCTACAGAACTTCGTGAGATGAAATATTAGTTAATTGGTGGGTTTTGTCATCCCAGCATTTGTTTTTGTGACAGTCTTAATGCTGTAAAATAGTAAATGTTAACTATCTCAGTGTAGAAGTTGCAGATGTGCTGGTGTTAGGGCATGCAGAGCTTGGCTGTTGTCCCAGAGTAGATGGGATACTCCCAGTAGGAGTGTGGCATTAACAGCACTTTATGTTTTTCTTCCAGCTTATGTATGATGACTGCTGTATTGGAGGACGACAGCTGACATTTTAAAGCAGAGGTTTCTGTGAAAAGTGACTGTGTACATATGTATAGGAAAAGGAAAAAAAAAAACAAAAAACTGACTTTCTTCATTTAAAAAGAAAGTCTGTACACAAAGGAGAGAGAAGTACTGAGATACTACACTGCCCAGCCAGGAGCACATCCTGCTAACAGGTTCCATGTTCTGATCTGTACTTAAGTAACAGGAACGGGATGTGTAACATCATTAAGAGATCGGTGAACACGCACACGACCTGATAAAGAGCCACGTTATCTGATTGTCTCTGCCACATGAGGATAACACTGCACGTCCAATGCACTGTTGTCAGAAATGTGCTGTGAGAGCTGCCTTGAGACACTTTGAGGAGTGCTCATCCCCTCACTGGCAGGACAGGCTTGCACAAACGTCCCATCTGCTTGAAGACTGTGAGGCTGGCATTAGGTTGAGGCACTGCTGTGCCCTGCTCCCTGACCCTGGCTGCTCAGGGTTGAGGTGCGGCAGGTGGAGGAGTCGGACCGTGGGAGAGGTGACCTGGCTGCTGGGGGGAAGGTAGCAATGATGTTAACTGTGGGCATTGGAAACTGTGTGTTTCACACCGTGTGTGTCATAATTGCTACACTTTTTAGCAATTGTATAGAATGTAAATACTGTACATTTTTGTTTATAGTTATTTTGGTACCTGTGAGATATGTATTTATTAAAAAAGGCAGATTTCTGTACCTAGCCTGTGAAGCAGTTCATTGGCCATCTCATCATGAGCTGCATGGGATCCATGCAGTTAGCTTTTTCAGAAACAGTTGACCTACAGGGTCAGAGGCTGGGGGGTTTTGGGTAGTTCACTGCAGGAAGAGTAGGACATGTAAGCAGCTTTCAGCTCCCAGCACTTCTGCTGCAGCTAATTATAGCAGCACATGTAGGTGTTGCTTCCTGTGCTGGTTGATGCAGGTGGGTAGGGGGCTGGGATTCCCCCTCTGTTACACGAGTGCTAGATTGTGCATGCTGTGGAGAGACTGAGTCTATCTTCAGCGATAACTGCCTGCTCTGGGGGCACCTTTCTTTCCGGCTCCTGGAGTCTGTGGGTGCAGTGAGGATTCAGAGCACAGCTTGAAACCTGGTTACTCTTGTATTGACTTGCTAAGGTACGTTTACAGAGCAGCCCTGTGCCTGCCCTCCCTCTCATTTATCACAGAGCCTGACTCTGGTTTGAACTTAGACACCTTCAGACTTTCCAGCGGGGATTTCCGCAGGAAGGAGTGCATGCCTGGGAAGAAGCACTGCTGCCTTTCCCAAGACTGCAGGCGAGGGCCTCCCCTTCTCCCTGCTGCGTGAGCTGCAGCTCTCCCTGCCCAGCCTGCAGCGGTGAAATAGGTGCCCTTAACACATTTCAGTTATTCTTTTACGTTTCTGCAGAAATTAATGCAGCTGAAATAATTTTGCTTGAACTCCCATCTGCATCTGATCACCTTTTGGCAGTGTGGTGCAGAGCAGGCCTAATTTTAGCTGCAGATACCGGAACATTATGTGATCACATAAAGTGATTACTCAGTTGAGTGAAGCGTGACCACGGCCAGCTTTCAGGCTGCATTTCTCCTGTGCCACAACCTTGGGATCAGGGCAGGGTGCATCAGAGCTGCTGATGCAGAACAGAGCTCTGCCAGAAGCACCAGCCAGGAGACTTCTGCACAGCTGGCAGTCAGCCAGGCTCAAAAGCCAACCAAGGTGGTGATGGCTCCAGATTGCACAGGGAGATCCATTTCCTCTCCCTTGAGAGACTTCTGATACAACCCGTGCAGAGGGCTGTTCGCTATGAGGAAGAGCACTGCATCTGGCTGGGTGCTTCTTAATTTGCATGGGAGCCAAAGGCTGTTGTGGAAGTGACTGTACAGAAATTGTCATCCTGAGTCATTTGTATTTCCCCTCCATTCTCATATCATTAGAATTGCCCAGGTGTATGCTCTGAAACTTCCTTCTTTTTAGAAAGGGCTATCCCTGAAGTTCAGGCCTGCTATATTTTCTAAGATTGAGCCCAGGCAGTAGTCATTATTCTCCTGGGGCTTTGGACCTCACCCTGCACTCCTGCAGATGTAGCACCCACTGAATCAAAATGGGGGTTTATCCACCTACTGCTGCAGGGTTTTCACCAGCAAAGAATTCCAGACTTTCAGCCTTGATTAAGCACCATGCTGCAACAGCTGAAAATAGGAAAGGTTCCCACATCTAGCTACGTCTCAATTTCCCACTGACAAAATGTGGGCTTGAATTTATGTCAGGGCCCTTTGGAAGCATTCGCCGTCTGTAGATTCTGATGTGCTGGAAGTGCTGAGGTACATGGCTGGACCTGATATACAAATATTTAAATAGATACCATCTGAATACAAATATTTTTTACTCAAAGGTTGGAGAGAAGGAGGAAAGTGTAGTTATCAGGAGTATCGGACTGGTTGAATACGTTCAGAGGCAGTCATACGTTCCCTGTTGCCCATTGCAACATTTAGACAAACAATACCTTAGGCAGGTGCTCTCATAACATCATAAGAGCTCCATAATCACTTAATAAATGAAGCAAATGCTGTACTGCTGTACAAGGAAGTTCGGCAGCTAACCAAATCATTTCCAAGGTACTGCAGGCTGGTTGTGCTACTGTTTGCTTTCATCAGTCATGCAAAAGTAGCAAAGTAGTGAAAATGCAGGAAATGCAGTTAAAGCAAATAGGACAGAGAGTAATGTGAGAATATGAGGCTCAGCGATGTTTAAAGAGTTCAGGAGCATCCATGCCACATGCAGATTTGGGTCCTGTTTAGTTTAGTTTCAGTTTCCTGACTCTGGCAATGGCCAGAGACAAGCACTACAGAAAAGCATACAGAGACAGCAACTGTCTAGAGATACTGAGCAGTCTCCTAACTTCAGCAACCTGTCGTTTAAAGACTGATGGAGATCAAGACAGCCTTTTTCTGTGAGATGGTTCTTAATGGTGTTTTATTCCATCGAACTTGTTAACTTCTGAAGTTGCTGCACATCTCCAACAGCAGCAGCACCTTGTGACAAGATTGCCCCAGTTCACCTACAAGTGGTGTGAGGAACTGATCAGGTAACTTCCCTTGAAATGCCTCTGACTACAGGCTGATCCTCACTGCACGTTCTCCTTTCAGTTTATCCTGTGATATCACAACTCTATTTCCTCCTGGGAGTGCAGCTTCTACTGCCTGCATGCCATGAACATTCCCTGGAGCTGCTGGGGACTTCCCATGACGAAGTCCCTCGTCCCCGCTGCTCCTCAGAGCCAGGACAAGCACACAGCAGTACATTTCTCTGAATCCCTAGGAATTCTCTCAGTATTTTTTCTTAATGTAGTCACACCTACTCTTATTAGCAGGGTCAGTTCTCTCCATTAGCCCACCTCCTCAGCACCTTTGTCCTCTGGTCATCTGCTCCCATTCAGCAACGTGATGCACCTTTTCCTGTTCTTTTCTGCTTTCCAAACTGAGCCCTTCCCTTGGGGCCCTCCTGTTCTGCACCAACTTCCCCATGAGTTCATTCACTCATCCACTTTCATGCATCGTACTGCATGAGCTAGCATTTTTGTGTGCAGCCGATGCCCTTTGCTCATAACTGTAAATCTCTTCGATAATCCCTCAGGGATATTCCCATACTTCCTTATATTGCATACACAGAGCTGAACTCTATTTCCTCCCACACCCTCCTCTTCCTCTTAGTACCCCAACTCCCTGCAGGCCTCTCTTTCTTACCCTTCAGCAGATTGAGAACCCTTCTCTTTAATACACTGTAGAAATTGTGAAGGTGCAGGTGTCTCATCTTGGCCTCTCTACCCTCAGCAAGGAGAGGTAGGACAGGCAGTCCATGTGTTGGGCAGCTCCCAGCAGGAAGGGCCTGTGCTTCGAGGGTTAACTCCTTACACAGCAGATTTAACTACTCTGCAGGATTTAATGCCCACAGTGTGGGATTTGACTCTTGCTCTTCTCCTCCTGCAGCCCTTCAGCATTAGGAAGTGGCTCCCTGTTGAGTCTTTGGTATTTAACATACCAGACATAGCACAGAAGCACTCCTGGGCCAGACAGGGCTGAGGCACAAGGTTTAGCAACAAACTGGACCCACGTGCAGTTGGTGGGCCCTGCTGCCTTCCTGCCCCAGCCGGGCTCGGTGCACTAAATGGCAGGAAGGGCACTAAGACCCTTAATCTGTTTAAAAAACAGCTGCTGGCTTTGTCCCACAGCTTCAGTTTACTCATTTTGGACAGAAGCAGAGGCTGCGCAGCCTTTCCTCATCTCCAAGAGCTAGCCACAGCTCTCTGAAGCCTTCACATCACAGCCAAAAGGCTTATACATGGTTATGTTTATCAGGCCATAATGTAAGAAACTGAAGTCCAGAGGGCTTGAAACAGAACCACCCCTTCCCTGGAGGTCTGACTTCCCTCCCTCCCTCCCTCCCCCTCACTTCAGCTCTCAGCTTTTCTTAAGGCCTTCTGCTTATCCAATTCTCTAAACAGGACTTTCCAGTCTGGATCAAAAGATGGGCTTTTCCCCAGTCAATCCTTTCTGCAATGTCACTGCTTTAGAGCCATCACAAGCAGCTACAATGGGCTTTGTCACTTTTTCCAGCAGTGGTCACATGGCCTTGGACCCATTCACCCCTGGCTATGGCCGAGGCGGTCTTGCCACCTCTCCAGAGAGACTGGTTCCCACTGCTCCCTGATACCCCTCCCATTTATTGAGCTTAACCTGGGAGTTAGTGCTCTTGCTTGGAAGGAACAGGCCCCCACACCTTCAATTTAAATCCTTTATACTGTGTGTCTTTCAAGGGGCACCCTAAAAAGAAGCTTGTCATCCCTCCAACCAAAAATAAAACACAAAGCATAACATGAAAACAAATGAACATATGCAAGGTGCTGCAAGATCATCATGCAGAAAGAGCCTTAAAATGCAAACATTTCTAACTTGAACGCACCCAGCAAAGTGCACATGGCTGTGATTGCAGAGCAAGTTTTAACTCAGTTAATTATTATCCCAGGATTTCAGTTGCTTGGAGGAGGGAGTTTCACAAGGAGGGAAGAGTTCTGTGAGCACTGTGCTTCACAACCCTGTTTGTCTGCACTTGGGACTGCCCAGGTATTGAGCAAGAGGCAGCCCACATTGAGCAGCACCGAGCAGCTGCCAGCAAGGGACCGTGCTGCTCATCATGCACACAGTGCAGAAGGACCTGAGCTGCCTTTTTCCTCCCTGCATGGGAAAAGGACATGCAATTTCTGAGCTAGAACCCTAAGTGCATGCTGAACCGAGGACTGAAAGTCAGTAACAATAGCTGCCTGGCCCAAGCAGTACAGAGAGCGAAACCTCCTTCTTATTTCAGTTTTTCTAAGGGGAGAACTTTCCACTCCAACCTGCGTCAGGGCTGATGCTTCTGGATTTGAGTTAAAACACCAACCTGACTTCTTGAAGCAGCCTCTCTGAGAAGCCTTGCTCCAGCAAATGAGAAAGCAAACAAAACCTCCCCTAAGCTGCATGAAGCCTTCTTACCCTGGGCTGTGCCAAGCTTGGTGTAGGGAAAAGTCTTCAGAAGAGGGGGATTCACACCACCCACTCACACCCAAACACACTTGACCTGCACCTCCTGTCTAACAGCCTCAGGAAATTTCCTGAGCTGTAGCAAAACATCCCACACTGCCTGTCAGCCCAAGACCTACCCGTTCTCCTATTTTTGCAGGCTTGACCTACAGCAGCAGCAAGCTGAAATGCCTGGCCCTGAGACACTGGGGTATCCTGCAGGTCCCTGGCCCACTTCCTGTGGTGGTTATTTTTTTACATGAATATTTCCCACTGTATGATCTGTGGATCTGTTTCCAGGGTAAGAGAGGTGGACGGCCACACACAGCCAGCATTTCTGCCAGCACTGCCTTCTGTCCCAGGTGACAACTTGGCAAGCCAGTTGCCTTCTCTGTGCTGTGGTAACGGCGGCTCACCTCTAAAATGCACGGGTATCTGCTTCCTTTTGTGAGCCATTTCTGTTTCTAAAGGACTTGTGAAGTCAGGAACCAATAAGTCTTTATTTCCTTTTTCAGAGAACTCTTGACAAAGTGGGATGAGGAAACCACTCAGGTTATTTTGCAGTTGGTTGTCTTCAGTGCTTCCCTCCTTCAAAGCTGTGTTCAAGGTGGTCTCTTGAGATTGAGTGCTCTGGGAAGCCTGTTCCTAAAAACAGCTGTGTTGAGGAGCAGGAGATAAGAGGAAAAAGCTGTATCCATGCACTGCCTTAAACTGGAGAAGAGCATGTCAGTGCAGCACAGCAGCAATGTGGCACAAATAGCACCTTCCACACTTTTCACAAACATTTAAGTATACAGAATGTGCAAACCTACTTGCATTGCAACGTCTTATGAATTAATGCCAATTTCACCAGGCTCTCTGCTTAATTTAATAAAAAGTGGAATAATTCAAAATAGCTATATTTCTCCCCCATTTTCAAAGGAAATATTTTATTTTACTTTAGTTAGAAACAATTACTGTTAAAAAAATATGATTAAAATAATACTGAGAGCTTCTGAACTGAAAAAGAATACTCAAGAGGCTCAGAAAACAAGCCTTTATTTCATTTTTTCTTTATCTTTGGAAACATCAGATGTTTTTGTCACTCACCTGTAATAAGTTTTCTCCCAAGCTTTTGCGATTGTGGTAACAATTTCCTCCCCAACTCTTCTCCTGATTCACGTGAACTGGGCATACATCTGACCCGGGGCTTGCTGTGTCATCTGTGAAAAAACAGCCCCAAAATTTGCATCCAATTGCAGTCTCTACAGTAGCTATTAAACTCCTTGGGTTTGTTTAGAGGCAGGTTTTCAGTCAGCCTTGCAATCAGAGCCCTTCAGTCAGGTCTGCTCAGCTGCCTGTTGCAATTAATTACAGGCATTTCCTCACCCCACACATGTGTATCCTGTTTCCTACATCCACTGACTCTATCTTTTGTGGTGAAAGTTTTGGGGCTGCAAAGCAGTCCATCGCAAGCACACAACTTCTCACAGGTTAATGGATGCTGACTGGGGCAGCCTGTGGTTAGTGTCTTGGTGTGGAAGATGTTACCATGACTTAGACCATGTCTCTGCACTGATTCAACCAAAGGCGTGAAGCCAATGCATGTGACCCAGGGCTGTTAGGTGTTTCCCATGCAGATGCTCTCATTTAGCAACAAAATTGCATGAAAGGCACTCATTGTGTCCTCCTCTTCCTGTTGGTAAGTCCCTCACGTTGTGAGCAAGTTTGTCATGAAACACCACCACACAAGACTTGTTAGCATCGCTTCAAGGAAAACATTATCTCCACAGCTTCACTAACTGTACAGCCAGACCCTCGGCTGCTGTCAACAGGAAAGACAAATCTGAATTAATAATTTTACTTAATGTCGTATGAACTATCATCTTCATCTCCAGTCCCCAAAGCATCTGAGTCTTTGAGGACAGCTAAAATCGGTCAAGGAGCCTTCTGGAAGCAGCCTTCCTGTGGGTGGTGATGAGTTGCCTGCCCAGGCAGGGGTGCACCAGTGCAAGCTGCCTTGGGGAAGCTGCTGCTGTGAAGGCTTTGAATGACCCCGTCCTTCCTGGAGGGACAGCAAACCAGGTGGAGAGGATACTAGCCCAGTGCTTGTGTGAAGAATGCTGGGTCCTACTGTAAAGGGAGCTTTCAAGGCTGATCTAAAATGCAGCTATGCCCTAATTCAGGATGGGAGAGGCACTATGTGCCCACCAGTTCCACTGAATTGAACAGGAGTTCAGCACCTCTCCCACTGAGCCTCCAAGAATTCTCCAGGCAGGAAAGTGCAAGCTGGCTCCCAGTGAGGGATTTGACTTTGTGTTACTTCATGAAATGGAGGTGAGAAAAAGAGGCAGCAATGGTAAATGCAAATATCTGCAATACATCAGGGCCTCAACAAGGAAAACATTTTAAACATGCTCGTCCCTTGCAGTACCCGAGCATGCGGGTAAAGGAGCAGTGTGGCTGCGACGTGATTCACATGGGCCTTGCTGCAATGACCAATTGCTTTTCTGGATAGAAATGTTGCTGAAAAGTCTCACTGAGTAAGGAGTTCTTGGACTCCTACTAAGACATTATCGAAATAGGTGCTGAAGATCTCTTAAAAGTGAGAGCTTGACACGCACTGCTGCCTTTGGCACTACAAGATCTGAAGAAGAAAGAGGAAATGATCTGAGCAGTGTGCACGCAACGCGAGCTGCATCAAACAGCAGTTACTATGATTCTCCCAAGACGCAGTTTTGCAGCTACATTAGTGTCACTCTCACTCTTAGTGCTGACAGCCAAATTATTTCTTGCATAGCTGTAGTCACACACCTAATAAACTTGATCCTGCACAGACCCAGAGCATCTCCCCCTTGCTAACTGGCAATCTGTTGGGCCCTGTGCCTGCACAGCACCAGGATCTCCAGTGTAACATCAGACGTGCTACTGGCATGGTTCTGAGCATCCCCAGGATGGGCCCCAGCCCCACCCAGCCCCTACAAGCTGTGTGCTCCCCATCTGCCAACCAGGCTGTGGATGTCCCAGGAGAGAGCCTCCGTGCCAACAGCCAGCACAATGCAGACTGATTAATGTGAAAGGAATGAGGGAGAGGGAAAGAGATGTTTTTGCTAGCAAGCAGCCAGCAATTAAGGATTGCAGTAATACCAATGAGCCTGACCAAGGGTGATACTAGCTTCTCAAAACACTTGTATCAAAACTAATACTTCAGGTCTACAGTGGGGAAGGCTGAAGTGTAGCTACTTGATGGCTTATCTTATCCTTGGTCCTGAATGGCATATCAGCCAAGGGGAAAATAAAGGATCCTTGAGGCATCACAGCACTTTCTGGGCACAGTGTGCAGCAGGGGCTGAGAGGCTGAAGTCGCTAGCCATGTCGCTGCTAGCCCAAGTATGCATGCACCCCAGGTCACCAGAACCAAGTACAAATCTGCCCTGGGAAAGGAAGGCAGAGCCTGCAGTGTGTGTGCAGGCTGCAGGACTGCTGCCCTGACCTCAGGCTATGAACTCCCTGGGGCTCAGGCTGCTTGTAAACATGGCTGTGTGTCTGCCTGGAGAGTGTCCCAGTCCCATCCTTCGCAGGGCCACAAGGAATACAATCAGGTAAAACCAGCAGTGGCAGAGTTAAAACTGTGATGCTTCCAGCTGTAAGTGTACCCACCGATGTCTGCTGTAAAAGCCCAGGTTCAAGCCCTTCCTCTGCACAAGGTCTACCTCAGGTGCATTAGGCTCCAGCAAAAGAGCAGATTTCCATCTGTGATGTGTAATAAGGTGAGGTGAAAGGCTGTGGGTTCCTGAGCAGAGTGAGGCAGAAATTCTGCAGGATTTCTGGCTGGGCCAGGCCCACGTCGTTCTAGCAGGTTTCACGTTTGCTCAGTCCATCTTGCAGAAGTGCTCTATGCAAATGCAGTTCTCTAACACACATGACTTTCGGAAGGCTCATGCTATTTAGAAAAAAAAAATCTACAGGATCAGATTTTCCTATGTCCCCTCAAGTCATTTTATTAATCACTGGGACCATTCTCAAATGCCTTTCAACATTGAGAAATTCCGCTTAATCACAGCCTGTCCTGCTACCACCCTTCTCACCGTCAGATGGAGAAAGAAATGAGGCAGCAAGGACCTTAGTCACACTAACAGTGCTTCAAGGCCAAGTGGGGAATGGGACGTGAATCATCTCTGCCTTTTCTTTCATTTAAGGGAAATAAAGAATACGACTGCCTCTGTGAGTATGAAATGCATAAGACAGTGACGGTGTTTCCTGCTTCATTCCCACATGGGTCCCTGCAGCCCAGTCTTTCCCTGCATGTAGTTATATGGATTGAAATAGCCCAGCTCTATTTAAAGCCACTCCTTGGAAATTTGTTGACCGCATCTTAGTGAACACAGAGCTGTTTTCCAGGACTGGCTGTGGAGTGAATCAAGGGATACTTTTCAAAAAAGTCAGTTCCTCTTATGTGCCCCAGCCTCACTCTGTACGGAGATTTTCTGTGCATACAGATGTAGAAGGGCAGCAGCATGTGGTGTGAGGAGAAAAACAAACCAGCTTGTCAGGAAAGTGTAAGTAAGTGTGTTGTATCCCTTCACTTTTAAAAGCCCATCTGCCGAAACTGATGGGGCACTTTTGACACCCAAGGTATGGAGCAAGGAGCAGCCTAAGCAAGCAAAGGGGAATGCAGAGCAAGGACTCTGCTAAAGAGCAGGGAGCTCAGCTGCAGCTCCCTCCACCACTTCAGCCTGCTCCTGCCCTACTAAACATAAAGGTCTTTTGGGGCACTGGGGCCATGGTATCTGCAGTGGCTTCCTGCCGAAGTAACAGGAAGCTGCAGGCGTCACAAATACAGCCAGCAGCTGGGCATGCTGTGGTGCCTTTGCAAGCTGCCCTAAAGCGCCAGGGCCAGGCAGTAGGCCTGTGGCAAGGAAAAGCTGTGCAACTCACTGCAAGCCAGCTGGGCAACTGCTTGCTGCAAGCAAACAGCTCATTGCATGTCTGCCCTAGGGAGGAATCCTAGCGAGCTGCTGGACAGGCAGCAGCTGCCATGCTTCTGTTGGGGTTTCCTGGCCTGAAATACGTGTCTGTGCTGCGGGACTGCACACACACTGAGCCTAACAGGTTGTACCTGTCAGCCTTCCTGCACAGTGGGTGGCGATCTGCTCAGGGTGGCCAGAGGGCTGCAGCTGCTTTTGCACAATAGATCCCAGGATTTCCAAACACTTGGCTGCTGCTCAGCCACAGCTGTAGTGCTGCCTGGTGTCAGCCCAGGCAAAACTCTTGGCTTCAGTGCCAGCACCAACTCACAAGGGTGCAGAGAGTTTGTCCAGGCACAAGGTGCCCGCTGTGTGCTTGGTGCCCTCCTTCAGGCACCTGCCCCTGCAGGTCCCTTCCATGAGTCTGCATGCATATGCCAGCAAGCTGCTGGCCCTCCCGGCTGATCTGAGAATGGTTCTGGACAGCAAACTGCCATTAATCTGACAGCGAGGTCTGCACATTGTGTAGCTTGTTATTAACTTTGGTACGCCTTGCTTTTTTGTTTACATGAGTTCCTAGCTGTCCACACTCAAATGACACGTAGAGTTGGGAATCTCCCCACCCCCAAACCCTTCTATCACTGGATAAAGCCACCTCCCTAAACCATGACCATCAGCCTAATTGCAGCTCTCAGCAGCATGCCTATATTGACACAATCCTGCACAGTAATTCCAAGGTCACAGACCCAGGCTGCAGCCCTGTCTGCAGAGATAGAGCTGATGGTTTTCTTGTTTTGCCCCAAAGCCAGTCAGCTCCCCACTGCTGCTGCTAGCTAGTAGCCATAAAGCAGTGCCCCATTACATGAGCTCCTGTGCAGAGCAGGCTTAGGAGCACCCATTTTTGCTTTGCTTGATGAGATTTATCAGCCTAAAGGGGATTAACAGGTTCATTCCTAGAAGCTTTGCTGCAGGAGCTGGCAACCTCCACCAGCCACCAGAGGCAACAGTGTGAGAAGGTGATGCCAAAAGTTTGTGAGACAGCAGCTTCCAAGGCTGCTCCGCTCCCTCCATCAGCCTGCACACATATCCCTGGCAGGCCCTGCCACAGCTGCACGCTCCTGCTGAGGCTTTGTGAAATGTGGGAATCAAAGCTGTGCTTAGGGTAATCTGAGCTCTTGTTGGCTAATACTTACAGAGGGGCCTCATCCTCTGAGTTGAGCAAACCCATAATTTTTGCTGGGGATGATGGGCTCTGGGAGCGCGCTGAGCCACTGGGGGAGCTGGTCATGTTGCGCACTGCTCTGCAATTTGTTTGCTGCTCAGAGTGTTTCGGGCTGTGTCAGGGTTACGTGTAGCTCTCTGAACAACAGGCTGAGTCTGACACTTGAGGATACTGTCTCAGAGGTCTTTCCAACCTGGTGTCATTTTCAACCATGTCCAGCGTTTGAAATGTCAGAGTAGAACATCACTTTCATCTGGGCTTCCAGCCAAGCAATAACACAGACCTGTGCAGGGTGATGCTCCTGCCCATTAGGGAGGCCATCTGAGCCACTCAGTAGCAGGACTCTTAACAGCCCTGAAACGAGATCCCAGCTGGAGCTGTGTTCTGCTACACTGCATAAACACAGGAGATATTTAGCCCCAGCTTCAGGAAAGGCTGCTTGCTCCTCAGCAGCATAGCGGAAGTCAGCTCTCTGGCACAGATCCCAGAAGAGACTTCAGATCCTATCAGGATGCTGGTGGCTGTACAAGCCTACATTTGAGCCTGGAAAGCCTGCACTGTGCACACAGCTCCCTGCTTCCCAGTGCACATCACAGGCACTGGTACCTGCGCTAGGCTGAGGAACAGCTGTCTGCCACAGGGCTGCCTGCCATTCTTTTTGCATGCTGGGGAGAACAAGACCTGCTGTACACTCAGCTTTTCAGTGGCAGAGCTGATGGCCCCAGTCTGGGGGCCCACATGCACTGCAGGTCTGGCTGGGGCTGGCACATGAGCCTTCCCCTGCTCAGCTCAGACAGAACCAGTCCACGTGGCTTAGGCAAAGCTGAACTGGGACGAGGCAGGGAGACCACTGAGCCAGGACCTTCCTGCCTGCCATGAGGTTGAGGTGCGGGCACAGAATGGCAAACATCACAAGCTAGACCATTGGCTCACACACTGGGAAATTCCAGGTTGCTTCCACACATGAAATCTTCATTTGCAGCTGTGCTTTGGTGGGATTCCTGCCTACACCCAGCCTGTATGAAAAATAGCAGGCTGAAAGTGAAGGTATCAGCTCTGTGGTGAGCGCAAAAGCTCCTGAAGCAACGCTTTCTTTGCTAATTGTGGTGTGACAGCCATCATCCATTTCCCCAGTAACACATTCAGTTAAATCTGATGAATGTGTGTGAGGTGAGCAGCACATGCCATCACCGTGCTGGTCTTGGGGCTGGCATTCCCCACATCACCTGCCAACAGAAGGGTGCCTGGGTGACTCAGCTCCCATGACGTGCTGCTGCTCATCAAGAAGGGTTTGCCACTTCCAGCCAAATTAGCAAGGCCAGGGTCACGTGAGTTTGAGGTAGCCTTTATTCTCTGCGTCACTGTCTTAAACACTCGAAGTCCAATTGGAGTTTTTTCCTATATTTTATTATAATCAAAAGGCAAAAAGCAATAAGCAAGCAGCGCTGGGTATGCCGGGGAGTCTCCGCCCCACCAACGGGGCACACCAAGAAGACCAATCCCCTTTCTTTTATACACAGTTCCACCCGATTCCCACAGAGTCTCCTCCTTCCTTCATTCCACATCACTTTGTCCTTCTGCACTTGCGTGGGCTGTTGCTAGGGGTCACATTCCAGGGGTTGTGAGGAGGAAGATCAGTCATCTTCCTCAATGTCCTTTTATTCACCCTTGGTTCCAGGCATGCACACATCGGGTTAGTTGTGCAAGGTTCAGGCTTAGTTAAAGTTTGCTGATAGGTTTTACTTGGACTCATGGGGAAGTTCACATATACATCCTATTCCCTGTTTGTCCGTGTTACCTTTAGTACAGCACCATCCTTGAGTCTGTATCCCCATCCTACTAACAAAAATCACCTTCTCATTTTATCTTTCCATGCCTTATAAGGAAGTTTTACTCCTTTAAGCAATCTTCTCTGCCAACTGTGGTTAAAGCTAGCTTACATTTGGTGCAGCAGCATCCTCGCCCCTGTGCCTTTTGACACGAATCACATCTGCATGTTTCACATCACTGATGCACTACGAAGGGCCAAGGCCCACCACCCTACAAGACAGATAGCTACAGGATGGATTTACCTTAAAGCAACAATTCCCATAGCAGCTGAAGTGCTGCAGCGTGCACACTGCCAAAGAGAGCAGGGAATGCAAAAAGCGGATGCCAGCATGGAATGGTCTTGGGGCAGACAAACTGCATTTTGGCTGGCAGAAGTCTCACTTTACCCACATTGTCTGTGAGAACCCAGGAATGCTTCTCAATGAAGGACAGGGCTAGGAGCAGGTCTGGAGGAACTCCCAGAAGCCTTGAGCAGCTTGGGGAGATTATAGGAAGCTGAAACAGTTCCTGGTGGATGTACACAGATGGAGATGTTGCCTGCAATTGCTATCCTCAGAACAAAATTACTCTGGATCAAGCCGATATAACTTCAAACCGGATGTGCTGGATTTCAGTGCAGGTGGGTATGTCATGCAGACACTTTCCTTCTAGTGTTTTTGCTGAGAAACCAGAAGGTTTCTGGTGGTAACTCGCTGAGACAAACTCTACTTCTCAGCTTTGGAAGGAAGAAAATGTTCCATGCTCCTCGGGGCGCCTCCCTGATGGGACACACAGGGAAGAAGGAAGGATTCTGCTGGGCCCTGAAGCAGTGGGAATTGACTTCCTCTCCTTACCTTCCCCCCCCCCCCCCCCCCCCCACTTTCTTTTTATTGTGCCTGGCTACCACTGAAGCAGAGGCAGCTGCAGCAGCTCCCTTGGAAAGCTGTGGCTGGCAGAGCTGTGCCAGTGCTGGTGACCAACCACCAATTTGGCCTCAACTGTGGTTTTCTGGGGAATCACCTAGATGTTTCTATGAACGCAAATAAAGCACACACCTGATGGCTCCTCGCTTCCCTACCACCCTACCAGGCCAACCTCCTTCACTGTCATGCTAAACAGCTGCTTGCATTTCGGTATTAACAGCTACTCGAAAAAAGTGCCTTGTGCTATCTTCTGGTTAATACCCGTCTTCCTAGGATTCTCCTCACCTACTTTCAGAGTGATTCAAGTGGAAACACTGCTACGGCCCTATTTCCACTGAACAAAGAGATTCACAAGGCCACGTGCAGATGGAAGGTTCAGTGGCAGTTTGTACATTTACCCTTATTTCAGCAGCAAAAGCTGATGTTTCCAGGTGCCAAAGGTGCCAAAGCAGCAGCTGATGAAACAGGAGAAGACTGCTGTTTAAAGTGGAGCCAAGCCATCTAAAAGCAACGTGCAGGCAAAAGGTATCAGTACCACCATGGCTCTCTGTACTGGCTGCTCACCTACAGTGCAGGGCAATATAGCATCCTTTCTCAAAAATGTATTCCCCATCACACCCCTATTTCTACTGCCCAGAAATGCTCTGCTGCCCCAAAGCACCACATATTTTTGGTCCTGGAATTAAGATGCCTTTCCTCAAGCCATGTGTGTCACTTGGAGTCTCCCATACTCCCCCAGGAGGAAAGTCCTCAGGGGGGTTTCCAGTGACCCTGCAGAACTGAGGCAGGAAAAATACACATCTGAAAGTCAGATTTGGAAGGTGGAAAAAAAAGGACAAAAACAAGCTGACGGTAACTGCAGGACAGACATGCCACAATGCTTATGTGAAGAAAGGCACATTCCTTCCATTTTTTCAGCCCACTTTGTCTTGCAGCTGAACACAGCCAGAGACCTCCATAGTGACAGAACATCTTACCAGGAACACTTTTTCCTTTCTTATTTTTCCTCCTATGCTTTTTTTGTTTGTTTGTTTGACCGCTTTTCACTCATCTTATGTAGCAACTGCTGCCTCAGCAAGGAAGGTCGTGCTCTGGCCTCAGCACGCACTGTTTCAGCTCACTCAGCTTCTCCTCCGGGGGATTTCTAGCAGGATGTCCCCAGCACTGTAGCTCACACGACTCCTCCAGCAGCCTGTAAACAATCCCTGCCCTCCAGCTGAGGAGCACATGCCCTTTGTTAGCATAAGCTCTTCTGCACAGCCCTTACCCAGACCCTAACCGCTGGCATCAGTGAGAGGACCACTGACTTGTTCTCACTCATTCATAGCCCCTGAAACTGATGAAACTGGGCTTTTGGGATTATCTGCTTAAAAGCAGGAACATTCAGGCCAAAAAAGCTGTAAGAAAGGTTGCAGATGTACGAGCTACCTGTGCTTGGAAACCAATTTCCTTGGCAAAATGACTGAAAGGAAAAAATGAAGATCCCTCACTCCTTGTCCTACCAAAGATGCATGAAAGTCTGCAGCAATTGCCATGAATGAAGCAGCAGCTGCCTCCCATCCCACGGGGCTCACGGCATGGCATCAGCTCGTCACTCAGAGGGCACTGTATGGTTGAGCAATGACAAAGCCACTACATTTTAGGAAGAAGAAAAGGAGAAGGAAACTGTGCAAACCAGGGATTTCCCAGACTGCGACACCACCTTCATATGAGGTACTTATGAGGAGACAGGAAAACCAGGAGGGGCTTTTGGTACCTTCACTTCTCCTTGCTGAGCCCAAAACCCAGGTTTCAGCTGGGGCCATGACACGGTTCCCCACCTCGGGCAGCATACAGCACATTCATGCAAAATACGGATACTAGTGCACAAGTGACCACCTCCACTGGCTGCTTGCAGGCCTGTGGAACTGGGATATGCTGCCAGCACCCTTGAGCACGGTGCTCACCCTCCTTCCCAGCACCTCTGGGGCTGGATGGGGCCACTGCAACACCCCTCAGGCCTTTTGAGCAGGCACTGATGCCCTGTCAGAGGACCCTGCTCAGCTGTAGCACCCACTGCAGAGGGGATCTGGATGTCAAACTGTTATCCTGCACAGCCACAGCTGAAATTCAATTAGGTTTGACCTGCAGCCCCAGGCAGGAAGATGTCACTGCTCTTCTGACCACAAGAAGTAAAGCTGAGAGCAGAGCAGACTCGGCTTAACAGAGGAAAACCATTGTTCATTGCTTGTCAAAAACAGGAGCAAAGCAAACAGCACACTGCCCTGCTGCAACAACCATTCTGCACTGAGCAGATACGGCTGGGCTTCACTGTAGGAGATTGAAAGGCAGCAGCACAGCAAACCCTCTACAGAAGGCTGAAAGCCATGCACTTTCCCACAGCCCTTTCCTTGCAGGATCCATACCACAGCTCCGTGCTGTGCTGGCTCAGTGCTCCCTGCAGCTGCCAAGCGTGGGAATTCCCTGCTGGGTGGGGCCTGGGTGCGGTGCGGGCACAGAGCGGCCCGTGCTGCTGCATGCAGGGTGGACCTGTGGGCAGCTGCCAGCATTCTGTTTATGGCTTAGCAGAGCACCACTTTACTGTGAGTTGTGTGTAACTTGGAGGGGACAGGATTAGGATGAGCACTGATAGGACAAATTTCATTCGACTTCTTACCCTGATATTTTATAAGTTACTTTCTGCAGAGCTTCTTGTCATTTGTGTATCACCAAGCAAGCACAGCCCCACCTGAAACAAGCTGGGCAGGATCTGCTGCAGCTGTATTTAACCTTGCTGTGAGTCCTTCTCAGCAACATGGGGCTCAGAAGAGCAAAGGCAGCGTGCAGCATCCTCTCCAGCTCAGGTAAATTGCGTGACCCTGGGCACTGCAGATGGCACACACAAATACCTCACGTTGCCCACAGCAACAAAGCCTGAGGATCACACTTCTACTGCTGGAGTGCGCCCTAGGCCAGCGATGTGCGTGAGGCTGGCAAAGAGCAGCTGTTTATTCTCCCAGGTAACCAACCAACCATCACAGAAAGGTTTAAAGTGGCAGCACAGCATAACCACGCAGCCTGCAGCACACCCATCTGCATCTAGCAGCATGCTTTCTACACTCAGGCAGGATGGAAGAACAGGGGAAGGCAGCGTTTCCCACTGGGTCTGTAAAGGTGCTGCACCACACTGCTCGTGCCAGGCTGAACGCAATGGACCTGAGCCTGGAGCTGGAACAACACCACGTGCAGCCCTGCTCTTACAGCACTTGGCACTGCCAGCCTTCCACCCTCACATCCCCCTCCCAGAGCTGGCTTACAGCACATCCAGCCTACACGTTCATTCTTGTCGTGAAGCACTAATGTTCACACACTGATTACGTGTTTTGAATTGCTACTGATGTGGGGCAGCATCATATAAACTGTTACCTACGCCTGAAACCAGGGCTGTATGTCATTTTGAAAACATGTGCTTCATCAACAGAAGTAGTTTCCCAGTCCTCCTGCTGAATGAATTGTACATGCCTCTATTTGTCCATAGGCACATCTTCAGAAAGCAGAAATCATAGCATATCCTGATTGGAAGGGACCCATAAGGATCACTGAGTCCAACTCCTGTCTCCACACTGAACCTGAACCACAGACTGAAAATCCACCAGAGGCTGAAGGTTTGGGCACACTGCCCTCCACCTTGCTGCAGGTCATGCCACCTCCCTGGCCACTGCCAAAAGTGCTTTTGTCTCCTGCTTCTCTGCAAACAGCCCTGAGGCCAGTGCTTGGCTTTGTCACAGTCACATCTTGTCACCTTCAGACTACACTGGGGCAGTGAGCAGCTGAGCTGCCCTGGTAGCCTATTTTCAAGGTTCACCACATCCTTAGGTGTGAAATGTTTTTCTGCCAGTCAGGCATTTTCAAATGTGGTTAGCTGAAACAAGGCTAACATCAAGTGCAAATCAATTTAAGTACCAAAAGGTATGCGTAGGTGCAGGTGATCTAAAGGACACGGATGGAAAGGGGCAGGAAAGAAACTTGTATGTTCCACTTGTACTAAAATCCAACCCAAAGTGGCTGCTCTGCTAGCATCCAAGTTGCTGTAGGCTTTCTCAGCACCTTGCTGGAAGCTCTACCTCACACCCTTAGGCTGCACTCATCTGAGACCTCTTCTTGGCTGCCTCTGTGTCTCCTTTTGGATTCCAGAAAGGAGGTTTCCACATACTCAGAGAATGAATATCGCTCCCCTTCCCAAGGAAAATATTTGCTCACATGAGAAGACCAACTATCATGCCTACCAGATACACCCACTAGTTAGACCAGACCCTATTTACAGTTCCTGCCCTGCACTATGCTGGTATTACTGGTTTAGGACCAGGAGCGAGGCTGGACAAGGAGTCCTGCAACTTCTCTGGATGGATAACTATTATTAGTTTTAAAAAACATAGATTCACTTCTGTGTCTGGTTTCCTGGGTAGCACTGGAAGTTGCTGGGCCACACAACAGCCATAGCAGCAGAGAAGCGAGGGAGAAGCGACTGTGCAACACCGTCCCCAAAGAAACCTCCCTCAGCTCAGCACTGGCCTGCTGAAGGGATGTCAGTGCCAAGCTACGGCTTGTGTCACCTGCTCACAGATGTACACTGCACTTTGGAAGACCAGGTGATACCTGATAGAGGTTTAACTTAAAGAGTGGTCAGGGGGATAATGAGCACTCGCATTCCTTCCCTCCTTTGGTGATGCTGGCTGTAATTTCTGCAATGAATGTTGTCTAGTTTCACTCTCCTTTACTCCAGCTACTTTGATCCTACAGTGATCTAGGCCACTAATCCAAAGGAGAACTAATGCAAAACAATAAACCTTCCCATCAGTTTAGTAAACAGAGTAACTCATTACAAATTTAAACGAGCACCACTGCTGGCTGAAGGAAGCAGACACAGCTTGGATCAAAACAGGGAGGAGTAACTCCACCATCACAGAGGATCATTTGTCACTGGAAGGAATTTCCACTCCCAGTTATGCAATCCCAGTCTGTACACACTCGTGCCATCTTTTTTGTTGTTGTTTTTCCTCACAGAATTCCTAAATATGCAGGCAATTCCTCAGCCTGTGTGTGAATGACATGCAGCTTTTGCCTTCCAACAGTGGTTTTCATTCCCAAGCTCATGCACAGCTACTAAGTTTGACTGACTGGAGAGAAGGTACTTCATAGTCTATGGAATTTATTTTCAACAACTGTCTAAGCAAGTGGGTGTCACAGAAAGTAGTTATGGTTTGTTTTGTGTTTTTCCTGGGAGAAGGGGTAGAAAAACAAATACAACTTACTGGTAGAAATTAATTTGGGCTTGGGTGTCTTAATCTGCCCTGCATACTGTGCTGCTAAAGCCTTAGCTAGAAAAACTTACTCCAGGGGCTGCTGGTGCAACATGCTCTGAATCAGCTGAGACATGACAAGTTGCATAGCAAGGACTTCTGGTGAATCTGCAGTGACCAAACCACCCAACTACAGCTGACAGAAGGAAGAGCGCTTCAAAGTGGATTACTCAATTCTGCCAAATTCAGTTAACTGGATTTTGATACTGCTGAGTCTATTTATCCTCCAGGCTAATGGTCAGATGCACTACAACTCCCATATTTAACTCTGCAGCACAGCTTTCCTAGATGGTGACACAGAAAAGACTACTTCTGAAGAAAAAGTTGCTATGCTATGACGGCAGCGGTGAGCAAAGATTCTTGATAACCTTGCATTTTTTTTAAATGACTATCTGTACAGACATATAGTGTAATCAGGTATTTTTTAATAATAATTTTTAAATGTAAGAATCATAATAAAGAGACAAAATCCTGACACTAGTTGCTTTAAGTAGCCTTGCATAATAAGCACGTGACTGTGGACGTGAGACTTAAGTTCACTGTTCCAACAGATCCTGAACTACAGGATATCTCACACTGTTTCCAAAACAAGAGGTTGGAACAAACCGTTACTAGCAAGAACTGGCTGGAACAAGCCGTGACAACCTATGAACTTCCCATCTGAAAAAATAACTCATTACAAAACAAAAAGCAACTCGTCCTCCCATTATTAGCCCAAGGAGAACAGTGCTTTTCCTAGAAGGAAACATGAATACTCCCACAGATACGCTTCACAAACTGATCTCGTGAACCAACAAGTTCTGAAAAATTAAAAATAGCAGGCTTCATTCCATGTCAGGTGAAAAATGGATTTCTTTTTTCCTTCAGATCACTTATAGGTCTAGTTCTTTCATGTTACTTCTAACAACATGCACTGAGCCAAAACATTTCTGCTTTGGTACTTCTGGTCAGTACTGAAAGAGGAACAGGGCAGAAAATGCAGAGGAGAATGCAGCGCACTGTTCCATGTCATTAACAGCGTGGTTTACATATCCATAAGAACTCACTCCACATGAATTCCCAGTTCAGCCCTCTATACTTTAAAGACTGGCACTGCTGAAGGCTGTACAGTGAAAAGGTATGATCAACACTGTGCATTACATGTTGATTCAGTGCCACATACTGCATTTACAGAAGTACCTGAAGTCCTAGGAAGGTTCATTACCGCCTGCCTTAACATTTTGCTTCTGGATGAGTACACAGACAGCTCCTGATGATCCATATCTTATTTATATTATGATTTCCCATTAAGCTAATTGAGTCTATAAAACATGCCTTCACTGCTTTACTATGGTTCCCTCAGGGGTTGGGGGGCATTGTTCGTAAGCAATTCAGCTGCTTTTCACCAAGGAGTCCAACAAATACTGATCTACCTTAGCAGACTGCACGTACTTCGTATCTGTGCCCTTTTTACACACTTCACTAACCCAGCACAGAGAATATAACATGGCCACAGTTACAGAGCTACGCAGAGCCAGCCCACGTTTAGTACAGCTAACAGGTCCTGGGGTCTAGTAAGCAAGTAAGACCCAATCCTAGTTCTGCTCAACAACTTGTGTACTCACACTGTAATCACGTCTACCAGCCTGCAGCACTGGAACAGCAAACACCTCTTGCAGCACTCTACCCAAGCCAGGATTGTTAGGATCGTGCCACACATCCCCAAGTTCCTCTGCACGTGCCACACCTGGACCAGCAGGTGACACTACGTACAGCTGAACACCGGTCACAGCTGATACAGTTTGGTTGCAGATGCTATCATGCTATCTGAGAGCATGAGGAATGGGATACACATATACCTGTTATACGTGGGGTTTTCCCATCAGGTCAGGTATCAATCTTCTGCACAGACTTCTTACCTTAAGCAATAAAAGTTCCTTTGCTGAAAAAGGAAAATCCCCATCATTAGCATAAGAGAGAACCATGAATCTTCATTGCAGGACAAGGTACCAGCAAAAATGGCATTTCAGCTGCCACGGCTTAAAGTTTGCTATCAAAAAGGACACAACATTCCCAAAGATATACTGTAGACAATGTATTTCATGTCTAAGCACAAGGCACAATGTTCCACAAGCAAAAACACAAACAAATGCCCATCACTCTCAGAAAAACCATATAAGTTATACAACCACATAGAAGCTTCCAAAATTCAGAATTAAAGGTCTTGCAGGGAGCTATAATACTGAACACGATGCAAATATGCTGTAGTCATCTGGCTCCCTGATTGCCATATTCCTTTTAACTGGTTTGGTTCAAGTTTTTTGCATAATTAAAGCAAATCAAGAACAAAGTATCATTGGATTACCTCTTATGCCAGTATATTTAAAATTCCAGGTTGTTTTACAGTCATATTATTAGGAAGAAAGATTCTAGAGAAGTTCAGAAATTCAGCTGTCACTCGGAGAGATGCAAACCTTTCCAAACATGCCACTAGTGTTCGTTTAACTAATTCTTGCACAAACCCCACAGTTCTCAGATAACCCACTCACTCCTCCTCTCCCCAGAAGCAGAAATGGCTTCATCTTACTATCTGTACAACAGTATCTGACAGGACAAAATCTGAAATCCAGTGGAAGCACTGAGGGAATCTGGCAAACTCAGCATTTCATTCTATTTTGGAAGAATAAGAAATAACATTTGAACGTTAGGATCTCCTCAAAGCAGTTATACAGTTAGCATTATACTTTATTAAAGCCAAACAATGAATTGCATCTTCTTTACTTTACTACAATGAACTTGAAAAAACACACGTTCAAGGGGCTTGAAGTATAAAGCAGAGGGAAAAAAAAAAAGAACCAAGCAATTCCAGCTTCTGAAAACTTACGAGGCATTCCCAGAGGCCTAAAAAATCAAAGAGAATTTCAGAGCAATGAAAACCAGCATCAGAATAGCAACACAGTGGAAAGAAGTTCAGGAGTTAAGTCATATTAGCTTGGTTTTTCCAGGAGGACTTTCATGTCCACCCAACAGTTAGGAGTATCTAGTAATCTTCCTTTCTCAGTCTCTCCTCCATCACCTCCCTGTTTGCATGGATACTGAAATACCTTCAATTCTAACAAAACAATAAAGTAGTTTCCTTCACCTTGACTCAAGTTTTTCAGTCTTATCCTTTCTCCTAACCTGGAACCTTTGAAGTGTGAGAACTGCTTCCCAGACACATTCTTGTTGATGTTTTTTTTTTTCTTCTGTTGGCCCCATCCATCCCAACATCAATTTTGGCATTGCCCAAAGCCTCAAACCATCCAAAATCCCAAAGTACACACAGAATCTGTTTCCCCTAAGAAAATGCTAGCTTCAGAGCTGTTCGATTATAGCAAACATCTATTAATATTCTTTCCCCTCACTCCCAGACAAATTCTCTTAAAGCACTGGGAATCACAGCTCAAACTTTTTTTCTTCAGCTTTTGTTATGTTTTGTCATACAAACCTGAGTAAATCCTCAGGATTTAAATCAAGATCCTCTTAATTTTCCCAGGGATAAAACAGTAATGCTCTAAGACTTTCAAGATCAGGGCAAGAAGAGAACAAATAGAAACGTAAGAATTATCACACCACAGTCTGTACAAAACATGACACCAAGAGTAAAATTGCTCAGATGAAAATACAGAGCTGACTATAAAATTTATATTAAGATGAAACGAATAGGCAAATAACCACCACAGAAACGTTTAAAGTCATGTATTTTGATGAGAACTTCATAAAACAAAGTTAAAAATACATTAAAAGGAGACATTGAATATTTCAAAAAACCTCTGTTTTATTTGTACAGAGTAAAATACATTGTATTGTGAACATCGTTTTCATTCCATAACCGAAAGCCATTATTAAGTGTCTTCTTTTCACCAAATACCCTGGTCAGAAGCACAGACAATGGAAATAGGAAAGCTAATTAGTCTCTCTCTGCCAGGGCTACAAGGTGCATGTCAATCTCTGTTTCTGTAAGGATCCTGAAAGAACAAAAAGAAATCCTGAATAGCTTCTATGATTCTTCCCCTTAAACTCCAACCTAGTATCTATTCAGATAGGTTTTATACATTTCAGCCCTTTAAGGCCCTGCTGCCAAGGCCACAAGCCAACATTTCAACTGCTTTTGAAAAACAAAGGAAGAATCAAAGCCACTAAAGAGCAAAGTAGCAAGTGGTAGAAACAGAATAGGTAATTCCTCCTGTGCAATACATTTGCAAGCTGGGACCTGGTGAAAATAATGGGTATGGTAATTAGTGCAATTACTCCAAGGAATACACATGTTTTTGTTGCTTTTTCCTTCTGTTTGTTACCCATCTTTCCAAAAAGGACATGACTGGTAAATGAAGTTTGGCAGAGACTAGCACTAGACCCTTGAGCAGCTTTAGAAAAGGGATAATTCAGCTCTTGTTTGCTTTTTCAGAAATGCTATGCTATTCTGTTGTCCTAAACATCCATTATCAAATGTAAAATTACTCATCAACACCACGTCAACTTATACATCACGAAGCACTCAAAGGTCTGCACCTGTAGGGCTCCAATGTTTGAAGCCTCTCTCTGATCCTCACCTGCTAAGTCGTTAGATTAATGCAGCAGAGGACTTTCTCCCCACCAAATTGTTCCTCAGTTGTTTTTTGTTGTTACTGTTGTTCTGTTTTGTTTTATTTTAATGAAAAACCAAACCAAGAGACAATGAAAGACTAAAGCAAAAATTAACTGAATGACTCTACAGCAAGCCTGACTCAGCTACATTTTAGGTAACACATACCTAGAGGGCCTTTTTGCATTAACCAAAATGTCTCAAGAATTATTTTTCCATTCTTTCACAGCTGTACAGTATGCTGTGAGAAGGCTGTGCCTCACATTAGATACAGTGTGCAGAACAATCTGCAGCAGGAAGATTTCCAGGTATTGTCTATTTAGACTGACCTCGTAAGCATGCTGCACACACAGGGCTGCACTCTAACTGAAACAATAGTGGAGGCAGCAGGGAGGAAATGGCAGGTCTTCCTTTCACTCTGGGTGGGAATGTGCTGTTACTTGGGAAGTAAATGCTCAGCCTGTTCCAAATCACTGCAGTGATTTTAAGTCCAGAATAGTTTAATCTTGTCAAAATAACTGCATGAATTGTCATGTTGAAATCAGACTCCAGATACTAGTACAAGCCAATCTTCAGAATTCTCTTAAGCATTAAAAAAACATTTAGAATGGACATAAGATTTTGATCATTGTGGAAAACACTACCCTTTTACAAAGACCAGATTCCCTTGTCAGTTTAAATACTTCAATATCTGAACAATGTCTTTTACAAATTTTGTAATTACAAGTAAAATAAAACTAACAGAAAACAAACCTTAAACTTCAATTTCTGACATTTCTGAATTTACCATTGTACAAGCAGTAAAAACAAATTGCACAGAACCAAAGAAATACACCATGTTTTATCTACAGCGATCACGACCACTTACCTGAACTTCGGATTTTCCACTGTAACTACACCAACTTCTATTTCTGAAGGTTTGAAATCAATGGATAGTACAGTAGACAGGCACGTTATTGCTGTCTGAAAGAACAAAAAGCTCCTATCAATAAACAGAAAGAACTAAAGTATTTTTAGTAGATCTAGCATTAACAATTACCCTCTCTTCTAGTTTTATTTCCTTCCACCTCTAAACCTCAGATGTAAAGTTTCAAAGAGTTTCTGTTTGGTACAGAATATACTGCCTCTCCAGTTCCCTCCCAAAGAAGTTCAATCTACAAAAGCCAATGGATACATTTTCTTAACAGGAAAAAAAAAAAAAAAGACAAAACCAAACCCTTGACCAGGCAAAGATTAACACCCCAGGTCCCAAGCACATAACCTGTTCCCTAAGTGGCAAACAACAGATGTAATCATTACAGTCCAGGATTACTCAAAGCATGGATTACTTGTGTGCCTTTCATTTTGGCTTTTCTTCCGGTAACTAAAATTACACTGGCTGATTTTAGAAGTTGTATTTAATTATGGCTTAACTTGCCTTTTTTTCCCACCTTAGTCAGCACCTGTTTTAAAAGGTGTTCTTTGCAACTTCACTCATCCTTTGAAGTCAAGTCATAATAATGCTGAAATGTATTCCTAAAACAATGACTGAACACAAAAAACTCACCAGATGCTTACCAAATCAGTCATTTTGCATAGCATTCATATATCTTAATACAATATTCAGTTTCAACTTACGGTGGGGTCGACTGCTTATACCTCATTTCAACCACTGATTTTGCAATGCAAGAGACCTAACATTACAAGAGAACAAGACCAGGCAGGAGAAACAGGTGGGCCATAGAAGAGGACTCTTTGACTTTACACAGCTCACTATGGTGTAGGTGAAAATGAAAACTATAACGCAAGCTCATTAACCTGTTATATAAATAGGGTATGCTTTTACAATGGGCCTTGAACAACAGTTCTCACAGTAGGCATAGCATTTGCTGCTCTGTGCTGAACTGAAGCAGAAGTGTCTGAAACACTTTTTAGCATAAAGACTGCTTTAAGCATCACTGAAGACATATTACAGAGGCATGCCCAGAATCAAACACTGCAATAACCGGGCACCAACTACAGTAGAAGTGGTACAGCCACAGGTTCCACTTCAGCTAATGTAACGCAGAAGAAACAGATGAGAGGACTCTAAATGCTAACCAAATATCTTCAAAGGACTTTCTGGTTGAAAAGCTATGCTGCTCTGGAAACTGTCAGAAAAAAGGAAATGCCCAACTGCACTCCTCTGTATCAAAATCCTACATACAACACAGTCATTAAAAATACTTTGACGAATCTTTATTGCCTTCTACCAGCCTACCTCTACAGTTTGTTCGTATGTCCAATCAAATTTCTTCTTTACTTTCTTTTCAAGAAAACTGGTTGACTCTGTCTGTTTAACTCCTGCAGCTGTAGCCTTGAATCCACAATAGTAACCTGCTGGATCACACTTGTACACCTGAGGGCCATGCTCTTCATCAATACCAATCAAAATCATACCTTGAAGAGAAAGTTTGTTCATTATTATTTCTTTTTCTAATATTAGCAAGTTCATTGAACCAAAGAATAATTTGATACGCTGCTCCTAAGGAACACATGCATGCAAAGCTCCTCTGAAACAAGTCCAATGCCTAGACTTCAGACTCCCTCTTTCTCTCTCATTTGCCTTTTCTTACCAGTGTCTCACGCCAGGCATGCAACTCGTTTTAGTGTAAACTAGATTTGTGTCATACCCAAAGAAAGCTATTCATTAAACATAGAAATGTTTTGGCCAGCCTCAGTGTGTAAAGAACCACAAAGTCAGGAAATAAAGAAGCTTAATCCTGATACAAGGCTCACCCAGCCACAGTTCACATCCTGTGCATTATATGACAATGAGACTTTAAAAATCATTCAGTCAAGATGTCTTTTACCAGAAAGCAAATCTACAAACAAGTTGAAGTTATCCAAAATACTGAAAGTTCAATTTCAAATTTCTTAACAGTGAGGAAAAAAAAAAAGGAAATATTATCAGAAGACAAAACAGAACCTTTGAAGGCCATTTGACTAAGTGCTTTCAATTTGCAATTTCAAGTGAAATAAACTGGACAAATCTCTGCACTGCATCTGTGTCCACCTGCACTTCCAGATCTATAGTTTCAGCTTGCATATTAAAAATAACTGAAAATAACAATAACAAAAAGAAATTATCTTATATTGCTGTTAGCTTTATACTTGTGTGACTTTTAAATAGTAGTTACAGCTACACCAGCTTCTGAAAAACTACTACTGCAAACAAAAAAGAAATTCCCATCATCTTAAAAAAAAAAAAAAGGAAGAAAAAAAGGTATTTTTCTTAGCTTTGACATTTTTCTTCTCGCGTGGAACAAAGTTCGCTTTCCATCAGTATCAAGTACTGGAAGTGCCAAGCAAAGAAATGATCGTTCCCGAACATTACAAGTATATAAGCATGGGAAAACTGCCCCATCATGGAAACAGTGGTGCAACCCTGAATATTGCTTCTTTAGTAAGAAGTGCTAGTGCCTAGTATGATTACCAGAAGTGATTCATCAGTTCTGAAAATACTCTCTTGAAAAAAAAAACAAAACAAAAAAAAAAAACCCCAAACCCAAAACAACAAAAAGAAACTTAGGCAGAATGTTTAACGAAACAGCAATTGAGGAAACAAAGTCATTTACCTCAGTTCCCAGAGGGTCTAACAATATGGCTACACTTCGTTCATGACCAAGTGTAAGAAAAAAAAGTCAGAACCAACTTCAAAGTACAAGGATAACCAACTGTAGTAGAAATATATATACATTTTTTCCATTTAAACATAAGCTACATTTGCTATTATGAAGGAATACCTGTCCAGACATGTTGACAAGTGAAATATTAAGTACATCTTCCCTACAATATACAGGAAATGATGAAGTTAAAAGCATCAGTTAAGCCTATTTTTAGCCTATACACATCGCTTAGATAAAGAACAGTTGAAGTCCGCACAATCTGCATTCTTCATATATCTGTGATGTTTATGCAGGCCACACAGGCTAGTAAGAAGAGCATCTTCCATTAATAGCCATCACTCTGCAAACAGATTACGCCCACAAAACTAAGGGAAAAAAGCACCATGTGTTTTAAAAGCACTGAAATTATTTATTTAAATTCAAAACCTAAGTCGGTGGTAGAATCATACTTTCAATTCAAGACTTGCGAGATTATTCTCATCTGGTTGTTCATCCCTCTCAGTCCAATGGTTACATTCATGTTATTTTGCACAATTTGAAAACAGGTGAGAATCTCTTATACTTTTTGCAAGATTAAACAAGAAACAGCACAGATTTCATACTCTTATACTTACAGCAACCAAGAGGCCTCATTTCAGCATTCTGCGTATAGACCTGAGAAATATCCGCAATCCTTTTACATAGCATATCCACAGGGATGTCATAGCCATACTTGTACTTCCAGTTAGCAGCCTCATAGCGGGCTCTCTGCACCTGGGATCTGCTGTCAGCTAAAGAGAAAGGATTAATATTAATTTCACTGACTGTGTATCACATTTATCCCTAGCATTATTTGAGAAAGCCACACCCAAACTCTAAGTCATCTTAAAATACACACATGAGAACTAGACACGTTTTCTAAAATGAAACGGAGGGAAACAAACTTCCTTGAGTGAATAATTAATTTTATGCAATATACAGTTGGTAAATTATATAGAAATGCCAACACTTGAGATACTTAAAAAGATGAATTAAATACCTGTCATTCCTGTCATCACACAGCCAATATTTTCAGTAATGCTGAATAAATGAGTTACTGTGTTGGAATCCAGTAACTTGTCCTAAAGAAGAAGTAGAAATAGAATCACTGAATATCTGGAGTTGGAAAGGTCCCACAAGGATCACCAAGTCCCATCCACTCGCTCCACATAGGACCACTCAAAATCCAAACCCTATTCCTGACAGTTTTGTCCAAATGTTCTTTGAACTCCAGCTGCATGAGGCACTGCCCACTGCCCTGGGGAGTCTGTTTCATGCCTCTCCTCTGGTGAAGAACTTTTCCGTAACCCCAAACCTAATCATGATGCAGCTCCATGCCATTCCCTTAGGTCCTGTCACTGTGACCAGAAAGTGAAGATCAGCCCCACCCCCCTGCTCCCTGTGAAAAGCTGCAGGTCACCATAAGGCCTCCTCTCAGCCTCCTCTTCTCTGTTCTGAACAAACCAAGGGACCTCAGCTGCTCCTCATACACCTTGCCTTCCAGACCCTTCACCATCTTCACAGCACTCCTTCAGGTGCTCAATATCTAGGAAAGGCTGTCAACTAGAGCTCAACCAATATTAAAGTTCTTTTGTTCTCAAAATTTCTTCAGCTGTAAGACAGAAAGATTGGAGCCCCAAGTTGTCTTCAAATACTAGAGTTCTCCCCCTTTGTCAACAGTACAACAACACTGGGCCGAAACACTCGTGAAAATGTTACTGTGCTTCTGGCTTATTGTTTTTGTAGTAGGAATTAAAAAAGAGAAATCAGAAAACTGACTCGAGATAACTCAGCCCTTACAAGTCAGAACAGTGTCGAAGTACATCAGACCCTACTCCGTATTTTAGTTTTACCCCTTTGACAGCTCTAGAGAAAAAACATTAATGCAGTACTTGGTGACAAAACATACAATTAAGCACTAAACAAAGCTAAAATTAACAATAATCAGAACAACAAGAAGGTATTCAAACTGCTGCATACGTCAGTGATAATAAGTATAATAATGTTTCAGCGCTACACCCCCCACTTATTTTATTCTTCACTTCTTCCCAGCCCTCCTTCAGAAGCAGACTACTTACAGGTACTTTCTTCTGCGTTACGATTACTGCAGAGTCTTTTCCACGAACAGCTACAGACGTAAGCCCGCCCTGGTTTATGGCCTTAAAAGCATACTCTAGAAAAATATACAAAAGATATTAAAAACTCAATTAGATATGTTAGTATAAATAACTCGGACATATCTATGCCTCCCTAATATCTCACCACGTTCCACTACTGCTTCATTCAGCTATTTTTAACAATTCGCCTTTTTCTTCTATTACAGCACATAACAATTTGTTTTAAATCAAAATGTCAGATCTGCTCTTGACCAAAACAGTCCAACATTATCCTAATGTAACTGCAGATCCTGCACGACATTTTCAACACGTGGGAGCTTTCAAGCATTATTTCCATTGCAAGGATGTGATTTCTCCTGTATGTTTTAGTTGATACAGATGAAAATTGATATAACAGAGGCAAGGCAGAGAAGTTTAAATCTTATCATATTTTCTGACTTGATATTCAAATACTACAAAGTTTTATTTTACTTTATAAAACAAAATCTGTGTACACGCCTACTAAAAAGGTGTTACTCAGACAAATGAAGTTTCCTTCATGTGATCTAAGAAATATATTTCTCTTTATTAACAATCTCAAAAGTCTCCAAAACCTCTAAAAAATCTTTATCTGGCAAGTACCCAGCACTTCCCAATATCTAGTCAAGAAAGGAAAGTTTCAGGCACTACCTAGGATGCTTTTTTTTAATTAGTTACGTGAATGAGGCTGGAATTCAGAACAATTTGCTAAAGCTATACTCTAAAACAACGTGAGCAAGAAGGTACGCTGTTTTAAAAGCTGCACTCAAATCTACGGAAGAGACTGCATAACAGGGGAGGAATAATCTTAAAACCAGTAAATAAATCTTGCAGAAACTCGGACTTCATTTAATGCACTCAGGCTTCAGAGGATTTAACCGTTACCTAAAAATGCCATGAAGAATGCTTCCCCCTCTCCCTCCACTAGGTGCACAATCTTGCTCACCTCTTCCATTTGCCTTCCCAAGGACTATTCACACTAGCCCGCAGCTAAGTACAGAAAAACAGTGAGACATGAGCTAACACTGCCTGGAAATGGTTACGTTTCAAGCCCCAGAGGTATGTGACACGTTTGTTTATGTGTATAAATACCTGACACGAAAACGTGAAGAAGACAGAGCTGTGCCCAGTGCCAGGAAAAGAGGCAGGAGGCACAAAATGGAACATCAGAGCTTTCCTCTAAACATCAGGCAGTGCTTCTTTACTGTGCAGCTGGCTGAGCACAGGCTGCCCAGGGCTGTGAAGTCTCCTTCTTGGAGATCTTCAGAAGCTGCCTGGACCTGGCCCTGGACACCCTGCTCTGGGTGTCCCTGTTTGAACAGGAGTTGTAGAGGATAGACCCAGGATTCACGAGATTCAGGAAGAAAGAAAAAGGTAGAATAATATAGCTGACCATAAGCAAACACATTTTCTGCCCATACTGTGGCTAGATGCTAGCCAGCAGAGACATCAGTGTGGCATCATGCCCAAATTATCAACCTGGCTGCAAGCAGAGTGAGCTCATACTTACTTGAAGTAAACTAGCACACCTAAGTACTTTTCTCCTCATCTTTCCCTAGCAGGCAGATACTCAATGTACCTTCAATACAGCTTCAGGCTACATGCAAATACTCTCAAACATACAGATACTTCTCAGGACCTAGACAAAAGATTTGCAAGTGCCATACATTTCTCGTACATTAACTTAATTGTTGAATAACAGCTGATGAATATATCCAGGAGGCACCTCAATTTACTCTTTGCTACAGGATGCATAAGCCATGACCAGCAAGTAGTACTGCAGCACAGAGCGAGCTAGAAAGTTGTTCCAAACCAACCAGCATGTTTTAATAGCAACAGAAGACTGTATCCTGTGACTCTTACGTTATGTAGCCACTGACAACCAGTGCAAAAATGTGTTGCTCCCACTAAGCATATCTACAGAGCTGTTCATGCTGCATACAAACTTTACATTCACTATAGGTATTAATAAAGCACCTCTATATTTATATAGCTAGCACCTCTATATTTATAAAGGTAGCTTTCTACCAACATAAAGATACCCATACACATGTACCTTCATAGTTATTCCCTGCAAAAGGGACTTTCCAGGACTGCACTGCCTACCCAGGAAGCCTATTCCACATAGACAGTCTTCCTGAGAAAAACTTAAGGTCAGATGCAAAATAAACTACTGGCTACTACTGACAACTTGTACAGACCGTTCACAACAACTTCCTTTCCTGGAGAACAGATGGATGTACAGATGTCATACATAATACACTCAGTCAGGGCACTATGGAAGAGCCACTGGAATCCAGAGAGAGTGCATCAGGATGGTGCTGCAAGAGCAACTCAACAGGCCCATTTCTGAGAACCCTTCAGGTGCACTATGGACGAACTGTCTTTGCCAGACTGGAAGCTGGCTACACTGTTACAGAGAATTCTGAAAGAGCACCACAAGGCTCTTCTGCAGAACCTGGTGCACGGGAAACAGAATGGTAGATTCAGCGATCTAAAGAAGCTTGGATACAGCTTAATCACAGAAGGTTTGCAGATGCCTGGAAATAAAGGATGGTTGCTACTATCTCACAGGCCATGCTGTACAGAACATATGGCATTCAGGTGTAACAATGGAGAGCATGGGTTACTGCCACACAGATTCTGATGTCCCAGTACGCACTGCCTGGGACAGTGCAAGTGCCATTCCAAACTGCCATCGTAACCCTCAGATTACAAAGCACAACACTGGTCAGTCTGACGCGATTAACTGGAAGAAACACTTAAAGGGGAACAAACCGCTGTCAGGGAAGCTTTCAAGGCCCCGGAGTCTCACAGAGGCACAGGACACACCACAGGGCTCTAACCCCCCCTCACTTCCAACGAGGCCGCCCTCACAGCCTCCATGTATGATCGGACCGTGGCTGCCCCAGCTCCCCTCTTCTCGCCCGGACAGAGCAACAACGGAGCCCGGTGCACCGGCCAAGGGAGGCAGCACGCTTCCCCATCCTCCGAGGCAGCGGCGTTACACGGCGGAGCTCTCCGCGCCGGCTGCAGCCCGGCGCCGCGGGGAGGCCCGGCCCGTGACGGGGCAATTCAACGGCGACATCCCCGGGGCTCGGCACCCACCGACTTGGTAGAGACGGCCCTCGGGCGAGAAGATGGTGATGTGGCGGTCGAAGCCGGCGCTGGAGCCTCGAGACATGGCGGCAGCGGGAACGGAGCGGCCGAGGGGCTGACAGCGTGCAGGACCCCACCGCTACCGCAACGGGCCGCCGCCGGAGCGCTTCCGGGTCACGAGCGGTGCGCATGCGCTCGAATACTCCCGGCCCGCGCACCGTCACGCTCCATCATCACCACTGCGCATGCCCGAACTCCGAGGCGAGCGTCCCCCCGCCTCGCGTCTCTCCTCTGGTGAGCATGCGCAGTAGGGCGGAAGCGGGATATGGGCTGGGCTTGGGGCGGTAGTCATGTCACGACATATCGCTTCCGCCGAGCGATCGGAGAGCTGCCAAGGAGCCGCCTGGCGGAATGACGGGGAAAGGCCGCAAAGCAGAGAAGAAAAGCTCCGGAGTGAGCAGGCAGTGCTCCGGAGTGCGCGGGCAGCCGGGGGAGGAGCGCCCCTTTCGCTCTCCTAACAAAGCGTTTCCACGTGTTGTCTTAACGAGCGTCGTGTTCAAGCAGAGAAACACAGCGAGCTCCAAGAGGACGGACTGGGTACACGTGAAGAGTCACTGTTACCACGGCGCGGTGTTTGAAGTCCCGCGCAGAGGGAAATCCCCCCTTTCAACTGATGAACGCACGCCTGCCTTTCAGCAGCCTGGATTTCCCCGCTCCGTGGGGAGGATCTTGTTGTTTTTTCCTCTTTTAATTTAAAGCAGGCCATCTAAAGCTGTGAAAGCTACTTGGATAGCTGCACTTTCGTTTTAAAACATCATGGACTAACTTCTGGTGACACAGCAGGTGACAGGTGCACTTTTGGAGCACAGTATGCATGCCCCACATTTGGTCTGCTTTAATTTTTCCATATATCTACCTAATGGGACACTAGGTATTTATTACAAGAGGCAGTTTTTGTCCTCTTCATTTTGGAAAAGCATTGTGGGTAGATTAAAAAAAAAAAGTTTACAATTTGTGATGGCAGTTCTCCAGCCCAGTGCCTCCTGACTAGCTGTGACCAAAAGCAAATGCCCAAGGAAAAGCATTAAGGCTACAGAAAGCCTTTAATGATGCATTCCCTGAATGTTCTCCCAGCCTCCTGCTGTCTGGAGGGACTTCCCAAAACAGTGATACCATCCAGTTATTTAATAGCCCATGCTGGGCTTCTCTTTCATGAAGTTGCTGGTTTCCCCTTGAGATCCTGTGAATCACCTGCATCCACGGCAGCAGTGGGAAAGGGTCGCTCAGCACAATGCTGCGTTGTGCAGTTTCAACTGAAACTTCACATTTTATCTGAACCTTCTATCTGCCAGCATCATTTGATGCTGCTTCTGTACTGGAAGAGGCAGCAAACAATCCATTCCTATGCATTCCCTCCACAACACTCCAGATTCTAAAAGCCTCTGTTTCTCTTAAGATCTCTTTTCTTCTGGGCTGAGAATGCCTAGCTTCTTACTCCTACCATACATTAAGCTGTTCTATACTGTAACACTGGAGTTTAATGCCAGATGTTTTATTTTTCCCCCATGAGAAAAAGGAGATGAGAAAGTGGAAGGAATACTCAAACATTTCACCTAATTGCCAAAAAGGAACCAAGCAAGAAAATACTTGACATGTCAAGGACAGTGTCATGAAATCCTGTCAGAAGTAGCAAATCTAAGACTGCGAAAGAATAAGACAGTATTTCAGAAGTTGTTTCTTACAGACAAAATCTTAATGTGTTTTGTAACAGCAAATCTCTTGCACTGTATGTAATCAAATGAATTCTAATTAAAGTGAGGAAGTATTAGAGCTATGTGTGCCAGACCAGTGGCAATCATGTCATTTGTCCCAATGAGCTCTATTTGCCAGGTTCTATGCAATGCTGCTGCAAGGTCAGCATGCCAATTTTGAAGTTACTCTGAAAGCATTGCCTAATTCTTCTGAAGAACAGAGTTCACGAGTTTCAGTGTAGATGAGAAGCTTAAGCTAAATAAATAAATAAATAAACAACAAACAAACAAACAAAAATACATAACCTGAAATTTCAGAGGGAAAAACAAGTTTTAATTAAAAATCACATGGAGAGGGTACAGAAGTTGCTTGTTAAGATGGAAATAACAAACCTAATTCATCCTTGCTGGACCACCATTAGTGTCCGCAGGTTTACAAGAAGAATGAGTTTGACAAAAGGCAGTTACTGAATTTTTTTTAGTTATAGGCCTCACACATTAATCCCATAATTGTACTGCTGAGTTCTCCCAGTCTGCAGCAGCTGCCTAGAAAAAAAACAACCCAACAACAACAACAAAAAAACCCCATCACAGAAGAAGCTTCAGCTTGCACAGTTACATTGTTCTGTACTTCCGCTGAAGGCAAAGCCATTTTCTTGGTATTTGATATGAATATTTTTCCTCAAAAATGTCTTTATAGGGGATATGCCATGTGTCACCTGTAGTCTGTACTACACAGTCATAACTGCAAGCAGGCTGTGGGATAAAGAAAAATAAAAACAATTTTTAAGACTCTATCCAATGCGTTAGTAAAAGATTATAGCTGTTTTCCTCAGAAATCTGCACAAACTCATCTTTTTAGCAACACATTTGTTCACAAAATTTAGCACTGGAGGAAAAATTAAAACATCTTTTAGTATTTTGAGGTCTAGGTGGCATTATAAATGTTTAAAATTCTGTCCTTGATGTCCACCAGGTAAAAGGATTTGAACATAATACATGACATTATCAGAAATAACAAATTGTTATTCTGTTCAGTTAAATGAAATCATATGGGAATTAGTTCAGGATGTAGCATTCTGCAGCTTGAACTGATAGGGGACATTAAAGATATCTTGGGTTTGTACCTCCACAAACTGATTTGTGCTGAGGATGTTTTAAGGAAAGGAGTTCTCAATAGCACTTTCAAGAACAGGCAGACAAATACAATTCTGGTCTACTGTGTTACAGGTATATTAACTCAACGTGTGCACCACAAATATTAAAAATAACTGGTTTGCATTTATAGTTCTCAGAACGTAGTGTCATTCTGTATTTATACACTTGGAAGTCTATGATCATGAATGTCCAACATCCAAAGTAATTCATATGGGAATTGAGATGTGAAAATTACTAGCCCTGCTACAACAAAGTAAGTACAGCTAAAGCTGTAAACCTACATCCAATATTTGTTTCCATTATTAGGAATGTGTACAGCATTCATCTTTCTGTATATGGCTGTCATCCTTATAGGCCTATATCTCTGCAGTCTGATTGTAGTGAAGAACACTCATTTACAATTTTAACTACAGCAGCAAGAAAATGAATCTAAGTAAGCGCAGTACTGCTTTAATTCAGCAGTAACAATGGAGGTACGCCAGTCATCAAGGAACCACATGATATGCAATGTCACATGATTAATTTTTCCCCAGGAAATTATGTTCAAGGCTCACAAGGACTTTTGTCTTCTAGGCTAAATAAGTAAATACGTAAGTCAATAAATAAAATATACTAAATAAATAAATAAATATTCTGCCATAAGACAGTACTGTGCTTGGAAGTCTGACATTTCAGTAGCTAAATACCAACTACAGCTCTGACTATTCTGGGCTCTCCTTCATGAATCTTTGTAGAAATGCCTGGATAACATTACAGTCCACAGTGAAAAGAGTGTATTTTCCTATGGCTTCTTCTTCAACATGAAGATGAGAGAAATTGTATTACACAATTAGAAGCATAATAGTGCTACAGAAAAGAATTAGATAGTTCACAGTTTAAATCAAATGAAAAAATACTGGCACTTACATTTTATAGCAGTGGACAGACTACTATACACACAGATATAACTACACTTTCATTATAAACATTTAAGGTGACGATCTCTTACTTCTTGACAGCTTTCAGGTTTATTCCATGCTTTGTGAATATAGAGAATTTTCAGTAAAAATGGAAATTTTGAGCCCATGGGTACAAATCTACTTCGTATGCTTGAACAAAAAATTTTTGCTTACTGAGCTAGAAACTCCATATTTAATTAATACCCTTTGTGTGCTTTCTGAACGCAGTAGAAAACTTACCCAAAAAATTATATGTTTTCCTCCTGCAGAAGAGGAAACTGCTATTTGGTGTCCACGCTGCCACTTACGGAACAGGTGACGAGTCTCACTGCCAGACAGACAAGCTTTGTGATCCCGGAGGAAGTCTCTCGTAACAAACTTGCAATGTTTGCCTGACCGAAGAGTGGCATATAACAAGAAGGCATCATCTTCAGAACTTAACAAAACAGACGGAAAAGACAGAGATCATTCACAAGGTCGTAAGTGGCTGCAGGAAATGAATCAAATGCTGATCTGAGATTTATTCATCAGCAACACTGAAAATTCCCATCACTGCTTTAGTTCTGTGTTAAAATACTGAACTTCTGCTTACCGTAAGGCACTGAAAGAGAGTACAATAAAAAATACACACTATACGGAACATTTTTCCCTCTTACTACTGTCTGCTTGCGTAATAATATAATTCTTTGTCACAGACCTTAACAATACAGTGCTATGTGGAACAGAACTGCTATAACAAGAAAGGGTAGCCCCAAAACTTTGTTGAAATATAAACAACAATCACCACTGACAACAAAGCATAACATAAGCAACGACACAAATCTGTAAGTCCCTGTGACATGGGTAAATCTAATTCCAAAGAGACCTGGTGATCATTTGAAAAAGGTATTTGACATTAGTTCCTATTAAACAAAAATAGCTTTAGGAGAAAATCTCTAAAACTGAATTTATAGTTACCCCATAGCTGAAGATGCTGAGTGGAACTTTGTTTGAATGACTTTTTAATTGCAGTGGATTACTCTAACAGTAAGTGTCAGGCCATGAAATTAGTACGATTCTCTATCCAGGCTAACAAGTGTCCCCTTTGCTGGTGCTCAGACAAGTAGGAAGGAAAGCAACATGACAGACAGCAAAGAAAATGCGAGCAAGAACTAGAAGGCTGATGAAGGAGAACCTATCTGAAAAAATGAGCAAGACAGAAGGGTCTTGGAATGGCTGTTGGGAACAGGAACCTTGCCAGAAGTTCTGGGAACTGAGATCACAGAAGCAGTGGCAGAGACAGGTAGACAGATTCAAGTGATGAAACTCTTCATAATGCAACATTTAATGTGCAGTTTTTTGAAGTGAGTACAGCACAGGAGTATGCTTCTTTTTCATACATGCAAACTAGAGATACTAGTAATAGCACTATAACCTACAGCTATTAATACTAATTAAAAACACACACAAGTCACGTGTTGACTGCCATTAAATTTATCTGTTCTCTTCAACTTACATATTTTCAGCAAAGAAGAAGTCTGCCTTGTTCTGCATCTCTTTCATAATCTCTCTTTTCCAGTTGGAAGAGTTGGCCAGCATGTGTTTGCGGCCCAGCACAAGCAACCGAGCGTGGTCTTTTGCCAGCCAGTTGACAGCCTCAAAAAGCTGCAGAAAAACAAAGTAAAACAAAAGATTTCCTTAGCTGTAAGCAAACACAATGGCACTAAACACTTTCACGTCTGTGTGTCAGCCAGTGGGACCCATGACACACCCTCATTTCACACAGTTCTTACCTGCAACACAAATTAGGTAGATAACTAAGCTAATTCTTCAATGAAAAAGGAAAAAGAAATAATAATAAAATTCCTTGTCAGAAGTTGCTCTCAAAACACAGAAAATGCATTGCTTCCATAAACCTTTCCCAGCCCTTGCAGGTTAGGACCGAGCTAGCTCAGGGACCTAGATCACTTTGGAATTTGAATAATGTCCAGCCTTGGAAAAGATTTACCAGAGTTCTTGTTGGCACTGGAGAGGAGGACCAGACCTTAAACCACACTGTTTTTCCAGCTCCACCTGTTGTCAAAATCACAGAACTACATTTGATTTGGGTTGCCTGTGAGGAAGTAGCAAGCTACAGCAGAAGGAAATTTATCACCTCAGGATGAAGGGTTTATGAAAGCCACATCCAGACTAGCCTCCCACTGATGAACCAACATCCTGAGGTGGCAAATTCAATGCCGTGTCAGCTTCTCTTCAGAAGGACATTTTACCAGCCTCCCAGAGCCATAAATGCTGCTTGGGGCAGGCACTTCTGCCCAGCTCCCTCTTCCAGCTGTTCTCCTTCAGCATGTTTCCAGCTCCTGCCCTCCCCCTTCCTGCTCTCAGCAGGCAAAGGTTCTGGTATTCAGCATAGAAATGGGTACCATGTGGGTTGGAGGGTGTCACAAAGCACTGCCATCTGAATTCTGCCCAGAAAGAGAGAACTGTTTCTTCAGACCCAAGGCTGATAACTGTATGCTCAGCATCCAGGGAAAGGTGCTTCCTGATTTGCAACTCTGTTTGCTGCTACTGTTTGTAGATTCACAGTCTCCTGGTTTTTCTCCAATCCCTTTTCCTGCTTTGCTAGCTACTTCCCTCTTTCCCGTTATCTCTTCCCCCTGCTATACTTTTCTGCTCTTCCACTTTTTGCCTCTTTAACCTCCTTAAACTAACTGGACTCACCATTAAAAAAATGGCCCAACAGCACACCATCCTTCCTCTACTTGCCTCAAAGATTCTGCTTTACTTACACAATTAAAATGCAGAATACAGGTATTTTAATCTTACAAGATACAGGTAATTTTGTTCTGCACACTCCCTTGCATGATGTGACTTTACTAGGGCGCACCTTGAGCAGGGATGGTCCACACAGATTCACAGAGCCTAGGTGGGGGTTTCCTGAGTGTGGCGACTCCCACCCACAGCTGCTTCTCGAGAAAGGAACACATGAAACACAGTAACACTTGCTTCAGTCAGAGAGGAAAATGAACATAATACTGTTAACACAGCAGCAGTAGTTATACCTCACTTAACAAGAAAGAGTATTTTCTTAATCTACTGTTTCCAAAAGTTACCGTGTACATTTATCTTTCCTCAGGACAGCCCCAGAGATAAGTGCATGCAGCTATTTCCTCCCAAGTAAATAAGTTTGTTGTTTCTGCTGCAGTGTTATTTGATGGAATTTACCACCACCACCACCACCACATTCTTTCCCTTGCAGTAAAATGCACCTTTGTCCCCAGCTGTGCTGATGCCATCTATTTGTGGGGTGCAGAGCAGGCACAGCTGAAATCATGGATGGGCAGAACTTCTGGTCCAGGAACCAGAGCAAGAGGTGGGGAGATGAGCCCAGGGCAGAAAGCACACACCAGACAGTGCTGTGCCACGTTCAGCTCCTTGTATCATGATACAAAAGCCAGGAGTTTCACAAATATGGCATAAAACAACTGGAAACGCTGTAGTTGGTGGTTTTACTTCCTAAAAATCAAGCAAGTTGTATTTTAGAATAATCACTTTTCAGGTGAGAAGGCAGGTTATAAGCTCAGACATGGGCCTTTGAACAGGGCAGGATATAGATTTTCCAAGGCCTCACTGCCAGCCATCCCATCTGATCACCTTGCACCACGTGTCACGTTTTCAAAGGCTAGCTTTCTGCACACTGCATTTTTCCTTAGACATTACCGGTGCTTTCCCATTTGTCAGATGGGAAACCCCTAAGTGCCATCACTCAGAGGGACAGCACTCAGCTCCTCAGTCAGAGCTGGCCTACCTGCACACAGCTACAGCAGGAAGAAGCAGCCAAATAAATAGTTTAAATTTGTTTTGATGTTAATAAATTAATGTTAAACATTTCCTAAACATTGGGTGTTACTAACAACCATTTTAAAAGCAAAGCACACCTACAGTCTGCTAAGAACAGCAACAAACTGCTCTTACTACCATTGCTGCTTTCCCCTGCTGGTACTGCCACCTCCCACTCACTTCTGTAGCTGTGAAGTGCAGGGGAAACTACTGCACTGATGCAGGTAATAGGCCTGAGTGTGCTGCCAGCTGGGGCTGAGCATGACCATCCCCAGGGTTACGCAAGGAACCAGTTCCCACCATCAACACATTCATTTGAATTACAGTTTCATAATCTTTAGTTCCTTTTTTATATTCTACAGACAAAGAAGCTCTAGAAACCTGTGCACATAGCTGCTACACATAACAGGAGGAAAGAGGCTTTCCCCAGAGCACCCCAGCTACGCAGGAAGGCACACAAGATAGGCTGGACTTCCCCACTGAGCCCAGTAATTTCATTAAATTCAACACCATTATCAAAGCAGCAATCACAATAGAAGCTTCTTCTTATATTCCCTACATTATTACTGAAGAAGTCTGTTTTCGGAGGCATCCTGAGGATGTTTCTGCAGCCAAGTTCGACCGGACTGTGTACCAAGACACTTGGTGTTTCATCACATCCCAGTATCGACACTGACTGCAGGACTTTGCTCAAGTGCAGCACTGCATAAATGCAGACATACCTTCACCCAGGTAGAAACTAACTGCAAGGACTCTCCATGCACTGCATCCAAGCTAATTTGTCTTCTTGATTCCTCAAAGCAAATGAGTTATAAAGACCAACCTCAAACAGATTAAGCTCAGGCACAGAAGCAATAGTGCAATTTATGTTTTCCTGTATTCATGCTACCCTGGCTATTTTGCCAGGAATAGAGGTAACTTTAATTACTGCTACTCCATTCGACTTAAACTGAAGGTGGTGGAACTTCCATAAAATAATCTCTGAAACAGCTTGAAGTGCAGAAGCAGTATGTTTGTAATTCGACTCTAGCATTCCATTCTGCTTTATTATAGACTATAGGTAAATTTTCCTATTTCCAAGCAAGTTTGAAGAGCCACCGCAACAAAATAAACCTCTTTAAATTGTCTTTAGGTTTGGGAAAACTGTTACAAATTTCTTCTATGCAAATTTTCAACAGAGAGGCACATCATAAAAAAAAGTTTTGAAATAGATATTTTCTAATATATAATCCAATTACAGCTATACCCTGCTCTTAACTCAGAAGACATAATAAGTAATCATTTGATGGATAGTGAAGCAGTATTTTCTACAATAATTAACAGAATCAAATGGGATGCATGCAGGTACCGAATATATATATATGTATATACACAAATTAGACATACTATTTAACTTGTTAGTATGACAGGAAGGATGGAGAGGCAGGGTCATCAGTAACAAGAGAGCTTTTTGGAGTCTGGCTTTTTGGAATGGATCACCACTTTGGGAGACCCCAGCCCCTTCTCAGAGCTTACACCTCACAAATCTTGCGATTTGTGACCATACTTGCACACACTTATTAAATGTCATTCTTTTTGAATGATAATATTTTCATCATCATCATGATCCTCAGATGAATAAAGGTCAATCATGGATAAATAAGAAAAATGGGTAATGACAACAGTTAGCATAGCATGTTATTAAAAGAACAATGCCAAGAACTCTGATGTGACAGCTAAAAAAAGAGAGAGCTGTAGAGAACTGCTCAATTTCGTAGCAGAATTTGTAGAAGAGAAAAATAGTCTCAATTGGACTCTGAAAACAACTCAAGAAATATGTGGAAACACAAACATTCCTTAGTTGCATAACCGAATTTTTGAAAGTTGAGTTTTGAAAGTCACTGCAGCGCCAGTTAAGTTTCCCAATCCACAAACTATTCTGTTATGTAGCAACAGGCTTAGAGTTGCATAGGGGTTTTGTTAAACAGTTATGACACTGTTTTTTCCCCAGTCACTTAAAAAAAAAAATATATATATATATATAATTGATTTATACTTGCAAGCAGCCCCATTGATATTAGCTCAGTAATTATTAAGTAAGCATAATGATCAAGAAGTGATTTCAAATCCAAAGTAGCATTTTGACAAATAACTAAAACCGGGAGATGTTTGTATTTACTAAGAAAATAGTGTAATAAAGTCATTTTCTCCTTTTGTCACAAGAATAGCGAACTTCCTTAAGATTTTAGGAATTCAGAAATACATAGTGCAGTCATAATCAATAATCTGAAATCTATACCTAGACTATGACTTAATGCAGTCTCAGTGGTTGCACCCTGCTGCATCTTGAAAAAAGTTCATGTGTGAGAACTACAAATCTAGGCTGAGATGGGTCCTGCTGTTTTGGCTCCACACTCTTCACCTGGCTGCAGAATTTTGGGGGGCAGGAAGATTAGGCTTGTGGCTTCTGATCCCATGTTCCCATCTAACTGATTTCCTGACATGGGGCTTGTGAAAGGAACATGGAGACTACTGCTGCAAGGGAATTTGTGGGAGGCAGAGCTGCTCATCTCTATAAGCAATTAAAATATTCATATACAAAGCTTTTTCTTATTGTATAACTATACTTTTTCATACGTTATTTTCAGACAAATCTGGGCAATAAAAAGACAGGTACAATTCACTCATAAGCTTCATTCATCAACTCTAAACATAAACGGTTTTAGGCTTCAGTTCTCCCTGAAAGTTACCGGTTAGAAGGATCTCCTTATAAAGTAAGATCAAGCACCTGTGTCACTCAAGTCTTTTCAGGAATTATAGCATGATTTATTGGAACACAACTCTTTAATATAAACAATAAAATGTCTCTCTTGCGTATAAGTTTTAAAATATGCGTTTTACTTTTAGAGATTATTTCTCTAGAAAGAAATCGAGTTTACAATAATATCATTACTATTATTAATAATAATCCCTTGACACTTCCCATCCTAGATAATTCATTTCCAGGAGTCAAGTATTAATACCACAAATTAAAAAGATGAACCATTTTTTCCTTACACTGCAATTAAAAATAAAGAAATTATAATGATAAAAGAATAACAGATTTAATTCATCTTGTTCTTTTCATAATGTTTATTATGAAATCCAGAAAGTCAGTTTACACAAGTAAAACTACTTAATCATAGTACAACATATACCTCAAACTTCCAATAAATTCTGCTTTATGAGTGAACAGCTGTGTAATGCTGAGCTGCCTGCAGGGTTAAGCCACAACAGGCATTCTTACATGGAGATTTTTTTTATCCAGACTTCAACTGAGTATTCACTTTTTTTTTTCCTACCAAAACTTGGAGATTTGCAAAGTATTGAAGAGTTATTGGTATAAATCCTCCACACTTTGGGAATGAGTGGGGTGAATCTGTCTATCAATGATTATACAGCAGGAGGAAAAAGAACACATAAAAGTTCGAAGGACACATCTCAGTTGTTCTAACATCTCCTTTGTTCTCATTTTAAAATCTGTACTGCTGTTTCCTCAACTATTATTTTCTTTATAACATCTCACTTCAGAAAAAATGTAAAAAAAACCAAAACACTATTAGAAAGGAATGTTAGTGAAGCTGCTCCAGTCTTAAGATTTTGATAGGCTGGTTCAGGAGTTATAGGTATGTACTGAAAATCCAAAACATGAGCAGGATCTCTGGGTGGCAGCAGCAATAGTGTTATGAAAATGAAAGCACAAGCTTGATTGATCTTTTCCATAGATAGGAAATAACTTTAGTGCAGGACTGAAATCAGCATTGTAAGATTGAAACTGACAGTTTAAAAGATACCAATGTTTTAGTTTTCACCACAGTCCTATGCAGATGTCTGCACAGCATCAGTATGATGTGAAATGTTTTCCCACTCTCCAATCTGTGGTTCAGAAAGTCCCAGACAGTACTTCTGTTGTTTGAGGAAAGGGACTGCACCAGTTGGGGAGATTGGTGGTTCAGCAGGTGCAGGTATGATGCTGTTCAAGGCACAGTAGAGCTCCGCCTCTGTAGTGACAACTTACCTTTCAATAAACTTGAGAGTTACAGAAAAACTTTAAAATATATGCAGTTTCCGTGCCCAAAGGTAAACAGGCTTGTGGTCCAGTTAGAATGACAAAATAACAGGGAAAATCATCTGGGAATCAACAGCTTGCAATCAAAAACCAAGAATTAATCTATAGCATGCAGCAAACATTTGTAGAATTTTCACAGTTTTTGTTCTGTTCCTTATTACTACTATTTTCCAGCTGCTTGCTATAGATTATTATTCACAGATAAAGACACTATCTCCAAAAACAGCTGTTCCAATAAGAACTTCTAGTCCTTTACACAAATAAATACATCAATCAACACTATTCAAATACGGTGATTTCTATTTGAAAGATGAAAAATGTGTTTAATCTGACAAGAGAACATATCATGTTTATCTTCCAGAGGACAAAAATCAACAGAAACAAACTACAGCATAAATGCCAAAGGTGCAGGAGCAGCTGTATGGCCAGAGCCAGGCTCACCTGCCCTGCACACATACCAGCTACCTGGTAGACCATGCAATGAGGCTTCCAGCAAGGAGGGATCAAGGAAGCAACCAACTTTATACTAAGGTAAGCATAACTAATATTTATCAGGCTGGAGAAAACGTATGGCACTTTAATATTTCAGCATTACTCTTATTAAAAGAGTCATTAACTGGGATCATCCAACATTGTAGGCTCATGCTATTTTGCTACCAGTATCACTGCTGCCAACATCTGAGGCTGGAGATCTTACACAGTGAAGGTCTGAAAGTATTCACCATAACTAAGATCCACAAAATCTGATTTATTTCAATGCTTTTAAATAGAAGTGTGTTGATAACAATCTGAAGTACTCAATAGCTGAGCACTGGGTAAGTCAGCATTTATCTTAAGCATTTTTCATTAACACAGGAGATAAGATAAAGTAATTTGACAAACTGATAATATTATCAGCTCCCACAAGTTAATTATGGGTGATATTTGACATTGGTCTGAAATCTCCATTCTCCTGGAAACAACTGGATATATGAAAATCTCTGTCTACTTTGTTAATTTTTGTCCATGTAGTCAGAAAAATAAGCTTGACGATATTAAAATACGATTACCAGAGAGATTCAGGCAACAGAAGCAAAATAAGAACATCCCACCCACTATTTCACAAAAGCCTCTCATTTCAAAGCAAATTTCATTTTGGGGACTCGGAATAATTGTTTCCAGCTATCTGTCTGTGACCATACCCACCAGCCCATTTGAGGAATTCCACTGCATCTGTGCCCACTTCTGTGGAAAGAATGTACATACCACATAATGTCCCCTGCAGCACTCAAGATCAAATGTCTGTGCTCAAGGGATAACTTTACAGACAATATAGCCCAATTTATTCAATAATTTATAGTGTTAAAACTATTTGATATTACTGGTTATGTTGCCCAGGCCAGCAAAGTTGAAAGGGGCTTTTGGAAATGAGTGGGATGAGAAAATCAAAATCCCTGTCCTTTTACCATTGGCACTTCTGAAAGTCCACCTGGGGATGCTCAATCAATGGAAAGACAGAACTTTCTACTCTTCAAGGCAAGAAAACATGAAGTATGAACGATACATATGAACGACAAGTGATGATGTCAGAAGCATCCAATTATTTTAAACCATTTCATTCAAGTACCACATCTTAGGGCCATCATGCATAAATGGACTTAGTGTAATATAAAGTTTTTCAGGGATATAATGTGTAAACCAAAGATTACTTTATATACTGAAAGCGGTACAGCAGAATGAACATTAGACAAACCCAGGAGAATGACTCCTAATAATGAGCAAGTAAAATAAACACCGTTAATGCTGACTGGTTCCCTCTTATAACCACTTCATTTATTTATTCCAATATATGCCAATGTAGGGCTGCAGTGGAAGAAAATTCCTATCCATCAATCAATCAGGTAGTAGTATAGGTAGTACTAGCATCTAAGGAGCACCTATCTTCCACTCAGCTCTCCCTGAATTGTATTAAATATCAAGGGTCAAATTCCAATGAATCACAACTCTAATAAGCACCTACATCACAGTTCTACCTTTAGATTTCCCATTGCGCAGTGTAAGCACTACCTATTTTACCCAAATATCACGCAATTAGGAAATAAACAAGGAGGGAAGGCATCAGCAAAGAGGATTCTTCCATGCAGGTACACCATGTGAGTTAGGAAAAACACCACTGAATCAATAGAAATGAACTGGTTCTTAACTTCTATAAGAGAGCTCATGCCACTCGCTGCACACAACTTGCTCAAAGAGCCATATTAACATGAACCCTGGAAAGGACCTTTTTAAATAAAAAAAATTAAAATATTGCAGACAGAGGAAACATTACTGCCAAAACGTTTCTTCTTTAATGATCACAGAAGTGAGCAGGTAAATAGATGAATACAGGAAAACAATGAGGACAGATATAAGCACATCTAGTGCTTCCTTACTTACCTCAAAGGTAAGGTGGTGTCATCAAAAATTGACAGATGCACAGGTCCACTTTTAAAAGTTACCAAAGGAAAAATTGTGCAAGGATAGGACAGTTGGAAACGATATAAATGATTCAGAAACTATCAGTTAATACTGATAAAATTGGTCGGAAAATAGTGTCTCTATATTCATGCAGTTTTGACAACATCTTTAGCTTCTGACTCACTTGACTCGCTATAACTTGAATGTGTGTTTCTGAACAGAACCGTGACAGAAATATCAGATCATTAAAAAAGTTTCTGGTGAATAATAGATCAGGAAGAAAAAGAATCACAAGCTAGTATCACTGCATGGAAAGAAAAAAACAGCAGGCAGTTGAAAAGATTAAAATGAAATATGTGATTTGAACTAAAATAGAGGATTTCTTAAGAAGATGTAGGCTTCCTAAAAACGTGAGGCTGTTTAGTAAGCACAACGGCAGAGATGAAGCATTTCAAGTGATTTAAAATGTGGGATCATCTTTAGGGATGAAAATCAAAATTATTCTGGGAAAGTAAATACATTCATCAGAGGAAACTCTATCAAAGGCAATTAGATTTGCCACTTCTTAATCCACAAGTTCCTAAATCAGTAACAAAGTCTGGGAGACTGTAACAACAGGAATCATCCCTCCAAACTTGATAGAAACTGCCACTTCTGCACCTGACCTACAAAATCAGTACTGGAAAAAAGCATGCTTTTCATAGTAACTGTATTGATGCAGGATTCGCCTGAAATGGCCAACATTTCACATTAAGTGTTCTTAAAATTTGTAACAAGTCTGAAATACGAACTGTTGTGAATTGGTTTTGAGCAAGCATATTATCAGTGTGATCCTGTTAACAGTGCTGTCTTCATTTTGCTACAGTTATCCTAGATTCAAGTAGGAGTTCATATACTCATTTTCTAGTTCCAAAGATGAACACGAACAAACAGCTTCTGAAGAGATTTAGATTAGAAGCTGTGGAAAATTCTACTCAATTTTTCTGGAAGATTAAAAAAATTAACTTATATTTTAATTTTCACAGCAGCGTATAGTCATTTTATAACCTCAATTTAAACAGATTCAGATACCTATACAAATGTTTCTTCCACTCTAACTCTACAAGTAGAATTCAAATAGTGAAAAAACAATAAATGTGGGTTAATAACTTGTTGAATCATTAATCAGCATGCCAATATACTGAAATCTCTGGAAATAATGTATTGTACAAGGAAATCAAGGCTTTCACAACTCCAAAAACAAATGAAAATGAAATTTAGACTTAAGTCTCATTGTACCTTTTCTCCCTCAGATAACACAGTTTCAAAACAGGCACATTTTCCTTCTACTAAAAATAGCATATCAGATATGAAAGGCAAGTGTGAATCAAAAATTGATTCTTTTCAAAGTACATAAATTCAGATCTATATAAATGAATGCAAACACTGTTCTGATGGTTTTACCTATATTATCTTTAAGATGACATACAAAAATAACCAAAAACATTTCTCAGACTGAAACCAAAATAGATATTTTTACATAGAATTATCCAATAATAAACTAAGCTTCCCATTTTCTGGCCTGCTCTCCATATATTAATGGCACTACTTAATATGGAGGTTCCACACAAGAGACACTTCTAAAGTTCTGCTCTCTGAAGACTAGGTTTCATGTCTGGAGGCACAGCATACTATTGCCATACAGGTAACAGTTCGAAAATTAGATGAATCAGTTGGATAGCCCAAAGTTCACCTCACAGTTTTTTAAGGGGTAAGTGAAACAGAACAATTGAAACTCATCCATTTCATAGATGCTATTTGACTTTATCACCTAGATTTCAGTGGGACTTCTCTACAGTACAACAAACAGCCCACTGCTACAGTTACAGAGTTCACTGGGACATGACTCACAAGGCCACACTCATTCTGCTATCTTGAATTTCAAGCTCGTGTATCTGGTGATGCACAAGAGCTTTTGTTACAAAAGATGTGATGCAAGATGTGAATGCCCCATCCCTGGAAGCATTCAAGGCAAGGCTAGATGTGGCTCTGGGCATCCTGGTCTAGCAGCTGGAGACCCTGCTTGAAACTAGATGAGCTTTGAGGTTCTTTTCAACACAGGCCATTCTATGATTCAATTCTCCTCATTAAAAAGCAGTGCCTACGTGCTCCTGCACTCAGCTTAACACTTGATTTGCTGCTACTGTCAAATACAAAGCCAAAATAAATAAATATCAGAGAGGCATCAATACAGCCTGTTCATTTAATCACTTTCTTTATTCAGCCTCATAACCAGCAGCAAAGGTTGCAAATAGTAATGGGAGGCACCACAATGAAGCATCAGACTTAGGGAGAAAGCAACAGGGAGAGGTTGCCTGATGGTCAAATTGCTTAACCTGTTCAGTTGCTTTATTCTTCCCATCAAGGAATGCAAAATCAGACTGGCTACCTCCAAAAGGAAAGTAAAAGCATACATCCTTACTAATTGTCGGTGAATTTCTAGAATCTGTGACACTCATAACAAACATGCTTGCAATTATTATGTATGTGAAGCTGAACATTAAGTATCCTTTCATTATTTTTTTAAGCCACAAATGGAAACTATCAGACTTTTCTGAAGAACTGTGAGAAAACAGACTTCAGGTCTTTCCTCTAGGTTTGAGGCAAACAAGCCTAGTTTTCTTGACCTCTCCTTAGAAGTATAACAGCTATGCTCTTCTGCAGGACCTGGTGACCAAAAATTTATGAACTTGATCTACCTTATTTAACATGGCTCCAGTACAAAGAGGGGAAGACCTTAGCATATTAGTCTCTTACATGTGACTTAGGAGAAGAAATTGACCCAGTACACCTACTGAGACACTCAAGGACCTTCAGAAATTAACCGAGGAGAGATAGAAGGCAATAATGAAAGCACCAGTCACATGCCTTTAACACTAAAAATAAGTGACGTTGCAAGAATATCTGCCAGTATTTGAGTTCCTTTTCTCTTTTAAGAGAAAACTTGAATGTCTGTAGAGGTATCCTGTGACTAAATCAACTGAAGATCATGTTACACAGATGCTGGAGGTGATTTCAGTGAACCCATCAAATACCTTCAGTATTTCACCAATCCTTGAAGGAACTGAAAGCACAGTTCCAAAGAATGAAAAAGATTTTGCAAAGACAAATTCCTACTGTTTTGAGTAACAAGGCAGACTTTCAGTTATCATAGAAACATAAACTTGGACTATCACTATTAAGACAGAAGAGATGGAAAAGGCTGAGAGCAAATGGACAAATGTCTGACAACTTTGCTGAGTGTTACGACAAGAGATAGTGGGAGGAAGAATTGATGAACTGTCACAGTATGACAAATAAGACCTCTGTAGGATGTATCGATCCTGAACAGAGAATGACTCATGGATCAACTCAATTTTTGCTTCATTTAAAGACACTAAAGTACTTGAACAAATCACAGATGCTGCCAAACGAGTCAGAGAAGAAAAAAATTGTTTTCCATGCATGACTTGATTTGGGGGCAAATTTATTAATAAATGCTTGTTTTGCAGGACAGCTCATATAGCAGAGCTCATGTTTTGTACAAAGTATCACTGTCTCACTAGATCTCACTAAATGAAAATCTGGGTATATTAGCACCCATATTTATCTATTATATGTAAGCACAGATATTACTTCTTTTGTTCTTTGATCTCCAAATATATTCTGTATATCAGATACGCAAGAGAAAGTTTTGCTTATAGTTTCTCCCAAAGACTGTAAGTTGCAATAGCTTTTTTATTTCTTTAAATCATAGATAATTCATGGGTGCAAGAGACTTCAAAGAAACAAAGTTACACTTCAACAGGGATTGGAGTTACTAATGATGGGTTAACATGTCCATATATTTTATTTTTCCTCATTATTACACTCTTTAAGAGCTGTATTTTTAATCTGAGGAGAAAGAACCTTGACACTGTGAATAAGGCTCATATCAAAACAACAGTTTTGAGCTGAATTTACAAATAATTCTTCAAAGTTCTTCAATTCCACAGTCTTTTTTTTTTTCCAGAAATTTAATAAGACCATTCACTATTTTCCTGTAGACTAGCATCCTCCATCCTGATCTAGTGGAATTTAGATAGTAGAACTCCTCTGCTCTAGTGGAAATCTTCTCACTGTCTGCTTTCCTTTCAAGGTGGCAACCTCTTCCTCCCCTTCCTTTTCCATACTGCCAAGGTTGGGGAGCATAGGCATAAACTAGCACAAAACCACTAGAACAGCTAAAACTATAATACTAGATTTAAACTTCAAATCCCCTTGACAAAATTCGGAAACTAGTTAACATGAAAAAACAAACAAGCAAATGCAGTAACCTGTGATTGCTACGCTACTTGTGACCACAGTTCATCTAGCCACACAAACTCTCCCCCATTGTTAAGCTTCCATTCAGCAAGTTTGCTACTTTCTTCCCAGAAGAGAGAAGAAATATCTACCAGGTAAATCCCTACTCTGCCTGCCCCAGAGCTGCCTCCAGCAAGGGCATCCACAGTCTTTTATCCTGTGGAAGGCTGTGAGAGGTGCAGGAAGGCAGTTCAGTGGCTCTTCTGGCAGAGGCTGATTGCTGCTGCGGAGAGGAGGTATGGTGGGACTGCCTGCCAACTGCTGCCATCAGGATGGGACGAGACAGGAACAGCAAGGATCTGACTTTGTCAGCTGTTGTACAGGCCTACTACAATTTGCATAGGAATTGCATGAACTTGTGCAGTCCATTTACAGAAATGTTGATTAAGTTTGGGAGCAGTCACTTTGAACTCCCCACCAAGAGCAAGTATTCCTTTGTGCCTAAGGAACAAAAAGTATTTAACCAATCTTTAATATGTCTGAGTTCAATACAGAGATTAGTGAAAAGTTGGGGTTGATTAGGCCTCAGTGGCTGAAGAGTTTGAAGAAGGGAACTGTGAGTTTGCTTTTATATGTTCCTGCACACATTTGAAACATGTATATGTATATAAATATATATTTAGTTATGTCTAAGACCAGCTGGGTACAGCTATGAAGGGAGCTGGCTGCATACCTCATTTACAGCAGAATAATCTAAATGTAAATTAAAAACAGTCAAGTCTTTTCCACATCATGCTTGCTCCCTACATCTCACCTCCAGCTCTGGCCCCTACAATCCAGAGATAGTTGGAAAGTGCTCAGGGCTGTCACAACCTCTCCCACAAGGGAAGTGGGGTACTTCAGAGCCTTGATACCCCAGCATTCACTTACATTCTCCTCTCTTCTAACGAATAGCACAGAAAACTGATAAACCGGAAAAAGTGCATTTGAGAATTATGCAACAGTTTTTGTTTAATAAAAGAGCCACACAGCTAATGTGTGGAAATTCCCTCTCTTGACCTTTACAAGGTGAAAGGAGTACAGCAGGGAGTCAGGCAGCAAGGGACATGGAGTTCCAATCGTCATTGTGTTGGCTGAGGATTTATGTCATTAGATACATCTGGATTAACTCAAAGTCACAACACAGCCCCAGTGACCTTTGCTTAGACAAACAGCAAGGCTAGCTCAGTTTATAAACTACCATTTTTTGCAGTACAAACTGTGACTGACTCATCAAGGCAAACACATAACAGCAGTCTTAAACAGAAGGAGAATATAACACACAGAAGACTGAAAGAAATACACAACTCAACTATTTTTCACTTTATGGGAGTCTGTTTCTACTGCTTGGATTATGTAGCAAGAACAATTTTCATCCTATGATACTGTTAATTAGAAATCAATTTTAATGTCCAATTTAAAATGACGCACTAAGATGCAAAAGGTTGAAAAGAAGTACTGCTGATACCTAGTGTTGCAGTCTTACAGTGACTCCTTCAAAAGGCATCCTCTCAATATTCTATTTCCCTCCAAAGTGTTTGATCCCACCCTCACTCTCCCTCCTCTTCTGTCAGCAATTGATGCAGCTGCATGGTGATTTATATCAGGAAAAACAGCTCTAGTTTAGAAATCAATCTGGCAAAGAAAATGGATTATAATTACAAAGTGACCATGTCATATAGTAGAGAAATTACCACAGAATAGTCCTGTAAATCTGCCAAGTCAATAAGATTCATCATGCCCTGTTAAGTAAGCGCTAGTTGTGAAAACTGAAGGTGCCTGCAGCTACTGAAGTCACATATCTAGTTTTACAGAACATCGGAATACTTTTGGGATTACATGAGTAGAAATCACTCCTTCAAGTTCTGCTGTTTTTCCTTTTCTTCTCACCCCACAAAAAAGGTATTTGTGCCTTCTTCACATGCCCAGTCACTTTCCAGGATGCTTATAGAATGCATAAGTGGAATTACAAATAATAAGCTGTTTGAAAACCAAAGTAGTGTTTTTATCAATGTTTTCTGATTTTAATAATCTCACTCAAAGATAGCTAGTTGTACTTCAACAACACATTCGCATTTCCTACAACTTACTCTAAAAGGCAAACAATACTTTTTGTTTAATTTTGACACATTCTTGTCTGTATTTAACACATAGATCTTATGCCACTTCCCATGTTTAACAGCGTCTATTCTGGTATTCTCTCTAAGTTGTGTTAGGAGTGGTACAAAAAGCCAACAATTTACACACATTCACATTTGCAGAGAACCACAATCTCATGTTCTCTTTCAGCTATCGTAGCATACTCCTGGTAGGCTGGGAACAGATTTACAATGCAGTATCTTGACTAAGGCTGACAGATGTTGTAATAAACCCTTGAGAAGAACACAAATGATTCCTACCTGGAGACAAAAAATAATTTTTTGTAAGTAAAACACATTGGGTTGTGCAGCTTTTAATCAAAGTTCTTGGAAATATACTCCTGTATTATTTCTCAGGACAAGCAGAAGAGGTCGCTAAAGAGTCACAATACACTCCTCTTCTAAATTGGCCATTCCTGCTGGGCTGGGCATCCAGCTCGACCTCAGCAGCCTTCATACTCTGCCTCCAAACTTTCTTGCATGTACTTCAATTTATCCTCTTAATTCTGCCCTTTGAGCCCTAGACCTGCTACACTGCACTTTCCCATTTCAGCTGTCTCTGCTGTGAGGATGGCAGCCTCCAGCAAGGACATGCTAATGGCAGCACAAGTCCTCAAAGGCAACCTGCAGGCAGGTCAGCAGCCACGGGTGAACTACTCTGCAGAGGTTCCCATGGCCTGCCCTTCCCCAAAGCTTGGAGACATAAGAAAGAGTTTGCATAGCCGATTTTCTTCCTCCTTTTCTTCTGTTTATCAGTTTCTATTCCGTTACCAAGACAGAACAGCATACATACTCTCCAATTTGAAAGTATCTAGGGATACTTGAATCATGAGGGATTCAACATGGACCTATACAGAATCATCTAAATGAAAAGTTGGTGTCTCCATACTGTGCTCCTGGAACTGCATGGCACGACAGATCCAAAAAACACAGCAGAAGGTAAGAAGGAATTCAAAGGTAGCTTATGTTGCTCAACATGCCAATATCTCCTAGAAAGATTTCTGACCAGAAATGAGCAGTAATTATCCCACAAGACCAGACTGACTCTTCACTCCGCTGCCTCCAATCACATAGAGTGGAGAAGTTGAAAGGGACCTCTATAGAGATCTTCAAGTCCAAATGTGAAAGCACAGAAGATCACACAAGGAGTCCAGACAAGTCTTGAATATTTCCAGAGAATATCTACTGAATACTCAGGAATTCATTCAGAGCTCCCACACTGGGGTCAGGGGACATCAACAAGCCAACAGTTCGTTTCTCTTCCCCCTCTGGCAGCATATACCTGTTTCTATAGGTCTAAAAATACTGTGAATCTTCACATACAATCAACACTTCTCCACGATCCCATGCAAACAACTTGTAAACTTCCTTTTCTATTTTCATACTAAGGAAAGTACCCTTTTCATGAGCCAGAATCTCACGAAACTTCACCACAGCTCTCAGATGTCTTTCAGCAGGCTTATCTAACTCTGTAGCTCAGCTGCTTTTATCTTTATATATGAGAGGATATCCTGCCACTTCAGAATGGTTTTAAAGTAGCTCTAAGAAGTAAACTGTTTTTCTTGTAATCACTAGAAGTAAATCACTTCCTTTTTAAATGAAAAGAGTTTGAAAGTTTGAAGTTTGGCTTTGGAGGACTTGTCATAGAACACCCCAAGTTGGAAGGAAACCATAAGGAACACTGAGTCCAACTCCTGGCTCTCAAAAATCGGAATATATCTCTGAGGGCATTGTTCAGACACTTCTTGAACTCTGACAGCTCAGTGCCATGACCACTGCCCTAGGCAGCCCATTCCATGTCCACCACGCTCCAATGAAGGACCTTTCCCTAACCCACAACCTGATCCTCCTCTGACACAGCTCCACACTGCTCCCTCAGGCCCTGTTGCTGTCACCAGAGAGCAGAGATCAGTGCTGCCCTCCACTCCCCATGAGGAGCTGCAGCCACAAAGCTTCCCCTCAGTTCCTCTGCTCTGGGCTGAACAAACCTTGGGGTCTCAGCTGCTCCTCATACATCATCCCCTCTAGACCCCTCATCACCTTCATAGCCCTTTGGGTGGCAGCTGTATGCCCTGTAATTACTAATTTAAAATTAATCTTGGACAAAAACAACAACAATGAAAAACATGAAACCATTTCTTAGTGAAATAACGAAAATGGAGTATCAAGAATTCTCAAAAACGGGTACTGGTAAAGAGGCAGGATTAATCTAAAAATCACCAAGTGGAAAGAAATTAAGCTTGTTTGCCCCTTGCCTGAACAGGGCCCAAATGCTTAAGACAACAGAAAGTGAAATGAAATTTAAACTTGTATAGGATGCAGTTTGAACTAAGAGTTACTTCAACATAAAGACTTAAAATCATAACAGTACAGACTAAGTTTTCAAAATAGAACTTTTATTCTGTTCCCCAGTATTATGAAAACTGACATAATGTATGTCCTAATAAAGTTTTCATCAGTAGCTTATCTCCGAACATGACACACTAAGGGAAAATCTAAAGTATGATTTTACTTGACTAGTACAGTCAAATACGTAAGAACCAACACCTTTCATCTGATTGTTTTAATCTGCAAAGTCTAGATATTACAATGAAATTCAAAGATTTATGTGCCACAAAAATGTTTGATCAATTTCTCAGGAGGGTAAGTAATAATGAGGCACTAATTGTTCTGCCATCAGCCTAAGCATACACAAAATCCTTAATTAATATTTAACCAGCACTTACGTTTTCACACTGCACCTTCTTGGGCATTATATGGGAAATATTGAGTCCATCAATGACAATATCAAATGGAAGTCGATTTTCCACAAATGCTTGAAAGGCTTCAAATTCCTGAAATAAATAAACAAAACAATATGGGAAATAATAGACTTTGTTTAATAGAAATAGCTTTCATTCAATTTTGATTATGAAAACAATCAAAGGAGCCTCCACTAAATTTCTCTATTTTCTTACTTGCACATTTCCAAAAACAACAAAACACATAGAAAAACTTTTAGAAGACACAGATGTTACACTGGATAGTTTTTACATACTTTTAAGCTACATTACTACTGAAAACCACAACTTTGCAGTTATGCAGATTTTACCAATTATAGTCTGAATTCTACACTTTTATAAAGATGCATGTTACAGTCATTTTTACACAACAGCTTCAAAATAAAGCAATTTTACATCCTAGGAGACCGTGACACTATCACTAACAATTTCCAACAGTAAAATAGGCATCATTCTTAATTTCTCCACAAGAATCCTGAACTCTCTGAATGCTAGTCTTTGGATAACAGATTTATATTTAAATCAGCATTCATTTACAAGCACAGCCCTACATTTCTGAGATACAGTTTTAAAACTAGCAAACCAATGAATTCCTTACTACATCAAAAACATTACACAGTGATTAAGCAAACAGACAGCATCCATTCATGTTGGCGTTCTGTTTTTTTGCTTTTTTTCCCCCTCCAACAGAAGAAGGAATCACAATTGCTTTAAGGCAGATAGGAAAAGAATAAGGTAGAGAGTTTTAATAGTCTTCGTGAATCTGTGTTTTGATTTTTAAGATCTAGTATTTTTAGCAGACACCTTCACTACATTTCCATCTCCTGCTTCTGACTGCTTTTGATAGACATAGGAACCCTAATCCATTCAGGTGAGCAGTGACCTTGCTTCATAACAGACCCTTTTGTTAAGGGATAAAACCTATTTATTGGGTAATAGAGGTTTCAGTCTACAGCTACAAATAAAGGAACTCACAACAATCACAAACTTCATATCTGCTGCTGGGAATTCAAGAACCCCTCCTCCAACCTTCCCCTCCCCTGTGTAACCACATAGCAATATACAAATCTAAAGAATTACAAGCCCTGTGCCCTCCACATTAAAACAAAAACCTTGGATAGCACACAGAATTCTTCCTCTGAGAAAGAAGTGAAATAAAGAATGCATTTGCTCTGAAATTATACTGCTGTCAGGCAGCAACACATGATCACCAACACCAAATTTAGTCAGAATATTTGCAACAAATTAAAACAGAAAAATGATTATTTTTACTGAGAGCACAAACAGACCAAGAGAGATAATTAAAATTTCAGGTATAAATTCCAAGTGTACAGCCCTGTACCAGTGGAAAGCACACTGGTAAGAACACAGGCAACATGGCTCAGCCTGGCATCACCATCATCAACCGCCCTTCGTGGGATCTTTTTACTTCCCCACAGCTTAAATAAATATGATTAAGTACAAGAAATAAGGCACAAAAACAATCACCACAAACAAACTGTTGACACCTGTTAAGCGTTTCTCCCCTCCCAGTCTCCAGATTTTTTTTAATATAGATGAATGGCTACTCCCACTGCCATCTGAGGGACAGGGACATCAAGACTCACAAAGAACATCACTAGCAAAGGCAGAAAAGGAGGGGGAAACAGGGAAGAGAAACAATTGAGGAAAAAAGATTTCTGGCTTCCAGGCTCATGGTATTCATTGGAACAACTCATGGTTCAAAATCAAGCAAGTCATTGCTGCAACACTAGACAGCAGTCTGTGATGAGCTGAAGAGAAAAAGAAGGAAACAGAGAACAAAGGCAAAATAGGAAAGCCTCAGGACAAAGATAAGCATGAATGGAAAAAACAGAGGAAGCAAATTAAAATACATGGGAAACACTCCAACAGAGCATTATTTTTCCAGTGCCAACATTACTGGAAGTAACACTGATCAACTACAGTCAAGTAGACATTTTTAGAGAACAAGATGTACACATAATCTTGTATTTCAAGGCTCCATTCCATGCAAACACTTAGTGAAGACCCTTCACATGGGAACTTTATTTCAAGCGACGATAGTTACAGAGCAGTTCCTTAAACAGGCGAGTTCTCCTGATGAGCAGAACATTTTGCAAAGCAAGCACTGCAGCACAGGCACTAGAAGAGCCATAGAGGAGATGGGTGCTCTCTCTGTACCCTGTGCGTTGCTCTTCCTTCTCTTCCAGATGGGTACGTGGAGAAGAAGTTGCCAGGACAGGCTCAGTCCCTTTCAGAAGCCAACTCTGTCTCTCTGTTTGCTTTTGGAGCAGGAGAGAAGCTGCAGCCTTTAAGGTCACTCTCTCAAACACCCTGACCCTGCCATCTCCCTCTCCAACCTCAAAGCCCTGTTGGCATGTCCCTACCACTCTCCACATCTGCACAATCCTTTTTCCTCATTACCAGTAATCTATGCAATACAGCAGGAAGGGAATGAGAAAACACTCTTAATACCAGGAAATAATACGGTCAGAAGAAGAAGGCTTGCTGCCACAGGAGACTGTTATTCATGCATGAAGAGGTGAGGAGTTAACAGTAGAATAAGTGCAGAAGGCCAAATTCACAACCCAAAATTCAAAAGACTACAGTGATAATCCTCAGAGAAATTAAAACCCTCCAAGAATCTGTTCATTTTCTCCATTCCATTTATGTTTCCCCAGCAATACAAAAGATTGCTTCTTTCCTTTCAGGGAAAAGAATAAAAAATAGATGATCACCCAGATCTCCTTCCCTGAACAGAAAGCCAAGTGCGAGGTGTTGCACTCGGGTTGAGGCAATCCCAGATATGAGTACAGACTGGGAGAAGAACTCACTGAGAGCAGCCCTGCTGAGAAGGGCTCAGGGGTCCTAGTGGATGAAAAGCTGCACAGAAGCCAGCAGCGAGCAATTGTAGCCCACAAGGCCAAGTGCTGCTATTCTGGACTGCATCTACAGAGGAGTGGCCAGCAGGGTGAAAGGGATGACTGTCCCCTCTACTCTGCTCTTGTGAGGCCCCATCTGCAGTAGTGTGCCCAGACTTGTGGCTCCTCCCTAGAGGAAAGATGTAGAACTGCTGGAGTGGGTCCAGAGCAGGGCCATGAAAATGACAGGAGGGCTGAAATGTCTCTCCAGAAAGAAAGGAGAAAGGAGATGAGGTAATTTAGCTTGGAGAAGAGAAGTCTCTGGGGAAATCTCACTGTGGCTTTCTAGTACTTAAGGAAATTTATAAGCAAGAGGAGGACTGACTTTTTATGCATGTGATAGCGATAGGACAAGGGGGGAAATAATTTAAACTAAAAATGGGGAGATTTAGGCTAGATGTTTGGATGAATTTTTTTTTTACTTAGAGGGTGGTAAAGCACTGGAACAGGTTGCCCAGACATGTTGTGGATGGTCCTTTTCTGAAGGCATTCAATGCCAGGTTGGATGGGAAGTCAAGCCAGGCAGCCTGATCTAGTTGGTAGGCAACTCTGCTTATGGGTTGGGATCACAATCTTTTATGGTCCCTCCCAGCCTATGCCATTTTATGAAGGAGAGTCTGAGTTGCCAGATTTTCCATCCTCTCCAGGCATAGGGAATTAAAAAGGGTGAACCCTGGAAACAAGCAGTAGGCTATACCATCAAGATGCAGTACAGGGGGTTATTCAAGCATACAAATACTGACCTGCTCTATAAGAGATAAAGTATAACATCCAAAAGATACCAATCTTCCAATGACAAAGAATTGGCTGGACTTTATCCAGCTGATACTTACAGCTACAGTAATAAAGAAATGATTCATCAACAATTCAGCCAAGATATTCCCCTCACTAACCATCTGGAAAAAGAAATTGAAGATCTTCCTTATGAAATGTAATTAAGCAGCGCACAGCTGCAGCTAAGCTACAACCTATCAAGAGATGCCAGACACAAAATTCACCAACACAGTACAATAATGACATGAGGGCCAATTCAGACAAAAGGAACTATGCTACTCAAACAAGCTTCCACTTCCACACTGAGAACCTGACCTGTGAGCAGCAGTGCGTTTGCCAGACAGGGAGGTAGTGACAGGAAGCCTGAAAGGAACATTTAGATGAACACAACAGGGTGGGTGCACTCCTGCAGCATGCAACAAGACACCAAGCATCAGAATGTCTCTCTTTACATACAAGGACACACAAAAAAACACAGTAAACACTACACCAATTTCTAACTTGGGCTCATCTCAAGAAGCTGATGAGGGAAATTTTTATCTTAATACAATGGAGCTACAGAAAAGTATTGCAATAAGCTGTACAGCAGCTCTTTCATGACAGATGTTCTGCAGCGGTCTGTGTACCTGGTGAGCATGCCTCATGCAGCAGGACTGTGGGAAGCCTGCAGAAGGGAGGTTCCAGTCATAGCCTTTTATATACTACATTCAAATGAAAAGGAACTGGAAAAAGGAAACACCCAATTTCATTCACTGCCTGGCTGAGAAAACAGGGAAATGCCAACTACACAATCGTTAGAGGTGACTCACTGCCGTTTCTACCAACAGAACTTACGTTTGCAAATGGATATGACACTGACTACATCAGTTCTTTACTATGTCAGCCATAAAAATCCAATGTGGAATTTATCCTTATGTGAAGAAGGCATTTAAAATATTTGTCTGATTATGTACTAGCATGTGGGTGGCTGAAATCCATTCATACCTCAGCAACAGCACAAAGCAATCTCAATTCTCTTGGCACTCCACACCATCTGGTTTTCCCATGCTCTCTCTCACAATTATTAGTATATTTTTATTTTTTTAAAGTGGCACATGCTGATGCTGACACAGAAATGGGCATTTCTACCTTTTTCCTTCCCTCAGCCATTCATTCCTAATTCCTCTTCTACCTATGCAAGCAAGTCTGCTAGAGCAACAAAGAAGACAGGAGCAAATTAAGGACATATCTGACACGAGCTGAGCCAATGGAACAGACTTCAGTCTGAGCTGATTCCCCTGCTCAGGTCAGTCTACACCAGCCCAACAGTGCAGACAGCACACAGATTAGAGGTGAGGCAGGGAGTAGGTGAAGCTACTGCGACCACTATGGAGCACTGACTGCTAACTTCAACACTGTGAAACTACATAATTTTCTGGGATTTTCAGTGATCTCTCCCTCTGAGGGAGAAAAGTTTAAGATCATAGCGTTTTTCTGCTCGAGTCTAAATAGAAACTATCCTGGCAACCAGAAATAAAAATCACAGACTTTCAAATTCATCACCAAGCCAAAATGCCCACTGATTGAAATGCTAAAAAACGAAGTAATGTAACATGCAAAGGAGATAGATAAGCAAATCCATAGAGGAATTTCAATACAAGAAAAGCCATTCTGTTCATGCAAATTCATGAAATTTGAAGGAAAAAAAAAAGAAAACCTTACTAAAGGGATTTGATTTAGTAGTTTAGTGGGTAGGGATGGTGATAGGAGGATGGTTGGACTAGATGATCTTGTAGGTCCTTTCCAACCTAATGTACCTATGAACCTATAAAAGTTATCAAAACCATTGCAGAAACAACTGTTTGTCGCTTCTATACAATCAAACCTGTGCTCACTCATAAGAAATGGTGGAGACATTACAAAACATGTAAGAACAGAACTAGAGTTATTGATGCATCATTTCCCAGAAGCATTTGAAATTCTAGGCTTTGAACAAAAGAAAAAGCAGTGCTTTCTCACTCCACGTTGAATGGCAATATACCCAAGTGCAAGGAAGAGCAAACAATACTGAACAGAATATTACACTGCAATTAAATACTACAAAACCCTATCCCTAAGCATCAAGCAGGGCATTTTTTCAGTACTGTGCGAGCAGTTTTTAGAGAACTGAAAACACTCTTTAATCAGTTTCATAAAACACAAAGTGGTGCAGGCTGCTTTGTTTTTGGCAGTATTTCCTGGTATCAGAAGAAAAACACAGGAATGCGTGTTAGTGCATGAGACATAGAATTCAGCTGTCAAGCTGAAATCCAGACAATTTTTTTTTTAAGGTGCTTTGTGTTGCAACTGCTGGAGTATCCTTAAGTCCGCTGTCGTTATGCCTGAAGGCTTTAAATATTTCCCCCCCCCAGTTTCAAAGCTTGGAAATCCCCTTCGAACCATTATAAGCAGGAAGGCTTTTCTCAGTATTGTGTATGGTATCACTATGTACTCTGGATTAAAAACGACCCTTTTGTCCACTATTATCACGCTTGCAAAGTTAACAAATAATGCAAGGCTCAAAGTACCATGGCTGTAACCTCCAGATACACTGTCACAAACAAGAAGGAACCTAGAAACAAAGAGCAGGCAGGCAGACAGCCAGGCTGAGGTGAGATGTGTGCTGCCAGATCATGCTCCTGCATCAACAGCAGGCAGCGCTGCTGTGGAACTTGGTGCAGCCTGGTGTGAGTCAGTTCCACCAGCACGAGTGCCCGGGCAGAGCACTTCCCGAGCACACTGACCATGGAGAGAGAACAAGAAGTTCATGCTGCTGTCCTCAATGGAAAAATATACTCAGTTTTGCAATGCTTCCATTATTGAAATGGAATGCCTAGTAATACCATAACAAGCGCTATACAAAGACAGTGGGACAATGTAAAAGCTATGCATCACAAACCGTACCAAAAAGAGAATACTACAAGTACATGAGGCAGGAGAGTTATTTACACACTGTCCACAATCTCCATGTGGAAAGATGTTATGTTAAGATCAGACAAATACACTCCCATGCTGCTGCCTATGTTTGTAGTGAATCTAAGCAAGTAACTCATCTAGCTGAAAAAAGATGAAAAGTCACCCAAGGCAAAACAACCACCTTATTTTGTCATCTAGCCATGTCCCCTGCTCTTTATGGGAACACGCTCACCTTTTTTCTCTCTTGGCACACTTGAAGGGGACAGAAGTGAGCAGCTGGGAGGGTGGCAAGGCCAGTTACACTAGTTTGAAAAGCATGCTGCCACCAACTACACATGTTGAGTAATATTTGTAATCTCAATAGAAACAGCAGCCACTCCAGGAACTGAACGGTACTAAATGTTCTACCCTCACATTTCTGGAAACAATCCAGAGAATTAGAAGCCTATACACACAGCACCTGCACACTGGAATAAGATTAAACCAACTGTGCAACACTGGAACGCTATGATCTGCTAGAGTTTGATGTACATACCTTTTGACACAAAACTTTGTAAGAAGCTACTAGAACATTGTTTTTAAAATGCTGCAGCTAGCTCACAGGAAAAAAAAACAACCAAAGGGTCATGCTAAAAAATTAGCACCATCTTTCAAATTTCTGTCCTAATTCCCACACATAAAAATCTTTTACAGGTATTTAGAAAAGGGAATGGTATAGAAGCCAAAACAGTAAAGAGTACAAAACAAAATTAACATAAAGAAGATGGAATGATGCATGCTGTAGGAAAAAAAAAAGCGCTTATATTTCACAAATTCCTGGAGAAACTGCATAGACTTAAAGGATCATGTTAACAAAAATATCTGCTCGAACTGTTGCTATTCTAAAACAAAAGTAATTAAATCTTAAGAAATAAAGCACTAGATAAATAATGTGAAATTACAATAATCTGTTAAGCCATTTTAATTACCATAAATTACAATGCCATCTTCTGCAGCATCAGAAAACTCTGGGTTTGACCACAGCTGGAAAGCAGCTCCTTCACTATGAAGTAACTGGTGATGGAACAAACAATAAAATGGTAAAGGACCACTTGATAATACCCAAGTTAAAGGGGTATCCTTGTAAACTGTGTAAAACCAACACACGTTCACATTAATTTTATTTCACAGGTACTATCAAAAAATTCAGCAATAATCAAACACAGAAAACACTTCAAAACTGCATCATGCCAGAATTTCTCAAGAATCTACTTAGTGGAATGGATGAGCTACAAGTACCAGACTGTGTACTCAAGGAGTTCCTGATAAACTAATCTCCTTAAAAATCAGCAACTCAGCTAAGTCGGACTAGTTTAACTCTTTGGTGAAAACTTACTGTTCTAACTTTATGTTTATAGCCCCCTCTACATCTGTTGAGTGAACGGGAAAATGAGCTAATGAACAGGAAAAAAAAGAAATAATTAAGGTATGACATTCTAAAACCTCAGTGGATTCTTCCTACTACTTCTTACATGTTCTAGATAATATAAGAAAGACACAAGTCTGAGAAAAATCACTGCATTAGCAAAGCAACTTTGTACATTGCTTAGCAAGATCTCCAAATTATGTACAGTGGAAGTTGTGTATAATTAACACTTCTAACCATGCAATAAGTGCTCAAAAAGATTAAAGATTAGAAACAGATTTTTCTTACTCAATTGCACTAACTGGAATATGAAGAATGCATCACGTTAAGAGTATTTTCAAATACAGAGGTGACAAAAGAGTTGTTAAAAAGACAACTGCACTGGACAGCAAAACACAGCAAAACAGACACTGATCTGAACAAAAGCTCAATTTATTCCTTGTTAAATCAGTTAAGAAAAGGAAGAGTGGACCACTGCAGAAGATCTGATCCAACCTCAAGAAAATTCTCTAATACTGAGGTAACCAAGAGAAAGAAATACATGATAAATTCATGTTTTCATCTAGACCTATTCCTTCCTATTGCTAGTAAGGAAGCAGCTTCATCCTTTACTCCTCTGCCAAAATAATCTCTGTGCTTCTGTTTGCTTCCATTAAAAATCAGGAGTCTCTGCAGTAAGATAGGGCTCTCTGGAAGATCCTAGAAGATCACATCAAAGGAAGACTGTAATATCCATTCTGAATTAAATGGAAGAAGGAAGACAAAGTAAGCAGGATAAGCCTGCAGCTTGGGTTGCAGTGTTCTCAGACTCCATTCAAGCAGTGCAGAACTGAAATGATCTCAACATTCACCATAACTTCACCCATCTTTATTCTACGCTTACTGGCCCTTACAAGCATTGAAGCTAGTGTTCTTCCTAACCCCCAAACTAGCCTTTGTCCTAGCCAAAATACTGCAAACAAAAACTTGCAACTAAACCACAGCCCCATTCAACCCAGGTCTCCTTGGTCCTGGTGAATCTTACAAGACCTAGCAGCAAAACCTGGCCTACAAGGCAATACAGGATACTGCTGCATCCTACTGCATCTAGCAACCCATACTTAGCAGAGAAACAACAAAAAAAAACCCACCCACATCCGTTTAGCCCTAGCTATATGGATTCACAGCAGGACCAGATGAATTAATTACGTAATCTGCTTTCTCCATGAAAGAATCAGGCAAAGAAGTCATGGCATCCAGGTGCAAGATAACCATAATCATCAAGGCAGCTCAGGGCAGGTATCAGTAGCCAACCTTAGAAGCAGCTAACTTCACTAGGTTAGAGTAGGCCCACTTTTCAAGCCTGTCCAGGTCCCTCTGGGTTGCACCCTTTTCCCTCAGCATGTTGACCACACTACACAGCTTGTCGTTGCTGGCAAACTTGTTTAGAGTGCATTCAGTCCCACTGGGCACAAAAGGCTTTAAGGCAAATCTTGAAGTTGGGAAATGCACATATCAAAGGAGAACTGATGCATTATACAAAAGTCATCAACTTAACAGTTGAGAGGGAGCTCTATTTTCAAATCTTTGTGGAACCAGCTGCAAGAATTACAGAGATATGAATGGATCACTTTTTCTTCCCCCTCCAGACTATTATATTCTATAGGAACATGAAAAACCCTTTTACACACTTGACCCAGACCTAGCATGGGGACTATATGTGCCCACAAAGCCATCCCTTCCGGCCTTCCTCACAGCACATGCACATCAGCCCTTATCAGGGGTATGAAGTAGCTACAAATGGAATGAAATTACTGTATTGGAGTATTTGAGAAACATCTGAGAACAGCTGAGCATGAAAGTCATCCAGCAAAAGATGATACTGTCTCTCAGTATACTGATTATACTATCTCAGTCTCGATGGCATAGCCCCCAATTAAACGCAGAGTAAACAGGAATCCAGCTGAAAGTATCATATAGATTCTGGTACAAAGGTGACAGCCTTGTTAAAATTGTTTTCTTCCTACATCAGTTCGTAAGGCTGCAATTTGCTACATCAGATCACCACCTAAAAGAGCTTTTGGTAGTTGTGCATAAAGATATGAATTTGTATTATCTATGTAAAAGGTATTTTCTCATTACAGACAATATTTCATAGTTCAGGCAACCCATCTTGAAAATACTTGTAAATAATGTCCAAGGCCGTTCTTATGCATCCCCCTAAACTGTTTCATTTTCTTTGCCAAGAAGTACCTAATCACAGTCTTTTTTTCTTTTTTTCTTTTTAAACACAGCATAACAGTATTTTCAGAGAGGATCTTCAATAAACCAAACCTTTGCTCCTTACTAACTACTCTGATTGCATTTATGCCTGAGTGGAGTAAAAACAACCTACTCAACGAAGAAAAAAGAAAATTCCAAATGCATTCCAAATGCAATTTAAAGTGTTGCTGGAATAAAACTTTTCAGAGCTCAAAACTACTTAAACTGTTTCCCTGTTTAATCATTCTGTTACAAGAAACACCAATGCACTGAAGAATATTTGTCAAAAGAAAAGAGGGAACAGAAAGCTGAAATGTTTTCTATTGTGGCTGCTACAAAGAAGCATCACTGACTGGAAAATGGAAAGCTCCCTCTCACATATACTTGCCTACATAGTAATTTCAGCCTCTTCACCCAGTTTCCCCTGTGGAAAACCCTGGGCACAGGAGGAGTCACACTGTCTGGCATACCTAAAATGGGCAGGATATTTTCATCACCACATCTGCTTTCATAGCACAAAGGCAACTAAAAAGTCCCAAAGTTATTTCTGGAAACCTCCAACACATCACACCACTTCGCCTCTGCCACACATCCATGCTAAGCATTCAGGGAGGGAGCAGAATCAGCTGTACAGCCACCAGTAAACACACCACAGTCGCCCCCATTCAGCCTGCCTGATGGTAACAGAACTGGACTGAGGTCAGTTCTTAACTGCCAAGGGGGCGGCCCTGGAGAGGTAAATGACAAATTCAGTTGTCACACAAGTCAGCAAAATCTGCAGACATCAAAACTTAAAATAGTATTCTTTGTTTCATTCAGACCCCATTCATTATCAGGTACTTAGAAGTAACATAACATCCTTTTACCAGGACTGTCTTCCTAAATCTTCCTCGCTTCAACCAATACTGTCAATATCTATCTACGAACACTTTACACATTGGAAGTTTTCAAGACAGCAGTCATCATATAAAACACATATGAAGCTTCACAGATTGGACAGCAAACTGCTTAAGGAATTAAAGTTTTATTGTTGTTTTCTTTGATAAAACTACCTAAGCCATAACTTTCACCTTTTCATAAAGGCTTTTAGAGAACAGGTAAAGTTAGTTCTACAGCATGCAATAAAACACACCCTTTCATTTATCTCATATTACTACTATGTTGCTACATTTTAAGGATAATTTCACTCTCCTCTACAATTCACAGCTAGATGAGCCAGAAGTCCTGAAACGAACTGAATATCCGCACATAAAGTAGAGGGCTGAACAGGGTTCAGGTACTATGAGCACCCCAACACTGTTCCAAGTTTTTTTTACTTGTTACATGTGTATAAGGTCTGTGTCTGCAGAAAGCCTTAACTAAACTTGGTGAGTCCATCCATATTTTCGGAATCCATGCAGAACAGAGGTGCACACTACAGTTCTAAGTGACATCAGCGTTTAAAAGGTAAAGCTAAACCACCCCAGTGTGGTGCGGGCTCCATCTAGTGGACGTCAGTTTCATTCGGCATCACTAATGCTGAATCTCTGCACAAAACGCGTAATAGAACTGCAACACACAACAGAGTATGGAAATTCCACTCTGTCAGATGTTTAAAGTGTCCTTTGAAAAAGCTGGATATTCTTGATGTATGCTGTAATTATAAAGACGAAAGTATATCTTTAAAAATAAAAAATGTCAGTAGGAATCTAAAGGCTTATTAATGTTTAAAGCTAAGGGGAAAAAAAAAACAAAAACACAACGTATCTGTGCTATTTTCAGAGAACATCAACATGAATTCTGTGTTACTCTCCTAGCCTGACAGCATGCAAGACATACCTGTGGACTTGTCTTCCTGAAAGTGTCCGTCCCATGTATCACATCACTTATTATTCTTTCTCTCAGATTACTGTACTCCTCTTCAGTGAGCTCACTATCCTCCAGCTGATGGTTGCAAACCGGGCACCGTCCACTGCCAATAATGAAACAAGAAAATAGAAATAAGGTAAGAAGAAAATAAAAATAAAAAAGAATTATCTTAAATTTTACAATCACACAACAAATGTTCATATTGTCAAGGATTAAAAAGTTGTCTTAAACAATGATTCAGAGAAAAGTTGTTTTATAGTTATGAAAGAAGAGTTCATCTTATGAAAAGGCAACAGCTCACTTATAAGTAAAACACTGCATTTACCTATCTTTAATATTGGTCAGGTGTCCTTTCCAGTTTTCTCCTGGTATACTAAAACATACACGGGAAAAGAAATTACAGCATTAGATTCTCATTTAGCTGCACGAGCGTTACAGATAACAAAAAAATACAGATACTTTGCTCAGTATTTAGAAATAGACCCATTGCTACCCTGAAAAAAAAAAAACAACAACACAAAGAATTCATACATAATTCAATAACACCTTGAAGTATTAAATAACGAATCAGTGTTTAACAACAATGCTACATTGAGACTTTCTGATGCCACATCATCACCATCAGTGCTACTTACACTGGTACCACCACACTGGTGTAAAAGTTCCATTTTGCCCACAAGATCTGTAACAGAATAGGCTATATGCATGAGAGAGTGAAATGGCAGGTACTTCTCCCTTTGCCACTTTGTTTACTATCTCTGGTTGCACAATTACGTGCTGTAGGCTTTGGGATAGCCATTTCACTTGTCACTTCCTTTCCCATTTCATACAATGATACACAGGTTCTTCAGTTGTTTGCTTTTTTAAACAAAGAGAATGGGCAACAGAAAATATGGTGGTTCTTTGTTAGACACTCAGATCTCTATTGGATCTGGCTTTACTCACTAGAAGTCAGTGCTGGTCTGCTCTTCAGAAAAATCATTACTGAAAATAACACTTTTTCAGTTATGCTCATTTCTGTGATTACTGCAGCACCTTTTTCCTCTGTTAATAAGAGTCAAGTCTCAACCTTCATTATTTCTGTGATGTTGACAGAATTCTTAAGTTAACAGATCCTACTTTTGTTTGGGAACTCCACATAAACTGCCTATTTAATTTTAGCCAACAGCATAAACACTATTTCAGGTATCTTATTAGATCTGATACATGGCATAATTAGAATTGCATCCTCATGAACTGGAGCTTGCTACTGAGACATGATTTACCTTTCAAACCATAGCTTTATACTCCGCATAAATGTTTTGTGAGGGTATATTTGGTTTTCTCTCAAATATAAGAGGATACCAAACAGCACTTTTTGTAATGCAGGATCTTTCATACCCCTGCTGTAGTCAAAAAGGGCCTGCAGGACATCCAAGGTTGGCACTAAATCCTTAGTCAGCATTTCATGATAAAGTTCACAAGCAAGGGTCATTTCTCGGTGACGGCCAGCTGCTTTGATACAGGATTCATAGTTTGATCGTGAGGGAACCGTAACCCTTTTTACTTCCTCCAGAAGAGTCAATGCCATCCTCCATTGATCTGAATCACTCAGTCCCCTGATAAGAAGATTGTAAGCCCCACTTTCTAAAATCTTAAATCTGATTTTCAATATGTCGTACACATCACAAATTTCTGAAGTTTTTCCTTGTTGGACACACAGTGCCAGATATCTGACCAATAAATTATACCCAATGTCACCATTACTCTTTGCCACATGAGTCAGCAAGGACTTAGCCACGTCAATAGGGCTGTTATACCTGACCATATTGTTAAGCATCACTTCTTCAAATATTTCAGGGGACTGAAAACTTTCCCTCAATCTATTCCATTCCTCAGCACACAAAGGCCTTTCAGGAGGCTGTACAGTGGCAAACTTATGTCTTGATACAGTGTGATTCATAAACTGTTTCTTCAAAGTTCCCCCAGAGGAAGAAAAGCGGGGTTTCCCCTCAAGCATTTCTTGAGTCTCCTCATCTCGTCCTTTTTCTTCTTCATAATCAACTTCAGACCTTCTCTTAGAAGAACAGGCATCAGTCCCGTGGGCATCCACTGGTAAAGCAGTGCTGGAAGATGTCATAAAGCTGAAAAAGCTAACCTTGCCCTTTTTAGGGATGCCAAAAGAGACAGCAAACAGTTGATGGCATCTTGAAACAGGCCAGAATACACGGCTCTTCCATAGCAAAGCCTGTAAACCACGTTGACTGGGTTGAGAAAAGAGTGCCATCACCAGAATGAATTACGTCACTATTATCTCACTGTAGCGAGGAAAGTTCTGAAGTGGAAAATGCAGTTTGCATACAAAAGCTTATCATAAAAGAGCTGTCAAGCTACATATGCTTCACTTTCAGAATGGTTGTTCTACAGCATCTGGCAAAAACAAAATATGGTTAAATCTCATTCAAAAAAAGCCCAGTCACTTCCCTCAGAGCTGTGAGAACATTCACCCAGATGTGAGTGCTTTTCTTTCTACAGTTGTTCTGCAGGTTTACAGCTTATTGCTCCTCTTTGTCAGACACTGTGAAGATGAGCACTGCGCATGCTGCGCACACACAGGGACTGCTGACACTGCCAGACAGAAGGCACTGTTCCTTTCTTTCATCCAAATCGACTCAATAAGTTTTCTAAAAAATAAAATAAAAAAAAATCACTAAAACATCATGCTTTAGACATATGTGTAAGAACAAATTTAAGCTCCCAAGCTAGAAATGTTCTATACGATTTCAGGTCAAGAACCCAGATTCCAACACCTCCACCAGCCCAGGCACAGCACGCCTAGAGGAGCTCCCACCGGCCTCTAACCCAGGACCAACACCTTTCTCAGGGCCCGAGCCACAACCCCGAAAATCTCAACACTACAACTCCCAGAGCTCCCCGCGTCCCAGCAGCGCTGCCCGCCGGGAAACACAGTCTCTCGGCCTCTCTCACAGTTAGTACACCGGAGCATCGCGAAGCGCAGAGCCGGTGCAGCCCAGGCCCCTTCCCTGCGGGGCGCACCCACCTGTCTCGCTGCGCAGAGGCCATAGGCACCCGGAGCCGCGCGATGCCACCCACCCAGCGCGTAGCGCAGAGCAGATCGCGCGACAAGCACGGCGCCGTCAACCCCGCTCTCACCCGGAAGTACTACCAGACGCGCTCAGCGCTCTTGGAACCAATAGCGTCTCGCGGGGCGGCACGTGATCTGGCACGGCCTATCAGAGCGCCCCGCTCGCTCCGCCATGTCAGGTGTGGGCCGGGAACGTCGGGTGGCGTACTGCGCATGCGCGGGGCGTCGGGCGGCGCGGTGGGGTCATGGACTGGAAGCGGAGCTTGCGGAACCGCCTGGCAGCGCGCTGCGCTCGTGAGCATGGGATCGCGGGGATGTGACTGGGGAGCGGGACCCCTCCGGAGGGGGAGGCGGGAGGGGACGGCTTTGAGGCTTAAAAAAACGAATCTGACTCTTGTCATATTGACAGCCGTGAGCATGTCTGTCATAAGCACGGCGTCACAGCGCGCGCAGCTGCTGGAAGCGGCCCTCCGTACTCCTGAGGTGGGACGGGCAGGTCCTGTGTCCGCGGTGTCTGCAGGAGGCCGTCCCCTAACTCGCATTCGTCCTACGTGTTAGTGTGGCTGCATAGGACACGGTGTTAATGCTGTACTCCGAGCACCTCGTTACGTTAGAAGTCTTTATTTGCAGCCCGATCTGAAAATCCTTTCCTGTGTTAATTAGCCAAAAAGAGCGAACAGGAGCTGAAAGATGAAGAGATGGAGCTGTTCACGAAGTATTACATGGAGTGGAAAGGAGGAAGAGCTAGCGTCAATACGTCGTACGCAAACATCCCGCGATTTTATTACAGGGTGAGCGAGGTGTCCAGATACGTTTGAGCAAGAAACTGTTTTGTTTTATAAGAAAAATAAAGCACTTATTCAAAGGGGCATTTCAGCTTCAGAGGCTGAAGTAGGTTGAGATCTGAAAGATGTGAATTGCTAAGCATAATTCTTCTTTGAGTTTGCATACTTATGAATTTCAGCAGTTTCAAATAATTACCAGGCACTTATGGTAGTCTGTGCAGTAGCTTGCTAGCTGGACCATAGACCTGAGTGTTTACTAAAGATAACAAGTCCTATTTCAGAGATACTTGTTAACCCTGCACACAACAGGGGCTAGGTGATCTTTAAGGTCCCTTCTGATCCAAGGCATTCTCTGATTCTTCTTTTCACTGTTTTGACATACTGTTGTTACAAATACCTATCTCCCTATCTCTATACACACAATAGGCTGCTACTTTCTGGAAAGTGTCATTGATCTTGCAGACTAAAGATAGAGCTGTTGATTGCATCATCGTGGTCAGACAACTTATCTGTGATATAAATCAAATTGGAATGGGGAAATGGGAGAGCAAAATTTGGACACCTTTCGTATAATCAGCTGCTGTCTAACCTTGCATCATCCCTTAATCCTCAGGATCATGGGTTTCTGCCAATAGAGTTCTCAAGTACTTGTTTCTGCTGATGAATATACATGCAACCATCCATTCTGGTAGTTCTGTACAATTTTGTGTGTAAACATTTGTAGAACCTCATGAAAACCATCCTCCCATCTGATTTTCTGACCAAAGTGTGTCTGGTAGATGTTCATACTTCTGAGTGTCAGGCCTACTGTCTAAGTGCTGCTCTCTGTTGACTAAAATAGCAGTAATAAAAGTTTAGAGTTCAAGCCCCTGTGTCCCACAACAGTGGGAAAGTGCTTACAAATGGATTATGAAATATGGGGTAATTCTCTGTCTCTCATGACAAAGATACCCTGCTTTAAATAAACATGTAATTACTGAATTAATTTGAGACAGTATTCAAGTCGAGAAGTATTCCTGTAGAAGAAGCAGGTACCACAGTAGCACTCGGGTAAATAGCTCAGTATTTTCTGTCAAGTAAACAACTTCATCCAAGTGTCTGAGGTGGGGTTACCTAAGAATTCTCAGTGACTGTGTGGTTTTTCAGTAGTACCACTGTACAGAAAACTGAAATGCCACATTTTCTCTAGTTGCCAGCTGAAGATGAAGTCTTACTTCAGAAATTAAGAGAAGAATCTAGAGCAGTCTTTCTGCAAAGAAAAAGTCGAGAGCTGTTGGATAATGAAGAGCTTCAGGTAAGAAAGTGTTTTCTGTATGGCTTGCAATGATTTCTGACAGATATCTTTTCTCTGCAGAGTTTGAGCATCTCTTGTCTGTCCGTGGGATCTTGTGTTATTGTAGAGGTGCTTTGTGTTTACACAGGTTGGCTTGTGCTAGCTAAAGCCAAAGTGCTGAATAGTCTAGGGCTGGTAACATAAGTGTAAAGCTTCCTTGTTATTATGTACCTGAGGAATAAATCAGTGGCTTCTGGTTTTCCCACGTTTTGACAATTTTTTAATGGGCTCAGAAGAAGAAGTAATAAGTTTTGTCTATGTATCACTGAGAGAGACTCTGAAGACTGTTGAGCTCACCTCAGTACTAAGACAAAGAGATGTGGCCCTAGAAATCCCAGTAATGTGTTTATAACACCAGTTTAGGGTAGTGGAAGTGCTCCTTGCTTGCTTTGCTGGCTGATGTTGTGTCCCAGCTGAGACAGCCTTGCAATAAAAACATGTATTTGCTGCATTTTTTAGATGTTCTATCTTAGACACATTGACATATACAGAGTGTTATCTTCTTAATCAAATATGTAAATGTCTTTCAAGAATCTATGGTTTTTACTGGACAAACATCAGACATCACCAATGACTGGGGAAGAAGCAATGATCAATTATGAGAACTTCTTGAAAGTTGGTGAAAAAGCTGGACCTAAATGCAAGTAAGCATTTCTTTTCTTGCTTACTCTGGCTAAGTTTAAATGGTGCTGTAACTTTTAATTGCTCAAGTAAATGGTGACAGTCTATTGGTGAGATACTTCATGAAGTTATTGCTGACCTAATCGGTTTATGTTCTTGCAAAGGTATGTTTCTATGTATCTCTGCAGGAAATTTTCATAGGTTTGGAAAAGAGAATACCATGGTGGGTTTTTTTGTTTGTTTTTAAGAATAAATTCTCACCACCATAAGCATTTTTATGTTGGTATGGCCACTAAACTGCACACTTTATACTTGAAGAGGAAATCTTGTCTCCAGCGTCCAGCATTCCCTCATATTTGGTAGGAAATTTTCCATAAAAAGATATTCTGTGTATGTCATGTGATGACTTTTGCCATTTTACATTCTTGTTGGAGACTGCTGTTGCACACGTGGCTTTGTAATTGAGTTTTGGGTAAAAGCAGATTGCTGAGGGACTTCGGTTTGTTCAGCCTTGAAAAAAAAAGAAGACTCAGAGGGGATCTGATCCAAGTCGATAAATATCTAAGGAGTGGGAAGCAAAGGGAGAAAGCTGGACTCTTCTCAGCAGTGTGTGGCGATAGGACTAAGGGAGATGGCCACAAAATGAAGCGTAGGAAGTTCTGCACAAATGTCTGTGGGAACTTCTTCATAAGGGTGATGGAGCAGTGGCACAGCTGCACAGAGAGGTGGTAGAGTCTCCTTCTCTAGAGATGTTCCAGACCCACCTGGACGCCTACCTGTGCAACCTGGGCTAGGGAGCTGCTTTGGCAGGGGGGCTGGACTAGATGATCTCTAGGGGTCCCCTCCAACCTCTACAGTTCTGTGATTTTGGGTGTCAGTACTTCATGTATATATCGCTGAAGAAGATTGGGTGCTACCAACTATCTTGTACTGAAGAGAAATTAAAGTTGAAGAAAAATTCAAAATTTGCAGGCTGTTGAACAGTTCACTTGCTATGAACACACTCAGTACTTATCACTTTTAGGTTAGTGAATTAATATCTTTGAAGAGACAGAACTCATTCTCTATGGTTAAAACTGTCTTTTAAACTTTCTGCAACTTTGGAGTAATGGATCTGCATATGTCACTGTAGCATAATCAGGTGCATACAAGCAACTTTTTATTTTACAGGCAGTTCTTCACAGCAAAGATTTTTGCTAAATTGCTCCATAATGATCCGTATGGGAGGATATCTATCATGCAGTTTTTCAATTATGTCATGCGAAAAGGTTAGTTGTTGCTTCCTCTGTTTTAATGAGAAGTATTGTTTTTTTTGAGGGCATTTTAAGCTTTGTTAATTAATTGCTGTTCTCATCAACAGCAGTAGAATCCTATCCTTTGATTGCTAATGCTGTTTTCATGGAGGTCTGAGGGTTTTCTTTCTTACTGACAGGTAGGATGATTTACTGTAGCCTTGAAGTCAATCAGCCAACAAGATCACTGATCAGTTTATTATATATAATTATCTACCAATTTATTATATATTATCGTTCTAAGCATATATATATATATAATATTTATTATGTATATTATATGTATTTATATAATATATAATGTATTATTGTGAAGTATAAAGCAGTGAAGTTATGTAAACAGTGTGATCCTAACTGTTGTCCTGTAGATTCAGATATGTGTGCCTTCTTATTTCAAAAATGCATGCTTATGCTGTTTAAATTCTGCTGTTGTATTAGACCTCAGGAGTGAGCTCAGGGCTGTTGGATGGTAGCTGTCTAACACATAATCTGTGTACCACACTGTACAGCTGTTTTTAGTGCATGAAAATAGTTTAGTGACAGAGTGCAAATCTGTAGGATTCCATGTACCAGGTCAAACATGGTTCCTGCTCAGCCATTTCTCACAGCTGGTTATTAGAAAGCAGTCTTGGTCACAGAATACCCCATATCACTTCTGACTCTTACCAAATTGAAGGCAGGATCACGGTTTTTCAGCAAGGCTGCTCAAATCTCAGCAAAACGGGAAATACAGAGGTGCTCAGCATTGAACAGTGCATTGTGCATTTTAGAATAACTTCAAATTTTGGTGAGACCTCAGAAAAAATCTCCAGGTTTCTTCCCTGTAATTCTGTTTTCTGTTTTACAGTGTGGCTTCATCAGACAAGAATAGGTCTCAGTTTATATGATGTGGCAGGACAGGGCTACCTCAGAGAATCAGTAAGTACGTTCTTGATTAAGTTACTGTCTATCTTAACTCACGTGTCAGAGAATCGGAGAATGTTCAGATTTCTTCCATTTTTGTGTTACAAAAACAAAATCGTAATGTTGATTTGGATGAGGAGTGTTTATTTGGATAAACAGCAATCTCTGTATACTTGAAACTTGGTGGTGAGAGTGCTCCTACTCCTTCTAACTTAGGGATAATTCCAAAAAAGAGGTTGCAGGTACCTTGGTTTTATGTGATTGGCTCTTGACTAGCTTTGTTAAGATACAGTAGAAATCACAAAAAATTATGTCCATGCTGGGCCCAGAGTGGGAGTGAAAGTAATGTCCTATTCTGTCAGGAGTATAATAGTATAAAATAAGGAGTCTAATATTATAAAATAACTAACAAAGTTGCACTTATTGCCATAATTGAAACAATATATTAAAGAACAATCAGCAACAGGAAAATCCAATTAGGAATTACACACTGGTATTTGAAAAAGTTGCTGGTGAATTCATCTGTATTTACATGTATATATAAATAAATATATATATATACACACACACATATATTTAACATTTTGCTTTGCTTGCAGACCATTTCAGTTGTGGCACCATGTGCATGTTATGTATCTGACCTAGTATTTCTTGCACAGAGATTAGCATTTATGCTCTTTGCTGCATTGCTGTGTTTTTAACTGTGTGTACATGAAAGTCAGAGTGGAGTATAACAAACATATTCTTTAAACAACTGTAGTGTTTAAATCTTCTCTGTGTGTATTCTCTTCTTAATTCTACAGGATTTAGAAAACTATATTTTGGAATTAATCCCTACTTTGCCACAACTGGATGGCTTAGAAAAATCTTTTTACTCCTTCTATGTCTGCACAGCAGTTAGAAAGTTTTTCTTTTTTCTGGATCCTCTCAGAACAGGTAGGTCCATGTTTTTTCCAATTTTCCAAATTCTAAATAGGTGTATTTTCTGCATTAAAAAAAAGTGTTTCTACTGAAACTACTTGTGCTTTTGAACCAAAGTGTTGTCTTTGTAGGCTTCCATTCAGCACAATTGTATTTTAATCTTAATCTTCCTGGGTCTTCCATGGGTCTGTACATGTGTCTGACAGTCTACTTGCAATACAAATTACTTTTACTGAAAGATCCATCAGTTGTGGTACTCTGTGTTACAGAAATCAATATGTTAAGACATTCATAATAACAATTTCAAGTGAATGAAAAGCACAGCAAGTAACAGGGAACTCAGAATGTGTGGCAGAATATCCTTAGAGCTGTGGAAATGCTCAAGAGTGCTTATTGTGGCATCATTTCCTGTAATTAAATGTGTGCACTATGTAAACTCACTACAGATGGTTTGCAGTTATGGATGCTAATCATCTTGTTATAACTGTAGCTTACTGGGACAACAGTTTGCTTTTCCTCATATCCTTCAGTTAAGTCACAAACTACATTTTCAAGATTTCACTGTGCCCCTTGAAGACAGCGGTGTTGGGTGGGCAGCAGTCTCCAGCAGGGGTAATAACAAGTGTATAGAGAAGGTGTATGTGAAGTTACAGTGTCCTTATTCTGCACTGCTGTTTGTGTGGTGTCTCTCCACTGTTTAATGTTACAACAGCAGATACTGAGTCTTCCACCTTAGGCCTATAGTTGTGGAAGATATAAAGAAAGTAACATTGCTTAGGAGACGCTGTTATTCTAAAAAGCATTTTGAGCGTACCCTTTAGTGTTATTTTTGTTCTACATTTTGTGTTGAACATGGATGTTTTCTGGCTTTCAAAGTTGCAAAATAACTTTTCTAACAAAATTAACAAATGTCGTTCTCCTTTTTTAAAAGCTATTTTTATTTTGTCATTTAGTTGTCTGTGTTATCAACTGATTTTTTTTTTCCTTAAAAATAAAAATGTGTTTGTTTTCTGCTGTGGCACACCTAAATGAGAGCAGCCAAATGGCTGAATGACTTAAAATGGATTTTTCTTCTCTTTCTGCAGGAAAGATAAAGATACAGGACATTTTAGCTTGCAGCTTCCTGGATGACTTACTAGAGGTAAAGATCTCTTAACAGATACTACTGTATTTTACTTTACTGTTTCTGAACTCTAACTTTGTATTTCACTTAGTTAAGGGATGAAGAACTTTCTAAAGAAAGTCAGGAAACAAATTGGTTTTCTGCTCCTTCCGCACTAAGAGTTTATGGTAGGTTCCTTTTATATCTGAACACTTTTTTCTGAACCTTATATGCCTTATTCAAATTCCTAGTGTTATTTTTCCTGTTTTTTTTCTCTTTAACTCCTCCTGATAAGCAGTCTTTTCAATGTCTCTAGCCATCTTTTCATTGCATCCTTCTGACTTTCTTTACAGTTTCTGTTCTCCAATGTTGCTCTTTACCTCAGTTTTATTCCTTGTCATTTTGTGCTTCTTACTGCACAAAGTATAAAATTCCTTCTCTTCTGACAGTTCTGTTCATGCTTTTGCATTACCTTAAGCTATTTTTTGTTCACAACAGATCCATTAAAAATAATCTCTTTTTCTCAGGCTTGTGCTCCTTTCTCAGTACAAGCAGCCTTTACTTTGGAGCCCTCACTTTGCAGCTTGTTACCAGAATTTTGAAACCCCCTTCTGACCCCCACTGCTTCTGGTGCTCATTTATGATGATCCATGAATGTTTCTGTGGTTCTAGCATAACTCCCACTTACCTAACCTCTATGATAAAAATTAATTAAATGTTAAACGTGCTGAATTTTCTTTCCCCATTGAAACACTTTGTTGGCTCTATAGGAATGCTGTATTTTGTCATCTGTTTCCTTCCTAGGACAGTACTTAAACCTCGATAAAGATCACAATGGCATGCTCAGCAAAGAAGAGTTGTCTCGGTATGGAACAGGGACCCTGACCAACATATTTCTGGATCGCGTCTTTCAGGAATGCTTAACTTATGATGGAGAAATGGTAATTGTATGCTTTTACTCTGTTCACAGTACAGAAGTTTTTACTGATTAATAGGGGAAACGTCTCATGGTCAGTATCTTTTTTTAAAGAGTAGCTTGAGTTAAAGTAAATTTTGTTTGTCATTGTTAGGTTAGATTGTAGTGTAGCTGGAAAACAAGTTTCTTGTTCTGAAAAGCAGAAATGCTACAGAATCCAGGTAATGCTATAGAAGCTCAGGGTAAAGCTTCTCTTCTGCTTGTAGATTCGGTACATAAAGTGCATATTGAAAGAAACACATAGATAAATCCATGTTTTTAGAGGACATTTAATTCTTGAAAGAGAGAGGAAGGCAAATGGCATACTTGAGACTGTTCTAAGTCAGCTAATCCATGAGTTTCTTCATGAAGACAGTAGTGTTTGTTTTTTTTAATTCTAGGCTTTGCATAGCTGTGAACTATGAAATGAAAAATATCTGCTGGTTATTTTGAAAGTTTTGTATGATGTATCACTAAGATGTCTGTTTTTAGATGATTTGGCTCTAAAATGTGCTAAACTACAGTTTACTGTATAGCACTGCTACTCCCTTAGTAATTTTTTGTAGAATCCTTGAATCACGGAGTGTGGGAGGAATCCTCTCAGTTGCCCTTTGTTGGACTTGCTTCAGTAGGTGCTTACCTCCGTTGTAGTCAGGAGTCCAGAGCAGAACCTAGCACTCAGATGCAGTCTAACCAGTGATAAACAGAGAATCATCTCCTTCACTGACTTGCCAGTAAAGCTCTTCCTCGTGCAGCTCAAAATGCTGTTGTCAGCTGCCTTTGCTGCAAGGGCGCATTGCTTATATTCAGCCTTGTTGCTGTCAGGACTCTCAGCTTATTCTATGCAGAGCTGCTTTCTGGCTAGTTAGCCCCCACCATGTGCTGGTGCACGTGCAGAATTTCGTATTCCCTCTGAACTCAATGAGATTCCCATTTCTGCAGCCTGCTGAGGTCCTTCTGAATGGCAGCACAGCCCTCTGATGGTTAAGGTAGGCAGGGATGCTATGAGCACAGGACTGTATGTAGGCTTTCTGTCCTTAATTGTCACAGCTCTGTCTTGATCAGGACACTGAAAGTCCGTAAGGAAAAAGTAGGAAATGTACACCTCTGTGTTGTTTACTAGTGCTTCAACCACACAGATTGCTGAACTACCTACTCAGGTCTAAGGATTGTGTACTTCAGTTGGTCAGATGGTTCACTTTTGGATAAGACAAGGGTTATTACCTCTGAACACTTCTGACTTGTGCTAACGAAAACTATTACGGCTTTTCTTAACTGATTGGATATGTTCAGCATTCTGAAGATGTAATAAACATTGTTTTAAGAGTATATAGTGTGTTTAATTTGGATTTATGTTTGCAATACAATTTTACATCTAAAAATGGCAAGATTTCCTCTCCTCAGCAGTCACTAGAACTAACTTTTCTGTTCACATGGATGGTAGCTGCCATTTTCCATTTTATTTTGTCTTTTTCAGAAAATAGACTGATCCCCTACAATGAAATAGCTGCCAATTATAATGTTCCTGCTTGCAAAATCAATTTAGAAAGAAGACTGTAATAAACATGATTGTATCTACTTTTAGGACTATAAAACCTACCTGGACTTTGTACTTGCATTAGAAAACAGAAAGGAGCCTGCAGCTCTGCAATATATTTTCAAACTGCTTGATATTGAGAACAAAGGATACCTGAATGTCTTTTCCCTTAATTATTTCTTTAGGGTAAGTCTCTTTATGCAGGTAGGTCATTTTCTGTGTTTATGGTGTTATAGCCTGTGTGCTTCTGCATGCAGATCTGCAGGGAGTCCCTTTAAATTACCAGTACCCACTGGGAAGCCAGTAACTGCTTGTAAGATTTAAAACATTAAAAAAATATATTCCAAAACCTGGAAAGATTTCAAAAGGTATTCAGCATTGTTTTTCTGCAGTTGAAATTAACTGTTTTGATTTAATCTAGGAAAAATATTTTTTGTTGCTTTTAAAGTATACGTATATAATGATTACTTGTAAAAATCACTCACGATGGTTCTAGCTGGCAGTTGCCTGTGCTTTTAGTTTCCACTGTAATCCTAAAATTTGGTACGGTAAAGGAAAATGCTGAAGTGCAGTGATGGTCTGTAAGGCTGTGGGGTTTTACATCCAGGGTAATCATTCCAAAAAGCTTCTCACTGGTGTCATAATCAATAGTACTTCACAGTTTTTAGAATCATAGAATGGTTTGGGTTGGGAGGGACCTTTAAGATCATCTGTTCCAACCCCCCTGCTATGGGCAGGGACACCTCCCTCTAGAGCAAGTTGCTCACAGCCCCATCCAGCCTGGCCTCAAATGCCTCCAGGGAAGGGGGCATTCACAACCTCACTGGGCAACCTGTTCCTGTGTCTCACCACCCTCACAGTAAAGAATTTCTTTCTAATATCTACTCTAAGTCTACCCTCCTCCAGTTTAAAGCCATTTTCCCTCATCCTGTTGCTACGTGCTCTTATAAACAGTCCCTCCCCAAAAAATGGAATAACGAATCTTCCAATCTGAATATATTCCTATCTTGAGTAAGGAATGATGTGAGTGTTTGCATATCCTGGCTGCCAAATGCTCAAATTGTGGCCATAATTAAAGTTGGATTCTCATTATACGAAGAACTGTGGTCTTGGAGATAAACATCACTGATTGTGCCTTAACTCACCACCGCCTTATGTGTGGACGAGGACCGATGGCAAGCTGTTCTGTTAGTGCCTTGTCACACAGCAGTGCAACTTAACGTGCAGAAGCATGTTTAGGAAGTATCATACAGTGTCAGTATAGTGCTGCACAACTTATGTCTTAACATTTCTTTTTTAGGCTATTCAGGAACAAATGAAAATCCACGGACAAGAACCTGTTTCTTTTCAGGATGTCAAGGTTGGTATTCCGGAATACAGTACTACGTGAAATGTTTGAATAAATGTTTCATAATTTACCTATGTAGTGTTGTAGTTTCTAGGTTGATACGTATTTTATGGCAGGGTAGTAGAGGTGAATCTGACTTGTCTGTCTTGTGGGTTTGAAAATGTCTTTCTATGCAGCGTGTTGCCTAAGAAAAATCTGGTATTCAACTGTGCTAGTAGTTTTCATATGTAGTAGATAAACTGTCTATTAATGTATACTGCTGTGCCTTACACTTCTAGATAGATAGCTTATAGGACTTGGAATCATCTCTCCTTCAGGACCAAGAAGAGATGAAGTTGACAAACTATTGTCAGTACAGTTGTCTTCACTACTGCCTGCTCACGTTAGCAGTTTCAGTGCTAGATGTACAAGCTTCAGGAAGACTTAACTCACATGGATGAGCTGAGTTTCATGTTGCCTCCTGGAGCCCAAAAGCAAGTTCTTATTTGAGCTGTGGGAGCTGAGCACACTGCTTCTTTCTGTAGCTGTTACTGTGTTTTGTGTCTCACACGGTTAGGGACTTAACGGCCTGTTTTGTATATTGGTGTGGATGGTGCTGGTTACCCTAAGGTCATTCTGTATACAGCATAAAGTAGCCATTATTCTGCTCATTAATGTGTGAGGGCTCTTCCCCCTCCCACCTCCTAATTTTGACTTTTTTCTTTCACAGGATGAGATCTTTGATATGGTAAAGCCTAAAGATCCTTACAAAATCTCCCTTCAAGATTTAATCAATAGCAGTCAAGGAGACACTGTTACCAGCATTCTAATAGATCTGAATGGGTTCTGGACTTATGAGAACAGAGAGGTCCTTGTGGCAAGTGATAATGACAGTGCTGCTGATGCAGATGATACGTGATTCTCAACAGGAGTAAACTGCATCTGTTGAGATATCTCTTAACTGATGTATTCATCAACTATTGGACGCTGGGAACATTCATTAATTAAATGGATGCCTCTTGCATTTTACTGCCCTCCCATCTTTGCCTTCCTCAGGCACATAAAATAAAATGTGGTATGTAAAAATTAGTTCTGCAGATTCTTTGAAATGAAAACAGCAAGTCTCGTTGAAGAGGTAACTATGATCTGTTGTAGAGGTTTTTTGTTTTTTAAATAAATGTTTTGGGACTTTTTCCTTACATACTGAGCTTTTTTTAATTTGAATTTTCAAGAATGTGAACTTATCTTGTAATTAAGGATGTATTTTTGGAGTATCCTCAGCGCTGGCCTTTATCCACTCAGCCACAGTGTTCTGCACGGCTTTGTCTAATGACAGCACCATTAAGCATCCTACTCTAAAGGTGAAAGTCTTCCATAAGAGGTGAACAATGCTGGTATTTTCCTTCTTTAAGTGTCTGTCTGCAAGTGCATAACAGAAGGTAACCAGTTCAACAGTTAAGTAGATAAACGACTAAGAGGTTCATTGGCAGAAACAACTGCCCTGGATTTAGGTCTGGATAAAAGTAATCCAAAAACTCATATAAAGACTTTCACCAACTGAACTTCTTGTGTAGGTAGTATAGGGAATTTAACTTAACTGTAGAGCTGAGATGCAGCGAGATCATCGTGACTAGTCCTGCGCTGTTTATCACTTTGAGATAGCGCTGAAAATGTCCATGAATGCACCATGAAGTTGTGAGGAAGGGGCGGTGGCACGATGATGTCTTGGGCGTCAGTGCCTGGATGTCCTGCCAGGATGTGTGACTCGAGGAAAATGGAAGCAGTGACCAGGAGCTACACCTGTGTGCAGGTATAAAATGTCAACCACCCCACAGGTCCTAAGGAAAAGCCACAGCCAACTTTCAGTTCAAAAATTATATTAAATATAAAATAACCAATTAATGCCTTTACAGAAAAATTAAACCATTATGAAAGTAACTGCTTTCATACAGTTTGAAAAAAAAAACAACCAAAAAACTGAAGGAAGGATTAAGTTAAGGCACAGTGAGTAATACAGCATTTTATACAAAGAAGTTGAACCCCAAGGCAGTGTGAGCATTTCCAATACACCAGACAGTAGGGACAGAAGAAAACAAACACAACTGACATTAATTTCATGGCATAAAAACAAAGCATCTTTCAGCTCTAGAGGTTTCACTGTTGAGCTAAGCGAGACTTTCTCTTTGCCACAGTCCAAGAACTCCCAATATTTTCCTGTGCATTCCCCAAGTACTGATCCATGCCCTCCCTTGCAGATGTTCGGGGAGGAACGATTTTGCTTGGCTGTCAGCACTCTGTATTACCATTCAAAAAAAAGGTAAAGAACAGAGCATCAAAACAGTTCAAATGGAACTGATGACTGAATCTTTCTCAGATGATCATCTGCAGCGTAGAAGGGCACATGAAGGAGAAAGGACTTGTGTTGTATGGGATACTGTTTCAGAGAGCTGTCCAAAATACATAACTGAGCTCTGCAAAGTAATGCCCAAGGTTCCTGGCCTGTGCTGTTAGAGCAGGCTCCTTTGTTAGCTGGTAGATGGGGAACTATGGTGATGTCCAACAGAAAAATTCACTGAAAGTTCTTGAAATTTTTGAAGTCTCAAGGATAGAAACAGTTAAAATGGTTACTACATAGGTCAATGAGCAGAAAACACTACAAATAATCTGTAAAGGAAGTGACTGGGACACAGTTACTTATTCCCCTGTCTGCAGCAGTGACTCCTGATTGTCCCAGTGTAAACTATTCACCTCCAACTTAGAACTAGGATCACAGTCATTGCAATAAATTCCTTCAAATTGGTAACTGGGGGTAGTTAAAAACTGGAGGTACCTGCATTTCACTTAAAAAAAGAATGAGTTTTGTTTCAATACTGAAACAAGTGGGTTTTTTTTTGTTTGTTTGTTTCAATTTAAAAGAAGATATGTAAGCCTGGTTTTATCATTTCCAGTTATTTATAAATTCTGCACTGAGGGGAAGATACCTGCAGTAGGACATTTCTTCATAACTGAACAAGAAACAAACTGCCTGTCCAGGTTAATTAGGTACGCTAATTCAGGTATCCTAAAAGAAAGGTGTAGTTGAAGGGTGGTACTGTACACAGCATCTGCTGCATTCATGATAATTTAGCAAGATTTCACATTACTCTCCGTGCCAATTCAGAGCATGTGAAGAAGTATAAGAACAGGTGGCTCACTATTAATTCTTGGATCTAGAGGACAGCGTCTCACGCTGACGCTAGTTGTGTACTCAACTGCAGCACTGCACAGAACAGCTGAGCAGTATCAGCTTCCCACAGTGCTCGTACAAGTACCTGTGTGCTTAGAGGTGTTTATAGCCTCCTTTAAAGTTAACAGCAATAATAAAGTGTTTCATTGGGCCTTAAATCTGGTTAACATTAAACCTAACATCTCTTGTGTCAGTAACAGAAAGATACATGCACACAGTAACAAATAGGGGAATTCTGAAGCTACTATAATCACTTGTGTGTTACAGGATATTGATTCCTATTGATCTGTTCATGGAGAGCCAAGTTGCAAACAATGTACAAATCAGAAATAGGTGTTTAGAAATAGGAAAGAGCACTACGTCTGCGATCCACAGTGCCAGACAGTTTAAAAGTTTTACTTGCTTTACAAGAAATTCAATTTTAGACTAAATGTTTGTTGTACAATTTTCATTTTAACTGAAGTGCCAATTTGGCAGAATGCCTCAGCCTTTATTAGGCTGGAGGAATGAAGAGACATCACTTAGCTCTCTCCTGATCAATAAGAATGCTACAAGTCGTATTACACGGAACAAGTATAATCCTATTTTCCTGCTTGTAGCCAGATTATGACACCTGACACTTCCTATTTCCTACAATATACAGAGGTTTTCACTTAACTGGGGACAGAAACTATGTCTTGTTTGTTTTCCTCAACAGCCTGGCAATCTCCCTCATTTTCAAAGTTTACATTCACGAAGGAAGTAGAGGTTGTTGCTTCAGGCTGGTCTGTCTGGACAGGAGCCTCAGCCTGTGCCTTGCTCTGCTGCTCCTGATGCTGTCTTTCTGCTTCTTCTGACATCCTGTTTTCCTGTTCCTCCTCTTCTTCCTAAAATAAATGACCAGGTTCATAAGCTACTGTTTCCTTGAAGTAAGAAAGACTTATATTCTGTAAGAACACACCAGTTCCCGTTACGAGACACAGATATTTGTTCTGCTTTAAAAGTCACTAGCTTATTGTAATTGCAGAACTCCCATTAAGGAAAAAAAAAAACCCAAGACATTTAAAATAAAGGATCAAACTGCGTCCCATCAACACAGAAAAAAATGATTGTCCAGATAAGCAGTCTTTAGTGAACAGTAGTAGTGATAGGTCCACTTCCTGTGAAGCATTTCAATTCTATTCTAGTAATAAAAAGCTATTAAAATAAGCATTAAAAGTGTTACAGCTTTAAGTTCTTTTTGCACAAAGCACTAGCTACCTATCATTCATTTTCAGTTACAGCTTAGGATAAATGGTAGTGTAACGTTCAATCTCCCTTTAATTCAGAGTTGGAAAGTACATCTACTTTAAGTGAAATAAAGTGAGGCAGCTGCCTCCTTAGAGTGTTCCTTTCAACTTTCTGAAGCTTTTTAAAATCAACTGTGTAATGGAATAGAAGCAAGCAGGCAGAGCAGTGGTCAGGACCCAATTAACTCTAAGGCTAACAAGCTGATGAGAAAATGCTCTTGGATAAGCAAGCATAGGTCACGATCAAGTGAAAACTGAAGGTGAACTGAAACAGAGCTTCTAAATCTTAACTTCATTTCAGTAATCAATGCACGCATGCAGATTTTATTTTTGAGAACACCAGGGAAATAGGGAGAAAAAGCATTTAAGAACCTAATCTCACACACATACCTCTTTCTTCATTCTGTAATACTCATCAATGGCATATTGGTATTTTGGAGTGCTTATCCCCAGAACAGATGCAATCTTTTCCCCAAGGAAATCACACACTGAAAACAAAAAGTTTAGGAATGGTTAGTATATAGAAGAAAGATGTTGAACACAGTTCCATTGTAAAAGGCGTCACCTTTCCTGAATGGTTTTCCATCCTTGTACATCACTCAAAAGAGAATATCTGCTATGCTAAAATACTTACAGATCTTAGCTTAATATATTAAGAACTATTCTTAAAGAAAGAGAATGAACAAAAAAAGAATATGGAAATGAAGGAAAACCTCAGTAGTGGTAGTGTTTGCAGGCTAACAGCTTTAGCTTTGCATCCAGGTTTGTTTTGCTAGGGCATCCATTAAAATTTAAGCTTTTAACTGAAAATTAGACAAAAATATGGCTACCAACTATACTGGCACTTCAGTCTAATGGTACCAGACAACTGAAGTTATTTAATGGTATATGTACACTTTAATGCAGTACCAGTTTTAATGATGCTCTGTGTTGCATACTGATAGATTAATAAGTTTATAGGTTTGGGCTGTCTCAGTTTTCAAGCTGGAGGAAACATGTAGGATTACTTTGCCAAAACATGTAGTGCAGTCAGAAGGATGGCACAGGTGGGCTTGGGTCATTTGGTTGTTTTATCAACACGATGGTTAAAGCACTACTGCTTCAATAAAAGTGAGCAAGAAATTAAATATATTGCATTTCAAAATTACAAATCTGCCCTTAGGATGCAAATGAGTTACTTGGTCATCTTCAGTGAAAACAGAAGTCATCAATTGAATGGTTCTGGGAATGTACAGTCATTTTATAGATAACCTTACAGACAGAGCTCTTTTGAATGAACACTTCAAATGGCAAACATGGGAGGCAAAACTTAATTGGGAAGAAGGAAGGATGTAGCCATCCTCAAACCCATAACAGACTTCTGGGGGAAAAAAAAAAGAAAAAAAGAGAGTGATATGTGCCTTTGTGAATGAGGAAAACATATGGCATGGACAGGATACTTCTATAAAGTATATACTTTATAGTATTTACTACTTTAAAGTGTTTCTAAAAATACTAATAGTTTAATCAATAGGATAGACTGCCAATAGTCTTTTAAACACTCACAGCCTGTACTATGATGGAAATCCTACAGTTCATCAGTATACAATACTACTTCATACGTTGGGAAGAACACAGACTAGGACAAGCATTCCAAAAACAGCAAAATTTTATGAGGGCCACAGCTCAAAGAAACTTCTGTTTAGTGAGTTAAGACTTCTGACAGTAAGTCCTATTTTTGTCTATCTTGCAACCTCAGCAGGCTGTTGAAAAGTACAAGACTAGGTATACTCTCAGGATATTTGCCAGTTGTCTTAATAAAAATGGATGATTTAGTTAGGCAAAACATTCTTTCCAAATAACATCACTCAAAATGGTTCAACAGAAGACTTAATAGGAAGCTGATGTACTCCCTTGCCAACATCACCATAACTACATATGGAGAAAAATAGAAAAATTAAAGTGTTCAGCAAAGGGATTCATGCTTCATACAGCAGTTGTTGACTGAAAAGAAATAAATACATAGATAAATAACATTGCTGCCTAAAGCAAGGAAAAAGCACACAATCTTTCATACTTTTGAAAAAAATGACCAGTAGACTACAAAGATTATTCACAGTCTGTCAAAGTGACTCAATGTTCTTCATTGTGTTTAACTAAGAATTGAATGAATCAGTACCTGATAAGGTTGATGTGGCAACTCTCAGCATATGAAACCACAAGTAGGGTCCCCACGTGAGCGTTGTCTGTAACAACAAAATAGTACCAACGTGTAGAGCTGTATGTTAAAGATACACAGTAAGATATGCAAATGCTCAAACAGACGTGGAACAAAATCTGCAATGACACCTGTCTGCAGCTACCACATATTTTTGCTTTACAGTAAGTATAGACCAGGCATACAAGATAGGGAGCCACCATTTGTGTAAGAGCAGGTGGAGTTCATGGAGCTCGGCCTAGGCGTGGATAAGGGCCAGCCTGCAGCATACTGGGAAGGATTAAAGTGCTGACTACAGGTAACACTGTAGCATGTGCATGCTATAGGTCAAAGTACCAGGAAGAACAAGTGGATGAGGTCTGCTACACACAGCAAGAAACAGTCTCAATCCCACTGGAATAGCCCTGTGGGAAAAAGCCCTAGAGAGAAGAGGGGTCCAGGAAAGCTAGCTGATAATCAAAAATCATCTACACCAAGCTCACAAGCAATCCATCCCAACAAGCAGGAAGTCAGGCAGAAATGCCAGCAGGACTGTGTCAATAAACAAGGAGCTCCTGGCCAAACTCAGCTGTAAAAAGGGAATATACAGAAAGTGAAAGCAGGGACAGGTAACACCAGAGGAATATAAAGCAGCCTGAGCATTCAGAGACAGAATTAGGAAAGCCAGAGCACACCTGGAGTCAAATCTAGCAAGAAACATAAAAGGCAACATGAAGTGTTTCTGTAAATACGTAAGTGGCAAGAGGAAGATGCAGGCCTACTGCAGAAGGGGGCAGAGGCTCTGATGACACAGGACATGGAAATGTCTGTGGTAGTGAAAACTCCCTTCATCCCACATGTCCTTGTACAACTGAACTTCAGAAATCCAAAGGACAAGGAGAAAGGTGTGGTGTAAAAAAGACAGTACAAGAGGATCTGCTTCCAGCAAACTGGACAGAAGTGTGTTTGTGAACCCGGATGGGAAGCACCATTACTAAGATGGTGAAGGGACTGGAACATCTTCCACATGAAGGAAGGATTTGAGAGGTAGGGCTGTTCAGCGTTGAGAAGGCTCTGGGGAAATCTC